>NC_081191.1:73551558-74168058 GCF_902713425.1 Acipenser ruthenus | reverse complement strand
GAAAAGTCCTACGTAGGAGATACTTTTCTTTAAATTTAACTGGCACTAGGACGCTTCCGTACATATCCAATCACGTATAACTTTCATCAACAAATGTGATTAGAATTCGATAACATTTAAATGTAATGTATGGTTCATATTAAAACTCTGATAAACAGACGTGGGCCATAGAATGGCTTATATTCATTTAGAGAGATATGACAAGTCTGCAAAAAGCTATGACTCTCTTTTAAATGCAAATGTATACTGCAGATGTAATGGCACTTGTTCATTTTGCACTGAAAGATGTATCTCCTATTGCTCCCATGTCTCTTTCAGTTTCTCAGTGTAATTAATTATGTATTTATCTTTTATATCTTTCTAATCAACTACATACAAAACTATTATGTATTTCCTCTTATGCAATTATATTTGTTAAAAAATATAGTATAGATACACAGACACATACTGTATGTTATGTGTGTGTTTCATTCTTTAATAAAACTTTACCATGTAACCAAACATTTTTTAGAATGAAATGCTGTACCTCAATTTATTTTCCCCATATATTTAAATAAATTAATATACCCTGTACAAACAGTAGCAAAAATACACAAAAATATATCCGGTTACATTTTTATAGCTCAACATGTCTGTTTGAACTCAACACAAAAAATGCATAAATACAGACTCACAGAGCTTTACTTTAGTTCTGGCAACAACAAGGACAAATAAATGTATGCTGCTGAGTGGCCTGTTTTTTCCATCAGAGTATGCAAGTTTAGTTACTGAAAAATTACTTTAAAATAGGGATAACTGCAGCTTTAAGAACGGAGTCATTTATCGAAAAGGGGGGAGGATATAGCAATGTTGGCATTGCTCTAACAAGGCCCTGGCGTCCCCACAGCCGTCAGTGGGATCCACACAGGGCCCTTTTGCAGCAATCAGCCTGCCTGTCTTGCTCTAATTGTTTCCAGATTTGTGTGGGAGGTCAGGGCCCTGGAGTGCTGATCCATGCCAAGTTTATAAACAGAGCAGTGTTTCCAGATGGCCACTGGCTCCAGCCTGGCTAGCAGGTTGATTGGGACCAGAATAACAACAGGTGGAGAACAGACAATGAATTCCTTGACACTTTTTTCCTCCCTCCAGCACCTCCCACCCTCCAACACACACACACTTCTCTTTTAACCACAACCAACACCATTGCTAAAGAACGTTACAGCAAAAGAACCACTGACTCTCCTTAAAGAAAACTTTACATGTAAGTGTAATATTTCACTGGCTGATTCAACAGCCTGCTTCGTTTACAGATTGTGTAAAAATATTAAGAATGCAGGCCTGTGTGTCATACTTTATAACAGAAGCATAGCAAGAAAGTTATTTTCATTTCAATAGTAATAAAAATAATAATGGTATTAATAAAAAAAAAATGTTTTCTTTTGTCAAATAAAGGAAGTGTTTGGTCTCTGTTTTGTTTCATTACAATCCACTGAAAACTATTGTTTCTCATTCTATGATATTCAATCTAGTGTAAGTAGACGTTCCGTGGCCTTGGGATCAGTAATTCAATTCCTTTGTTTTGGTGTTTTTGTATGGCGAATAAAATGTGCATGAGTGCTTAAACTGCAGCATTCTGGTCTCTGAGTCTCATTGCCAACGCTACCCGGTCACATATGGGATAGCGGCCCTGGAGACTCAGAGACAGAAGGGCAGGTTTTTGAAAAAAAAAAGAGAAAGAAAATGGAAAAGGAAGCAGGAAGGAGGCAGTGCTCCCATGGTGCCTCGCCTGTGCAGAGCCTAGGCACTATACCAGGTGCTGCCCATTTTAGGGTGACAAGGAGTTGCCACCTGCCCAAAAGGTAAAAGATGGGGAGGAGCTGTCAGTCCCAGAGGCAAGCAAGGGAGGTGCGGCCTGCAAAAGAGTCAAAAGGGGAGAGTAGCTGGGACACCTACATCAGCGTTCTCAAGGCCTCATGTTTGTGCCTCATCTGCAGGGAGTGGGGACACTTTGTGCTCAACTGCCCCCTCCAAGAAGAGGAGTGCCCAGTCCCGCCGCCCCTGTCGGAGTGCTCCGCACTGCTGT
Organism: Acipenser ruthenus; assembly: GCF_902713425.1. Taxonomy (NCBI): domain Eukaryota; kingdom Metazoa; phylum Chordata; class Actinopteri; order Acipenseriformes; family Acipenseridae; genus Acipenser; species Acipenser ruthenus. The sequence continues at coordinate 74,165,996 of NC_081191.1, read as the reverse complement.
CACCAGCACCACTGTCAGCGTAGTCACTGCTGGAGTGCCACGCACCGCTGTGAGCGTGGCCATGGCTGGAATACCCACCACCGCTGTCAGCATTGTTTCTGCCAGCGTTGTCACTGCTGGAGTGTCCTGTGCCACTGCCACCATTGCTGCTGCCAGTGTTGTCCCTGCCAGCATTTCCGCTGCTGAAGTGCCCCGCGTTGCTGCCAGCTTTTCCACTGCCAGCGTTGCCACTACCAGCATTTCCGCTGCCGGAATGCCCCGTGTCACTGCCAGCATTGTTGGGGCCATCCCAGCAGAAAGAGGAGGAGAGGAGACCACCTCCATCACAGCCCCGATCATCAACACGCCCACAAGAATCCACGTGGGGAAAGATGGACATGAGGGGGGGGAGGCTGATGTTTTAGGGGGGGGAGGTGGCCGATTGCGGCCAGGTGTGCTGTGCACATGGGGAGAGGTGTGTGGCAGGGCAGTGTAGTGTGTGGGTGGGTGTGGGTGGGTGGGTGGCAGGGAGGAGGTTAAATTCCTCCCTGGTAAAACATATGGGAATGTGGCTGGTGTATAAAGGTGTATTAAAAGAGTGATGGTCAAGGCACGGTGCTGTGTGGTTTTTTGTATTTATGCACAATAAAATGCACGAGTGCTTAAACTGCAGCATTCTGGTCTCTGAGTGCCAACGCTACCAGGTCACGGCCTTTAAAGAGGGAATCTTCTAGCTTTCAGGCTGGTGAAGTCATCAGTGATGTCGTCAAGGTATCTCATGCTGCGTGTTTTAAAATAATATACCCTGTACAAACAGTATTAAAAATACACAAAAATGTATCCAATTAAATTATTATAGCTATAATATGGCTGTTTGAACTAAACAAAAAAAAAATACATAAATACAGACTCACAAAGCGTTACTTTACTTCAGGTAATAACAAGGACACAACAAATCTGTGCTACTGAGGTCTTTGTGACTAGCTGGCTCCCTTGATTTGTATGCATTTTACAGTTTCTAACTTCACATACCCATAGTACTCTTCCTTTCTTGTTAATCTTTACTTTAAATACAGTATGAATTCCCTTTACACCTGTTAAATGGATAGAACAGAAGTACATGTTACATTCAGTGTCAATAAAATGCATTATGTGGTTGTCAATGTCTGCATTAATATGTCAGTTTGGTTGGTGAACACACTGCCAGCATTCTGTAATAAAAACAGCAGTGTGTGCAAATAAGAAAAACGACTTTGAGCAAACCTCTTAACAGTCCAACTTTTACTGGTCTTGCATTCTGATTCTAAAGTTGTTGGTTTTTTTCCTATGACATTGACTATAATATAAAATATAAACAAATGTATAAATACTAATACTAATACTAATAATATTAATAATTATAAAATACCTTTATAAATTATCTTTATTCAACTATTATTATTATTATTATTATTATTATTATTATTATTATTGCATATTTTATGTGTGCAGGCTAAGGTGTAAACTTGCCAAACCTAATCTATACAAAATTCTTAAATCTTGGTATTGGACATTAAGCTGAAATAAAATATACACTTTTCATGGCCTGAGAATATCACTACTTGAAAGCAGAGCAAGTTGCTATTGTTCATGTCCTTGTGTGTGTGTTTTATTTTGTAGGGTTTTTTTCTGTAATTCCGTCAAACATTTTGAAAACATCTAAACCAAGGATGACTTTTTCCTCAAGGAGAATTTGGCAGCAATTTGAAACTATCAGTATGGAGGAGGTGAGAAATACCATTTCCAAATGCTGAAGAAGCCAAATAAGCTGTCCTATATATTCCAGGCCCACATTGGTAACACTGATTTATTTATTCTACCCCTCTGCATTTCAGCTTGCAGCTTGATTTCAAACCTGCTCCTGAGAGATGGAAAAACATCTTGTTAAAATGTCTGTTATTCTGGCACTGATCTTTTTTCATTTCAGGATTAGCTCTTTCAAGTTCACATAGGTTTCATTGGGCAGAATTATCACACATTATAGGTCCCTTAGCATATTCATCACACAGTATTTTTTTTATTTTTTTTTTTATTTTTTTTATTTAAATAATAATAATAATAATACAAACGCAAATGTCAATATTTGGATCTGTTTTGTCTAGATCTTGAGGAGTTAGGCCAACTTTTAACATAATCTGCCATTTTTTCATCTTTCTTCTACTCCATACTTTTTAATATAGACCTTTTAAATGTGTACATTAGGAATAAAGAAGAATTGGAAATAATAGGTCACCTTTTAGGAAACTAAAGTTTATTTCTTTTATTCTAGGTCGTGTTTTACTGTATCACAGGTTACTGTCTGCCATTGTCCCTAACTCTAACCCTAACCCTAACCCTAATGGTCATGCATTTGGAACTAGGTATTTGAAGGTCGCCTGAAGAGTGAATAGGTTTTGCATATGCCTATAAAATGTCATCAATCAATTATAAAGATAACTGATAATTAAAACAAGTGGAACTGCAATACATTTCTAATATTACTTTACAACATAATTTACATAATGGATGACACATGACCTACAGCATTTACAAAAGAACTAAAACTAAACAGCAGCACATGCTCTCCATTTGATGGTTAGGGTTAGGATTAGGATTCAAGCTATTTCATCTACTAAAATAATGCGTTCAGGGTTAAGACACCTATAGCATTGAATGATATTTGTTAACGTTATTATTAATACCTAATGATACTTTTGCAAGAATTCAATTTGTTTTGAATTTCCTTAAGGAAGCCGATGTTAAGACTTAAGATAGTTCTCTTCCAGGTATAAATGCGGGTCACGTCAATCGAGCATACAGTATTGCAAGCTCATGATAAAATACAGGAACTTAAGAAAGGTAAAGGTTAAGGGTGTAATCCACAAAAGAAACAACTGCATTGTGCAACAGCCAGGTTTCGCAACAAATTATTGCTTTGTTGGTTTGCATTAAAATGACTAAATAAATTGTGAAGGTCTTTTGGAGAGGGTGTTTATTATCGAGAAGGCAGTACAGCACCTGATCCTTTCAGCTATTATTGTGTTTGTTGTCTTCTCTCTCTGGCTCGGTGCCATGAAATTGACAGCCGGTTTATTCGGAAGGGTCTCTGCTGCCAGATACAATTTAAATTCTGCCTTCTGATCAGGCCTTTTATAGTGCAAAGGGAAGGTATCAGCAAATTTCCAAAGATATGGGGTTATTTTGGCAGTTTTTAAGATTTAGAATGTGATATAATCTGACCAGTGGTTAAAAATAATAGGAAAAAGTTATTAATTGTATATACGTCGCTGTTTTCACTGATGGGGTCCTGCTTCTCTTTGGGAAACTGGAAGAGAAAAAAAAAGAATCAGTGCAGCTTCCAAAGCTACGATAAGGAGTTTAGACAAGCATCCACAAAGTAAGAAATTAAAGAAAGCAAATCTTAGACAAAAGTGTACAACACACTTTATCTTGCTCATGCGGAAGTCAAAATTGTGATTCTGTCTATGCTGGATACTATATTAAATTATACCAGTAGTGCAATACAATATTTAACAACCTAGTGTAGCGGTAGTGTAAGTAGTGTAGTGTAGTGCTTAAAACATGAATACATTAGGCAGATTTGTTTTTCAAAGAAACACTTTTCATAGAGGCTGCCATGTTTCAAACTATTAGGGTTTATAAACACATTCACTTGTGGAATTCTGTCAAGGTTCCAACTTGACATAGTGTCATGGAGTAAATTAGACTAGCAATAACAAAGAAATAGCTTCCCACATAATATTTGGTTTCTCTAGGCTACCTGGCTACTGAAAATCCTGACCTCTGTTCATGTGAAATGCTCCCTGTCTTAACTCATTTGCAACCATAACAAATCATTAGGTTTTTATCCAGACTTTTTTTTTCTACCTGTGTAAAAGCAATTGCAGCTCAATTTTATGAAGCTCATTGACTTTTAATCTGAAATGGGTTTAAGTAAAGGCGTGTACAGTTCTTCTTAATACACTTTTTGTTCAGTTGCCATAATTTTCACTGAACATTTATTTGGCACTTTAATTTCATTTTAAAATATATTATTTAACTGTAATTCAAAGTTTGACTCATTTTACTCTTATTCCTATTAATAATAATAATAATAAAAAAAAAACCTTAATCAACGTTCATATATTAAAAGCTGGATCTGAATTGAAATTGCTTATGAAACAGAGATCTCTATGCACTGGTCTTGGGAAATATCCTGTATAAACTGGTCAAATAAATAAATAAAAAGTATAATGTTTCCTATGTACAGACGTGCTCAAATTTGTTGGTACCCCTCCACAAAAAACGAAGAATGCACAATTTTCTCTGAAATACCTTGAAACTGACAAAAGTAATTGGCATCCACCATTGTTTATTCCATATTTAATAGAAATCAGACTTGGCTTTTGATTTTTTATTCAACATAATATTGTATATAAGAAAACAAATGAAAATGGCATGGACAAAAATGATGGGACCGCTAACCTAATATTTTGTTGCACAACCTTTAGAGGCAATCACTGCAATCAAACGTTTTCTGTAGCTCTCAATGAGACTTCTGCACCTGTTAACAGGTAGTTTGGCCCACTCTTCCTGAGCAAACTGCTCCAGCTGTCTCAGGTTTGATGGGTGCCTTCTCCAGACTGCATGTTTCAGCTCTTTCCATAGATGGTCGGTATAGGATTCAGATCAGGACTCATAGAAGGCCACTTCAGAATTGTCCAATGTTTTGTTCTTATCCAATCTTGGGTGCTTTTAGCTGTGTGTTTTGGGTCATTATCCTGTTGGAGGACCCATGACCTGCGACTGAGACTGAGCTTTCTGACACTGGGCAGTATGTTTTGTTCCAGAATGCCTTGATAGTCTTGATATTTCATTGTGCCCTGCACAGATTCAAGGCACCCTGTGCCAGGCGCAGCAAAGCAGCCCCAAAACATAACCGAGCCTCCTCCATGTTTCACTGTAGGTATGGTGTTCTTTTCTTTGAAAGCTTCATTTTTTTGTCTGTGAACATAGAGCTGATGTGACTTGCCAAAAAGCTCCAGTTTTGACTCATCTGTCCAAAGGACATTCTCCCAGAAGGATTGTGGCTTGTCAATATGCATTTTAGCAAATTCCAGTCTGGCTTTTTTATGTTTTTCTTTCAAAAGTGGAGTCCTCCTGGGTCTTCTTCCATGGATCCCACTTTCGCTCAAAAAGCGACGGATGGTGCGATCAGAAACTGACGTACCCTCACCTTGGAGTTCAGCTTGTATCTCTTTGGCAGTTATCCTTGGTTCTTTTTCTACCATTTGCACTATCCTTCTGTTCAATTTGGGGTCGATTTTCCTCTTGCGGCTGCGCCCAGGGAGGTTGGCTACAGTTCCATGGACCTTAAACTTCTTAATAATATTTGCAACTGTTGTCACAGGAACATCAAGCTGCTTGGAGATGGTCTTGTAGCCTTTACCTTTACCATGCTTGTCTATTATTTTCTTTCTGATCTCCTCAGACAACTCTCTCCTTTGCTTTCTCTGGTCCATGTTCAGTGTGGTGCACACAATGATACCAAACAGCACAGTGACTACTTTTCTCCATTTAAATAGGCTGAATGACTGATTACAAGATTGGAGACATGTGTGATACTAATTAAATAAACTAATTAGTTTGAAATATCACTATAAGCCAATTATTTATTATCTTTTCTAAGGGGTACCAACAAATGTGTCCAGGCCATTTTAGAATATCTTTGTAGAATAAGCAATAATTCATCTCTTTTCACAGCTTCTTTGCTTTATTCTATGACATACCAAAGTATACATGATAAAATAGCTTTTAATTTCATCACTTTTCAGGAGGGATGAAGCATTATTTCAATGAGCTGTAAGGGTACCAACAAATTTGAGCACGTCTGTATGTGTATATATAATGGTATACCTTTTTTTGGAAAAGTACAATCTGGTTGTGGTTAACCAACAGCAATGAAGTCACTAATCTGGGGCAGTACTCTCTATTTTTACAACATGCACCAGAAATAATACATTTCAATACACGGCAGAGGTGGATCCCATCTATGCAATTAACAGCATAAACTTTCACTAGACAATCATCCTTTTAGGTTAATGCACTGCAGTAAATGTTAGGACAAGGACCAGCTGCATCGAAAGGCCAAGTGTAAACAAATCAATGGCTTCACCAAGACAAGAAAAAGAAAAATCACAGGAAGAGTGACACTGTGGATATGTCTGCAGCCATGTGTCTTTTGGTAGAGGCCTGAGTATTTTAAATCATTGCTCATCCTGATAGGGATGAGAATATAGGCCTAAATTATTCAGGGGTAAAATAAGAATACAGGTTATAAGTGGCTCAGGTGGGTATAGCTAACATCACTCCAAGATATAGCTAATATCGCACAAAGAGCCAGTAAAACAACTAAGACCCCGTTCACTCTACTAAGGTGGCCCAGGACTGCCGCATATTTAGGTCTGCAACCCCGTTCACATTTGCGGTTTAAGGCGCCTTTGCACGTTCACATGTGACTAAAAAACAGGCCTAAAATGTGGCGAATTGCTTTTTTTTTAATGGAACGATAGTCTGCACTTAGAATGGAAGAGCTACCGGGATATACAATAATCCTTGATTTGTAGCAGATGGTTCTTATTAATATATATATTTTTTTGGTTCTTATTAATATATATATTTTTTTTAATGCAGCACAGTAGCATTTTATGGTATATATTAAAAAAAACTATATATATATATTATTGACTATTTTGACCTAATATTATGGTGCATAAACGATCTTAATATTTATGGATAAGAACAGTATTTTATGTGTGTGTAAAAGCATGCAGGTAAAAGAAATGATTGGCATTTTAATGTAAAGACACACACTTCTGTAGCTATGTATACCGTTGCGTAAAAAATAAATAATGGTGGCTGAATATGCCAAGTTGCCAGCATTATTGATCATTATTGAGATCCACAATCCTGTCGTTTTTATATTTATTACTTAGTTACTAAATAACAGGAAGAAAAAGTAATTGTGACAAATGAAGCTTAATTGTGAATGCACTGCAGCTTGTATATTTTGTGAAAGAAACAACCTGAATGTTAACCCGCTAGATTTTTTTAAATGTAATATTTTTATAATTAAAGTTTTATGATGTGGAAATAATTACCATTCAATATTGATCCACTGCCATCTTTGCTAGCAGAGCATTCACCTTTCTATTTACCTTTCGTGTGCATGGGAGTACGGGAGTACTGAGCGATGCAACCAAATTGGTCATGTGATATAAAAAGGCGGCCCTAAGTGCTTTGCGTTCATATATATGTAAAGGCCGGTCTTGGTCCTGTAATTGCAGGCCCTGGGCCACATCGAAATGGTGGCCTAAATCTAGGTCGGCCCTGGGCTGTGTTTTCTTTTTTTTCGAGCGTTCACATATGAGAAAAGGTGGCCCTGGGCCGCCTTAAATCGCAAGTGTGAATGGGGTCTAGCCTTATTTTTTAAAGTGCTTCATCCATTCCTGAATTAACTCCTGTTTTTTAAGGAAAGGAAAAAAAAAATCACATTCATGTTACAAAATGAGATACAAAACAAATTGAGATTTCTTAAGATAACTTGAAATCTATAACTAAGTTGTTTGGTTTTACTTCTTTAAAAAAACAGGAGTTAATTAAAGATTGGAGTAAAAATATGGCCACTATAACTACTTAAACTTTATTGGCTGGTTTCACAGACCCAGATTAGCACTAATCTTGGTTTACCTTATCTAAATTAACATTGGGTAGTCCAGGACTAGTACTAATCAGGGTCTGTGAAACCAGCTATAAGTCTTAAATATTTTCTTAGACATGGCGGTTGATTTCTCCAGAGATTCTGTCTCAATGAAGATGACATCTGTCACCGGGGAGAAGGAGAGGAGACCGTAAAGGACTTCCAGCTCAAGGGGTTGCAGTTTGCAATAAGTTGTTCACCATGAAACTATCACCTTACTCAAGCCCACAGTAGGTATGGGTATGAAATATTAGAGTTAACTATTATTCTTGCTGTTATATTCACTTTGTATCCAAGTACATTGGATACACCAGAGTGCACAACTATGGCCCAAAGTTTTGCGTCACCCTAGAATTATCTAATTTTGCTTTCGAAAGTCTAATGAAGTGTGCTGAATAATGTTATGTTAACATATTAAATTACATACAACTTTGTAGTTTTCTATATACTTAACAAAAACTGACAAAAATATGACATTTCGAAATCTAACATGAAAACACACAATTTCCAAAAAGACGTCACAAATCTTGACACGTGTTACTCAATTAGAAATAATCAAAAGGTGACAATTAGTGGTAACAAGGAGATTTAAGCTATGTAAGCATGATTTTTACATAGATTGTGTAACTTCAGAGCAAGCCATGGGGAACAGCCCTCCTTGGAAACACGCTGAGCCATCATTGCACTTCATAAGGAAGGTTTTAGCAGTCATCAGATAGCCAACAGAGGCTAGACAGCCAAAGCACAGTATCTAGGATCATCTAGAAAGATAAGAAAACTGGAAGCTGCAAACCTGCCCCCAGGTCTGGACACCCAAAAGTCAGCACTGCTCGCCAGGATCGCCACCTATGCCGTTCAAGTTTGAGAGAGAGGACGGCCAGTAGTGTCCACTTACTGCGGCAATGGAAAGAAGCAAGAGTTAAGGCATCTGTGCACACCATGAGAAGGCGTCTGCTAAGAAACCCCTTCTGAGCAAAAAAAACATCAGAGGTCACCTGAACGTTTGTCGCACATACAAAGACTGAACCAAAGATGACTGGGCCAAATACCCCCTTCAGCTGTTTTTAAAACTGGAGTCGATTAAGTTCAAAGGTGCAAAGAAGAAAGATTCAAGCCAGAGTGTACCATCCCAATGACAAAGCATCCAGAAACTGTCCATATCTTGGGATGCTTTTCTGCCAAAGGCACAGGATCCCTACACATTTTACCAAGTAGACAGTTATGAACAATGAACAAGACCACCTCCTCCCTATGGCTCACAGCCATTTTCCCAACAGTGATTTCTACTTCCAAGATGACAGAGCCCCTTGCCATGGAGCCAAACAAGCGAAGAAATGGTTAGAAGACGACACTTCAACTTTGGCCTGGAAATTCGCCGGATTTCAATCCTATTGAGAATGTTTGGGGTTTCACAGGACTGGGAATCAGGAAAAGTCAACCATGCAACTAAAGCGAACTAGAATCAAATGTAAAGGATGCATGGAGGAATCTAATGGATAATGCGACCCTTCAGCGCCTCATTTAGTCTATGCCTGAAAGGCAGTCTTAAAACACAATGGAATGCACTGTAAATACTAATTGCTGTACTACTATTATGGCTTCTGGAAGACTTTTGCAATATAATTTTGTAGTTTCTTTGATTACATGATGTTAAATAAAATCCTAAAATTCTAGGGTGCTACAAAACTTTTGGCCATCGCTGTAAGTATTAGCCTGAAACAGAGAAACAGAAAACTATATAAAGTGAATCTAAACTACTAGGGGAACACATTAGTTAAGATAACTCAAATTATCTCATACCAATACCAAGTTGATTACATTATTTTGTCTTGGGTATATATTTTTTATTTATTGCACTTTACCATGCTTACACCATTTATTTGCCATGTTTTACCATGGTTAATAATGGATTTTACAATGTTTACTTGACTTTAGTATGTAATTGCCATATATATATATATATATATATATATATATATATATATATATATATATATATATATATATATATATATATATATATTAAAACACCCAGTCAAAAGACTGGGGATTACTGGGGACAGCCATGGCGTGAGTTATAGGTTCTGGACTCATGTCTCATGACCTTCTTCTCAGCAGCCCATGTCTCTAACGATTGAGTTAAACATTGTGGGGGTGGATAGAGTGGGTGCAGCAAAGCCCCTTTAGATAAGTTGTACAGTTGCCTGATGGTTTGGAATGGAGGAGGCGGGGTACAATAAAGGAGCCTGGCTTCAGGTTCTCTTCCACTGAGAATCACCGTAGGCAATAGTGCATGCATGGAGATCAATGAGATTCTCAACGAAGAATCTTGAGAAACCGGAAACAAAAAATGAAAGAAATGACCTAAAGCCACACTTTATGCGATAGGAAAAAGAAATAAAGATGCAGCCAGAAAGTCTATGATTTCTATGCAACTTGGGATAAAAACATTAATTGCTTGGCACCCATGCCACGAATCCACAGAGTCTTCATCACACGTTGTGTAAAAGCTGCATCTGATTGGCCATTCTTACACAAGCCAAACCTATTCATCAAAAGCAAAGCTTGCCAGTGAGGGCTATACCCTATATTTAAGAATATGACCAGCTTGTTATTATCCAAGGACCCTGCAATGTGCATCTGATTATCAGGCAAGCGCCAATACAGGTACCATCAAAGACAACACTATCTGAAGGGTTTCAAACAAATGGGCCCTTACTTATCACAAGGGGGCTGTTATTCAGTGGAGGACTGAATCTTTAAATGTGATGCTACATGATTTCCCACAGAGACACACTGGCTGTGAGAAGGTGATTTATTTTGTGGGTCTCTGTTGTCTCCACAGATTTCTAGGTGCCATAAGGAAGAGATTAAAGTTAATGGTCCTCGCTGGAGAGGTGAGACTTAAAACTTGTTAAGACTCTGACTGTTTATACTTTGCTTTTTAATCGTGTTTTCTTTAATTCTCTTGACATTTGTATGCACATTAACAGGACGTTGTGTAAAGCTGGAGTATGCCTATTGTTTTTTTTGCAGGGCTGATATGTGAGACTCTGTGACTAATGAGATGGCTCCATGGCAGTTACTGGCAAAAGCAGTGGGTGACAAAAGTTCTGTCTAGAAACAAGAGCCCCTGGAGACAATGAATATGGACACAGAGAAAGGAGGTGTTTTTTTAACCCATGCCAACATTCCTGCACTTGTCAATGGCACAGTACAAGTGTGTATGCTCATTCCAAAAAGCCAGACACTATTTACTTCAGACTGTTTCTCTCTCAACGAATTAGCATGTATTTAGAAAATATACCACTGGAAAACCAGTATGAAAATGATCAAACAAGGGACATTAAGCAATAGCATTTCTCCTTAGTCAGGATATGCACATTCCCATTTCATCCACGAAGAAATCTGTAATCTTTTTTTTAAATTATGATTTTTCAGAACAGAGTAAAATAGCACATTACCAGGAGACAGAGAGGACTAATAGTCTGGTCTTTCACCCCTGGGTCGCAGTTGTAGGCTCAAGCTCAGGTCACAAGTGCATTGAATATGTGGGTCCTGAATTCAACCACAAACAAGGAAGCCACACATACACCAACACATAATTCATAACAATTGAGCACAACTAGTGTTTCTTTAAAAATACTTATTAAACCAATCTACCAGCTTTTATAAATAGGGCTTTACATTTTTTTTTTTAAATGGCCCGGCACAGGGTTTTTGCTTGTTTTGTTTTTTGGTAAATATAAGTAAAAGAATATATTAAAAAAAATCCCAATACTAAAATTCAAACTTTGAAAGAGAAAAGAAACAGATTTTTCTCCAGAAAGATTTTTTATTCAGTCTTTTTTTCTCCTTAAACTTATTCGCAGCTTTATTTAACCAGAATGCAAACTGCATGTGGCAGTATTATTATGAGTTACTGCACCCTGTTTCTAAGACAAGTTCTGTTTACAGAAAGATATCCTCCCAGGGATTTGCAGACGGTTTGAGAGGGGTTATGGAGGCGGGAGGGGGGAGGAGGAGGTCCTTCTTTCATCGGCTGCTCTCCACTTTGCTGGCCCTGTTTCTCAGTAAGTTTACTCCACTCCAGATGTGCCGTGGCTCCAGTGTGGCTGCCATGAACAGTAAATCGGCATCTGAGGGCTCGTCAATCTGTGGGGTAGAGCGCTGCGGTGTCGTCAGCCTGAACCACTGGCATAAACGGAAATGTGTACTGCTGAGCTCTCAGGGGGATGAGAGGAAAAAAGGCGAGGCGAGGGGGGGGGGGGGGGGGTTATGGTGGATATGTGACGCTGGAACTGATGACTAGCAGGGAAAATGTATTGTGCACATTTATGAAAAATGGTTGTAAATATTTAAAGTTTTTCTTTCTTTGCTGTGTGCAGAAATAAGGGTTCCTATCTGAAGGCTGTGCTAGTTATTTATTGTTTATATGATGAGGAAAAGGGAAAACAGTACTGTGAAATGAAAAAAAAAAAAAAACGTGACTAATAAAAAGTATGAACATTTGGCCAATTAGTAGTTAAGCTCACAAAAGGATTATTTAAAAAAAAAAAAAAACTGCCATAGAGCTGTAATATTCAGTTAAACCTGTAATACATCCCCAGGTAGACAACTTTATTGTATTTTTTGGAGACATACTACTCACTCTAACGTGCCAGAAACATGCAACCTATTTAGAGCTGCACTGTCCCATATGTGAGGTATTAATCAGGCTTTCCAATAAGAAGGCACATTTACATTTTAAATGAATATAGACACATTTACCAGCCATATAGGTTTAGAGGTCAATTTTAAGGCAATCAACACATTAAGCATTCAAAAATAAAATGTTATCTGAGAAATGATAGTACAGTGACGGCAGCTTTGTAAAATTACTGCCACTTTTTTTTTATAATACCCATGATAAAACATGACCACGAGACCCAAAAAAATGTTTTTAATGAATATCTTGGTTAGTTATCATCTTGAAAACAAAGAGTCACATGACCACAATATATGCCTGCCATTTAGGTCAAAGGGAAGAGTATCATGTTATTTGCTGGAGAAGTTTCCATAAAATTGTAAACATGCCATGTGCTTAATTTGAATGACTATATACTTCAGTGATATGGGTAATAAAACTTTGACATTTCTAGGGAGTTGAGACACTTTTCAAGGATTTCAACATCTAGTTATCAGTTTCTCTAAGATGTTGCAACATCATCAGGAGCTTTTTTTCCCCTTTTCTTTATGAAGTTTCATTCTTATCAAATAAGTTACTTTTTACAGAAACTATATATTTTACTACCAGGTTTACAGTTCACTTATATACAGAATATGTAGCACTTCTGTCGGATGGGAACTTTTACTGTATAGGTTAAAACGATTTAGCCTTAGTTCTTACCTAGATTCTGAGTGGGATGTGGATCCATTGAGGTCATTAATCGAAAATCACCAACATAAATATGTAAAGAGCACAGCTACCGGTCTGTGATAGGGAGAGTGTGCAATGCCTTTTATTACAACATCAGCTGTTGCATCAAAATGAGAGTGACTGAAGTAAAAGGGAGAACAGTCTGAAATGAACCCACACATCAAGGAGTAACATTTACGCATCTTGTCTTACGTGGCATAAGAAATGTCCTCCTCCAAACACAAAAGCTTATAAATTAGCACATAATTTCTCCTTCACAGTGAGCAACAATACTAAATATTATTTAATTCACTTGTAGGAAGATGCATTAGGTTGTCATTGCTAGAAAGGTTTGTTCAGGGTGATACATTGGTACTCTTTGGTAATGAGATCTTAATGGCATTTTTCAACCTTTTTTGTAGAGGCAAGGCTCCACTGAATAAACTGTACATAGCATGTGCATAGCACAGGGTAGATTCAATCATACAGTAATGTGCATGTTGTAATGTATAGGCTCAGCATTCCTTATGGGCGGTGGGGATTACAAAAAGGTTACAGCTGCATATGCTGCTGTAACAAGTGTGCTGCGTTCCAACAGTCCTGCTGCAGAGGGATTTCTGTGAACTATATAATATCTGAAGCTGATAGGGAACAGGTTTACAGCGTCAGCCATGGAGTGCTCTGTTCTGCTATTGTAGCAAGATCACAGTGGGCCTTGTTGGTTACACTGTGTGCTGTTTGATATGGATAACCTGGTGCTGTCACACTGAATTGTTACAGTTAACTTACTCTGTGTTCAAAAGTCTGATGCTAAATGAGGGTGGACAGTAGCTATAACATTTTAGGGATTGTATTATATTACATGATTTATCTACACCATAAAAAATTGTTTTTCATAACAATATAAGAATTGAGATTAATAAATTGTACTTGCATTATAGTTGGGACTGTATGTTTGTTTATATTTGTTACATAGTTTCTGGCCTTTGTTATAAAAAAACAAATTTTAGATTTCATGCTTGACTGTATGAAACCTCACCCAAAATAAATGCTTTGTTTTTAAATTAGGTAAAATATTTTGTCAGGAGAAAATACCCAAGATTTGAAATGGGAAAGAATAACAGTAAAATAGTTACATAGTTAACACCGGACTGGCTCAAAACATAAACTAAATATGTAACAAAATTGTCTTTCTGTAAAAAGAAATACAAAGATGAAACACTGAATGAAAAGTTTTTGAAGTTATCCATCACGTTTGGAATCATGTTCTTTTTTGAAATACACACAGTTCTCAATGATTTCATGAGAGTTGTTCCTGCTTTCCCCCTATATTTTATTTTCATGTCTTTCTATATGCATATACTGTATTATTAAAAAATACAGTTTATTTAAAAAAAAAAAAAAAAAAGCTTTTTGATTTAAATGTTCTGCTGTAAAACCCCATTGTTTTAAAATGTCTAAATGACTGTTGATACAAACTATTACAAATACATTGGAATAAGAGGATTAACAAATTAGTACAGATGGACAGGTTAATTGTCAATAATAATAATAACCAGAAAGGATACTCTATATGTTCTACTGCTGTGTAACCATTATATTAAAAATACATGTCTATTTAACATGTTATCTGATCAAATGTAGACTGTAAATGTAAATGGTCAAAGTAAAAGATGCTGTTTTTTTCACCTGCGAGGCTCAGATTAAATTTAATCCAAGGTCACTACAACAGCAGGTGCCTAGGTATAAACTATTTAACCTTTTTGCATTCCGTTGCATTTTTGTATTGTATTATATATCAATAGTTTTGTTTTTGTTAGCCTGGCTTAAAATTGAATTCTCAATCATATACGCCAGATCTGGTTCATGTGTTGATTACTTACATCATAAACTTGGATGGACTCAGGTCTCAAACTTGAGAGGTCACTCATTTACAAGCAGTAACTGTTTGCAGGACTCGATTGTAAATCCTGGGGATGCTCAGCCCATGGCGTTTTTCTGAAGCCCAAACAGTTAAACCTTTGACCTCTACAGTGATTTGATTTACTGTGATCTCTTCCAACTTTGATGGTGAGTTGAAAGCAATGCCATTTGAGCTGAGAGACTGGATAATAAATACAAGGATATATCCTCTAATACTGCAGAGCTTTCGTTTCCATTTTAATCTTCAGAAAGTTCAAAATATTATTTGTGTTTTAGTAAACAAATTAGTAATTATTTAAACCATCTTCCCTCTTGAAATATAATATATTCAGATTTGTAAACTATAACTTAAAATATATTTGTCATTTGTGAACACTTTCCTAAAATATCACATAAACATACCTCTATTAGTCTTTTGTTGAACACATTTTGTTCTTTTTTTATGCAGTTCTGTCTCAAACCTCTAGCACTTCTACCACTGGAAATATGTGTTGCAGTTGTTGTCATGGTAATGTCCTTAAATTTAAAAAAATATATATCACCAGCTAGTTTCGTGGAACTGATAATCCATTACTAACCCACATCCTCCCCCCTTTAACTAATGAAAGGTTAATAGTCTCTTAAATTAGCCTAATTAGAGACACAGCTCTCTATGGAAGGCAGTCACAACAGACTGTGCCAAGCACTCCAATTAGATGTGCATGTTAGTCTGGGAAGGACAGTGTTTTATTTGTCACCTAGGACCAAAGCTCTGAAGCCAGGTCCTGGTTTTCAAGCAGCAGGACATCTTGTAAATGGCCCGGTCCTGCCGCCAGGCCCTGATATACAACAGGGCTGCCATTCAAGTGATCTTCTGAGGAATGTCTCCTGCTCTGAAGGAGGGTAGCCGGAAGTCAGATCTGGTTTAAAGAGAACAGAGGGATGCACCTCTCTGGGATACTGGCTCCTTTGAAACCGGCATTCCTATGGTTGTCTCCTGTATCAGCTGACACAGTGCAGGCCTACACCCTGATGTTTGGATGAAAGCGTGTCAGTGATTGAGCAAAGCACTTGAGGCAGTTAACACAAGCTAACTAATATAACTGATAACATTGTATTGTATTCTTAGGCATGTACTTTTATAGTTTACTAGTGTAAAAACCTTTTTAATCTTATGATTTATACACAGCCATAGTAATCGATATCCATGATTCATCTATATACAGGATTTATCCTTGGTAAAATTACTGGACAAACATGCTGTGACAACAGCCCATACATACATCTAATTAGAATCTTAGGCTGAAATTCAGGGGAGGGATTATTGAAAGATTGTTCTCCCATTTAGGATTATGGAAAAATTGCCTCATTAAATCACTTCCTCGTATGATATAGAAATCACAGCTAATCTTACCTGGGTGTTGCTGTTGCAATCCAGCTGCAATCCTACAACTGCGCTCTCGATTTCAAAAATGTCCGAATTACACTTGGAGCTAGACTACGAAGACAAATTGCTACCACAGGAAACAAACAAAAGCCCAGGATCCGTCCAAAAATCTGATTCTCCTCCCAAAAGAAATAAACTACAAACATCCAGCTTTAAGCAGACCTGCCCAGCAAAAACATGATTCTCCCATTGTTCTCCAATTGACCTTAATCACCTTGCAGTCCCAACTCCTGCCAACAGAGATGCTATCTTTGCTCATATTAATTCTTTTTTTCAGCTTTTCAACAATCAATTTCAACTTTAACAAACAGAACTTCTGCCGTTGAATCCTCCAGTCAAATTAATATTTCCTTGCCTCAGCAATGTAACTTCCATGCCTCCGTCCTCGACCCCCATGGCCTCCACAACCTCCATGCCTCTGCGACTTCATTGCAGCGGGCAACAGCTTCTGTTAAGATGCCCTTCATGCCACCATCTGGAGCCTCCCCTACTGCAACCTGGATTCCAACACTAACAAACATGTTTCCCATGTCCGGGACCTGGCTTTCCCAAACCACTCCCAGTGTTCTTTCTTACACTCTCTATAGTGCTACACCGATGCCTCTGTCACCAAGTGTTCTCGCTTTCCAGCCTCATCCCCTGACTCCAGCCATAAGAAGCAACATTTTCCAAGGTAAAGGCGTGAATATGGTTTCCATTCTTATTCTCTTGATTCTGTAGAGCACCGTACTATAGAGTTCGGAGAAGTTTCAATAACAACAATTTTATGTCCATTATCCTAGACTTTTATTTACGGTACGGCAGTTCTGCCTTCTACCACTACCATTGCTCTTTCTCCTCCAAAGCCGCTGCGTTCTTGGCACACCAACGCATTTATTGGGAATCCATAGATCATGATCTATTTAATCGTCACTTTGCAGGTGTCCATGCTATTACCTGTGCAGTGTGCAAGTCTTCTGCCCATCCCACCGTGCTTTGCCCTCGATCTGCCTTACATACTGCCACAAACCCCCCCTTGCGCAATCCTCAACCTCAAGTTTTCTTTGCCCAATTCAACCTAAGACTAAACAGAATTAACTGTCCTTCTATCACCGAACTACCGCAAGCGCAAGCATCTTTATTATCTTTATCCTCCCACAGCTACCAATAACTTTCAGCAAGTTATCTACACTAATTTCTAAGCTGAGAAATGGTTGTTTTTCCCCTTACATTGACCTCATGGAAATTTTATGCATGATAGCTTTTTTGGTGTTTTATTGAACTGGAGAATTCACATACTATTCTTCTTTCAATCCAGCAACAAATCTTTGCCAATGTCAATGACCTCTACATGACAGAGACTTACTATCTTCTCCATCTCCGTCGTTCCAAAGCGGACTGTCTTCAACAAGGCGTCCATATTTACGACCATAATATTCCTTCAACCTTTTGCCCCTACAACTCCATCTACAAGTACACCTTAGCCAGGACTTTCAATAATGCCCCCCAAGATCCTTTGTTTATTACAGAAACAAATAAAACAGTAACTAGATCACGGTTTTCAATCCACCTATCCATGCTATTACTTTGTAGAGTTTTCTCTTCCACCATTCTTTCAGGATTGGAGCAGCCACTTCAACAGCCAAAGCCATGCTTTCCCACACATGACCAAGCACCTTGGCAGATGGGCCTCCAGTGCTGTAGAACGATATATTAGAACTGCTGCAGAAGACATAGCTGTTGCCCAACTAGCCATGAGCCAATAGAGTTTGGGGGGTTTGGGTATATTTTATTCATTTATTTTGTTATTCCTGCACATAATTGGAGTTAGTGGATCTGCTCGGTCTTGACTTTTTTGGGGGGGAGGACGTGGCTTTGTCATAGTCCACCCTGCTGACCTGGCATCGTCAGATCAGTTCCTCTTTCAGAGGGCGGTGGCTTCTTCTCCTCTTAACAGGCGGGGCCAGTGGCCAAATTGTCTATAATCACCTCTCACCATACCCATGCAAGTAGTCATGATCCCAACATTGAATAACGAGTTTAAATATATGCTAATTTTTGTGTATGAAATTTTGTTTGTGTGATAAGTGAACAAGTGTATGACTGACAACTTGTGCCGGATTATCCACATGCAGTGTGTTGTATGTGCACAGAATTTTCTGGTAGTAGTAAACTGAAAGACAACAATAGAAATGCAATATCCCACCCATTTACGGTGTTGAGTTTTTGCATGTCCCAAAGTTTGTATTTTTCTTGCCATGGAAATGTAATCACTTTGAATGTTTTCTTTTTTTATGCAGAATGACCTTAATTATCATGCAAAACAAATTGTTTCTGAGAAAGATATCCCACTCTGAAACCCATAGTGTAAATACAGTACAAGGGTTAAGTGCACCATGCTTTAAAATGTAAACTGAGGACTGTGCATATTTTTTGTTTGCACAATAGGTCATACATTCCACTATATGCAGCAATATAAAAAAAAACAAATGGCCAGACACAACAGCAGGGCTACAGTGGACGAGAGCTTGCCTGACCCATATAAAAGTTTACCACACTAATTTTGCAGTTTTCCCATGCTTTTGCCATGTTTATGCTATGCAGCGACCATAGTTTATTATGGTTTTCCTATACAGGCTTTACAATGCTTACCTATGCTTGCAATGTGCTTTATTTCACTTTGCTATGCTTTCACTATGGTTAATGTCTATAAGGGAAAAGTCTAACAATAAACCTCAATGATCCTCACCTGGACTTTTAATTTATTGCAACAATATAATCTATAACAGAGGTTATACTGTATACCAGAATACATAGTGGAAACCTGAAGTGTGGAGTGATTAAGCTTGTGGCAAGCAGTACACGACAAATTACTTTTGGTGCCAGTTATACATCAAAATGTGAACACAATTGTAAAACAAATAAAAATAAACCATGTAGGTTGTTTGTTCCAAACCACAGAATACTTGACACAAAGCTTTTAAAAAGGCAACTGAATAACTGGCAGTGTATGTGGACATTTAAAAATCAAGATTGGTTAAGCTTTGGTACCATCTGATTTTCATTAATGCTATAATAATAATGATGTAGGAAACAGACATAAGACGCTAGCTTAGGGAGATTTTCTTGAATGGGACAGTGAGAAACCGTTTTTTAATCACTTTTTTTTTTTTTGGGGGGGGGGGGGGGGGGGTGAGGCAATCATTTTGGCTCCTAATCACTTATTTTAGCCTTTTTAAACAATTAGAGCAGATCCCCCATGGGAGTAACTGCATGGGGAGTTGCCTAAGGTTGTTTTTTGCACTGATTTGTTACCTATTTTAGGCTGTTTGAAAATGTAAAAATAAATAAATAAATAAAAGTACCTTTACATTATTATAAGACATCAGATAAATGTTTTTATAGCAACCATTGACTTTGCCACCTCCTGGTTCACTACAGCGTCTCTATCAAATGATAGCCTGATGATGGTCTTTTGGGGGTGAGGGTAACTAACTTAAATGGGCGGGGGGGGCTTCAATGCAAAGTATTAAAACCACTGGCGTATGATTAGATCTGTTGACAAAGCCAGCACATTGGTCATATTTTCCTAGGTATGTGTAAACGTAGGTACCAAGACATCTTGCAATGCTCTGCATCTATTTCACAAGACTGAAACTAGAATAATATTACTCATTGAGACCACAGTGTCTCATTCTTGGTATGGGGCAAAGGAAAGCGGTTGCATTACAAAATGCATCACAAATGACCCAAATGTGAATGGTCTTCATTCCTTTTACATGTCTTCCTTGTCTGTACAGTATTTGTAATCTGAGTTCTGTATGATTCTTTATTGCAGTTTTTTGTTTTGATTACCTGCTTCCTGTGGGACCCCATCTGCTAAACATTAAGGCCTCCTCTGAGCTACAGTTGCAGGGATACTTTCATTATGAAATATTATGTGTTTCTAAACAGATCTCACTAAATGATGTACAGCAGCAATGCATTGGCACAGCAATAGCAATGCTACAGTTCTGCATTAAGGACAATGAGTCATATTTGTGGCTCATTGCTGCTATACCATATCCAGAGAAGTGTTTGAAACATTTGCTCCAAGTGCATTGTGTTGCCATTGCTGCCCATGCTGTGGTTTGCTAAGGTTTTAGGTTTTACTTTTTGTTTTTTATTTGTTTTGTTTTGTTTTTTTAGGAAAATGCCTAAACTGGTATTATAACAGCATCCTGATGTCATATATAAAATATATCTAATAGAGCTCTCACAAAGAAACACACACAGGTCAGAAAGCACTTCAAATAAATTAAGAAATTGCACATTTCTTAATGTTTAGTTACTAAATGTAACTAGGATCTAAAAGTTTAGCACATTATTTATTTAATTAATCTATCACTAATGTGTTTATGGTCTGTGCTTCATGAGCCATATGTACTTCTTAAGTCTATGAAACAGTGCTTTACTAGAGGAGAAACGATATAAAGCAAATAAACTATAAATTATTGTGTCTTCTGGTTTTCCAACGGTAAAAGAGCTACACAATAAGGTTGATTGAAGTGAGTAGTTTTATGTCACATCAACCTATGATGGTAAAGTGACTAATTGAAATCAGTCTCTACAGCCAGGGATATCTTGTGCACCACAAAGAACAAAGACTGCTCACAATGTTCCTCCTTGCTATGAATGTGTAAAAAAGTACAGTATCAAGTACTAAACCAAGATAAATTAAAAACTTAAATTAGTGTTCAGAGCACAATACAGTATGTATGGGACAGTTCTTGTTGTTTTAGGCTACAATGATTGTCTTGGTTAATTTATTCTTACTCAGCAAAAGGACAAATGAAAATAATATGTTCTCAAAATCAGACCAAGCTTTTTATTTCAAAGCACAGAAGAATTTTAAAGAAATAATAGTGTGGTCACCATGTAACATAACATCATATGAAAACCAGACACAAGCAAAATGGTTTACATACAAATATCAACTGCTTGCATTGAGACCCAATACATTGAATTCAGATCAGTTTGATGCCCTGACCTCAACCTTGACCTCTCTCAAAAGGTTAAATCATTTCTCAAGACTCGATGGAACACTAGTCTTTTTCAAGACTGGATGGAACACTAGTCTTTCTCAAGTAATCTCTATCTTGTAACTGTGGGGTCTTTGGACCTTTGCATCTCAGTGAGGTCAATGAATAATCTCCTAGCTGAGTCTATGTAGTAAAACTTCAGTGTACTGGCCAAAACGTTTGTCTATAGTTTTACTTCAGAATTCTGATTGAGCGTTTCGAAGTTAGAGGCGAATGTACATAGAGCAAAGACTCTGCTGACAGCTTAGCTGATCACATCCATGCATCACCAAGAATGAACTGGTCAACCAGTGAAGAGTTAAACACACGTTTCACTTAGGATGCAGGCCATAGCAGGTCCTGTCATATCTACAGTATATTATATTCACACATGTTGCTGTCTAATAAGAAAGCTAAAGCTGCAGTATGTAGCCCAAATAGACAATAAGTACTATCCAACATAATATTACAAGGTCACTAAATATGAATGGTTTCCTCATTTGTCATAGCAACATGATGTATTTTATAATGCTGTCGTCCCCCCCCCCCCCCCCCCCCCCCAAGGCATTACCATTCTGTTTTATAACCTCCATTATGACATATTACCGTGGCGTCTGCATATGGTGATTATCACGTTTGTGTGGGATTTCAAATAAAATGGTCCTAAATTTAGGAAACGGCCTCTCTGTGTCTTATCAAGCGCAATCTGCTTAGTGATTGTGTTGCATAATCTGGACTTGTTTTTTTGGTTGCTTTTAATATTGTTGTAAGCTCCTATTTTCTGTGAGCCTCTATTTGAATTCACAATTCATTGTTCCTATTCAACAAAAAAATTTAAAAAAATTAAAAGCACACACAATTATTTGTGCTTTAAGAAAACCTGGGACACCATTAACGCAACCAATGATTAACTGGCATTGCTTTTTTTTTTTTCCAGTGGCCTATAGGCTGTAGAGTACAGCAGGAGGCTCCCCTGAATGGTTAGAGAATGCCTCAGTTGTTATTATATTTGGCGCATGAGAGGTTTGGAAGTGTTTCAGAAGAAGTGTTTTCAGATCTGTAGCTCTTTAAGGGGTTGCATTCCCATGTACTCACTGGAAACCTTTCAGGAAACCACACATTCCCTTACTCTTCTCGGTTGAGCAATGCAATCCTTCTCTGTCAGGCCTGTTCTCAGACCACCTCATCAACCCAGCCGGGGAAAGAAATGTATGTACCAACTTAAAGAACCTTACTCAAGGATTCCACAAGAGTAAGGTGCACATTAAACCTAGTGCATTAACAATTGAACTAGATTCATAGGTTGATGGTGTTTATGGACTTGATGCATTCTTAATGCTTTTGACAACAGCAAGGGTAGCAAACCATAAAAATTGCTTGTGACAACTTGAATCATCCAGCAATTCTGATGTTCAATGGTTCTTTAATTGTAGATTAGCAAGCTTTTACCAAGCTATTATTTCTATTTTGGTTGAGTTTCTTCTTATTGTTGTATTGGTTTTTCTAAGGGCGTTTCAACATATTTGTAAATGAGAAGATAATTAAAATACCTACCAGATCTCTTTTCTTGGAAGCTATGGTAACTAGACCCCCATGGTTAACCATTACATTTTTATACTACTACATAGTTTACACAGAATTCACATGAAAGTTCCCAGTCAATAATGTCATTCAGTGCACTGGCCAGATAGCCTTAGGCTGTGGTTTCAGTCTACATTAATTTTATAGATGTTATGGATAGGAAGGACTCCCACTCCTAACCTATTCAATCAACAGGCTATCTTTCTCTCACTTGCCCACTCCTCTAAGGCAATCCAGGTTCACAAGGTAAGCATTGTTGATGCAGCTCAGTATGATTGTCTTAAAGGGACCCATAAATGTACAAAGTGACTGTTCTGGAAATCAGTTACTTGGTGTACTCTTATGTTGTGCTGTTTAAATGAGTTCTATCACTTTCAGTCCGGTCCCTGAACATCTCCAAGCACAAGAAAGTAAAATAAGTCTTCATTCTATAGAAAGGACAGGTGACATTGCTTTTTTTATTTTGGAGTAAGATAATGGTAAACTAAATATTAAAATGCACCTAGCATAGTTTGTTTTTTGTAATGATTTATTATTATGCATTTTCCATTGACAGAAGTTTAGTTTATCATTATATATTGTCAAATAAGTTTGAATTCATTTAATTAGACCTGCTTTGTAATAAAATATTTCATATACATATTGTGAATAAAAAGCTAAAATCAATTGGGCTGGAAATAATCTTTTTATATTGAATAGTTGCTGAAGAGATTCATAGGTGACTATTGTTACAGACAGTACTTCCTGCATCGCTCAGTAACTTGTCATTATATGCAAAATATCTTCCAAGCAAAAGTTTAACTTTATGTTACTAAATGCCAAAAGAGACAAAGCAAATGTGCACAAGTGCTAAACTATTGTGTGACTGATATGTCTGATGTCATTTCCTGTGAGGTTATATGGTATACAGCTGTGTGTGTCCTAATGTATTTAATTTATAAGTAAAGAGGGAAATGTATGAGAATGGATACAATGAAAAATGGAATGTGTGTGTTAAAGAACATATTGATTCATGCTAGAATGATTAATTTGCAAATGCATACAAATAATTAACTTGTCTATATTGGGACTGGAGGGTGCAAGCACTTAGTCCACTGTGGGGCTTGGTCTTTACCACCATTTCCTTTACTTCAGGAACTAGTTGAACTAAACTATTTTAAACAATAATATTCTTTAAGCAAATTAGAACTCATCTCTATATCTTGCTGGAGGCCTTATTATCCTTCCACTTCGTGCAGACTGCATGGGAGAATGTGTCTCTCAGGAAACGGTTGCTTTCTTGAAAGCTGTTTGTACTGCAATAGGTAGTGGTATATGTTGCTGTCTGGTTGGCAGGGTGTAAGGCACAGACTCAGTTGAAGATGTGCTGCTTTCATCTTCAATGGATGGTTCCAACATTGCAGATGACTCTTCTGCTGTTCAGAAGGTGCTTGCAATTTCTTCTGTACTTCGTACCATCAGGTGTAGTGATATAATAAATGATCTTGGTGCCTCATGCTGCTTTGAGACAACTGCTGGTTCCCATACTTTTTCCCATACGTCTTTTACGTGAAGCTTGGGTAGCTCCTTTGCTGTATTGTGACAGGCAGAACTTTGTCGCTGGTTTTTGCGTGGATGTGTGCAGCTAGGCTAGGCAACCAATTGAGCAGTTACGCTTGCTTGGCACTGAGCTGATCGGGAGGTTTGGATTGGCTGGGGGTCGTGCCAGGGGAGGCTGCATGGAGTTCAAAAGGCATCTGCGCCACAGCTTGAGGCTACTGCACGACATAACCATACAGATGGGTGCTGAGTGAAAGCTTCTTGTGTTTACATCGAGGAGGGGAGTGTCTGCTCCATGGAGAGAACTACTACACAAAACCCTACCACTCCAAGACGGTGCTCGTGAAGACATTAACCAGCGGAGGCCGTCAGGAAGAGGCCGGAGTCGCCAGGATTTGATCCCAAACAAGTATAGAGAGATTTCGTAGTGTAGTAGGTTCCTGGGGCGGAACGTCTCTTTTAGTGAGACTAGCGCTTGCCAAGAACCAGCGACAAAGTCCTCCCTGTCACAACTATGATCAAAATCTTCTGTATTTTCTGCCTCTTGTTTAGTTGTGAGAAAGCATCTTTCTGCACTTGTGCTTTTAGCA
Organism: Acipenser ruthenus; assembly: GCF_902713425.1. Classification (NCBI taxonomy): domain Eukaryota; kingdom Metazoa; phylum Chordata; class Actinopteri; order Acipenseriformes; family Acipenseridae; genus Acipenser; species Acipenser ruthenus. The sequence goes on along the minus strand of NC_081191.1, from coordinate 74,140,744 downwards.
GCGCTTGTGTTGTCGGTAGTTTGGACATCAGTATTCTGCTCATTAAGAGTTGTGCAGGTGAGTATTTCATTCCTGTTACTGGTGTATTTTTGTACTCTAGCAGGGCTGTGTATGGATCATTTACAGTATATTCCAGTTTAAACACTTTAAGGATTTTCAAAGTGTTCATGCAAAATTAAATTAGTGAACAAAACTCAAATAAATTCTAAATTGACACTGTAATAAATAAGTCTAGCTGACATAATTATCAATTCATGATAAGCTTACATTTTAATGTAAGTAATGAGTAATATTTAGTTCTGTGTGACCAGCTACCATCCCATACATACACACAGAATGACCACTAGCTTTGATAGCTGTGATTTTTTTTGCAGACGAGTTGTGAAAGATGTTCCAGACAAACCCTTTTCTTTGAGAGAGAACCAACCAACAACCAATAAAACGTATCATCAAGCAAAATTAACTGAGTGAAATCAGCTGTCTCTGGGCAGGCGGCGTGAGTGAGTGTGTCATTAAGGAAGAATTGGCCTAGTCAAGTCTGTGAGTTGAAAGGATGACGGCAGCAGGCCGAGGGCTGAACCAATGAGGATAGACCAGCAGTGTTTGTGCAGTGAGGGCGGCCGGGCCAGGGAGTAGGGGGAGCTGGGAGACTGTAACTCATTGTGGCTGGACTCGACTGGCCTGGGTGGCGTGGATCTTTAAGTCCTGGACATTCATCAACCTGCCGAGCAGGGCCGCCAGGCTGGAGCCAGGGCCTTTTTTTCCCCCTCCTTTCCCTTTACCGTGTCAATGTGATCCAGTCCAACTGTGCTGAGGCAACAGCCCCGAGGAGACAGACTCTGGTCAGTGCAAATAATCACAGCTCAGACGCCTGGGCTTGTTACTTACAGCTAAATAGACTGCAGAGCTCCGGGATCCCACAGGAAGTCAAGGGCAGAGCTTTCCCTCTCTGCCTTGTCAAGTTTAATAAGATTAAGTAAAGATCTGGCCTTTTACTTTGAAAAACCAAGGCCCACATGGATCCATTTAGGGGGACTGGTGCCAACCCTATACTACCTTCAATATAAACCTAACCCTAACTCTCACTCAACTTAAAGTTAACCAAGTTACCACAGGAACTTAAAAGATTAGACAACCAAATATTTTTAAGGAGGCTCATTTTAAAGAGTTTAATATCCTATGCTCTGTATAAAGTGTTTAATACATCCTACATCCACACACACACAAACACACACACACAAACACACACACCTTTGCTGGACCTTACTTCTAACCCTAATGTTCCCACAGACCCAAGCCCTGACATGAATCACCTGGTATTTCCTAGCTCTAGAAACAGAAGCACAGTTTCAGAAAATGCAACATAAGCTTATGGATACTTCCCTGGTAAAATTAAAGAAGAACATCTGGGGTAATAAGGAAGCAATATAATTTCTAAACATATTTCTGTGTAGATTTTGTAATTTAGGATTTTCTATCAGAAACACAAGTTTCTTATGAAGTCTAATGAAGTAACACAGATATAATCATTTAAACTATGATTGGTAAATGTTATATTAATAAAGCATGCATTTTGTAAATGTAATTGTTGTAATGTGTACACTTGTGAACTACATGGAGTATGAGAAGTTGTCCTGCCAATTGTTATTATACTTATATAGACACAAACGCTATCTATCCGCTGGTTACCAAGTCAACACGTTTATTCAGTCTTATATCATACCGGTACTTGTTCTGTAGTAAATGTTAACAACCGCTAAATCCACAGGGTTTTATCATTAAATATCCAATATCCCTTCACTTTTGTTTCAATAAAATGTAACACAATACTTTAATTTGCTGCAGCCAGCAGTACATGCAATTCGGAATGCCTCCAGCACTACAAAAACAAGAGAAACCCATAGATCAGTTACCGTGTAATGCTTTAAAGTCTATTATTTCTTAATTTCCCCTTAAATGCAAAATCAAAAAACAGTATAACAAGATATTCATTTCATAGTGGTAGACACATTGGAGCAGATTTTACACCAAAAAAAAAAAAAAAACTGTTAATGGTATCGATGTAGTCCCTTACCTTTGCGTTATGGATTTGACTTTTCCAATCGTAGACCCAGTTCCAGGATTTGGCAAGAAAATATCCTAACAGGAATCATCTAAAACTACATCCATCTTACAAACACTGCAACATTTCATTGCAGCAATCCTTCATTCCAGTCACTCTGTTGTCAAGCGTTCCTCGTTCCATTAACTTCATGCTCAAAATTCACAAGGTAGGAATGTACACTTAGTCAGTGTTACTTCTCCTTGAAATGAGTGACATCAAGTTCAGGACTGCGACAACTCGCTTGTGCAAAAAAAGTATCTTTACAGATTTGTTTCAGCTTAGCTCTTACACAGCCCCGTGACGCATTTCCAATGAGCCGTCAGGTACGCATCAATGCCATGGGCGTAGCCGAATGCGAAAGCAATCATGCACAACAGCATCACAAGAAAAATAAATTAAATTGTTTCATCGTCGTTGTCATAACACTGGATCATAACATCATACTTTAAAAGTCAGTCTTTCCAAATGCTGCATTTGTACTTCCATGTTTTGCTATTTTAGTACATGGCTTCAGCTCAGTCTGTATCAAACTTATCACGCCGGTCTCTCACCTTTCATCCTACCTAGGAGCATCAGAGGTGGAACCACACAAATATGCTGGATGTTTTGTGACACTGTGTAGCAGACAAAGTTCTATTGAGGTATGTGTATGTTTTAATGAAATGATAATGAATGCTGGGATGATCTTGCATCGATTTTGGGACTGCTGCTTTGGTGATGCGTGCTCTGTCCTCTCATGGGGAAGGGTGTTGTTATTATCACAATTTAGTTGTTATTGTTCATAAAAAATGCACAAATGTGAAACCTGCAATAGAATCCTGCTTGATGATAGGTTATTGTGTATATGCTTACTGTTTCCTTTCAATTCGAAGTCGACCAACAACGATACTTTTGGGATATGCCAGCCACAGGTCAGTTATTTACTGAGCATTTTATGTCAGAGCTACCAATAGGCCCCTCCGAGGAGTGACATCCTCAGTCTCGCCTACCGAGGGATTAAGTAGTCAATCCATGGAGATTACGTTCTCTTTTGCTTCTCATAATCAGGTAGGTAAGGTAGGTATAACTAACCTCTTCAGTTGTGTGATTGTTTCTTTGTTAAAGAGCTCTCACTTCGAGTTTTCTGCTAATTCCACTGCAATTTATTACTGGAAGTCGGCTTGCCACTTCCCTGGAATCAGAAACTCGGCTTCTGAGGACTGAGCTGAAATGCTGCGCAACTGCGCTCCGTAAAAAAAAAAAATCTTACTTTCAACAGCCTATATCGCTCAACAACTGTAGTCTGCTTTCTAACCTACAGCATCTGCTGTCTGTATTTTTCCTCAGCTTTTTGCAGATAAATAACAACAACAACAACAACAACAACAACAACAACAACAACAACAACAAGAGAGCAAAGAGAGACGCTTCCTCCACCGGGACCCGGCTCTGCCGCACCCGCTGTCGAGTCGACGCCGCTGGGCTGACCTTGCCCGCCCACTCTGTGTGTGCGGCCTAAAAAAAACAAAAACAATTGTGTATACTCTACTCTTCGGCTTCTGCTGTGTGTGAGTGTGTGTGTTGTTTTTTCAAAACAATATACCTTCGGTACCTAGGTGCTTCGGCGCCTTTCGGTCCCTGAGCCTCGACTCCTCGGTGCTTCGACACCCTTGACGCTCAATCGCTCCCTGCATCAGTGCCCACGGTGCCTCAGTGCCCCAGAGTCTTGGTGCCTCGGTGCTTCGGCCCCTCAGTGCTTCGGCCCTTTCAGCCCTGCTGGCCTCCTTGGAAGGTGCAGTGGCACTGGGACTAGCACAATTCCTGCCGGTGGATTCCACCATAGCAGCCCAGTTGCGAGCCCCTCCGGTAGGAGGTTTGTCCAAGGACCCTGTGTGCCCTAACGGCCAATGTAGGATCACAGAGGCCCACCTTAAGAAAGCGCATGCAGCCAAAGCACAGGTAATGTGCCTGGCCAACACGGCAGGTCTCCTAACGGCGTACCTGGATGGCATCCTGTGATCAGATATGGCATTGGAGGCTCTCACTAAGGCCCCGTTTTAGCCTATACATTCCATAGAGTTGAAATATCTCTCCATGAAGACAGATTTTCTGTTAGCCATCACCTCTTTAGCGGGTTAGTAAGCTACAGGCTCTGTCAGTTCACAGTTCCTGTATGCATGTCTGGGATAATGGAAACAGGGTATCATTACGCACAAAGCCCACTTTCCTCCCTATGGTCGATACGGCTTTCCACTTGAATCAATCAGTGGAACTAGAGGCTTTCCATCCCCCTCCTTTTTCTTCGGAGGAGGATCGGAGATTGAATTTCCTCTGCCCAGTTCGGGCATTGAGATGTTATGTGGATTGTGGACACAGTTTCGACTGCATATACTAATGCCGGCCTACCCCCACCTGGGAGGGTGGCCGCGCACTCTAACAGAGGAGTGGCTATGTCATGGGCCCTCTTTAGAGGTGCCTCATTGACTGACATCTGTACTGCGGCTAGCTGGGCTACTCCGCATACATTCACCAGGTTATACCGACTCAATATGGTAGATCCCTCCATGCCTTCATTAGGCAGAAGAGTCCTTGAGGTTGCATGCTCACACCACAAAGATTAGTTTGCTGTCCACACACGCTCCCTCGTGACGGCTATGATATACTTTCCCAAAAGTAGTGTTGTTGGTCGTCTTCGAATTGAAAGGGAACGATAGGTTACGGATGTTCCCTGAAAGAAAAGATGACCAACAAGTCTTGAGAGGTCGCATCACTCGTATTCACGGTTTCGATGCAAAAGAGAACGTAATCTCTGCGGAGTGACTACTTAATCCCTCGGTAGGCAGGACCGAGGACGTCACTCCATGGAGGGGCCTATCGGCAGCTCTGACATAAAATGCTCAATAAATACCTGACCTGTGGCAGGCATATCCCAAAAGTATTGTTGCAGGTCGTATTCTCTTTCATTTTAAGTTCAGAAATCGATATGCTCACAAAAATATAAACATTTTCACTCTACAGAAATTCATTCTAGATGGCAAGATGTTTTTGTTTTTTTATAACTGATGTCTGATTTATAGTGTAGCTGAATTTTTCGACAGTGATTCATTTATATAACTTAGGCGTTCCCAGTATTTAATTTAAAATATAATGTTCAGTTATGTTAAAAAAAAAAAATAATATATTTTTTTTTTTTTTAAACGGCGCTCTGCTGTGCAGGGAGAGACACATGCTGCCAGGGGACCAGTTTTATCATACAGTGATGCTTGTTTACGTTTCATATGCCTGCTTTCTCTAAATGTCACACAGCCAATTCTTCAAGAACAATTCAAACAGTAACTTTTGCCCTGGGACATTTAATTTCATCACTCACATTATTTCTCTAGGTAGGTCATTCATATCTCGTTTCACCACTGTATACTACAGTACAAATACTACTTGTGTCAAAATTCCAACATCTACAGTATTCATAACATCGCGGCATCATTTTCTCCCATTGATTCAGAAAAAGCTACAGACTTGTATGAATTTACCAGAAGGGAATTACGAAAGAATATTACGACGAGACATGGTTCAAAATGTTCACATCTGGATCTTGTACCCTGTCGTACATCAGTTTAAGTTACAAAGATACATTTCTACATGTTTTTAAAAAGCAGCTTATAAAAGCTGCCTGCCGCCTTAGAATCTATTATGCTTGCTTTCTCTAATTTATTGCTTCTAAACCCCAAAACTGGACGTTCTATCACTCACTCACCAATCCTTCAGATCAATTAACCATCTCAACGGCTCCAATAGAAAATCTATTCTAATTCGCAGAATGATTTACACATGGATGTAGGAGCAGGAGCAGCCCTTAACTGCATTCCCCTTGAAGCTTGTGCTGGATCCAGGATAATCTATCTACTGTGACAATAATCAACGACAATTGCTATCATATTCCATATGCCACAAGTGACCAAAAATGATATAGTGTTATTACACAGAGGTTTTATGGTTATAATAAGTACACTTTTTTAAAATAGTTGTTCGTTGTTTTATTGTATTTGTCACTATGTACTGTTGTTTATATTTTACACATGTGGTTTTTAAGTGTTATATTAATTACCCAAAGGGAGACCCAAATAGCTGGGTTGAATATGTGTGCTGTTAATTTGTTAATTGTTTTATCACGGGCATAGTTGCAAGGCTTTCAGCCTGAAACAATGGCCAGGTGCTTGTCATCAGACACCATGTTAATGTGTTTTTTTTTTTAGGAATTTATAATAATTGTGGGATATGCATTGATAGTGGTGATATGTTTGATCCATTTTATTGTGCATGGTTTGATTGTTATTTGCATTTATCATTGTAATAAAGAAAATATTTTTCTTACTGGTCTGTGTGATTCCTGGGTGCACTTTGGTCAGGATGGTGGTCAGTCCCAGATCCAAACAACAAGATTCTACAAGCATCAGTCAGTTTCGTCCTATTTCCCTTTTAAACATAGAAGGCAAGATTTTCTTCATCATTATTGCTCAGAGATTGTCAACTTACCTATTAAAGAACTGCTTCATTGACACTTCAATACAAAAAGCGGGCATTCCAGGTTTCCCAGGTTGCTTAGAACACATCAATGTGATCTGGCAACAAATTCAATCAGCTAAAAAGGAGAGGAAGGAGCTCCATGTGACATTCCTGGATTTGGCTAATGCATATGGTTCAGTGCCACATGAACTTCTTTGGGCAGCATTTGATTTTTTCAGTGTACCGATGACAATAACAAATTTAGTGAGAGCCTACTTTGGAGATTTGCAATTTAGTTTTTCAACTTCAGAATTCAGCACTACATGGCAATGCCTAGAGGTTGGAATAATGGCAGGATGCACCATTTCTCCACTTGCTTTTACCATGGCAATGGAAGTAATCATTAGGGCATCAAAATGGGTAGTAGGAGGAGAGCGCTTGGCTTCTGGAATGCGACTACCACCAATTCGAGCATACATGGATGACATGACAACCATGACTACAACAGTAGCCTGCACTAATCGGTTATTGGGCAAATTAACCAATAACATTGAATGGGCACGAATGCAATTCAAGCCCACTAAATCAAGGAACATCTCTATAATTAAAGGCAAAGTAGTAGATAAAACATTCTTCATTAATGGTGAGGCAATACCAACAGTGTCTGAGAAGCCAGTGAAGAGTCTTGGGAGATGGTACGACGGGGATCTAAAGCAGTGGAAGGGTTGAAGAGCATAGACAGCTGCGCTCTACCAGGCAAACTAAAACTCTGGTGCTTTCAGTTTGGTCTACTGCCGAGGTTGCTGTGGCCACTGACTGTGTACAAGGTTTCTTTGACAACAGTAGAGAAGCTGGAAGCTTTAATCAGTTCATACATCAGGAAATGGTTGGGAGTTCCACGCTGCCTCAGCAGAGTGGGACTTTATGGTAAAGGAATACTGCAGCTACCAGTCTCCGCTCTAACCGAGGAGTTTAAGTGCGTCAAGGTCAGACTGGAAATGACATTAGTAGAGTCACGCGACAAATTTGTAAGGGAGGCAGCAGCTGTGTTGAAAACTGGAAGAAAGTGGGCGGCAAAGAAAGCTGTGGAAGATGCAAAGGCTGCCCTTCGAATTAGTGATATCATGGGGCAAGTTCAGCATAGAAGAGGGGGTCTTGGTCTCAGTTCAGCTCCTCCTACATGGCACAAGACAGCCCCAGCTCAAAGGAGGAATCTGGTAGTCAACGAGGTGCAAAAGCAGGAGGAGAGGATGAGGTGTATAAAGGCCATTTCCCAGGCCAAGCAGGGAGAATGGATGAGATGGGATAGTGTGGAACAACGCAAGATTGGCTGGCAAGACCTATGGTCAATGGAACAGAGCAGGATCAGTTTCCTCATCAGGTCAACATATGATGTTCTCCCATCACCACAGAACTTAAACCTCTGGGTAGGAGAGGATCCCTTGTGTCCTTTGTGTTCATCACCTGCAACATTAAGGTACATTTTGACAGGATGTAAGGTGTCTCTTAGCCAAGGACGGTTTATTTGGCGCCATGACCAGGTGCTGCGATGTTTGGCCTTAGCATTGGAAGACAAGCGTAACATGACCAATAAGTTGCCACCTGTTCCATCAAAACATTACACACAAAAGACAACATTCCTCCGCCCAGGAGAGCAACCACCAAGACAACTGGAAGCTGCTAGAGACTGGAAAATGCTGGCAGATGTTGGTCAACGGCTTATTTTTCCACCGGAGATTGCCACCACTAACCTTCTACCAGATATTGTCTTGTGGTCTGGATCAGCACGCCTTGTTCACCTGGTAGAGTTAACATTGCCATGGGAGGATGCTGTAGATGAGGCGTATGAGAGGAAGAAACTGCGGTATGCTCAACTAGCCACTGAAGCAGAACAGCGAGGATGGAGAGTCCGGGTTTACCCAGTGGAAGTGGGTTGTCGAGGATTTGTGGCACACTCTACAACCCGGTTTCTCAGAGACGTCGGATTCAGTGGCCAAGAGTTGCGTCGCACAGTGAAGAACTTATCTGAAGCAGCAGAGAGGAGCAGCAACTGGCTGTGGTTGAGACGGAAAGATTCTGGATGGGGATCTCAAGCACAATAGAAAGAAAGAAATGCTGATGTACAGGTAAGTAAGCTGGGCTGAGTTGAATGGGGGATGGAGGGGGGTGATGCTGGGACGCCAGAATCACCGTCGAGCCCTCTTGAGGTGTCGTGGGCTAGTCGACGAAACACTAAGGATGGAAGGTGCCCACTTGAAGACCCCAGAGATGTACCCTACTTAGCTCAATCCAGACGTTTCTCATGCTGATGCGCTGGGGATGCCGCACTGTGGTTGATCCCCGGAGCCAGCAACGCAGCCGTTGTGTGTGCTGATGCGCCAGGGAGGCAAAATAAGCTGATCCCTGGAGCCAGCATTACACTTCAGCCATTAACACAGAAGGATATCTACATCATATAGAAGGAAATGTAAATGGATGGAGACACATATGGATCACATTAATTTACTGCAAAGCTACGTCTTAGTTGGTGCTTATCTTGGCGAGAGTCGAGTTCAAATCAGCATGAAGTTTTAACATCTACTCTCGTGTAATGGAAATCGTGGGGTGATAGAAGGAAAATTGTTAAAGTGTGTGATAGGGGAGACCTGTGCTGGCTATCAGGAGCCCCATGGAATCCGCCTGTCAATCATGGCAATGACAGAAAGGTTGGGAGGGGGTGTGTCGTGTCTACCTCTTTCTGAGTGGTTGGGAGGCGGGTCTTAGGGGGTTGCTCGACCAATAAAAATGACTCTTTGCTCTTGCCCTTCTAGGAGAAACGACAGCTTCAGAGTTGGTTTCAGAAACCTGGAGTACACAACATAAAAACAGATCACCAGTGTCTGGAACTCCTGTGTCTAGTGAATTCCCCACACGCTCTCACAGTGTGTAATACAATACATACCTAAGTTAAGTCAAGCATACCCCATGACACATACTCAGTCATACTTTTGTTGGGTCGCATACTGAAAATCTTATTGTAGAATTCTACTTTTTGCTTTACTCAATGTAATTAGTGTCTCTTTTCACATACGTCATTACTCATCAGTTTACAATATCACTTTGTTAGCAGTTCAGTCATGCTCGGTCATGTCGACTACTCAAAATTCTACTATAGAATCGATGGCTTTAGCTAATTAATGCAATCATGTCTCCCTATGCTGTGCATAACTAATCGGGGTGACATATCACCTCGCTACTCGCAGTTAATGTTTCCTTTAACTCACAACCTCAGATATAAGCAGCAGTGTGGAGTAGTGGTTAGGGCTCTGGACTCTTGACCGGAGGGTCGTGGGTTCAATCCCAGGTGGGGGGACACTGCTGCTGTACCCTTGAGCAAGGTACTTTACCTAGATTGCTCCAGTAAAAACCCAACTGTATAAATGGGTAATTGTATGTAAAAATAATGTGATATCTTGTAACAATTATAAGTCGCCCTGGATATGGGCGTCTGCTATGAAATAAATACTACAACTACTACTAATAATAATAATATAAATGTTCCTGCAGGACCTTCAAAGATCTGCTCCAACCTTCATCTTCCAAACTACCCATCACAAAGAAGTCCTGAAGTTTGTCAACACTCCAGAAGGGGTTTAGGCCTGGAGGGTAGGCGGCTGAAGGTTTAGGGCCCCCGGAGGTTTTTCCTTTTAGGTTTTTTTTTTCTCCCTGTTCCCTTTGGTCACTAAAAAAATTGTAGTACTATTTTTCTTCAACCATTGTTTGGGGTCAATGTTTTTGGAAATCTGTAAGGTTCTGCATTATAATAAAGGTGCTTATTTAAAGCAAGATTGTCCTGACTGAAACAGTTTTATTTTGCTTAAACTAAAAATATAGCAAACTGTATCATAATATAAAGATATTGATGGATTTAGCCAATTAAGATCTAAGTTAGAATAAAAAATATGTAGTACCAGTGGTGTAGTCGAGGGTATACGCAGGTAAACAGTGTTTACCCACTTTTAATTTGGCCAATATAGTGTTTACCCACTTCTCATATAAGGGATACAGAGTTTACTCATTTTTACTCTCCTGTGATATGCAAGTCTTGGGTTAAAGACAAGCTATTTTAATGGTGATGTCCTCCAAACCCAATTAAAAAACCCAGAAACAATGGTCAACCTAAGTTCCTACCATGCCACTGCCTGGCCTCGAGCACCAAACAAGGGAGTTTACCCACTTTTTTATTTACCACTACACCACTGTGTAGCATACAACAGTATATGAATACAATGTGGAGAAAGCCTGCAGTATGTGTAAATAGGGTCTGACTTCATGTGGAATCAGTGGTATTGAGGGGATCCCTCGAGTGGCTGATACAATGTCCAGGTGCATCAAATATAAGCCAGCGTGGTGTCATACCTTCACATCAGAAGATTAAGTGTTCAATCTTTGTTGTCTTTAATTGCTCTGCAGTATTATAGTCGTGTCAAATCTCCCATTATACATATGTTTGGTTTTTCTGATATGATCACAATCTTTTATTTATGATATTAGATTGTAAAATTATTATTATTATTTTTTTAAATAAACAAGTAGAAATGGGAGTTTTTGTGACCAAAACATCATCCTTCTGGGTATAGGGGAATGACATGTCAGATTGAATTGTTTGTAAACATGGAATAAAATAGATCGGTATATGAAAAAATATTGATGTGGGCAGTTAAAATGTCAGTAAAACAATTCATTTATAATAGGCAATACCAGTAACAGAACTTAACTGAGAATAAAGCTGTTTACCATGTATTAAAACAGTTATTTCAGGTGCACTGTATTTTATCCATGACCTCAGTTTGGCAGCCAAATGTCAGGTCATGGATAAAAGAGGTCAATTGCAAGGTCACCAACACATATAGCATGCAATAATCGTATAACCTTGCAAATATGAAGGTACTACCTCAAAGGGTGTCTGAGACACTTCTATCCAAGCGCTCGGTTTACCAAAACCATTTTCTAACAGCCATTAGCTGTAACTGTGTCCTATTAACTTAGAGAATCTATGGTGAAGGGAAATCTTCAGAAGGAAAACATCACTTGATTTCTAACCCTGGTATTGAGTCGCATTAGAAATTAATTCCTCTGACGGTACAAAACTTTAGTGCAATAATTGGTCTTCATTTTTTTTTAAGGATCATTAAAAATAAGAAGTTGAGGGTTTTCTAAATAGTAGTTCTGTGGTTAACAATTTCAAAGCAGTCTAGCTCTAGGGATGCAATCTGTATTTATACAGTAGACATTTTTTTCAAAATGTATTCTTGACAAATTTCAGCTTAATCATTTTGATCCTTCACTCTAGCAATAGAAATAGCTTATTTTACACCTAAGCTGTTTGAAATTATTGCATTGAAATATCATAATAACATATATGATGCAATATCAATAAAGAAAGAGAATGATAGCATTAATTTGGAATATATCACATGTTTGATTGTTTGACTCTTGTAGTAAGTAGGTTTTTACTACTGCTTGTCTTATACTAAACTGAGGGGACATTTGTTACTTAGTATTTTTTCATTGTAGTGTACAAGGTATGAATTATATAGGTCATGCAGAAAAGTCTACATTAAACGTCGAAATAACTATGGAAAATATTGTTTTGCGGTAGATTAATTCTTGGTTGTTTGCAAACTATAGCAATTGAATTTGGCTAAAAACCACCAGCCTGGCGAGCAGTGGCGGGTAGGGGTGTAAGGAATAGTTTATGGCTGCCTGCGTTAGAAAGACTGGAGCCTGTTGGTTCAATGGTTACATTTCTGCACCATAAAATGTGATGGATGGGAAAACAGACAGGGTATAAAATTATGCAGTGCTTTCTTTTTTTTAAATTAAATCTAAATACCTTACAACAGCTTGCCAATTCCTCCCCTTCCAAGTTTATATTTGTGCTACAGTACCAGTTGAAATGTTATTTGCCAGGTTTCAGTTTTTCATATAGCAACTGGTAATTTTCTTGTTTTTGTGTTTGGTCTCAGTTCACCACCTCAGTTGAATATACTTCTGTCGCTTACAGGTCTAGGAGACTGAAGGAGACTTTTTGCCACACAAGGTAGGTAGACGTGTGGGAAAGCTTACACTCTCTTTACCCATGTTGTTCAGGGTCTGTGGATGAATAGAGAACTATTGGACACATACACATGCACCTTTAATTTCAGGAGCAATAAAAGAAAAAAGAAAACTTTTACAAAAATAAGATCAAACAAAACACGCTAATTCACAGACAGAAAGTGATTAACCATACAGACTGCAACGTGGCTGGTTCTGCATACTTCTCTGATGGATAATGTTAATAACATTTTTTTGTATTAGTCATGTATTGCAGAACCTTATCTTGGGTCTGTGAGAGGTTAAACAGCTACATATTTGTGTGAATGTGCGTGTTTTGAGTGTTCAGGTTTAAGTGCTTTAAATTAGCTCATTTGTTCCCAGCAAGAGGAAGAGGTCCTGGCAGAAGGAGTAATTGATGCTGTGGCTGATGACTTATCTTTAGTTGTCTTGAGTTCTGAGTAAAAGTCCAGTTTGGGTCACATATGAAGTTCATATGGTAACTCCCTTCAAACAATAAGGAAAGGTACTGCAAATCAGCCACAGCTATGAACTTCATTTTGAGTAAGATAAGAACTGGAAGATTGCTTTGTAGAAGTTTCACTGGCCACTACTATCTTAGGGAAACAGATCTATTCTTCCTTCTGATCATCACAGTGGCTCCGTCGTAAGTCTGTGCTACCAGCTTTTGAACACAATTGTAATTTTCTAATTTCTTTAACATATACACTGATAATGCCGCTGCTGTTCTGTCACCGTGCGCATCATCAAAGCCTAGGAAAGCCTCTCTGACTTGATCGTTTAACACACACCTAAGCTAAGCTGGGCTAAGTTTGAAATGTCTATTGACTCGTCGACTTCTACAGCAACAAACGGCGCTTCGACAACCTCTTCTCTTATCTTACTTCGGACGACTTCGGCAAATGCATTAATTAGATTGTTTATAAATTCTATTAGACAGTCCTGAAAAAACTGACGACGATTGGATATGTAAGCTAACTTTTCATCATAGCTGGCTATAAGGTGTACAAGCTCAATGTAATTGCCATGATTTAGTGAGCTGCTGCTCTCATTATTCCCTCGAAAGGCCAGCTCCTGTCTAATTAGATAACACGTAGCATTTATCAGTCTTTTCAAAATCTCCCGATTTTCTCGAACCTTTTTGTTATGCTGGACAGTTTGGTTAAACTGGCTAAATCTATTCTCATGTTTCCAAACGTTTTCAAAGATACCTGGCTTTGGATAGGAGCCACAGATTTTTCATGTTTACCTAGAGCAGTCAGTAAATTGTTAAGATTGCTATAACCCATCTTTGTCCAAACTTTCTCACACGTAGAAAATAATAAACACAGGAAACAGAATAGTTTTTGACTGACAGCACACCCTCGTTTCTTACATACCAGTCAGTATGAAATGGGCGCGTGATTTTCTGACCCTTTCTCTGATGCAATTCTTTAAGATCCGGTGTAGGCCTTCCTTTCTGAATTATACTATTTTTTTCTTGAAAGGGCACCTTTGAAAATGTTTTTAAAGTTTCGCTATCCATTCCACCTTCCCATGACTTTGATTTATTGCAATGTTTAAAAATATAAAGCAATTTTGTGTTATTTAACAATTAGTACTTGTATTTGAAGGCACACTGATGTTAAGATCATGTACCGTTCAATGGCTGGACAAATATGATTGCTAAATAGACTACAGAGGTAAAGCAGTTTCGCGCCATGCTTATTTTCCTGTCTATTTGATCAACGGGATTGGCTGCATCAGCTTGGATTTCTGCCAAAAATGATGTCTCACTCAGATAGAACATACAGAACCAACGGCGCTTTTTTCGCCCTTTAGAGTGCATAGAAGAGTAAACACTCACGCATAAACATATTCTATTTTAATACAGTGCTCCCTCGCTATAAGGCTCCTGGTTATAACGTGCCTTGGATATAACGCTCCTACAGCATGTCTCCAATTCCCTATTCTAGTGATTCATGCAATATTTCTACAGTAAATACAGTTCCACTGTTGTTCATACTATCAACAATTTCTCAGTCTAACTTCTGTTTCTGTCTCCCCCTTTTGATACAGTATCTGAACAGAAGAAAAGCTGCGCTGGCACTTTATAACACAGACATCTTATTCAGCTTTCATTTTATAACTAAATAAATATTAGGCCTATTACATGGTTATCTTTCCTAATGTATTTACTTTTTGCTGCAAGACGAGTTGCAGCTTTCTCCGGGAGATGAGACGCTTCAGCTTCGCTTCAGCCCCGCTCCGGCAGCCGAATCATTTTTTCTCTCATCCCTCATGTGTTTTTTATGTCAGCCATTATTTGTATCAGGTATCATTTGTATTTTGTGTCCGCCGTCACTCGAATTTCACGGAAAACCTCTGTCAATGAAATTCTCTGTAATTTCATTGTAAGTCGCCCTGGATAAGGGCGTCTGCTAAGAAATAAATAATAATAAATAATAATAATAATAACCATCAGACAGCATTTTTTCTGGGACTTAACGTAACAGCAAATCACGTTTCTAAGTTTGCATATCCTATGATTTCATTGGCTACTGCGAATGTCAATCAACTGCAAAAAAAACAAAAACTTTTCTACATTTTATCTATTTATTTGTTTGCTGCCAGACTAATATATTTGAACATATACAAATACCCTAGCTTAAACCTCTTTCGTGAATTTAAAATACGAAAACAAAAAAAATAAAAATAACTTGAAGTAAATGTTTGTATTGCTACTTGAACTAATTAAATGCAAAATAACGCACTTTATTCCTTAAGTGTCATTAGGAGACTTTATTATTAGAAATGTATTTACACGTGGATACACCCATAAAGAAATTTTAATACATTTTACAGTCATATATAGTATTAAAATGTGAGCATTTGTGTGTGTGTGTGGGGGGGGGGGGGGGGGGTGGCGGTAATACACTATACTTACAATATGCTTTTTTTCGTAATGGCTTCAGTGAGTCTTGCAGTTCCTTTATGGATGTACCACGTGTAAGAATAAATCTACAAATCCAGTTAAACACTGTATCTGTTTTCTGTAACATCACTTTATTTACTGTCATGTATATCATGTCACCATAATCCCGAGTTGGAAACAGGATTTGTTTAGATAGTCTATTAATCTTGTATTAAAACTTAAAACAATGATGCTGACTGCAGGGGCGGCGCCACGCTTGGGCCCAAGGGGCCTGGGCCCACCCATTTTGCTCATGGGCCCACCCAGTTATGGAGAGATTGCAGCGAGTCTAGCTCATCCCTGTGGTTCAAAAAATATATCCATCCCATCCACCTCAGCACCGTTGTCATGGTTATGAAAAAAAAAATTGGTGATTGGACGGCTGAGATATGAGATCTTACGTCTTCGATAGTATAGTATCGACATTACATGGCGTTGGCAGCATACATACTACAGGAACTCTTTTTTTTCATTGCAAGGCACGCAAGCAACCAGCTTGTGCAGCTGCTGTTTAGTTATTTTTTACATTTGCAATTAGCTATCTAATTACCTACACAGGGCAACAGTGTGGAGTAGTGGTTCAGGCTCTGGACTCCTTACTGGAGGGTCGTGGGTTCAATCCCAGGTGAGGAGGCACTGCTGTTGTACCCTTGAGCAAAGTACTTTACCTAGATTGCTCCAGTAAAAACCCAACTGTATAAATCGGTAATTGTATGTAAAAAAAATAATGTGATATCTTGTAACAATTATAAGTCGCCCTGGATAAGGGTGTATGCTAAGAAATATAATAATACAGAATGTTTAGCCAACTTTGCAGTAAACCATAGCTATATTTGTGTCTTACGCATTAGCTATGTCCCGACAAATTTTGTAAAAAGAAAACGAACCGACCAATCAAGAAATGCGCCAGCAATGTAAGTACCTACATTTAATTTTATCAACTTGAATTCAGTTGACTGATACAACTGAGATGTATGTTATGCTCAACTCATGCCTCTATTCCTGTTTTGTTTTTGTTCCCATGTAACTGACATTTTTTTAATGCTCAAAGGGAAGTATTAACATTCACTTTTAGTCACTGTATGAGAGCTTTTTAAATTTAAGCTCACTTTGGGAAGTCGAAACACGTGTGAGAGCTTTTGTCAGACGCTAACGTTATGGAATTTGTGCTGCTATGCCTGTTGGTGGTAAATTGGATTTCCGACTGTCAAAATGTTTTGGTAGAGTGTGCGTTCTTGGAGAATATGGTGCTATTTCTGACAGTATAGAGTCAAAGATCTTCTAGTTACTATAAAGATCTTTGATAGAGTGTCCTCAGTACGCATGTTTGTAATTACGTCATTAGTTTACGTCATTAAGTCATAAACGGCCCGTCCGTGTAAATTTGGGGCCCAGCCAGGAATTAAATCCTGCAGCCGCTACTGGCTGACTGTACAATAATCCGAGTTTTGCTCCAATTCTGCTACAGTTAATTTACACATAAATGCGTAATAAACGCTAAAAATGCAAAACTGAGATGTTTCTCTAGGATGGGAACCATCATAATGGTCCAGGACATATCCAAAAATCTCCATATGCCACAATACTCAAGAAGTAGCAGCTGTACATAGTGGGAATGATATAATAATTAGGGGTTGTTCACTAATGCCTAACTTTACAGCAAGTCTGGAATGTCTTATGCACTTATTTTTGCTATAATTGGACAGAGATAGAAATCTTAGAACTGAAGCATGTCTTTCCAAGTTTGTTATTGACATCAGTTTTGTTGTTATTTTTTTTTTTTTTTAATCTTCTATGTTTATTCACCATTTGAATCTTGTCTGGTTATCAGCCTTTCATCACACTGACTTGAATTGCTTCATTCATTTGCATACATGTTAATCAAGCATGTTTATAAACTGTACAGTTGAGGCTGTATACTGAAGTTTGTTTTATAAATAATCAGAAGCCTGTTTAGTCTGGGTACTGTAAAACACATTTGTTTTTAACCATGCAGTAGCACACTGTGAGCAGTTTATAATAAATGATTAAATAAAAAGAAGATTTATACTTTAAGAAGGCATACACTATTGTAAATTAGTACTGTGATCTATATTAGTGCCAAGTATACAAACATTTCACAGAAAAAAACTAAACCATGGTATGGAGCCAGGCATTTGGTGATGTGTTCAAAAGCATGCAGAGCACTCGAGGGGTAATGGAACATGCAGCAGGTTTGAGGTAGTTTGGCCTCGCTTTGCAAATATTGTTTATACCCAAAATAGAGGTATCCATGCTTTGGATTAGACATAGGGATCTGTTTCGAGGCTGGGTTTTTTGTCGGTTTTGTTTTTCATCTAATTTCATCATAATCATAAAAATATGAAAATAATCCAAAGGCCCAAAACTGGACTCTGATTCAGCATGAAATAATCGTACTGTGCACATTTAAATAGATTGTGGTTTCAGTTTAATATCACGGAGACATGCTATATATTTAACTCTTCAGAAGGAAGTAACACGCTGTGCCTGTGTTTACACTTTCTTTTGATTGAGAAATGACTACAGCGTCCAGAATGACTGGTTCCTCACCTACAATTAATTAAGAAAAAGCAGGGGAATACCCACACGAAACGATGGAGGTTCATTTCAGTATAAGTATACTCAAATGGGAGAAATGAAAGTAGTGTAGTTAGAAGGTTGGAACCTATATGAGCTTACAGTGAGCCCTTGTTATAAGGTGTCCCTTTATTGTGCAAATGTTGTAAGATTGTTGTAAGATAGTGTGGTATTGGCTCTCACTTGACCTATAATGCAATTTAACTTGCACTTGCATTCATGTTATAAGGCTAAACACAAACAGCAGTCTCTAAACCAGGGGTACTCAATTATTTTAGTGATGGTCCAGAATTCTTGGTTACAGCAAGGTCAAGGTCCAGAGCAGTTTCACTCCCATCCCCATACCGACAAACACAGAGCTACACAAATATAGTTTTTACACATGTTGGTTTGAGAGTTCTTCACTAGGTTTAAAGGAGTTTTTGGAGGAATCAAAACTCTGTGTCATTTTTACTAGTCTGCCTTGTTTACTGATTTGTTACTGCATGAATTCTTTTCCTGCCATAACCACACAATTGTATAACTACTGTATTCTTATGTGTCTGCGTTAGCAGAGCCAAACGTTGTGTTTCACCATTGCAAAAAGAAAGCAAATTGTAGCAAATAAAACTGAAGCAGAAGAAGAAAACACTGAGCTGAAAAATCACTGTGCTTTGTCTTTCAAGTGAATTAAAAATAAAACACCTTACAAATAATACAGTAATTTTACACTCAGTACATTTATAATTGGCTAATACTCGCAGTAAGTGAGAGAAGTGGCAGGTCCTCAAGGGCCTTGAGTTACAGGTGAGCTCAGCAAAAGCAATACAGAGATGCAAAGATTTGATATTAATATTAATAATGTTTGTCTTGGAAAACAAATATCCGCACACATAATGTGATCTGCAGATACTTGACAGGAAACATTTTAACTGCGTTGTGTTGCAAGCCTGACCTGGATCGCAGAATTTGACCATTTTAAATCGCCAATACACTCAGCATACTTATTGCTAAGTTTGCACACACAGCACATTTTGGTGGATGGTGGAATGATGCGATATCTGTCATGGCCAGGGTTCTGTCCGTTGCGCTACCATAGCCTTCAAAGTGAAGTTTCGTACACATGAGCAGTACAGTACGGTACCATATTGCGTGCTTTCCCTGAGTCAGGAGTACCAACAGTGTTTTTAAAAAGAGCATTATATTGTTTGTTTTACCAGAAATATTTTTTAATCATCTTGGAAAAGCTACTTAACAAAAATGTGCTTTGTAACACCCTACTTGTCATTGTTTTTTTGGTCTTTGTGAAGTGCGATTTTCAGAGCTTGTACCATAAGTTATGAAAATTGTATCTTAATTGTGTATTTTCAAAAAAAATTACAAATGACAGTTGTTTTATTAACCATAGAGAAGGGATATGTTGACGCTTACAAAACAGGCCACAGCAACCAACGCAGAGTTTCACTTCATTTGAGCTGCTCATACTGTTGACTTGTTGTACATTTTGTTTCATTCACAGCCAATGGTATCTTTTACTTACTATCACAATGACACACCTACTGTACCCTTGCGCACCACACTCTCATAAAAACTAAGAGAAAAATTCATAGCATTTCCAATGTGAATGCAAGTAAAAATATAGATTGGCATATGACTTGGAGGTCCGGTCAAAATGTACTGGCAGTCCGGATATGGCACCTGATTTCATTATTAAAGGGATAGGCAGGAGCACTGTACTTTATTGTAAAACTTTCAAAGAATTAAACGGTCAGGGGGCTCCCGAGTGGTGAGGGTTAGGTCGGCCAGGGTGTCCTCGGCTCACCGCGCACCAGCAACCCCTGTAGTCTGGCCGGGCGCCTGCGGGCTTGGCTGTAAGCTGCCCGAGAGCTGCGTTGTCCTCCGACAGTAAAAGTTATTTTAGAAACTGTTCAGGATGGTAAATGGTTCTCGTGCCATTACAAAAAAATCTAAAAATGTTAGTGAAGAACCACAAGTTTTGAGACTTAATTTATTTTAAACTACAATCATATTTTAATTATAGTGATCTAAACTTGCAGTTACAATGTCATTTTTCTGGTTCAGTTAAATGGTAGTAATTTTTCCCATGGGAGGAAACACAATAAATCATAAATGTAATGTATCTGAGAATTCCACTCAACCTGCTTCTAGAGTTACTTGGTTCTGTTTTGTTGGACATACACTTGTGGCTGCTATAATAAAGGATGCATGACGTTACAGAGCAACCACCCACAAAAGATTATTTCAAGCAAGACTGATGTACTCTGCCTTAAAGTCCTGATATTTTAAGTCATAAGCCTGTAATTTTCTCACTACTATTCCTGAAGACTTTTGAGTTCTGAAGCTACAGGGATATGCAGATATATCTCTATATAGATAACAAAGTATGTTTCTTTAACCCAGGCTCTCTGGCCTTACGGCTTCCTCCCACACGAATGAATGTTCTAACAAACGCACACAAGACAAGATGTACATGGGGGAGTGCAAACAGTTTGACTCCAAACAACTGCACTTGGAAGGGGGCCCACAAATGACAATAGTGCCTTTAAAACAAATGACAATAGTGCCTTTAAAACAGGTTACTGGCCATGCTGGGTCAAAATTATAGGCTAGCAAAATAATCTAAACCTACATTATGTTTTATATAAAAAGCCTGAAAACAGCAACATTCCATTCTAAACCTTTCAGTCGGTTCTAACTGGCTCAAACTCACAAGCAGGCCATTTCTTTGAAAATAACAAAACATCCAAAACCATTTAACTACCCAGGAACTGATATACACCAAAATTAAATATCTTAGATACTTATGGTCGGGGTAACATCAAAATTTGCTTCCTGTGAACAAATGCTTCTTCATCTTCGATTGAACATGCATCCCAGATCTCAACAGCTCGCAAATGGATACCCCTATTTGTTTTTTACACCCTGAATTAAGTCGTTTAACTAAGATAAATGCAGCAAGATAGTAAAACTGTTTTTCTGTCTGTAGGTATAAGCCGTGTGTTTCCTGATTAAAATTTGTAGAAAACATATCACTGTGTTTTTTCAATATTGTTAACCTGTTTGGTTCGCCCATAAATATCAACACAAGTGACGATTTGGAAGAAGGTCACAACTAAGGCCATTTTATTTCCAAACGATGTATTTATTCTGAAAACATAAAAAAAGTTCTTCTGTTAGTATGTTACATCACCATGCAGAATGCTAGCACAGGAGAATCCCAATGACATGAAATAACAGCCCCTATTTACAAAGCTTAGGTTGTTAAGAAATGGTTATTCAACGTCTGTGTTAATGAATAAATAAAGTTTGATATTAATGGTACTATTGCTAATGGAACCATAAAACGTCCTTACCATTTTCATGCATACCAAATTCTACTGTATAGATAAAATTATTCATTAAAGCAGGGGTTCCCAAACTTTTTTACCCGAGGCCCACCTGTTCAGCTGCATTAGGCACTGCAGCCCACTTTTTTTTAGAAATGCAGTTATTTTTCTTGGTAATCAAACAAAAAAGAAGTGCATGTCTCTTATTTCCATACATAAATACTTGAACAGGTATCACTTTGAATAAAACCAGTACAATGTGCACAAAAACATAACTTAAATATCCTAATTTCTGAACACTGTGGCGCATCTGGTAAAGGCGCTCCGCCTGAATACTGGGCCATCCAAAGCGACCATAATATCTATTTATTGCATATGACGCATACAGGAATTTACTTTAGCCCGGAATGCATTGCCCCGAAATAATTCCCATGAAATTGCAATAAATCTGGTCAGGTCTCTATCATAAAGCCTTACAATATTTCTGGCTGAATTACCATATTAGGGCCCATATGTAAAAAACTTACCATCTCCTTTAGTAGTAATAGTGTTAGCATAGCATATTATTCGTCTGATTCATAAATCTGTATTGTGCCGTTAATTGGCTCTTACCGGCATCATAATTTACACACACCTCAAACCAGGCAGAGAATGAGATGTTTCTTAATGGTATAATTTCCTAGCATAATTTCAGCGTTTAGGAGCATGTATTTAAGCCAATAATAATAATAAAAAGTCTATGTTTAATTATCCAATAATTACATCATTTAGGTTATTTTTCTTATTTGTAATGCATACATTAAATTGCATTGTTTGCATCTTGGTTCACTTGCAAACAAACTAATTTTTTTCAGTTTAGGTCCAGTTCGTTTCAGACCAGGAAAATTAAATCAAACTTAAATTTATTTGTAAACGAATTCAAGTTTGTTTGTTTAGTCCACTACACGCGGACCAGAATTCTGTTGGTTTCACACTGCACCTTTACAAACACGCTTGGTTCTCTTGCCGTTTACTTAAGCGGAAGTTCTCTGTAGAAAAACATTTAACATCATGGAGAATACAGGTACTGTACGTGCTGTGCTCTTGCTTTTCCTGTGTGCTATTTGCTGCTTTCACCAAATAACTGCAGAAGAAACAGTAGCGTCTCTCTGTGGAAAACACTGTCCTTTTGGAGGCGATTCATCAACATCAATTACCTCAATCTGATCAAAATATGGGGCATTTATTTTTTAATTCTGATGAACTCCCGCTTGACCGGAGCATATCTCTTTTTTTAATGTAGGTGTGCCTACACTTTTCTACGGCACTGTGGAGGGCTTTGTTCAAAGCCCTTACTTTTTCAGCGCTAGTAAAACACAGAAAAAAATCTTTGTGTTTTTGTGTGTTGTTTCCAGTTGTTCCTGGATGTATACATCAGCTCATACTTCAAGCAAAGCTTCTGTTTCAGCAGTACTCCAGGTCATCCCTCACAAAGACATTTTCCAAGTAGTTTGTCAAATGTTTAATAAAAAATATAGGTGAAAAAAATACCTGTATCCATTGTTTTCATCTAGGTTTAAATTAATACATCAGGCAGATCACCAAAAACCAAGGCACTCTTACAAACATATAAGTAAAAAAACTTTATTAATGGGGCATATCCAAAAACGGAATGTTAAAAATATAACACGAAACCAGCATGTTCTATAAAACAAAGGAGACTACTAACGAGTAGCGGCAAAACTAGCCTTATCAGGGTATAGTCTCAATTGACAACACAGTAATACATAAGCAATCAGCTTGATCAAAGAATTAGTGGAACAGCAATGAAAAGAATAAATATTGAAAAAGATTATACCAGTTACTTCCATGAGCAACTTTATAGTGTTTATAGTTTTCTTTAGGTTCTCCCTACATAAAAACTACCACGCGGGCATTCCAAACGATAAACAACATAAGTGATGTTACAATTAATTAAATTATTCATCTCATATGATCTATTTGTCTTAGCATCACAAAATTGTTTATCTTGCACAACATTTTTACAGTGATTGCAAAACCCACATCTGAATGTCCCTTTTAATTGTAGATAACTATGAACAATGATTTGCTATACATTTAAAATAAACCGAGCACTATAAATATGTGTGTGTGTGCAATTTATTTGTACTTTTTTTATCCTGACGTCTTGATATTTCGGACAGCCTGTCTCCAGACACGTCCCATAGCAATAACGTGACGGTGTAAACAGACGGTGCATGCAATTGATGTCTTAAATAGGGGGCACAGCTCATTTGCATACCTCTGACAATTGGTTAGATACAATCTCTCGGTAACAAATCTGTGACAGTAAATCACATCTAAAACCATGACTGTCCAGTAAATTAACCAGGCAGTAGTTTTATAAATCACGTGTTTAAAACTGCCGAGTAATTTTTTTTTTTATTTTTTTTTTATGGCCGGAAATTACCGCCATCTTCTATGCATATGGGCCTAGGTGTTATAGAAGCTTTGAGTCCTGCCCACACAAGTGGTCAGCACCTGTTGAAAGACTCAGACAGGAGGCTGCCCTCTCTCCTCGCAGCCCCCTGGAAAAATCTGAGCAACTCTGCAGGCCTGTGGAGGGTCAGCTACACCGATCAGCTGGAGATGGTTAGAAGGCTACTTCCTGCTGTTTGTGTTGCATCAGGCCCAGCTCACCAAAGACCTTATACTGTCACCTTTTTGTTTATATACCTCCATGGTATGTGGCTGTGAAGCTCCTGGGAACCAAATCCACTATGAATTCCTCTGGCTGGTTGCATGAGCACATAGGCACCACAGTTTTCTGAAATATGTCAAATATACATGCTGGCTTTAAAAACCAATATGAAGAGATGGGTTTATTTCCATATATGGTTCAACTCTATGCCTATGTTTGTTTGTCTTTTTGTTTGTTAGTTTGTTTATTTTACCTTTTTTTTTAAATGTAGCCAATAGTTATTCGAATGTTTTCATAAACTTAAAATATAAATAGTATTAACAGTTAGCATAAGTAAGCAGTAACATCCTGCTACATAATTAATACATGCAAATATCAGAGCCACAAATATTTTGTTGCCTTGGTAACTAGTGGGTCTCTATTTTATATAAGTTAACTATATGCTGTTGAGCTAATATATATATATATATATATATATATATATATATATATAGAGAGAGAGAGAGAGAGAGAGAGAGAGAGAGAGAGAGAGAGAGAGGTAGAGGTAGAGTGGGAGGGTTCAGGTGGGGAGCGGAGCCTAGCCACGGAGCCCTGGGGAAAGATAGCCTGTGAGACGGGGGCCTGCGTGAGAGAGTGTGAGAGAACGGAGCCCGGTGAGAGACGTAGAGGGAGAGATAGAGGGTGGGGGTTCAGGCGCGGAGCGGAGCCTAGCCGCGGAGCCCTGGGGAAAGACAGCCTGTGAGATGGGGCCTGTGGGAGACTGAAAGAGAAAAGGGCCTGGGAGAGAGAGAGAGTGGGGTACAGTGAGTGAAGGAAGAAGTTAGGGTTTTATTGTTTTTGTGGTGTGGTCTTGGCCCGAACAAGGACTGTGTTAATTTCACCAATAAATTGGTTATTCTTTGCACCCTGGCAACGCGTCTGTCTTCTGCTTTCTCCTCTGAGGGCACGGGTCATTACAATATATATATATATATATATATATATATATATATATATATATATATATATATATATATATATATATATATATAAAACATATCAAATTGGTTTTTTAAATACTCTATCCTGATTGGTCAAAACAGGTCACATGGGGGTGTTGCTATTACAGCATATCAACATGGGTCGGCACTTTTTTTCAAAATCAGGCAAATCACTGGCAGATACCCATACGCTACTAGAATTTAAAAACAAAAATGGCAGACATATTGGAATTTATCGCAATAAACATGACCGACGAGATTTATGTAAATGTTGAACATTTGGTTAACCGAAGTGTACATGAGATATTGAATGGATCTGAATCGGACACCAATGATTAATTGAAGTAGTGAAAAAAAGCAGAAGTAAGTATTCAAATAAATTCAAAACTCGCCATTCTATCGCTCTGTTCCTTCTCCCTGAACTACAGCGTTTCCCTATCCCATTTTGAAAATAAATAGCTTTAAAAAATATCTCTTAAAATTTCAGCTTTTCACAGAAGATTTGGGTCATTCTTAAAAGAGACTTTGGGGTTAAAAGATGTTTTGTTGCTGTTGCTCCCGGTCTGTCTGTCCTTCAGTCTGTCTGCCTGCTGCCACTGGACCCACCCCCTGCGCAGCTGTGTGATCTGATGCTGAACATTTATAAATTCATCTCAACCATTCCTGCCATACCTTTTAAATGTGTCCAGGTACGATGGTAAATTGTTCCTTAACACTGGCCCAGTAGTTCTCCAGTTCTCCACGCACCCGGGGCGTGTGGATATTAGAGTATATCTCACACCCTGTTGTGCCTTATTGCGCTTATATATATATATATATATATATATATATATATATATATATATATATATATATATATATATACATACAGTATATTGTTAAAACAATATACTGTACATCTGTATAAATAATATTTTATTTAAATAGATCTGAAATAAATACATTTTTGTGACAGCACATGTGGCACAACGAGACAGTACTTTTGTTTGCAAGATGTTTTATTTTTTATCATCTGACTTGCGTTAATTCTGCTCTTTGAACTTTGACCTCCCTGATGTAAGCAGAGTCAGCCTGGGTCAGACTGTCTGACTGTGTTTTGGTTCTGGTTCTGATTAAGAGGTTAAGGCTTTTATATAGATGTCTGCCAGTACAGAAGTGCCAAAATGAAAATTGTCATGTTGATACAAATTAAGATTTAATTTCAGGAAGTAAGAAATGTATGACCTACTCAAGCTGTTTCAAGATTTTAACTGCATTTAAAATGAATCCCCACCCACTCCCCACTCTTTAATGTTTTGCTTTTGCAACATTGTTGTTTCTGATTGTGCCTCTTAATTATCCAATGTCTCTGGAAGGGTTTAAGCAAGATGGCACACATGATTCAACCCTTGGTTTCCCACTGAATTCCTGTGAAGTAAACATATTGTTATAAATCACACAGCTATCCATTTTAAACCCTATCTACTTTCAGTAAAGTTCATTTTTATCATGAATCACAACATTTATATCATTGCTTCAAATTCAAGGCCTCACCATGTTTTTGTTTATTTTGGCAGTGTGCACATCCTCCAAGTTTGGAACTACCTTCCGGATAATACTGCCAATAATTTGAATGGAGAAAAAAAAACACCTGTTTTGTGATACCATATGGTGTCCTGTGTAATCACTCCAGAATATTGTTTAAGGATGTTATAACTAATTGGCCTACTTTTTTAATAGTAGAAATTTGTATTTTTATTTGGTGGCAGTCAGATACTATTGCTTAGAAACTTTTTAAACAAAATACAAATAAAAAATCAAATGACTCAACCCATATAGTGCCATTCATTATTATAATGAATCATTATTTAATCAATAGTTATGGAGAAATATTAAGCTATATTCACTGCTATGTGTTAAATGTTGAATTAAGACTGGTGTTTCATTTTAAAGATGTGTATGATTTTAATCATGTAGGCCTATTTCTTTAAATAAAAATGACTCTTAAAAAGACACCTGGAACACCTGCCAGATTCACAGGCATGCTCTGGATGTAAAAGCTGGATGCTGTGATGTCAAAATCACAGGCCTTTGAAAAGTTGTTGCTTCACGGTCAGATCCTCTTCAACTGGCAGCAGCTGCTTTCAGATTACATTGAGAGAGTGACAACAGAAGCCCGGTGCATTGAGAACTGAGAGCGTTTTGGTCTTAGGCCTGGTGAAGTATTTCCTTTCATCACCATACCACAATGTGGAAGCATTTTATGAAATTTTACACACCCACTTAACTAAAATCATAAAAGCAATTATTTCCTGCTTTGTTAAGTTTTTCAGCAGTTGTCTTTATTTCCCAAATTCAGCAGCCTGTTATTGGTTGTCAACAGTTGTCAACAATTTAATTGTGAAACACGTTTTGCCGTGACAAACGAGGCTAAGGTGTATAAGGTGGAAATCAGCCATAAAGTCTATTTTTCATAATTGCCCATGGCTTTTGATTCACATGAAATATCAGTGTTTGTGCAGTTTTGAATACAGAAGCACCTGCCAACCCAGTGCTTGCTATTATCCTTAATTTGTTTTAATCTGCTGCCAGGTGCATCATGGTAGAAACCACCCTGCAGCAGGTAGACTTTATGTATTACAGACCGCATTCCAGGGATTCATCAGTCACATACAGAATGGCCCATTTACACAAAGTGTTTATTGAAATAAAGAAAAATACATGCAAACACCTTTTATGGAGCAGCACTATATAAACGGATGGTCCCTCAAATTACTAATTTAAATAGTAAAAGCATTAGAACATTTTAAGCTCATGTGAATTGCCCTGATGGAAATAAAGGCTTTAATTTATCTAGTATTAGTCACTTATTGTCATTTTAAAACCACCCAACCTGCCCGTGGTGTCCCATGCACTCTGTTGACAGTGTTATGATGTGTATAATTTTTTGTCCAGCTCCTTTATTTTGTGTGTATGTCATTTTGATTTAACCTTTAACAAAAGAGATATATCAAAGAAAATTCAAATCCTTGAACCCTTTCTATTGGTACCTGTAAGGAACAAGCCCAAACAGAAGTAAGATTTTTTGGAATCAAAAGCAGTTATGTAGTAAGTGCTGCAGGGAGGATTCAGTTCCCAAAACAAGTGCCAATACTGGACTGTATAACTGACTTCCATCAATGCTTTGATCCTGGGAAACTGCCCCCACCCTCCCACATTTGTTTGAATTTATTTCTGGGTGGAGTGTAAACGGTCATCATGCACTCCCCAAGCAAGTATTAACAATGAACAAAACAACCAGGCTTGTTTGTATGAGCAGTAATAATGCTTTTTTAACTTTGTTTCACCTGCACGGGTCATGATCTGTAACAGCAGTGCATCCCACAACATGCAGGCACATAACTTTGGTACAATCCTAAAGTAAGGCTTGATGCGTTGAAGCTATCAGTATTGGGTCTTTGGTTGTGTCTTGCTATTTGTAACATTGAATATTTTCTAAGGATATGTTTGAATATGATTGTTTGTAAAATAACATATCGTCCTAAAAAAGTAGCAGTCATTAGTATAATGCATTGCATGGAGATAATATGTCTAATTGACATTTGTGGAACTTCGCTATTTTTGGAAAAGGTCAGTTAGTAGCAAAGTCTATTTAATTAATCAAAGCAATATAAAAATAAATCTATGAATAACAGAATATAATTTGCTATTTCCTCCGCCTTAAATATTTTGTTTGCTCCTTTAAAGCCTGTTTGTTTATAAAATGTCGGTAGCGAAAAACCCTAATGAGACTTTGCATGAAAAAGGTTAAAAAACAAGTTTAATGAGCATCAGATGATGTGCTGCATAATAGTAAATAAAATTACAGAATCAAAACAATTTACTATAATTGAAAATGGTAACTCTGAATAAAAGTTGCTCCAGTTCCTTTTTAGACATCTCCCTAACCATGCTCTCAAGGATTCAGCTGCAAACCTAGACCAGACTGTTTGGAGAGTATTCATTTAAAGGAAATGCTGTTTGCTGCAGCAATAAAAAATGTGCCTGCAAGTTGCTGAAGGTGCTTTTTAAGACCACTTTATTTATTAATTATACAGGGGGTGTGTCCTAAATACTTTAGTAACACTTTACATTAAGTGTCTCTAATTACTGTGTATTTACATAGTAGTTTGTGTCAGGGTGGAAGCCCTGTTCTATATTTGTGTGTGAATATAGGGTTGGCAGGGAGGGGGTTAAAATTCTCCCTGCCAGAAAACATGTGAGAATGTAGCTGGAGCTTTAATTGAATGATTGATGATTAATTAGGCTCCAGCCACATGGTATAAAAGTGGAGTAGTGGTTAGGGCTCTGGACTCTTGACCGGAGGGTCGTGGGTTCAATCCCAGGTGGGGGACACTGCTGCTGTACCCTTGAGCGAGGTACTTTACCTAGATTGCTCCAGTAAAAACCCAACTGTATAAATGGGTAATTGTATGTAAAAATAATGTGATATCTTGTAACAATTGTAAGTCGCCCTGGATAAGGGCGTCTGCTAAGAAATAAATAATAATAATAATAATAAAATCATTTGTTAGGGGGTTGGTGTTTGAGAGGAGTGTGAGTTGTGTCTATACTGTGTTATGGAGAAAATGGTCAGTGAAGGTGAATGCCCAGCCTGACAGCCAAATTGTTTTTGTTTAACCTTTTATTTTGGCCCTTGTGCTTGTTTATTTGTTTTTGTTTGTTAATAAATGTACGCACCAGCACTTTCGACTGCAGCTTTCTGGTCTCCGAGTCTCATTCCTGACGCTATCCTGTTACATAGTTACTTACTAAATGCATGTGTACTTACACATAATAACAATGTTATTATGCATAGTTACAATGTACTTAATGTGTAAATCTTGTATGGACAAAAATTTTGCATCACCCTAGAATGATCTAATTGTGCTTGATAAAGTCGAATGAAACTTGTTGAATAATGTTACGTTAACATCTTAAATTACATACCGCATTGTAGTTTTCCATATACTTAACGAAAAACTGACAAAAATTGAAAAATGTGACATTTCGAAATCTAACATGAAAACACACAACTAAAAAGACGTCACAAATCTTGACACATATTTATAAATTAGAAGTAATCAAAAGGTAACTATTAGAAGTGGTAACAAGTATATTTAAACTCTATAAACATGAGTTTTGCAAAGATTTTGTAACTTCAGAGCAAGCCGATGGGAAGAGCCAGACCTCCTCCAGTTAAGGCCTATAGTGAAGCAGTTGTTTATCGTGACAGGAAAAGAACAAAGCAAGTTGAAATGTCAGCAGCAAATCAACAAGCTGAATGAAATGCACAACTACAAATCTAGTGTCCCATTTACAAACTACCTGTTCCATCTCTTTTTCAGAGTCACTGTCACTTCCCCACACTCCAGAGAGACATGCTCATAATGTTAATTAACAACATGTTCTGTATCAAATCCAGTTTTAGACTGTACAATGTATTCCATATCTCACTAATTCAACACCAACACAGTACTCAAATACAGTATACAACACAGTACTCAAATACAGTATACAACACAGTACTCAAATACAGTATACAACACAGTACTCAAATACAGTATACAACACAGTACTCAAATACAGTATACAACACAGTACTCAAATGCTCTACTGGCATGTGGCCACCAGCAAAACTGTCATTAAAAGATATTCCACATGAGATAAATCCCATGATGTTCTTTTGTTGATACTGATTTTGTGTATCACAAATATCCTATTTATCGTATATTGAACAGTACCGTTCTGCATGATACTTTGAACAGTGTCCAACAGATTATTTTCCATGTATTATTTAGAAGTTATGAAATGTAGACACACATAATCCCTGTTAAAACACTTTGGAATTCTGCTCAGTAGATCTTGTTACATCAGTATAGTGTTTTAGCATTACCAGTGAAAATGCTGCATAAGCCTTATTTTTGTCTTTCAAGAAACATTAAATTCTCTCTCCCTTAGAAACGAATGCAATGAAAAAGAGACACACCTGTTGAAAGTATATCTAATGCCAAACTTGCAAGCTGTTTTTTAGAGCAAACTATCTTAATTGGGGTATTGAGGGCTGTTACTGCAGTCCATTTTTTACAACAGTCTCACAAGTCCTTTTTTGGCTTGATATGAATCTTTATATGTTTTTCAGACTGTAATTACATATTGATAATGCAGTGGAAGTACTTGTAGTCATCTCCTATCACCATAGAGTTTGCTTGGGCAGCGTAGAAAGTGAGTTTTAAGTTCAGGTTGTTACATGAAAGTTAATGTATAGTCTTGTGGTTGGCAAAGTAAGGTGAAAATAAAGTTTACCCTTGTTTTTGGAAAACATATAGCCTCAGCCACATGCCCTTGCAGCATGGGGATTAAAATGAATATCAAATGTCCCACCCAGGCATTCTGCATTTGCAGTACATTTTAAAATACTTGGGGTACCACTGCATTTGTGGGACAGACTTCTCCTTAAAAATCTTTTGCATGAAGAAAGGATAAATACATATTGGGGAATACCAATATGTCCCAATACTTGCTGAAGGGTAGTGTATAAAACAATGGTAAATTGGCCGTTAAAAACAACCACCTAAAACACGCAAACATGTTAATATAACATTGGGATTTTCCATGTTCTGCTTGCACAGTCCTAAGGCTTGTAAGCAGAGACAGTGCAGGTTTGCTGCCAATAGAGAACAATTCTTTTGTGCAAATACTTGTATGCTGGGAGTGATTAGGCTGCAAATTCAGTGGGTATTTTTTGCTCTCTTCTATGTATGCTCAATCAAAAAAGATGGATTGAAATTGCCTACATTATTCAGTTTTCTACTGTCCAGAACTTGAAAAAGACAGTTGGTAACATAAAAAATAAAGTTTAAAGACTGCAATTGATTAGTTTTAAATTACTATTTGCAGTCAGGATGATTTTTAACAAGTACTGATTTAGACGACAGTATACACAAACCTTGTTCATTCTAGTTACAAGATAGCAAGGAGGTAACATACACATTTGAATGTGCTAATAAAAAAGATATACAAACACCATTCTGAAAGGACAAGTTTTAAAACAAGCCTTGTTAAGAAAAACTCAAGTGGCTGAAACTGGATGAGAACTATTGTAAGAGCACTAATAAAATCCAGATGTTAAACTAGTGTCCTAGAAGTCTGTTAAATGAATGGCCCTATTGGGAAGCTCAGCAGAGTCTCAAGGGGCATTCCATTGAAGGCCAAGATGATTGGCTCATATGGAAACAACATATCCAAG
Organism: Acipenser ruthenus; assembly: GCF_902713425.1. Lineage (NCBI taxonomy): Eukaryota > Metazoa > Chordata > Actinopteri > Acipenseriformes > Acipenseridae > Acipenser > Acipenser ruthenus. The sequence continues at coordinate 74,108,255 of NC_081191.1, read as the reverse complement.
ATAAACTGAGATTTGAAAATAGGAGTCCTGGTTGCTTGGGCCTTAAATAAATCGTTAAAGCTAAGGGGGCAGCTTAGCTTGTCCTCTAAGAAAAACAGTGGATTCGGTAAGTGACTGACAAACTTGATGACAGAGGCGCCAGACAACCTTCTCAACTGTTGCACAGATGACTGTTGCATGGGAAATTCACAGTGATGAGGCCTGGGCTGCTTTCGCCTTGCTGTCACCACCAGGCTGCAGTTTGTTTCCCTTTTTATTCATCAATTCATTGCAAGATTATTTTCCCTCAAGGGTTCACCCTGACTCCAACATTTTTACAAAGCAGCGATGGCCAAAGGGTTCATTAACTGAGTCTCAGAGACACCGCGCTGAAACCAATCACAGATAAGCCTCCCAATGGTGCAATAGTATATTGACTTATGTCCTAGAAAAACAACAACATATGCCTGTGAAAGTAATCGTGTAAACTATAACATTTCCCTCCTCTGTAAAACAAGTTTGGATTGTTTTTGTGTTTTTTGTTTTGTTTGTTCTCATAAAAATGTGAACAAATACTCTGCAGTAATAGTCATATTTTAAAATAAGAGCCTTGAAGCATTAATGATCAACATTTTAAATAGATGTGTTTTTATATATAGATAGATAGACAGATAGATACATGGGCGTCATCTAGTACAGAGGAGTCATCTATTCGGGTGATGATATGTTTTTGAAAGCTATATGAAAGCCACTAAGCTAATAAAAAATAAAAAAACTAGGATAACAAGAAGACAGCACAACGTTAAAGAACTCACACATTCAAACAACCAGGAGTGCAAAGAAACCTGGACCAGTCAGGTACCTTATTACTAATTAGATTAAATAATGTTACTCTGTATTTCTTGACGTTCGTTAGTCTGAATTTGATAATTGGAGTCAATGTGGAGGCTAGGGTTACCGCTGTTCATTGCCGTTTGGGTATGAGCTATACTCTTAAAGCTCCACTGTGCAAAGTTTTTATTTTTATTTTTTTGTAATTTACTCCTTCACAGGATATGATTTCTGAGCATCTATATTAAAATAAAATAACGAACAGAACCCCCGCCCCCCAATGGAGGCGCATTTACAGTATTGGTTTTCATCTGATTTTAGCTTTAGTCTGAATTGTTAATGTAAATGAGGCTTAGAAGAATTATTATGCAATACAAAACCACGTTACCCAACTACTTTTAAAGGTGAGGTGCAATGATTTTTTATTATTTTTCAGAATTCACTTGTATAGTACTGTTGGTAGGTCAATAAAAGTATCTGTGTAGTTTTAATGTAATGGTTTTAATACTAACTGTATAAAAAACAACTCTGAAGTTGACACCTCTATGAAAAGTCCAGCTCACTCGAAGCTGCGGCTAATTTATGCGTGACATCACACCCGGACAAGCTTGCCATCCCGCCCACTGCTTTCCTGCATTACCGCTCGCCAAAACACAACGCACCCAGGGGAGAGATACCATGGTAAATAGGTGTGTAATATATGGTTGCTCCAACACAGCAGGGCCATTGGCATCTCTCCTCACGTTCGTGAGGAGGACCAGGGATTGGGATGATAAACCCAACAGCAGCTGCATCTGCAGCACCCACTTTACCGAAGACAGCTTTATTAATTTAATGATGTTCAAGATGGGTGCTGTTGAAAAAGTTAAATTAAATAAGGATGCAGTAAAGAGAGGTGCAGAGGGTAAGGGCATGATCTTATCATTTCATTATAATTATCTCTTACTGTTTGATAAAAATATGTATAAAGTGACGCGATTATATAGCCAACAACCTCCCATGTACATTATTAATAAATAATGTGATAAAATGATCATGTTATGTCACGCTCTTGTATGCATTCCTGTGAAGTCTCTCGATTTCGTTGGGACATTCCCGCGTTAAAATCTTCTGCATCCGGATTATTTAGATTGCTAATCTTAACATAAACGTCAACTTTATTTATTTATTATTATTTTCCCCATCCGACCTGCGAAAATGTCTTAGGCTACTTTATGATGTTGATGTAGGCTATATCAGATTCTAATAGGCTACAAGTTAAGAATAAAGTATTATTTACTGTATATGTAAGAATTATTATGTTGATATACTGAGAAAGTTGTGCAGCAAGTTCAAAAAAGGAGACCTCTAGTTCTCGTGTTTTCATAAGTTGACAGGTATTACTGTACTTGTTTTTCATGTTAAATTGCATCTGATCTGTTGCCACGGAGATCCCACACACTCTGTGTCTATTGCTTGGCTTTTAAAAAGCCTACAGTGAAGAAACGAGAGACTGGCTATTTTGTACGGAGTTCCTGAGCTGGGAGAACGCACCTCTTTTTGTTCTTTGTGTCTCGAAACAAAGACGGTACAGTCTGTATTCTTTTTTGTTTATTTGTTTATGTTTAAAGGGTGTCAGACCACCAATTGACTAAAAACCTTTGCAGCAAGGCCTAGCCTACAACCTACATAGACAGTGAAGGTTATCGGGTTGTGTGTGTGTGACGCTGTGTAATTGACTGTACTATTATGTAAAGTCTGGTGTTACCTCAAGTAAAGCCTATCACTGTTGAACATCTTATTATAAAAAAATTTAACAATAACTAAAACTTTCAGAATACTTTAGGGTCTATGTCTTGTTTTTACTGTGAACCTGAACAATAAACGCTACATTTTTTTTGCAATCTGCCTCTTTGTTGTTCTGTATACTTCCTATTAGTCACTGATGTTCTGCCCAGTTAAATACCTGTGCGGGCGATAATTAGAGGTCCCTCACCTTTATTGAGGGTGGCGAAGTCAAAACATACAATTGATAATTTAACCTCCTGTTTGATCAATAACTAAATTCCAGTGACACGCTACAGCAGGGAGGCATAGATGCAACAATCAAGCGATATTCTTCAAAATAAATTCACCGTCTGAATAAGGATGCTTGGCACAAGCTTTTCACTAAAAACAGGTGTGAAAATACTGCCAAGAAACAAATTCAAATTAAAAAACCTGAGACTCTGACACCAAAAAAAAAAATGTCATGTGCTACTCTACCATCAACAGACTACAACAAACCACGGAAGAGAGAGAAGTAAGTGCAAATGTAACAAGCTTTTTTTTTTTTACATTGTGAAGCCAAAATTAATTAAACACAAGACCAACATTTCTGATCTTTTAGATTTAAGATGCTAAAACATCCGAACCAGTAACATTGCTTTCACTTCTGTCCTCCATCTACTGCATTTGTTTATAACAGTGAAAGTCCTGGTGTGACGTCACACACACGCGATCTTCCGGGTAGAGGTCTCGAAGGTTTTTGAAAAACGGTCTAACCACAAATTTGCCTTTTTTTTCCCACTTTATATGTAACAAATGCGAATTAAACTTTCAGGACATGTATAGAAAGTTTAGCTGCACTCAGCAATGACTTTTTTTATGTCATTGCACCCCACCTTTAAACACCTGCCCGCCCATGTATATATATAAGTCAGTGGCGGCTCCTTAGAGGAGGCAAGGGAGGGAGAGCCTCCTCAAAATTTCAAAGTGAAAAATAAATAAATAGATAAATAATATACAATTGTTCTCAAAGGTTTACATATACCAGTGGAAATGTATAATTTCTAGAAATTTAGGAAAAGTCTTTTGTAGCAATCCTTTGAACAAAGGTACTGTTTAAAGTCAATTTTACAACCATGTCAAAAGGGGGGGTAAAACCCCACCAATATGCATGAAAATGTTTGTGTGGTTGGGTTGGCAGGCTCAACAAACCCTGTGAACCGGTTAGCATTTGGTTGAATAGTTTTTGAGATAGAGTGGCGTAGAAAACAGCTGGGTTATTTTTTGTTGTTTTTGGTTTTTTTTAGTAATGATTAAGACCCTTTTTTATACACTTGTATCTCATGAAGTATTGATGATTTGACCTGATGTCAAAAGTCACGTGCCAGCAGCTTGTCGGCCATTTTGGATGTCAAAAACCTTCAGACGGCATATTGACAGCCTGTTTACCAGTGTTTTAAAAAACTAAAATAGAAGATGGTTGTAGCGTGTTGTGCTGTTGGATGCAGCAATAGACAAGGCCAAAAGCTGAATCTATCATTTTACCGCATACCAAAAGATGCTGAGAGACAAGAAAGATGGATTACTGCCATACATCTTAAAAACTGGAAGCCAACAACGTAGTCGTTTATGCAGCGAACACTTCATAGCAGGTAAGATTCTGCTTTTCAAAAATATATAACAGTTATGTTGTAATTCAAATTAACCTCTCTATATTTGTCATAATCACATTAAAAATAGATTTTTTTTTGTCACTGAAATTTTTATTTATGTATTTTAATGTGTAGGGTTCCCGCCAAGTCGTGCTAACAGTGCATTGGTGGGTCAGTTTTTTGTTGACGGACGCGTCCCCCTGGTATTAGCCACTGATGCAAACATGTCATCCATCCTGATACGAAATACAGTTATGCATCAAGGCTTTTGTATGCCTTGAGATCTTGGCCGGTGTACGGGGAGATGTTGTTTATTACATAGTGATATATATTGTGAGGGATGTACTGTGGCACTTGACAACTTCAGAGAAGAGACCAGCTGGCAGCAAATACACATAATTTTGAAGCCCGGAGAGCAGAATTTTCTTGATGTACAGTATCTATTTCGATGTTCACCTCTGAGATGACTGACTTCATCAGACAATGTCAAGTATGGTTTTTTGGACTGCATGAGTTGAAAAAAAAAGTGTTTTAAAAAAAAGTTCTACGTCTTCGCAGGTTGTCAATAGGATGTCCAAAGCTTTTTGACGTCCAAAATGGCCGACCACACTTAGGTCACATGATTTGGTGATGTATTGCACTGAATAGGGAGACATGGAATATATAGTTCAACACACGGGTCACGTCTGTGTTTCTGTCTGGATTAAAATTGGTAATCAGTGATAATGTTTTTTTGCGTTTGTGCCTTCAACACTGGGGAAACTAATAATCATTTTTTTAAATTTAGGAATTACGATTTTCATTCCCCCCCTCTCACTTTTATTGTTATGGTATGGTCAGGAGTTCAATAATATTGTTTCATTCCACAAACAAATTTATGTTGCTGTCGGTATTAAAACTGTTAATTTATCTGTGCTTTAAAATAATAAAACATAAAAAATGAAAGTGACCCTGTGTATAGTGTTACTTATTATACAATTAAGATTAAATTAAACTGGTGGGGACGCAACCTCTAGCATGTAGCTATACAGCAATTGCAAGCAACAACACTGTTCAGTAAAGATTTCTTTCTTTCAGAGGTACGTACTGAGGTCCACATTTAGCGAAGTTTAACAATAACAAAATCTTGGTTAACAATAAGACATTACTTATTTGGAATGTTATTTGTGCTGAGTTAGAATTATCCCCAATATTGTTTATTAGTTTATTAAAATGATATGATATTGCAATTAATACAGCACTTGCCAATTTCAAGCATGACAGAGTTGTAATTGATAGGAAAACATTTTAAACTCTGGCAATTGTGTTCCACAAAGGGAAAACCATCAGCCATGGTCACTGTGTTGCCTGGGTGTGAAAAGATGAGCAATGGTTTCAATGTAATGATACACAACGCATAAAAACCTGCATGATTTTTACATGATCTTTCTAGAGAGAGTGGACACAGCCATACAACATACAATTGCCCTCAGCAGTACTGTTCAAATTTGTCCCCACCTCTCCAGCCTCAGGTAAAGTCGTTGCTGTCCCCACCTCTCCAGCCTCAGCGGCAGGGATTAACATTTTTCACATTTGCTTTGGCTTCAATAAGAGATAGAGTGGCGTACCACTACATTATGTGGCAGATGTGGTTGTTTGATTTTCCAGGGTGCCTTCTGCAAAACAATGGAAATTCAATGGCAAAAATGTAATTAAAGTAACATTAAGGTTTGGTCACAAAAGTCCAAAAGGATAGGAAATTGCAAGTTAAGGTAGCCACTGCAGCCTTATGTGTATGTTTCCCGTCACACTTGACATCACATATGACATCACATATGACATCACTAAGCACATGACAAATTCTCCCCGAAGACTGGCCATACGGACATAACACTGGGAAATCATAGTCCTTGTGAATGGTAACATGTTCAGTAACTGCATTAGCATTCCCACAATGTTTGCTGTCGAGCTAATTATTTTGCCAGTGTTCTAAGTAAAACCAATAAACTCAGAATACAGTAGTGCTATAGAATTAATTAGGGGCCTTCTGTGTATTACTTTTGTGCTAGCAACCACCAGTGTTGAAACGTTATTTTGTAAAGTACAATAAATGCAAGATTTGATTGACAGAGTAAAATCCATTAATATTTCACAGGACCCCTAGACTGACAGTTAATACAAATAAAAAAAAAAAACACAATGCAGTCATACTTCCTTTCATAGAGGTACATTCTTTCAGCATAATCCAAGAATATTGAAAAGGGACAAGTGGCAGTTTATTGGCTCCTCATGTGCTCTCTGTTTTTGACCCCTATGGGGTATAAAAAGCAGTTGCAGCTATATTTCTCTACAAAAAATATCCCATTACAAGTCAAACGAGCACATCAGTGATATTCATCCCCTGAGAGGACAGATCACAAACCCCAATGCACTAGAGCAGCCAGTTTGAAAAGAGCTTTGAAACAGACTTTAAAGTTATAAGTGTAAAGTTGTCAGGATGCTAACTGTGAAAATAAAAATTACAGATACATTATTTAAACAGTTGTAGCAACACGTGGGTACGTATAACGTTATATTTTTCGGAACCCCGCTACTTACTCTGTATGTAATGGTGTGCCACTAAATAACATTTAAGAAATGCATTCATTTATAGCTTTATAGCTAAATAACAAATCATGTATTTTGAAATGTTAAATACTAATACTAATAAGCAACTAAAATAGCTGTTCATTGGAACCCATAAGGTTTATTACTGTACAATCTATTTCCAGCAGGACTCATAAAAGCTTCATACAGAAGGAAGAAAGTTTGCCAAACTGAACTTCTTCAGTGAAAGTATTTACTACGTGATATATTTCTGGTATACAGATTCCCTCACACAATTCACCAGAACAGGTCATTTTACAAATGATGCAAACAGTTTCCCAAATGAAAAATACATATGACAGCTTATGATACGTATATCATAATCTAACCCAAACCATCATGTACAGAAATAAAAAAATCACTTACCTTGCTTTTTTGTTTTGTTGCAATTCCAGTGCCTTTACCAGATTTCCAACAAATATATATATATATATTTTTTTATGGATGAACCAGTTCCAAAAGACACGGCATTCAGACATCCCCAATCTAGAACATGAAAAAAGCATACCTGAGTGCTGGGCGTTTGTGTGAGTGTGCACATTCAGAGCTCTGGTAGAGCACTCAAAACCAGACAGTGATGGATTTCTTTTCCCTTTGCAGCTGCATGTCAGGTTTGTTTATTCAGGAAACCACAGCGGCTATTAAACACTTCATATACAGTATCTTCTCTTTGCTTGCACTCAGTTCTTTAGGTGGGTTGAGATGAGACAGTGGTGAGATACGCTGTCTGCAGGGCCATGCTACAGGCCAGTGCCTCCTTTCCTATTATATGAAATGGAATCAGATTCAGCTGTACCAGCCTATTGTATAAGAAAGTTATATCACCGGTGAGTGAATTCGTCAAAATGATTATCTTCTTTGGGTTCGATTCTCAAAGCTTTTTATTAAAAAAAAACATCTTTCTTTCTGACAGGAGAACACACCAATTACAATTGTAAAACAAGCAAGCATGTCAATAACATACATCCCCCCCCCCCCCAGCCACGGCTGCAAATTCAGAATTACAGCTATCGCTATATTGAAAACAGTAATAGGCAAATAAATGTTTAATCACAATTTGATAAGTGATTCACCAGATATATGCATAAGAGTGACATGCAGACAGATGGAGGAATGTACAGTTGTTCTGTTTTGGTAACTTCATTGTATGTGTTTAATTTCTGGTAATATAATGCTAATGATGATTTGGTATAATAACTTTGAGAATCTAATTCACTTTTTTCTGGTGTCCCAAAACATGTGGTATCCCGCTTGTAGCTTGTTCAGAATACCGCTGCTAGAATTCTGACTAAAACCAGGAAAAGTGAACATATTACCCCTGTTTTGGACTCTTTACACTGGCTCCCTGTGCTGTATAGAATTGATTTTAAGATTTTGCTGTTAACTTACAAGGGCCTGAACGGATTAGCACCTAGTTATTTGCAGGAGTTACTGACCCTATATCTTCCAAACCGCACTCTGAGATCACAGGGTGCGGAGCTGCTGGTTATTCCTATGGTCAACAAAAGCAACACGGGAGGCAGGGCTTTTTCTTGTAGAGCTCCTAAATTATGGAATGCTCTCCCTTCATTTGTCAGGGAAGCTGGGACCATTACAGTTTTCAAGTCAAGACTAAAGACGCACTTTTATAAAATGGCTTTCTTATCTTAGTGGGTTTTAATGTAACTTAACAATTGCTGCTTTTGTCTTATGTGTATACTGTTATTAAATCTGTATTTAAATGGTCTGATTGTGGCAGTTGTATGTGTGACATGCTATACAAATGTATTCTGGTTTGTGTTTTTTTTCTGCTACAGTACTTTACAGTGCTTTGCGATACTTTTGTATAAAAAGCGCTATATAAATGCATAAAATAAATAAAATAAAATAAATAATCCATCCTTATCATAATGTATTTCCTCAGAATTTATGATTGAGCGTTTGAAGTTAGAGATGATCTTTTAAATTTAAAAAAGCGCTTTCAGTCCAAGTGAGAAAACAAAAGAAACATAACAAATTGTTCCCTAGCACGTCAGACGTGCGCTCGTTCAATAGATTTGAATGCTGACTAAATGACCACAACGTTCCCTGCACCTTCTTTCCCTTCCAGCCTTTTTTTAAGTATCTGGGGTCAGGCTACAATAATTAAAGCTTGGCAGACGGCCGCAGCTGTCACCGTGGCAGCGCATTATGCCTGGTGTCAGTCTGCGCTGTCACGGCAGCGGCCACAGAGTATGAGATGAGCCCTGCAGGATGCAGGACAATACTGGGAAGGAAGAGGAGGGAATCCTGGACCTTGAGCTGGGGCCTGTCGGCATGCTGTTTAACCTTGTGTCTTGACAAGTCCCAAGAAGTAAATTCTTGGAAGCCCTAGAGGTTACAAGTGAAAATAATATATTTTTATATAAAAAATGAGGAATGCTGTCAAATCTGAATAAAAAATGGCAGCTTGCAACTTCAACTGAGGATAATAAATGTGTAGACTTGCTTTTTTATTTAGTACGGTACATGCTGAGTCATTCATCTTAATTTAGAGGGTACAAGTATCTCAGTGGTTATAGTACTGGATTTTACTGCTCAGGCTAAATTAGCTGACTACCCCCAGTCACTGTGACTGTGAATTAAAAGAAAATGTCACAACTGAAGATATCTCATGTCGTCAGGCTATAAAGTTAAAAGCTGTAGTTATGAAGGGATACATTGCAATTATATCTGTGAGCAGTATAAATCCTGAAGTGGTACTTATTTAGACCTCCTAGATAATTCCTGTACATTGGTGTGCCCTGAAATTCTTGTAGCTTTGAGTAAACATAAGTATGAATGCCACTGTGACCTGTTGCATTCAGAATGGAATTTCCTCTGTTATATGTATTGCATTTAAATTGCTTTGTTTAGCTCTTAAAGATTTGTAAATTGATACATGGATTAGTAAATGGATACATGTTTAAGAAATAAAGAAAGTGCAATATTGTTATTTTCAATAATGTTGTTTGGCATTGGTTATGATATTATTCATAAAGCCTAGATTTCAATACATTTGACTGACTTTTAGCTTAATAAAATACATATGAAGAGTACATATTTTAGATTAATTCCTTTAAACATGCACAATATTGATTGTGACAATGTTACTCTAATATTGCATTTGGTAACAATAACCATGTGTAAATGCTCCATTGTCTTAATATTGTAATTTAATGATAAATATATTGTATTTAATTCATTTTCATTCAATTTTGTTATGCAAATCTGTACAGTCTATAAATTAAAGGTCTGATGTTATGTGTGGGATACTTACTGGAGATTCAGTGAACCAGATTCTAAAAGCATAATTGTAATTCAATTACAACTCTAAAACTAACAATAAACAATTAATGACTATCTACAAGCTGCTACATTAAACATACATATTGTTTATCTCTGGTTACATAACTTCACTGGGTTTTCTTTCTTAAAAAAAAAAAAAAGCGTCAATTACAATTGTTAGTAAACGTTTTTAAGAATCTAGCCCAGTATTTATAATTTTAAAAAAATGTTCTCTTTACTGTATCAAATATAGGTGGGGCATCATTACATATCAGTGAAGGTTTGTTTTTTAAGTGAATCCAGTGTTCATGCTGGAAATGACATCAGATAGGATGTCTGTGAGTGAGATATCATTTCCTCTTCTACAACAATAGATTTTTACACATTCAAGCCTAACACAAAAAACACTGTTTATTTCAGCTTTGTATGTTAGTATTGCTTTCCGATCCAGTGTACTATGCTTGCACTCATCAGTATCAAATCCCTTGTGGAGTTCAGTGACCGGATTACTATGGAAATTACAGTAAGATTCGGATTCACAGGCAGTTCAATGGCACTTAATCACAGGCCACATCCATAAATCTGGTACTCTGTCACATGATTTTGCGGAATTGACCAAGCCCCAAATTTTCAGTATTGGCACAGGACAAGATTAAGTGACATTTTAATAGCTGCCTCTCACACAAGTATAGAAGTAGGTGAAGATACCCCCATTGAATAACCTGTACACTCTCCCCACATGCTCTAATCAGATTTTAGGAAAGGATGACCTAATGTTTTACATTACTGATTTGTTGAGCTAATGAACTGCTTGCTCAAATATACATTTCCATCAACATTAGTTACAAAAAGACATCCAACATACTAATACAGTTAAGGCTACATCGTGGGAACCGCTTGTCTAATTTTGATTAAGCAGGCTTTTGATATGAAACATTCTGCATATATATTTAATAGTGAGCCACTTTTTCATGGTGCTGGCACTCGATTGGTAAGCTATTAACAGCTATATCTTAGTGCTATGATTTTGTTACAAATGTATTGCGTTGTATTGCTTTCTAGTTTCTGCAAGCAGGCACATGTCTATTTTGCACATAGGCTGACTTAGTAGGAAGCAGGTTTTGTGGAGGGGGGTTTCTTCCCTGCAATGTAAGATTGTAGTAATGAGAAATTAAGGAAATGTATTTTGGTGTGAAACTGCGAATGATTGCAGGACACTGCAGATTGCAAATTTCCATTGAACCTTACAGGACTAGAAAAGTGAAGACCTACAGTATAGCAGAGGGACAGCAGCTTTCAATGGGTTACAGTGGAGATTATATTGCATGTATATGCTTTATGATTTCTGTATGAGAAGGACATGTGCAGTGTGGAGTAGTGGTTAGGGCTCTGGACTCTTGACCGGAAGGTCGTGGGTTCAATCCCAGGTGGGGGACACTGCTGCTGTACCCTTGAGCAAGGTACTTTACCTAGATTGCTCTAGTAAAAACCCAACTGAATAAATGGGTAATTGTATGTAAAAATAAAAAAAAATGATATCTTGTAACAATTGTAAGTTACCCTGGATAAGGACGTCTGCTAAGAAATAAATAACAATAATAATTATGTATTAGCATTTATTAGGATTTTTAGAAAATTAGGATTTCAGAAATTTATATACAGTCATCTAATTTCTATTCGGACATATGTTTTTTCCTACCAGGTGTCCCATTTTCACATGTACTAATCTGCTCCTTGAAAAAAAGTGGTTTATGATTTAATATTTTATTGTTATAAACAATGTAGTCCAAAAATATACAATAACCTTGTGATACAATTATGTAATATTCTTGTATGTACAGGTATTTGCCAGACATTGAAAGTCAAACTCAATAAAAAAAAAAATCAAATTCAAATCACTGGGGACATTATCAAGCATAAAAATACCAAGTCTCCATTGGCAGTGCTCTGAGCCTCTGGTGTATATGCCTGTCTGCACCCTCCAGGACACATTAACCACCCAGAAGCCATCAGTGGTTACTTGGGAGCCTTAATGAACACTCTTTTCCTGAGTAGATGTATTTTTTATCAGCATTAGGGTCAGATCAGATAAGAAACCTTAAAAAACCATAATGACTAAAATACTGTATTCAGTGCTATTTTTCTGTAAACTTAACAGGGAGACACTCATCCAGATTTGTATTACTTAAACATGTAAGCACTATGGGGGGATTAACAAAGCCTTAATTCCAATGTGTCATATTTTCTAACCAAAAAAAAAAAGTGATAACAACATATATTATTCTCCTTTGAGAAGAATGGTGAAAATGACACTTTGGAATAAAGGGCTTTGAACACAAATCCTTTGAATAATTTCAAACATCCTTTGAATAATAATAATAATAAATCCTTTATCTGTTTAGCTAGAAAGGCGAAACATAAAAAAAAGTTGCACATTAACCACATGTAGTTGTAGGTTTTAACTCAAAATGATGATTCACTTGATTACATTTAAGAAGAAAAAAAAGCATGTACAAATATTTCCATGGCTCCTGTGGCCTTCTGCTTGCATTGTTCTGGCATGAGCTCATGCGTGTGGCTAGTTTATGCTTTCTCAGCAGCGTTCCCAGCCTTTCGATGCCGACGTCAATGCTATCCAAACCATCTTCCAAACTCCCTCTGCTGTCGCTCTCTTTTAGCCTTTAAGCAACACTGCTTTTTTTGTTTTTAATGTTTGGAAAAAAAAACAGCCATGGCATTTCTCAAGACTGTGCGTCTCCAAAATGTTTAGATAATTCCAGCTTCCATTATAAAAAGGTCTTCATCCACAGACACAAGGCACTGTGTGACAGAGTTTCAGGTAATGTTTTACTTCTATCATGCAGTTGAAAAGTAACAAGAGCTAGGGGAAATATTTTACAGTTGTGTAATTTATTCTTGTGCAAAGAAAATAAAATGTTGTTTGAATGCACCTCATACAGCATACACAGTACAGTAAAGTTTAAAGCTAAGTGTATATTAGCCCCAAAGTATTTATATAAAAGCTCCTTATTGTTAATGACAGTTTGATTGCTGTTTTCTAAATTAATATAAATTACCTCAATCTGCCATTTATAATTACAATGACATTTTTCACAAAAAATATATACAGTGCTCACTCTTTATAACACTGTAGTTACAAGACCGTGCTATTTGTGTTCCGCCTTATAACGAGTATAAAAGGTCTACTGTAATGGCATTATGGAGCAAATGGGAACCATTATAATGGGGCGTGTTATAAACGGGTGAGCACTGTATATTGGTATTATTTGTTTTATACATGCATATATTATTTATACTTGGAAACTCCTTAAGCACAAAGGTGATTCTTACCTTCAAAAAACTTGACCCATTGAAATCAACAAATCATCGTCACATTTTTTCGAAGATGTGTCTGACTCATTGTTCCAAACTTCCTATAGAAAAAATATATTGGGGGCCAACATAAGACTGCTTTTACAATAATGGCAAACCTTTAAACAACACACCAAAAGCAAACAAAGCTAGTCATTTTATAAGGTCAGTTTCAATTGCTCACAACTGTGTCCTTTAAAAATAGTAGCTTCATTAAAAGTAATCAGTATCAAAATGTTGGTGGCATGTAATGCATCCAGTTTTCATTAAAACTGCTCTGAAAGGAGGCTACTATTAATTCCCAGCTACATTAGGTACTAATACAAATAATCGCCTAATTAAGCATGTCCCTCATTAGCAGTGCACAAAGGGCTTGTTTTAATGAGGGTGGATTGTATGAGCTGTCTGAATAGTTCAACTTGAAAATCGGCACTTGGCCACAAGAACAAATCATTTGATAAAAATAGCTGACCAAAACGCTGTAGGAAAGTGTCTCCATGCGGTTTACCCCGGGGCCTATAAATCTCCATTAAATCAAATTCTAATAATGCAAACATTAGGGACAGAGACGCCAGAAATAACTCTTTCCTGCAAGATGTGGAAGAGATTAGAGTCGAAGTGGGAGGGGAAAGGGGGGAGGGGGGGGGGGCTCAGCGAAAAGGAACTCATAAAAGTCACATTTGTTGGGGATGCATTAGGAAGTGAAGCCAGCTTTGGCACACGTGTCTGCTGTGCTAAATTAACTGTTAACACAAATAATCAAAGTGTAGGGCCCATTGAGCACTGGCGCCAGTGAAATGAGGGAGAGGCTGGGTCAGAGCTGCCTCCAGAGCAGGCCTAGCAGGTGGAGACCAACGAGGGACTTTCACAGGATGGAAGTGCTTACAAAATACGCTGACCCACTGACAGAGGAAAGCACCACTGCACTCCTGTTTTCCAGCTATTGTGTACGGGTACTGGGATCACTCTTTTTATAACTTGCACAAGTCCCAATCATGAAAGTCTACAGGATGGATGCATTCTGGCAGTGGCCCTATTTGGTTTTGGTGGGCAATTAAAAGACTCCTGAACCAAATGATTAATACAGTAATCATACCCAATTTCAGCCTGGGAGAGCAGCACCAGCAGGGTACTTTCAAAAGAGGTAGCAGAAAGATTAGGGAAGGTTGGAGGCCAAGCTGTGGCTACAGAGCTGTTTCCTGTGTTGACAATGCCCTCCAGTTAGTTTGCAAGTAGCCTGTCCAAGAAGGCTCCAAAAACACAGAGATTCAGAAAATTTAAACAACACTTTGGCCCTCATAAAGGGAGCAGATATTGTTAAAATTTCCAGAGGAATCTAAAATTCCAACACAAATGCAATGGATACCTGAGTCAGCCTATTCTCAACCACTCTAGTGGGTAAGATTACCTGTGTAACCCTTGCACTTCACATACACAGGTTCACTGGATACAATCACAGTGGATGCCGACATTCTTGCATGACTGTAACATGTATCTGAAGTTACCCGTTCTTGACCAGACTAACAACCAAGGATGTTGTTGCTTAAGGCAAAATGAAGCCTTTAACCCACCACTTGACCTAACTGTTATTAAAGCGCCACAGGGCCTTCTTTCTGAATCCACACCATATTCTGTGCTGTATTTTAAAGAAAATATAGAAAGTAGTAACTAGGTAATGATTTGTTTCACATCGTGTTTCAGACGATTTAGTACAATTCTGGCTATCAAAAGCATGTATTGAGTGTTAGTCATGGGAGTATGCAAGTCAGCAATCTTTCAAAAATAATCTATTTGCTAATCTTTACACTGAAACGTTGTATACAAAGTCTGAAACTGGTTATTTCCTTCACAAAAAAAAAAACAGCCAACAACCCAAACTAAACTGAGCTGTATACTGCATGCTCATCAAACTGGCTGTGAGATTTCATTGCTTTTTTCCAGCCCGGTAATATTATACACATTGTGGGTTTTTGCAGAGTCATACAAAATGGAAATTGGATAAAAGCCAAACTGACCAAAGTGATATTAGATGTACTTAAATGGAAATTACATGGTACTTACTGTATTATAATAAAATGTATCCACTGATTTAGCAGTCAGTATATTTTTTTCCCCCTACAAGGTATTTCAGCGTATTGAAGTGCTTGTATGTGTGGTTTATACACTGATGGTCCAGTAGCCTGTGGACTTTTAGGTCATGGGTTTCATCTCCATCTGGTATTCACTTAGCTCAGCTTAGATGTAGGTCTGCAGTGGCTACTGGCTCAGAAGAAGTTCACAATGGGGGAGTGAAGTCTAATGTTAGACTTCTCAATCACAGAGCTGTCCTGACTGACACCCCCAGCAGTGAGATACTCAGAATGTGGTTTTGCCTTAGGCAGGGGGGGGGGTGGATGGACTCCCTAGGCTGTTGGGAAGACAAATACACCTTTGTAACACAGGAAAACAAATACATCTGTAAATATGCTTACTTCTCGCATTGAACCAGCATCAGACAAGGTTGACTGTGGCTTGATTTGGCAAAACACAACTAGAACTGTACCTTGTACCCCGGAAAATCCTGCATACATCACTGACCCATATGGAATGAATGTGCATATATTTTTTATTAAATGTGTATTGTGCTTTCACGCAATTTGGCCAGTTATTTAATTGAAATCATTGAAACCCTAATAGAAAAATCATCATGTTTTCCATGAGATGGAAATCTGCAGTTTTCCATGAGATGGAAATAATATAAAATGATGAATTTCATGAGATGTGGCAGTTTGACAGCGAGGTTGCAATATACACGTAACATACTTTATTACTTACATTGTTTTTACACATGGAAAGTTGGGACCCCTAGTCTAAACAGCAATGTACATTTATGTGTTCTCAGTAAGACTTTCTCCATGCTTAGGTTTAATAGTGCAGGAATTAAACCTAGAACTGAGCCATGTTTGTATCCCACAGACCCACCTTTACAAAAATAAAAAATAAATCGAGTTGTGTTTCTCATTTTCTGGACCATGAAACATGAGCCGCTTTGAACTGTGGCAGAAACATTACATACACTGTCACTCAACGATCGTTCCCTTACATTCAGAATGTATGCAGGGCCCTTTGGAACATTAATAATAATATTGCACATGGCACTGCTGAAATAAGAGGGATTAGAATTCGTAGTCCTGGATCGAATTTGTGGTTTGGTGGGTATACATATGGGATTTGATTTTTACATTTTTTTATTTTAGAAAAGAGAACATAAACCATTTCAGAGCAATTAACTTGCTCCCAGAATCACTGGCTCCAGCAAGCCGCTATGCTTTTTGTTTTATTATTCATTTTCTTTCCCTTGCACCAGCCCTAGGAATGCGTCCTAACACTTTTCACAAAAAAACCCAGAAAGAAAGAAAGAAACCCACAGCTATGATGCAAGACTTATATAGGGACCAAAGCAAACACGTGCCAGCCAGTGCTTTCTGAACATACAAATCATATTAAAAAAAAAAAAATTCTTGCACTAATAATAGTGTTGTGTTCAAATGTTTATGTGTGGTGTAATTAAAAACATCCAGTGGTAATTTAATAGTTCCCGCTAAGCAGAGACATGAAGTCTGGTGACTTTGCACTCTGTTTTCATAACCCGAAATGTTATTTGTTCTTTTCTTTTCTATTTTTCTATGTGTTTTCTCATTCCATGTGTGGCCCCCTTTAGATACACACACACACGCACACATGAACGCGCACACACACACGCACACACACTCACACACACACACACTTCAGAATTTAACTGGGACTAGTCCAATGCTGTTTGCATTCAAGACAGTTCCTACTGTACATACACATCATGCCAAAATAAGAATCCCTCATTACAATAAAAATGTACTGTACATCTGTAAGGAACCCAGTGACAGAGCATCATATGGTTTTAATCAGCCACAGCCCCATATTGATAGTAGCTCAATATAATTTATATAAATTGCTTTACACACTCAAAAGACAACCACAGTAGTTTTCTAAAAACATGCCACCTACACTCACATACTTACATAGTGTATGGGGTAGTAAACACAGTAACCATTTATTAAATATAATTCAATACATTCCCAAGGGTTAATATCTCCATTGAATGTGTAAAGGTTATTTTTGTGCAACCTGCATGACTTTGCTTTGCGTGGTGGAAATAAGGCCATGTATATTGTTATACAGTACTAAGAATCTCCTGAATATTTTGATGAAACACAAATATGTTTAGAAACACTTCAAACTGTAAAATGGTCTTTATAAAGATTACATTTTTCAGTTGCATGTCCACATACTTTAATTACAAAACAAAACACAGACGTTTGCATGGTTTAGTTCATGGCTGTATTAAAAAAAATATATATTACTTACAATATGAATTAAGTTGTTGTTTTAACAAAACATTCATAATTATGAAGAATATAACAAGAGTTTGGTTATGCACATTTGTTTTAATTTACAAGTAAGGACTAGGATCATTCTATAGGAAGCCAAAAATGTATAAATAGTTTAGATTTTGGCTTGTTTTATGAAGAAATAAGAGCCTGCATGGTTACTGTTTATAAGTGGCCATATAATGACACTGTAATTACGCATGTAGTTATGTAGTTAATTACATTTACTACAATAGATAATTACAGTGTAAATTTATTGTAATCAACGCCACTTAAAACGAAGCGTTACTCGGTACCCACATGTATCTACTGGTGATATGACTATGTGTGGGGGCTGGTATTAACACTAAAATTGAGAGCTTAAAGACCTCACTTTGATAAGAAAGAATGAAAATGCTACAAAATTAGAGCCAGTGTACTGTATGTTTTCTGCTTGGGAAGGTGCCTTACTGTTCATCATTACTTGAAAAACTGTCTTACTGAAAGCTTGAGGTGCTGTGTGTGTGTGCGTGTGTGTGTGTGTGTGTGTGTGTGTGTGTGTGTGTGTGTGTGTGTGTGTGTGTGTGTGTGTGTGTGTGTG
Organism: Acipenser ruthenus; assembly: GCF_902713425.1. Lineage (NCBI taxonomy): Eukaryota > Metazoa > Chordata > Actinopteri > Acipenseriformes > Acipenseridae > Acipenser > Acipenser ruthenus. The sequence goes on along the minus strand of NC_081191.1, from coordinate 74,089,779 downwards.
TGTATGGTGTTAATGAACAATGTATTTGTTTATTTACAGCACACTGTAAGCAGACGGCTCTGGCCTGGAACAGACATTCCCTTATTTTATTTTTTTACAGTACGTGTAGAAGGAATACTAGACCCCATGACCTTTGGGATCAAAGGTGAATACTGTGTCAGTTTACCCAAAAGAGCTGGCTCCACCAGCCAGCCACCAGACTTGCCCCATGTGCTGTTTGGCACATTCTTTACACTTAGATCACACCCCATCCCAGGCTGTACACAGCCAAGCAGCCATATATCAACAAGTATTATCAAACCATTTTATACCCTACACACATTTTTATTATATATTTACACTGGGCATCACTGTCAGGAAAGTGCCTTCAGACCTGGCACATGCAGCCCCTATGCTTAATAACATATTACTGTAAGGGCAGAAGGAAGATTCAAACACTCTGCCATACTGTAGTAATGTAGGTTTCTCCATTGCCGAATTTGGCATCAAGTAACGTTCACAACTCCTTGTTAATAGTACCCATTTGATTTTCCACTCCTATCACTTTCTTAGTATTAGTATGGTGGCAGTTAATGGATCTTGTCCAACCATTAAGTAAACAGCTGCTGTTTGAACCTTTCTAAAGCTGCGCTTTAAAGTTGAATCATTTACCATTTTTGTCTTTACTTCTGTGTGCTGTACCATGTCTATGTTTTACACCTTGCTGTGGTTTTACCTTGGATCTGCTGTAAAGTCAGTATTCTATATGTAAAACACCACTCAATCACTGAAAGATAGTCTTTTTACATTCATACAGGGAAAGGAGGTTAGATACCTGCAATACAGTAATGAACCCCAGCATATCTGCAAATATATTTGTAAAATGATAATGAGAATAATAATGGTTATTGGGACATGAGTTTCTTATGGCAGTCCAATGTTAGAGAGGATTGCATTTCACACAGGTGAAAATTCACATTAAATAGTTTTATCAGTAGCAAACCAAACTCCAAATTTCATTGGGGAGACTTTTGATAAGAACTTGTATCTTTACCCCATTCACACATTTTCCTTTTCATCGATGACTGTGGAATCTGAATTTTCAACAGGCTTTAAGCACAGTCACAGGCATTGCAATCAGTTCCTGTTTTATCTCTTTTCACTGATATGATCGACTTTGAGGTGACAGTGGGGGGGGGGGGGGGGGGGGGTTGGGTGGTCTGCACAACTGATCACTGTCAACCAAAAAAGTGTCGGTTTCATGCTATATCAAGCACTTAGCTTTGGAAAATCAATGACCCACTCAATAATTCTGGTCCTTAATAAACTAAAATACATTTATTACTTTAATTTTACTGTTTAGACAAGTAGGACTATTGGCAATGCTGCGCATTGGTATTAGCACTATATGTTTGTCTTATAAAAGGAGTAGTATGTACGTACTCGCTTAACTTTTGATTGACTTTTCAAACAATAATAATAATTTAATTCTGTGAGAAAGTTAAAAGAATACATTCCTTTGTGAATCATTGCATGTAACTTATAAATATGTTCAAAAAAATGAAAATAAAAAAAGCAAATGTCTTGGTTCATAAAATAGAAAGAGACTAGTAATAGTCAAAGCTGTATATCTAGGAAAGCACAAATGGATTATGTTCACTTTGCACTAAACGTTAAATGCATTCCCCGGTATCGCAGATAGCCATATCAGTGCAGTTTAAATAACAACGTACATGACTGGGACTTGTATATGGTTTGCCTTAATCTTCAGCTACCTCATTAACTTTTACTGTCAGCACAATAAAAAAAGAAACTTCAGACAATAATAAATTACTTCCAAGTGTCCGAAACAATATCTCAGGAAGACTATGATATGCTAATAAAAAAAGGGGGGAAATTTGAGGCAGCAATGATTGCCCTGGCAAAATGCAACCAAGATTTCCTAGGATAACTAAATGAATTGTGTCATTCCTTTTCAACTTGTAATATAATTATGTTCTGATGGAACCACAAAGATAACCAAATCAGCGTTTTGTTATTGTGCACACAGTATTCCTATTACAATAAGTTGCATGAATAGTGTAATGGTTCTGGGAGATACCAACTGAAGTATGGCTACAGTGACATCTAGAGGACAATCACCTCAGACCTAATAATGTGACACCCAGTAGTGCTAGAACAAGTTTTATAGTGGGGGTGCTGAAAGCCATTAAACAAAACAGTAATCCCTGTATGAGATGAAAACAATGCATTTGGTTGCTATTATGTTAAACATGTTAATAAAACAAAGCCAGCATCAAGATTGTTTATTCTATTTAAGTAAAAAGTGTCATGCTGATTCATTTTTTCATGAGGGAATGGAAGGAGCTTGTCCAGAATGTCACTGTGTACGTGTGTTTTTATTATTGTTCCACAAAACAGCACCCAAAAGCGCGGCATTTGTGACAAGCTGATTTTGGCAACCGTGTATCAGAAAACTGTAAAACAGTGAAATTTATAGGAAAATTATTGTTCACCATGTATTAATATTATATTAACAAACACATAGATTTCTTATTGTACCTTGCACACCAAGGATTTGGTAACTAGTTGAGTAAATACCTGCCAAGGAATCTCTGGAAATAAAAAGCTAAATTAAATTTGTACATACTTGAACAATACATGAACAACATAACTTTACTGAGCAACACAGGACAATTATTTACATTGAAATACAAAAGCAAATCCGATAGATAAAAGCAAAGAAATGTACTTAAAATTCACTTACCAACTAAGTTACTGACAAAAGAGTGGCATGTACATTTTATAATCAAAATCATGTCAATTCCATTACAATAACCCATAGTATTTACTATAGAGACACCTGACCTTGATGCAATAGTAAAGTTGTTAAAAGCAGTAATCTCTGTGCTGAATATATGAGTACGAAACCCATATGGTGTGCAATATATTTATGTCCGACATTCACAGATAGTAAATGGCAAGAATAAATACATGTGCAAAGGACCTAATCCTTTAATATCCATTAAAATGTATATTGGAGTTAGATTCAAGCCATAGCCATTTGCATTAAGTGGTACTGCCTTTTGCCTGATGCAGTATGAATGAAATTGACCTTAAAAACAGCTTGACAGATGTTTCAGTTGGCATTTATCACATAATTTTCTTTTACACCTGAATCGTTTTTCTAAATGTCATATGTAAACTGCATTTTTGACAGTACTTAAATATTGGCCAAATTAATTTTTTTTAGGATTTCAACTTGTTTGTTTTTCCACATATTTATACCTAACTGTGGTGCCCGTAAATATTGACACCCTCTATTAATTTCACTGTTATTCTAATTAATTTCAGTTAAGCACCATGTGTAGCAGTGTTTCCGGTGTACGCTGATGGTTTGTATACAGAATTGGGAGACTCCAGCATTGCTGGATCTTGATGAAGTCTGTCAAAAAAGAAGTCACAGTCTTCAAGTACTGAGCTGTTGAATCTGATATGTTGAGAATAGTGGTATAAGATATCTGCCAGATTTGTTCATGCTATGAAAGGTCATAGAAGCTGTGTTAAAGTCAGAGATCATACCAAACTTTTAGTTTAACAAACATAATATAGTTTATTGTTATTCTGTATTTATGGTAAAAAAAAAAAAAAAAAAAAGTTTAGTGAATGTTTTTTTTGTTTGTTTTTTTTGTTATCCCTTAATGTGTCCTAGTCATAGACTTTTCCTGTAACATGAATGTAACATGGCTAACCCAAGTGTGTTAATTCCACTGTACTTAGTGCTTGGCTCCATCTGGTGGTAAATGTTTTTAACTGCAGTACTACACATAATTTTCTCAACACAGCTATTTTTTTATTTATAACAATGGCTTATTAATTTAGCATATATTGTTGCTTAAACAGAAAAAAGGATAACAGTGTGAATGAATTAATTAATTAGTTAATGCTCTAAATAGCTAAAGTTCTACTTTAAACAGAAAGGTGTTTCAAAGGATAGTTGTTAAAAAAGAATCCTGTGGCATTTATGGTAGTGAAATACTGATTGAATGGATTTTTTTTTATGTTTATTTGTTTTTAAGTGGCTGAATAAAAAAAAAAAACTTCAGCTTTCTGTAATTTCAATGTTTACCATTCTAGAAATAAAAGGGCTACTTCTTACCATGCAGCTTCTGAACGAATCATGCTGGCTATAAAATATGTTTTGTTTAACATACTACATTCCTGCTGTGTAAGTCACTGATGAAGAGTAAAGAGCACTTTGACGTACTAGTCTCTATCCAGTTCAAGATCTGTGCAGTAACACAGCAGAAGCTTTCATAGCTGCATTACAAATGGGAAATGTCAAACCAAGCAGCCCATGGTGAATTTAAAGACCAACTATTCATCTTTGGATTTCCAGCAATGATACACATGTGCCAAAGCCTTACTAAAATGACACCAGATACTGTAGAAGACGGCACAATTCTGGCTTTTCCAGCTAATGGAAAGCTGCCAGCTCAAAGGTGTCTAAATTGAAAATCCCCAGAGGTACAGAATTATTGGTGGCAAATAGTTAATTGGCCACCCAGACTGCGTGATTTGACCATTACATTACTTCCTTGTGATGCTAGTGACTAGAATGGAGGATCTAAATACCAAATGGGTTTTATAGAACCAGAGCAGACCTACCAACAGAAAGACCTTGGTGTTCAAGTAGACTTGTCACTTTTAGCAACCACTTTTAGCAACCAGACAGTGTGGAGAGATAATCACAAAGGCAAACAGAATGATTGGGTATATAGCCAAAAGTGTACAAAACAAAGGACGCTCTGATGCACTGCTGAGACCGCACACTGTGTTCAATTCTGGTCATCACATTACCAATAAGACATTGTGGCCCTGGAGTCCAACAAAAGGCAACCAGATTTATCCTGGAGCTTAATAAAAAGAAGAATTAGGGAGGACTTCAAGTCTGTGAAATCTTAAAAGGAGGTGACCAAGTTAACCCTAACAAATATGTTCTTATGTTTAGGGAGTCACAAAAAGTCAAATGTAAGGGACTAAACCCTGGAGCATTGATGATCTGAAAGAACGTATGGTTTAATCCAATATGAAAAAATATCAGAAGAGTACAAATGTATACATCCTGCTTTTTACACACAGAAAGCCTCTTCTAAATGTAGCATAAGTTCAATGGTACAGTTAACTGATGTCACCATAAACAAGGTGGAGCACACCTACACACAACGTTATAGTACAGTGACTTATATCAGTCTATTTGTCGTATTGATATACTATTAAATTATCAATGTGGTTCTTTTTTATAGGATGGTGTGTGGGTAGTGATTATTAAGGTCTGTCTCACTGCCACCTACTCTAACCTGTGGCAGCGTTAATTCAGAGCAAACAAAAGGTGTTGCCATGGAGTCCTCTGCTGAGTAGCACATGCAACAACAGAAAATGTGATTCAACTGAAATATTGTACTGTATTATACACTGTATTACCACTTCATTAAAACCCCCCACTTTAACCATTTCAAGATCATTTTTCTACAGTAATAAAAATGAAAGCTAATTACGGCACAATAGTTTCAGAACATTAGATTTCTCCAACAATTGTTACAATTGAATTGCTTTCTTTTTTTCTTCTTTTTTTATGAAAGGCTCCGATTACCATATTTCTGAGAATGAATATGAAGGGAACTGGTTGTTTATTTTCCCAATAATTGAACAGTACTTATCAGGATTCTTTTCTTCCCATGGTACAGTAAATGTCTTCGATTTTATATTACCAAGATCTTAACCTTTAAGAAATACTTCGACAGATGCACTATGACAAACACTTTGGAGGTATATTTAGTACATAGATGGACAGGCACATATACAAAAGTATTACCTCACTCTTGGTTTGTTCACAAGCTTGAGCCAAGATCTAACTGAAACCAAATGATATAGCAACTTGGTATTCTTTTGTTAATCTGGTATGTATTCTAATCAACAGACTTGGTTTAAAAAAAAGTATTTTGTTCAGGTTTTTTTCTGTTGGCAGTGCTTCTAACATTTGCTATGTTTATGCAACGAAAATAAAAAAAAAAATATTGCTTACTTTGTGCCCTATTTGTTGAAAAAATGTGTAGCTTGGAAAGGCAATGTTTATGTAAATCTATGCAACTGAAAAAGTCACCATAAACAAGTGAAGGAAATATAATAAACACATTGTTCATGAAGGAAATGTTTGTATTTAGCATTGGCCCTGTTCTTACCAGATTGATGAAGAGCTGTTGATATTCCAGGTCTGTGCTGCATTTTTTTAGCAGCATTGCTGCGTATATCAGACATGGTTATTTCACCACAATAAGCATTTTAGAACTGCAAAACAAAACACAGTTAACCAGGGCTGGGGAAGAACGGTATTGTTTGGCTTGCCTTCTACGGATACTAAAAACTTAAACATGAACAAGTAGTTACATTTTTGCCACATAAGCTTAATATTCAGAAATTGAGTAGCAACAAACAGCTAAAAAGAAAAACAGTGGAAGGTTGCACAGGTAAAAACAAATTTATGGAACAAAGATAAGACAACGCACATCCTTCCAAGCTCACATGCTCAGGATCCATAATGGTTTTCATCAAGCAGCTTTTTGACACAAAAACAAAAATGCACAGGAAACACATCGCAGGTGTCTGTTGTTTGTGGGAATTTCCTGTTAATAGGAATATCCCCAAATGTGTCCAAAAGTCATTTGCAAAGTATCGTCATTGTGATTTGCAACCCACTGTTGAGATTATTCTTCCTTCCTCTTTCACTACTAAACTCCCTCATTACGTACAGTATAGCTGTATAGCCATTTAAACAGAATCCACTCTCTTTGCTTCTCTCTCATAATTTAGCTCACACGCTGCACAATCCAGTTAATGGAACATACAGTAATTAGAATACAAACTATCACTGACTAATAGATATCTAGTTACCAGAAAATACATGTTAAAATCTCAGTAACAAGTAATCAATTTTTCTTCCACAATAGTTTTTCAAAGGCTGTTCTAAAGGTCAAAATATCAGTCTTGACAAACAATTAAATTGGTTAGCCAGTAATATATAGGCTATAGGGCTGATAGGTGTTTTCTGAATACAATAACTACTAATGAGACCATAAATTCATTAACCAATCTTATCAAATGTGACACATAAGCTTGCATTAGCTCACTGGTGAAGAAGACAGAAAAGCAATTACACTGGTGTCAAACCTAGGAATGCTGTAAGACACAAAGTGAGACAATTCAAACACATAATGTCAAATACTTAAATGAATGACTATACACTCAATGCATAATAATTGAGTCTTTTCTGTTTTCACTGTCACATAAACTTGGATCTTTTCAGAGTAACCGACATTCCCTCAAACGGAGATTACACCACTGCCTTGTCATTCTCTTTGACAGATAGTTTATTATGTAGTGGTATGAGCTATTTCAGACACCATGTTTAAGAATAATGTCCAAGAGTAAATAAAATGTGTTTTTTTTTAAGTAGCTGCATATTCAACAGTGAATATTAGCATTTGTAAATCTGATCCCCGCTGCCATAAAACCTTTGACAAATTGATAAGCAACTCAATGTGCCTCCTGGCTTACTATGCAGAATAAAATGAGTCATGTAGATAATCATTTCACTTTCAAAGGTTGCATGTACTTAAATCTTTCCCAACAAGTTACCAAACAACAATGGGAAGCTATCCATATCAGACAGGTTTACTGCAAGCAGCAATGCTGAAATGAAAAATAATATCTTTATTTTTATATAGCACCTTTCATAGTGGACCACCATCACAAAACCCTTTACAGAGGTAGGCTGTGAACTATATGCAGAGCCACTTACAATAGGACATCGATTTAACATCTCATCCACAGGATGGCGCACAAGGAGGTTAAGTGACTTGCTCAGGCTCACACAGTGAGTCAATCAATGGCTGAGATTTGAACCAGTGACCTTCTGGTGACAAGCCCTGGACTTTAACCACCGGACCACACTGCCTCATATGAAGCTGATGATGCGCTCTGGAACAGAGTTCTCGCAGCTGTATCCTGACTACTGGGGATACACTGCTCGCATCCAGTACAAGACTCTTGTACTAGCCTACAGATGCCTTGACCAGACTGCACCCAGCTACCTCCAGACCCTCATCTCTCCCTACACCCCCACTCGACCTCTCCGCTCCGCCTGCACTAGAAGACTGGCTCTACCACCGCTACGCTCCCCTGCCTCCAAAGCCCGCTCCTTCTCCACCCTTGCTCCGCAGTGGTGGAATGACCTTCCTACAGATGTCAGGACTGCCCAGTCCCTGACCACATTCCGGCGCCTCCTTAAGACTCACCTCTTCAAACAGCACCTGTAGAACTCCTCTGTTTGTATCCTGGGACACTTTATTTTGCTCTTATCTGCCCCCTATTTTACTGCATTTAATCCTGTACTTCAGAATACTGTAATCTGCCAAGTGTTTAACCTGTAGTATTTTGTATTTAATCATATCCTGATGTAACTATCACTATTATCTGCTGTATTATTGAATTGTGGTTTGTCACACTTGAACAAATGTTATTGTATTTCTTGCTCTTATTGTATTACTTGTATTGTAACACTTGAAATGTATTTGCTTACGATTGTAAATCGCCCTGGATAAGGGCGTCTGCTAAGAAATAAATAATAATAATAATAATAATAATAATAATAATAATAATAATAATAATAATAATAATAATAACTGTACACTTCAATCAAACTGACACTTTTCATATGATTGCTATTTATTTTGGGGTTACTGAATGTAAGCTTTTGTTGTTGTTTAGCATTGGTTCATTTTGTCCAGTTGTTCACTGGTTTGCCTCCCATCTGGGGACCAACTTTTTGATTGGGGGCACTGTGCTCTTACAGGGCTGTGGTGGGGTACACCCCGGCCCTATGTGTATTTTGTTTATTTTGTGTTGTATTTGTTGTGTTATGATTTAAATGTATTGTTTAGTGTGTAAAAACACAATGTTTTATTGTTAATTATTTTACAGCATGGATGGGGTTAAAAATCCCCATCCATGCTAAACTCGTGCAGAATGTGTCCGTCTCCAGATTGATTAATTTATTACTGATCTGGAGACGGTCACGTGTATAAATGGGGTCAGTGTGTTCAGAGGCAGAACGAGAAACATGAGTCGTGAGATAAAAAGAATCATATAGAAAACAAATACTTGTTTTGTTCCATGACTGTTTTCTTTGTCTGTTTTGGCTACCATGCCGTTTACTTTTGAAAAAGTGTTTTGTTTTCTGTTTAAACATTTGGTTTATTATCAAACGTGCACATCAGCGCTTCGTACCCCGTAGTACTGTCTGTGTCCATTCTCTTCCTGGTCTGATATCACCCACAAGCCATCTGGGTCACAAGGGGTCATCCACATGTTGATTAGAAAATGTTGCATATTACATATGCAGAGTGTCCTATGTGTCAGGCAGTGTCAGCTATCATGCCAATTAGGCTGTTCTCTGTGAAACTGGGTGGTCACACTTTTGGCTATCTGCACCACTCATCAAAATTATCTGATTTTGTTCCTCTTTTTTTAACGACATTTCACTCCTGAAAGTAATAGAAAAAACATTATGTCTGGCTTATGGGATGCCCTCTATAGTAATAGTATAAAGAAAGTGGGAGCCAGCAGTGTTGAAAGGTCACCGCTTCATTTGATTTATTTCAAATCAGGAAATACTCAAATGGAATCAGCAACTAGGATTAATGGCAAGTTGATTCTGACTAACCCTTTAATAATCTATTTCTGAACTGAGATTTTGTTGGGCACTGATCTTGTGCAGCCCAGCACATTTAACATTTGGATTAGTGGAAATAGCAACCTAATGCAGTGACCAGGTGGTTTACTCATGGACTGAGAACCTCTGCCCAAGACCAACTACAGCGAACAGTTGGCCAAAGATATGGTGAAAGAATGAATGAAACCCTAAGGAATCTCACTGCAAAGGGCAACACATTAATCCACAGCCTGAACAGTACTGTACATCCTTGTGGCTTAACAATAGATCCACATTTTAATACATAGGAGGTCACACCTTCTGCATGCCCTCCCTGTTCTGATCAGTACACCTTGCTCAATATCGACATTTAGTGTTGAGGTTATTAACTTATTTTACTTATTTTATTATTCACCAGTCATATCTGATCACATTTGACTAATCTTGTGGAAAGTTTCTTTAAAACAACTGTATTGGATGCAGTGGCATCCAGGGATAGAGTTGGTTTAACCAGTCCAGCACCCTTTGCTTCACATTGCTCATGAAGTGCCCAGGTTATTTCATAACAGTTTTGCATATTATCTATTCTTTCTTATATAATCTTTCCTTATACTTTATAATGCTTGTTTCCCTCACTTGGAAGATCAGCAGGTTTTGTTAATTTAGAGCACAACAAACAACTGTTGGCTCAAAATTGGCTCAAACTATAAATATTTCTTTCAGATTGATCTAATCCGAGCATGCATAGTTTTGTGTGCTTTAGTAAACAACCTCTCTACTTTGAAAACAGAAATTTATTTTGGAACATACAGTACTGACTCCAGGCAAGTTGCTGGACAGTACAGATTGAAGCCCTCAGTTTTGTCATATTTTATAAACTAAAACCACTTCAGCTTTATATGGAGCTCCGTGACATTCTCTTGTCTGGAAGAAGAGGACTTAATAGTTGCACTTTGTGGTTTTGCTTAAACTCTCCAAGACATCATTGTGAAATTGTTTGCCTCAACAACACTCAGTCATTATTTTTACTGTTACCAGCTGTTATACAGTATCCCATTCTTTTTGTTAAAACATTACTATCGCTCTTATGATTTTATTTTTTGGAAAATAGGAGAAATAAAATATTAGCCAGTAGAGTTAAACATCATGCCAGTAGTGGGTCCTGGAAGATCTTTTGGAATGAGTGACCCCATGTAATATTTCCAACTATTCCCAGAGAACTGTTTTACCATGGCTCAAACAAACACATTCCTGATCTAGCATCACGTGTAAACTCTGTTTATTTGGAATGCTTTGTTACTGTACATTTCACCTGAATACCAGCAAACCTTTTTTGTTGTCTTTTTAAACAGGGGCATTATAAAGTAATCAGAATACATATCCATAAATAGGGCGCTTTCTTTAACCACATCACTCAGACAACATCATTTGTTTGCATGAATGCCTTGGTAATAGAGGCGACGGATGGATGAGATTGCCCATCCCAGCATAGCTACAGTACTAATTCACTTTGTCTAAAAGCAATGCAACAAAAACAAACAAGAAAACAGAGGACCCTGAAAAAATAGCACTAGGTTTAGTTCTAAATGTTAAAAGACAAGAAGGAGAAGGATATTTCTTAAATGGTAAGTTCCACACTCTGGTAAGACCCTGCTCCATGATCAGAAGTTGTCAGATGCTCATTCCCTCATAATTGAAAGCAAGCTTGTGTTTCATTATCTCATTTTTATAAAGTTTGATTTGACTCCAAAATACAAACCTCAAATCCGAAAAAGAAGACGGCAGTAGTGATTAAGAAATGAGTGTGTTGATTGAATATATAAATTTTTTACTTTAGAATGCCTGTCCATATGTGGCTGTACAGTTTACTGCAGGTGCTTTTCACGTTTAAAGAAAAGCATAAACGGGGCAGCCATGAAAATGATGGTACTATGCCAGGTTTTAGACTTTTAATGAAGTGCTCAATGAATCACAGAGGAAAACCTCTGCATGCACCAGACTGTGTTTATCTATACATCTAACTGAGAGCAATTTTCTTGGTATTTGAGTTCATTAGCCTTTATTGTAAACTTTTATTGTTATTACAAAGATAGACCATTGAGTTTAATGTAAATAATTCTAAAAAGTGACTTGTGTTTTTTTGCCAAGAAACCTCCTTGGTGCTAAAAGGGAATTTGGAATGAGGAGAGATGTGAGGGCCACCCAGCAAACACGTGACAATATGGTACAAGATGCTGGTTCATTTCAGAATATGTAAGGAATTGAACAGCTGGTATGCTATTCATGGCAAGGAGAAAAATATGTTTCCTTTGTTTCATGAATGCCAGGTGATTTGTGCTTGCCTAATGTCTTCAATACATATTGCTTCTTGGCAACCTTAAAATCAATTTACAATGATAAAGAGATAAGGAAAAGAGAGGTATTTCAGAAACTAAAGTACATCATTAAACATGAAAGATATCAGTCTAGCTCCCTGTTTGTTTCTTCTCCTTTTGAAAAACAATAAGAAGCAGCGCTTAGACTAATGCTAGGCCTGTGGCTCTTTATGCAGATAATGGAATGTAATTCAGTTTAAGTACAATGAAGCACTCATGCCTTTTTAATGTCCTCTGCACGTTACTGTATGCGCGCATGTTATTTCACTTTGATTTACTAAACTTTGCAATGCATTCGTAGATAAACTGTGTGCATGACACAAAAATGAATGATGAAAATGTTGTGTTATACAATATACTGGATATAACAACAGAAAAGTATGTGTAATATTATATTTAAAAAAGCAATGTACTCAGCAGGGGGAGCCTGGAAGCCATATCTCAGCACAGGGACAGAAGTGAAAAATATTGCACGCTGCATAGACTGTATTGATTATATTATTTACAAAGGTGTCTCTCTGTGAAACATGCTGAAGACAGCAATAGGCAGCTCAAAGTTGTTGTTTCTTCAAAAGCACAAAATGTGCCGTCCAACCAGACGTTCGCCTGTAGAAAGTTACAGTGCCTCAACATAAATTAACTCTGCTTTGCTTATTATTTAGAATATCACAGTGAAAAGGAAACAACATGGGGAAAGCAACATATATGGTGTATGCCCTCCTCAACATCCCTGATCTTAATTTAAGAAAGCACAAAGACATCAAGACATCAAGGGGGAAAACATTCTTTTTTGTCAGCCTTTTATCTTCTACGTAATGCAGTTTTGAAGTGGTGTTTTGGTGCTTTGATATAGAGGGTGAAAGGCCAAGTTAAGGTCAGAATTGCACAATCCATGTACTGTTACTGCACTAGGAACTCTACTCATTCACATTGCCCAATGAAGGCGGAGATCTGATTTGATTGCTGTGACAACAAGCATATCAACAGAAAGCTCAATTGAAGGATGATAGGCATTGTTATTAGTCAGGCTTCAGCCAATGCCAGTAGTTAGCCTGACATTGGGAATTTACATATTGTCAGTGAAGAGCTCCCTCTTGTGGTGAAATAGTTATGTTGTGAGGGTTCATTCGCAGTAAGGAGATTACAACTACTGTTCCAAATTCATTATCATAGAAACTATTCAGATTATCTACATGATTTCATTTTGTGTTTTTATAAGGACACTGAAGGAAGTCAAACAGTAGCAAACAAACTGATAGCAAGGCACAAAAACTGCTAACTTTCTTAAACCTAGTATGGTACCAGATATGTTTTTTGATATGAAAATAAATGTTTGCCATACAATTCGTCATCAGCTATAACCACTTTACTTTAGCATGGAGATTCATGAATACCCCTTTAACTGATAGCCATGCTGCTAAAACACCATAATGATAACATTTGCTTGTGGCGTTTATCTCCAGCAATGTCATTGTGTTCTCACACTCAGCTCTCTGCACATTATTATTATTATTATTATTATTATTTATTTCTTAGCAGATGCCCTTATCCAGGACGACTTACAATTGTTACAAGATTTCACATTATACAGATATCACATTATTTTTACATACAATTACCCATTTACACAGTTGGGTTTTTACTGGAGCAATCTAGGTAAAGTACCTTGCTCAAGGGTACAACAGCAGTGTCCCCCACTGGGGATTGAACCCACAACCCTCCGAGTCCAGAGCCCTAACCACTACTCCACACTGCTGCCCTGTTTGTTGCATCATTCTGCTGAATGGTTAATCTATGCAGCTGATGACTGCAATGAACTCAACATGTTTATATTTTAAACATTTTGCAAGTGTTGTATTGAATTGGTGACCGCACCTTTAATTGTGTACAGTTGTAATATAGGGAATAGCCTGCTGCAGCTGGCATGCTCAGTGTTGGTGAAGTCCTGATCTGACAACATGCAACACAGATAGCTCTTATGATTTACATACAGTTTATTTTTCAGTAAAAACAAGTTTAAATTGCAGCGAGTTTGTTCTGCTATATCTACATATTAAACACGCCAAGCAAAGCACATGGTCATACAATTGGAGAGCTAAATTTAGTAAATGGCAGGTTTATTTTTGTTTACTGCAATCAAGTGAGCTGCAGTACATAGTACACTTCCTAATTACAGTCCCAAGTATTTCTGTGTGTTCTGCTTTCACTTTTTTTAAACTTTGTTTTCCCTGCAACAGCTGACCCTGCTTTAGTATAAAACTCACACTACATACTGTTTTACGCAATGGTAATGGTGTTCTTAGATTACTGTGCCTGCTTAGAGATATTATCAGCTCATCATCTAACTATGAAATCTTGCAACTAAATCATACTTAAACTCCTGACGGTAAACAATGTAACAATCTATTATACGCAACAGACGAAAAAAAATCAAATTTGTGGACTCAAAACTTTATTTAGGTACTCTGAGATTTGACTGGCGAAAGAGAACGTTGTTTTTTTGGAGTTCAAAGATTTTTTTCAGCTTGGTAAAGTAACCTTTTCACTTCCTTGTGTGTTTAATTCTTGCACTTTTTACTGCATTACAGCCCTTTCATGTGAAAAGTATGCCTTCCTTGCAGCAAAGCTAAATGTACATGACGAAGCCACTGTCTGACACAGATTTAGTGCAGACTTCAATGCAACATGTATTACATTGAAGACAATGGAACTACCAAGAAAATAAAGTGGATTGATTGTACCACCCTACCTTGGATAAAGCTGTTGTTGCTCTACTCCTCCAACGGGCAGTTGATTGGAGAAACTCTGATCATTAGCATTAGCAATGCTTGTTCATCTTTATGACACTGACAAGTAAATAAAGAAGGCAGTTTAATTTGGTGTGAACCCATTTAATTAAATGCTTGTTTGTTATGAATAAAAGTACAGTAAACCAGACACTTTCTGCAAGAGACACTTAGGTCATTTTATTCAATGGAAACCTATTTTTGAAATTGGGTTCTTTGCACATTTCTACCCACATATTTGTCAATGAACCTGTGCGTTTAATGGGGTGCAAATTCATGCATAGCACAATACCAGGTTACACTATGTAACACAATTTTTGTTCCTGGGTAGTAAGTGTTATTTCCTAATTGCTTATGCCTCAAAAGTATAGAAAATGGCTATTATTCCCCACAAACTTTGCTTTTGTGACTAGGACAGTGATATTTTATAAATTTACCTATTTCCAATGAGAAAACGGGCGAATTTGTGTCTTTTCGTTCACATAAAGTCAGAAAAAAAACAACATATGAATCCAAATTAACATGTATTTATACTAAAGTAATACAAAAATGACTACAAAAGATTTAGAAGCGAGTAGTTTTTCGAGATTTACGATTATACTGTAAATCACTTTCACGAATCAGCCCCCAAATGTAGTCTCCCATCATGTTCTCATTATACTGTCCTTGGTAGCGGCCTTCAAAGTCTAGTATATCCTGGTGGAAGCGCTCGCCTTGCTCCTCCGAGTACGCTCCCATGTTCTCCTTGAATTTATCAAGATGAGCATCAAGGATATGGACTTTGAGGGACATCCTACAGCCCATTGTGCCGTAGTTCTTCACCAGAGTCTCAACCAGCTCCACATAGTTTTTTCGGCCTTGTGATTGCCCAGGAAGCCCCGAACCACTGCGACAAAGCTGTTCCAAGCCGCTTTCTCCTTACTTGTGAGCTTCTTGGGAAATTCATTGCACTCCAGGATCTTCTTTATCTGTGGTCCGACGAAGACACCGGCTTTGACCTTTGCCTCAGACAGCTTAGGGAAGAAGTCTTGAAGGTACTTGAAGGCTGCCGACTCCTTATCTAGAGCTCTGACAAATTGTTTCATAAGGCCCAATTTGATGTGCAGTGGTGGCATCAGCACCTTCCAGGGGTCCACCAGTGGCTCCCACTTGACGTTGTTCCTCCCCACAGAGAACTCGGTCCACTGTGGCCAGTCCCACCTGTGGTAGTGCGCCTTGGTGTCCTTGTTGTCCCAAAGGCAAAGATAACAGGGAAACTTGGTAAAACCGCCTTGGAGACCCATCAGGAATGCCACCATTTTGAAGTCTCCTATGACCTCCCAGCCGTACTCATCATACTTCAAGGCATCCAGCAAGGTCTTGATGCTGTTGTAATCCTCTTTGAGGTGCACCGAGTGAGCCAGGGGAAGAGACGGATACTTGTTACCATTATGGAGCAGCATGGCTTTGAGGCTCCTGGATGAGCTGTCAATGAAGAGGCGCCACTCATTCTGGTTACAGGCGATTCCGATTGCCTCGAACAGACTGGTCACATTGTGGCAGAAGCAGAGCCCATCTTGACGGGTGAAGAAGCTGGAAAAAGGTTGGTGACGCTTCCTCTGATCTGCGACTTGCACACTTTCATCCAACAAGTTCCACTGCTTGAGCCTAGGCGTCAAAAGCTCGGCATTGGACTCGGCGAGACCAAGATCTCTAATCAAGTCGTTGAGGTCTTTTTGGTTGGGTTGTAGGGGTTTCTCTCCTCAGCTCCACCTCTGAAATTGTCATCTGGATCTACAACGTCTTCCTCGCTCTCTGACTTGCTGCTCTCTTCTAAAGACGGCTGCTCTCTCTCCGGAGGAGTGGGTACGGGAAGCTCATGGCAGTGTGGCACCGGGGCGATGGATGAAGGAAGGTCCGGATACATGATAGCAGGTGCATTCTTGCCAGTCTGACGTTTAGAAGGGTCCACCCTGCAGAAGTAGCAGTTGCTTGAGTGGTCAGTGGGTTCCCGCCAAATTCTTGGGATAGCGAACTTCACGGCTCTCTTTTCCCCTTTGTACCATCCTACAAAAATACATTTATTTCACCCATGACTAATGTGTAAGAGATTCTCGCAACATTTTTCATATATGATATATTTTTTCAATAACATTGAAAATTGTAAAACATTTTAAAATGAAAAACTTTTACAATTTTAAAAATTTTAACAAATTTTATAACATAAAATTCCGAGCAACAATTGTCCATCTTACCTTCCAGAGTTTTTTTGCAGTGCTCGCAGGTGAAATGAGGTGCCCAGGGTTTGTCTTGATCCCCGAAAGGCATGCCGAAATATGCCTTGTAGGCCTCGCACATCTTAGCAGATGCTTCCACAGAGTACTTTTTCGCTCGTCTTGATAAATTGGCCGCAGACATAGCAAAATGCGTCTGCCGGATGCTTGCAGCCTCTTGATGCCATCTCAGAAAAATGCAGATATGTATCCACTTAGGCAGCTGGAACTAAACTGAACTGGTGGGCTTAAGGCCCCTGTATTTATACTACTATTTATATTACTGGAAAGTTCTAGAAAGTTCTAGAAGTTACTCCAAGTTTACTCAGCACTGAATCTATCTGGAATGTTCTGGAAAATAGTTAAATTTCAAAATATTACTGTCCTGGTCACAAAAGCAAAGTTTGTGGGGAATAATAGCCATTTTCTATACTTTTGAGGCATAAGCAATTAGGAAATAACACTTACTACCCAGGAACCAAAAAAAAAAAATTGTTACAGTGTTATCAGTGTGTGGCATGCATAAATGGTGCAATGCTGACACCTTGTGGATATACTAGGAATGTCAAGGCATTGTAAAATCGGTTCAGTCCCTCCTTGTCTTCACTGTGGGTTTATGATACATGAATAAAGAGGTATTGTTACTTTGAGATTATGGTACCCACACAGTAAAAAAAAAAAAGTATATACAATGGAGAATACGGGCATCGATCCCGCTACCTCTCGCATGCTAAGCGAGCGCTCTACCATTTGAGCTAATTCCCCCCAACAATAACTTGCTTTTTATACATATCAGAAGTCTTAAAATTGTGACAGTAAATTTAAGTAGTAAAACGACCAGACAAATTTGCTAACTCAAAAATAATAAATATTATATATAGCGTTTTCACACCAGTGTTTACAAACGTTAAAACTAATTAAATAGCCGATCCTTCACGGAAATTGAAATTATAACACACTTACCCCACAAAGAATTTGGTAGTAAAAGAAGTATAATAGAAAATATGTTGTGATTTAAATATACATTTTTTAAAAAAATTAGATACAAAAACTAAAAAAAGTCCTTCGAGCCGGATTTGAACCAGCGACCTAAGGATATCAATGTATTTCCACTACAGTCCTCCGCTCTACCAACTGAGCTATCGAAGGTACATGCTATTACGTTTCTGACCAGATAGTGTAGCTACAGCTACACACTTGTATCCTTGTAACACCTAAATAGGAACTTATGTTTCTATATAAATACTACAGCAGACCTGTCATCTCTCCCGTATTCACGAGTCTCCCATATTTTTGACCCTTCTCCTGTATTTTGCTCAAAACTCTACTGTTAAACCCCCCTCATGTCAGCAAACCTTTAATGTCTGCAGATCATGGCCGGTGTGTGGTTACTACAATCCCAGTCTGTATCTAGCAGGGTTTAGGATCCAGTGAGCCCTGTGACAGGCAGGCATTCAACACACCAAGCAAGTTCAGAGCCACGCACCCCCGGATTGCACCACACATCCCCACCTATTCTGATTTTGTATTGACAGGCTGGCTACAGTGGCACTTATAAAATGGTTCCTAATAATATCTAAAATGTTGAATTCTGTACTTATTGCACTGTTTGCAAAGTAAGTAATGTACAGCGTTGGCTTCAAACGAGCATTTTGTTTCAGTATTTAATTATTAGCAATTCGTTAATATATGTATTGATAAAACGCTCCCATTATCTCTTATGCTAAAATAAATTCATTAATTAATTAATGAATAAATAAATACATGTAGAAATAAATAAATGAATAAATGCATAAATAAATGAATATATAAATACATGGACATTTATCCTCCATAACCTCTCGCATGGTTCCCTCTCAAAGATAAGGAAAGCAGCGCGGCTTCGACGCAGTGGTGACGTACTGCCCAGGTGACCGTGATGTCAGGGACTTGTGTGGTTCTGGATTCGGCTGGACAAGATGGCGGCCTCCACTGGTATGAGTTGTTTCATGATTATTTAAAGAAAGAAAAAAAAAACTAGCTTTAGGAAGGGTTGAGCAGCATTTTCTCTCGCAAAAAAATAAAATAAAAAATGCCGTCAGATTGGGGATTCCTTGGGCAAAGAGGGTTTTATTGCGTGTTTCTTCTATGTCAAACAAGAAAAGATAAGGGTCTTTCAATGCACAGTCACTCATCACGCTGTGAATGAAACGACCGCGGCGACAGAATCGCATGAAAGGGTGCTGTCCAAATTAAATAAATTGATTACAGAGGATAAAAGTACAAGTTGAAATCTAATTCTTATTTTTTGGTTATTTATTTGTGTTCAGTATTTAGGCGCGTTTGGGTGTGCAGTGCTCGTTTTGTTCAGGAAGTAGTTTTTCCTCGGGCCTGGCAAATTCAGTCAGACAAGGGGGGAAAAAAAATACGTATTGGCAAAACAATGTGAATTAGAGGTCTAATACTTATTCACTTGATGTGAAAAATAGTGTTTAAAAAACAGAAGATATGTTGTTTATTCTTCTTTATTTTTTATGTGATTTAAACTCGTTACACAGGAAGTATCGAGGTATTTGTGTGGGTGTGAGACTGCTGTCTTGTGTGCATGTTTATTGCAAGGCAGTCTTCATTTTGTCAGCATTTAACCTATTTTTAATATTATTAAATAATCTTGTAATTCATGACTCGCCCGCGGTTTCACAGCGCTGTTCAAAATCTTTTGTAAACATTATGGTAGCGTTCATTTTTTGTGGTAATGAATGATTAGCAAAACACTACAATATTTTTTAATATTTGTATATTATGCAGTGGCATTTACAAATATTGTATATATTAATGTACAAAACCAAGCATTACTGAAAAATACAGTTGTACAGATTTTATTAAAAAATAAAAAATGTAATAGTCAAACCTGCTCATGCGACCACCTGTCCTAAGTGACCACTTTAAATTCCGCCCAATGATATTTGTGCTTTGTATTAAGCGACCACAATTCTATTACCCAGCAACGGACTTAAACCTGTATTAAGCACCGTTACGCAGGGCTATTGTAAGAAAAATATGGTTTTAAATGGGACGTCCTAAATTCAAAGGAATACGGTAATCATTTTAGCTGTCTTTTAGTAATCAGTAAAACGACACTGTTGTAAAGGAAGAGAGAACGTGGATAAACAAAAGGGCCTCTCTAGATGACAGCATTAAATTTATTAAACTTGTAAAGACAGTAAGTGTAAGAAAAACTGCGGAAAAATTCGTCACTAGAAGAAGACGCAGACAGCATTTTGAAACGGAAAGAACTAGGGCATGAAGTTTTAGGTTTTTATTTTTGTTCACGTGACCGTGTTTTGAGCAGATTCAATATCTTAAACTGTTAATTACTAAACAAAGTCGCTTCTTTTTACCTTAATGTCCTGGTTGACTTGCTAACTCTGTTTCACCTTCATTGTTTGAACACAAGAGCAAGCAATGACATTAATCACTCCCCCCCAGATGCTACTTTAACTTGCATTTCGTTCTCCCACTTGTCTGGGAACTAGGTAGCTTCCACTAATTTATCAGCATGTTCTCATAATTCGGATGTAACGGTTCAAGGAAAATAAACACCGAAAAATTCAGGCCATGCTTATAAGAGTAGTCGAAAAAGATGTTATGCTTGTGCTGGCGTGGGTTTCAGGATGCAGTGGATCAACACGTACCTGAAAGGCAGACACAGGCATTGAAATTTGCAAAGGATTTAAAACATTTTGTGTGACCGGAGACAGGCAAGCATTCACTGCTTTCACAAAATAATTTGTTTTGTAAATGCATTATCTAAACGAATGTTATTACATTTACATACTTCCTTTTGTCCTTCCTTCATTTACATACTTCCTTCTGGCTTTTACAGTGTATGTAAGACATACATAATTACAGAAAAGCATGTCAGAGACAAATAGAAAATTCATAAGCTATGGGCCCTCTTTTAAGAGACCTCTTGTGTTAAGAAACCACTATTAGACTGTCCCTTGTGTGGTCTCTTAATACAGGTTTGACTATCTGTGAAATAGTCTTGCCATTATTATTATTATTATTATTATTATTATTATTATTATTATTATTATTATTATTTATTATTTATTTCTTAGCAGACACCCTTATCCAGGGCGAGTTACAATCGTAAGCAAATACATTTCAAGTATCACAGTACAAGTAATAATACAATTAAGAGCAAGATAAATACAATGACTTTGGTTCAAGCAAGTACAAGTGTGACAAAATACAAATCAATAATACAGCAGATAACAGTGTCAGTGATAGTTACATCAGGATATGATTAAATACAAATTACTACAGATTAAACACTTGGCAGATTACAGTACTCTGAAGTACAGGATTAAATGCAGTAAAATAGTGGGCAGATAAGAGCAAGTAAAGCGCATTTAAGGAAGGGTGATAAGTGACCCAGGGGAAAAGCAGGAGTTCTACAGGTGCTGTCTGAAGAGGTGAGTCTTGAGGAGGCGCCGGAATGTGGTCAGGGACTGGGCAGTCCTGACATCTGTAGGAAGATCATTCCACCACTGCGGAGCGAGGGTGGAGAAGGAGCGGGCTCTGGAGGCAGGGGAGTCTTCTAGTGCAGGCGGAGTGGAGAGGTCGAGTGGGGGTGTAGGGAGAGATGAGGGTCTGGAGGTAGCTGGGTGCAGTCTGGTCAAGGCATCTGTAGACTAGTACAAGAGTCTTGTACTGGATGTGAGCGGTGATCGGGAGCCAGTGGAGTGAGCGGAGTAGTGGAGTTGCGTGGGAGAAGTGAGGCAGAGAGAACACCAGGCGGGCTGCAGAGTTCTGGATGAGCTGGAGCGGATGGGTGGCCAGCCAGGAGGGAGTTGCAGTATTTGGCTGCGATAGTATTTAAAATCATAATCGCATCCCTCAAAATTAGATTATAATAATTAGTATTGTTGGCAAATGTGGTTAACTGTGGAGATAATAGGTGATTAGTACGAAGTACAGGTATGAACGTCACACTGCAAAGAATCTTTGCATTTTGAGTTGTCAGTTGTTCGGGTTTGTAATAACAGTGAATAAAAAAATAAATAAATAAAACTTTTACTGTTAATGTTTTTTAAACTAACACTAAAGGAGTGATTTAATAACAGTAATACTTCCCAATCGAGATAACGTTTCCTGTTGCATTATCTAATTAACCATGAGTTCAAAAATCAGTGTTGTAGTAATACTGTACTGTAATAAACTAAGGCTTCAGTTACAGTATTGATGCATTTTTGCAGTCTTTGCATTACAGGATTTTTTTCTTTCTGCAGGAATTAAAGTTCCTCGTAATTTCTGCTTGTTGGAAGAGCTTGAAGATGGACAGAAAGGAGTAGGTGATGGTACTGTCAGTTGGGGCCTTGAAGATGATGAAGATATGACCCTTACCAGATGGACAGGAATGATCATTGGACCACCAAGGGTAAGCGCACACACACTCACTCATCCTGCCCCGTAAGACTTACAAAGGATTGCTTCCGGGTATGTGAAAAATGCAGAATTATTGAACAGGTAATGCCATACCACAATCCACACAATGAAATAAAATCCAGGCAGTCAAATAGCATCTGTTGAACTTTTTGGACATTGCTGGCCACTGCCACAGACCACATTTTGATAGTTTACTCCTGGAACAGTGCAAAATCCAAAATAGATGTAAAAATTTCCATTTTGTTTTCGGTATAGTGCTATGTTCTTAAAACTGATTTAAGAACCTGAAGAGCAGGTTGATTCAAATACAGTGACCCTGAGATTTATTTGGTATAGAAAATACCAGAACAAATACTGTTTCACTGACACAGATAAATGTTAGTCTGTTAGTTGGCCTTTTCTCAAAATAACACACATTCTGCAGTAGAGTTTTTCGAATTGTCATAACATTATAGCATGCACTGCATCTTGTTGGTTTATAAATCTGTCCCATCCTTGGATTCTTCTGCATGCATGAGTAAAGCAAGAACTGGGTCACATGTAACATGCAGTGCTAGCTCATCTCGCTCAGGTGGTGGTGAAAAACTGGAGTTCCCATAGTCTTGTTAATTTTATACAGAAATATGATTCTTTGGTCTCTGCCTGCAATATTGTCTGCATTTTGCTTGTATTCTCATCCTAAATCTGATACCAAAGATTCTAGTTTGTTTGCTTTCAAAGATGGCTTTAGCTCAAGGGACACCCCACCCAGACCACTCGCTTTCAGATAGTGCTTTTATAATTTGTATTCTATGATTCTCTCACAAACCTTCCATTACCAAGTGGTGTGCAGTAGAAATTGACTTTTTAATTGCCACATTTCTAAGGTTAAAAACAATTCATTGTTTTCAGAAACTAATTTCTAGTTTTGTATGCATTTTAAATTTCACGTTCATTATCAAATGCAGTATTTAATTGCAGTGGTATTTCATGTTTTTTTGTTAAACATTTTGTAACCTATTTTACTGTTCAGGATTTTCACTTTAGCTTACTGTTTAAATATTCATTGATAGATGAAATGGTAGCTGTATTAGTCTAGAGTTGATAGACAAAGAGAAGGAGATGTGATGCCTTTTCATTGGACTAACCTAAACAAAAAAATAATCACAATCTCTTAAGACTTCTAATGCAAGGAAAAAATCTGTGTTGGAAAAACCAACAGGATGAATGGCAGTATAATAAACAATGACAATTGCAAAGTCAAAAAAATTTTGAAAAATGCAAAAATTGTAACAGTAAATAATAATATAGGGAACGATTTTTTTTTTATATATATATATATATATATATATATATATAATCTCATCCAGCAAGGTATTTAAACTAGGAACTGGGGAGGGGATGGAATCTAAAGAGGCATGTCAAATTCAAGTTAAAGTATCCTGCTATTCCTGCTACCTGAGGTGTATGCTACAGTAACCTTTGTCAAATTCCTATTACCCCTGCTCAATAACATGCTCTTGATTGGACCAATTTACACGTAGGTTTATTTAATGTCAGGTCTCTGTCTAATAAGACTCAGTTAATCAGTGATTTTTATTCAGGATTACAAAATTTGATATTCTGTCTTTAACTGAAAGTTGGCTTGGACAGAATGACAATATTTCCCTGATTGAGGCTTCTCTACCTAGCTATTTTCTTTTTCCAGAAAGCTCTACGTAATGGGGAGGTGGACTTGCTACTGTTTTCCATTGTTAACTTAGAATCAAACAGGAAATTGTTGAAGGTTATTCATCTTTTGAAGTTTTAACCTTGACATTAAAGAGTCCATTATCTGTTCATATTGTAATATTTATCGACCACCTAAGTCAAACCCGCTATTTCTGACTGAATATGGGGATCTACTATCTATATTGACAGTCGAATGTGAAAGGATTCTTTTACTGGGTGATTTGTAACCTTCATGTTGACATTGATTCTGATTCTAACTCCTTGGAATTCTCGAGGCTACTGGATTCCTTAGATTATATCCTGCATGTCAAAGGCATAATCGTGGCCATACTTTAGATCGGGTAATTTCTCGTGGTTTAGCTGTTAAGAATGTCATAACCCTAGCTCTTACTATTTATGATCATCTTGCCATTCTTTTTGAGGTGAATCTGCCAATATCTACAGTGTGGACCGTACATTTAAATACCGGGTAATTAATTAAGCTTTCTGATGTATTGATCTCATTACCACTCACTGAGTCCTCATCAGTAGATGAGCTGGGTAATACCTACACTACCATCTTGACTGGTATCTTAGAAACTCTAGAGCCAATCAAAACTTGGCGTCTTTTTAAAAAGAGCTCACCGTGGTTTAATGATACAACTTGTAAGATTAAATTTGAGGGTCGTAACTAGGAAATCTAAACTGCACATTCATTACATCACATGGATGGACCACCTGGTTAAATATAGGAAGCAGGGTTCTCCCCAGGCCTTTTCAGCCGGACGGGCCACCCGGTAAAGTGGCTGTGGTCGCCCGGCTGAAAAAACCTGATCCGCCCGTCTTGCAGATGCTGCTGTGCCTTTATCAATAAAGATTGATTGCGCTTCTTGCAGACTAGATCAGTTGCGCATTGCTGGATGAAAAAAATCTTGGAACCACAAGACAGCTGTGTTACGTCTTGACACAACATTTAACCAATCAGAAAGTTGAAGGGGTGGGTTTTGTGTGTTAAGCACTTCGAGAGGCTAAAATGTTAAAAATGACTGCTAAAAATGACTTTCAAAAATTACCTTGATTGTGACAGACCTCTCCTTAAGGTTTAATGTAAAATTAGTTTATAACTCCTTAGTGTGTAGATTGGATAATGGTTACTATGGTGTTTAAAGTTTTAAAGCATTGTGAAATAATGAACTAATGCAGTATTTTGAATTGAAACTGCTCCATAAAACTGATCTGATGCTGACACTTGTGCTGCAATGCTACAGCTTGCCAAAATTTCCAACTGGTACCAGCCTTCTCATTTCTAGCTGGCTAAATTGCCATCTACTTTCCCAGATGATCCGCCTAAAACAGTTATTTCAAAAAGAAAAAAAAAAATTATATACTTGATATTTATGTAATGGACTTTTACTTTTCAAGCTACATTGTTCAAGTAAAGGCCAATACATTATTTATTGTTATTTGTATTTATTTTAATCAAGCAACAGTTAACAGAATTTAAAAAAAAAATAAAGAAAAAAAAATAAAGAAAAAATACAACTTACTGCAGAAATCACATTAATGTTTACAGAAAAAGCAACAAACTTCTGAAAACTGTAAAATCAACAGTGTTCGAACATTGTTATTTCTAACATTACCACTTGTTCAGTTTTCTTTGTTCAAATCATTGTAACCTGTTCATAATTTGCTGCAATATTATTTATGCTGGTTTTATATTCTTTAAAACATATTACAATTATTACAATATTCTGAGCGTTGGTTATTACTGAACTACTTTTGTTTTTAACTGTAATATATTCTTTCAACAATAATAGTTATTTGTATAACAGTTTCTCTGTTCATACAAAATCCAGTTGAAGCCGGTTTTAAGACATCCTAGCCTTTTGCCAATTTTTTGGTGTTGATTAATATGAGACGTGAAGTAATAAAAATAACAAAAGAAGCTACTTTTTCACATAAAACAAATATGTGAAAACAAGGCCTTATGATAAGAGCCTGCTGAGTTTGACTCCTTCCAGCAGGTGCTTTCATAGCATGTACACAACATCTATACATTGTTTTCTACTGAGCATACAGATCTTTTTGAAAGGAACATATACAGTATTATAATTATTGACAGAGTATATCATATTATTTCAATCAACACAGGTTAGTTTAAATCATCCAATAACTCAGCACATTCCCAACAGGATTCGAACTCTGCGCCAGCTCAGCTTGGACTGGTTCTAAAACACATTACAGTCATTACAATATTTGTTGCAGTTTCACAAATGTTTAATTTGTATCCTAAAGATCAGCCTGCTTCCAGTAGCTGTGACAGTCTTAGGTCAGTTTCTGCTCTCAGTGAGTCTGTTTCTGCTCACAGGTGTGGGTGACAGTCTTTAAAAGCCTGATACCTGCAAAAACTTAAATCTTGTTAGCTGGGCTCCCATCTCTACATTCTCATTCCCATCATCAGTGGGAAGACTTCAAATAAATGAAACTGTTTCTGTGAAAGAGTCAGACATCTCTGTCGCATATACCTTTCACTCAAAAAAGGTGTTTGCATTTTGTACAAGGGACGGGTTTTAGGGTCACTCCGTGACAGCATTTTTATAAATGTATGTATTTATTAACGCAAATTCTTGGACTCTGTAGTTAATGGGAAACGGCGACATGGGAAGGTATGTATACTCAGAATCTTGGAAGACCTAAAAATAAATGTTGGTTCCAAGAATATTTTTTAGAAGCAATGTGTTTTTTTGGTATAAAATGCAAAAGAAAAAATGGAATACATGAAAAATAGAAAACAAAATGGCTTACCTTTCCTGTATTTAAAACAAAAACAAAGAACTGGATTTAAATTTACTACCAATTAATACTGCTTGTCTTATGTCTTTTTTAAATTAGAAATTGCTTCACATTTCTCTTCTGGCTCATTTGGTATTATGGTATCTATGTAATGTGACTGTTTGTTTGTTTTTGTGCCTCATGTAATTTCTCTGTTATTGATATCTGGTTCTGTCTTTCTTTCACCACTTTTTTTTCTGTGTGAAATTATTGCAAAACCAAATGGAGTTTGCTTACTTTGAAATTTACTGTGTGCTAGACATGTTTGTGGTTTTAAAATTCTAATATAAATGTGTTATTTTGTAATTACTTTTCACACCTAAAATAAAAAAAAAATAACAAAGTTACACTTATTTTGAATTGTGTCCCTATTTAGGCCCAGGATAAGCAGTTTTAGACCTCTGCAAAACCCTGAAATTCGTTTTCGGTGGAGGGCGTTGCCACCTGCACCCGCGCTGGGAGCGGACCCCCATAACCCCCACTGCCTTATACTTAGGATTTCTAGCCTACTTTTAAATGAAAACAAAGAGACTGTGGTACTGAGCTTGGAAGCTGTGAAACTGCCGGGCAGTTCTAGTTGTAAAATGTACAGTTCTCTGCTTGTAAAAGCAGCAAGCTACAACCATCTTAAAACCATAATCTAGATGGCTGCAATGTAGCTCCAAATTCAGTTTGGCAAGTTAGAAATACAAAAAAAGACTTTGTCAAAACATTCTTCATGCTATTTATGATGTCAAGCTAGTACGCGGCGATCTGATTCAAACATTCAAAATCCTAAAAGGTATAGACAATGTCGACCCAGGGGACTTATTTGACCTGAAAAAAGAAACAAGGACCAGGGGTCACAAATGGAGATTAGATAAAGGGGCATTCAGAACAGAAAATAGGAGGCACTTTTTTACACAGAGAATTGTGTGGGTCTGGAACCCTCCCCAGTAATGTTGTTGAAGCTGACACCCTGGGATCCTTCAAGAAGCTGCTTGATGAGATTCTGGGATCAATAAGCTACTAACAACCAAACGAGCAAGATGGGCTGAATCGCCTCCTCTCGTTTGTAAACTTTCTTATGTTCTTATTTACAGTTATCTGAAATTTGTTTCAGTTTGTATACCACAATGGTTTGTAGATGTGTAAAAATGTAGATGTGACAGATTGTTGGACAGCGACCCTCCATATACCTTTAGTAACTTGTGTGCTAAAGAATGTCCTTACAAGTGTTAAAATTGGATTATGCAGATTCATTCAAAATTGACAAATGTTCTATTGCCAGGGACATGCATCTCCAGTGGGTGACGAGCATACGTTTTTAATGTTGCATTTTAGGCCAAGCCATTTATTAGAGGTCTGCGAATTGGTATGCTTTGTTTTCTATTTGAAAGCTCTGATCACACCCAAGTTTCTTCCATATCCAGAATTGTGACTTAAAAACATTTTCTTTTGTGGAAGTGATTTTGTATGAAATTACTCGACAGCCTATCGATTCTATTAGGCATTCCTGTAAGGGGAGCTTGTATGAGTTTCAAACCAACCACTGCAGCATCTCCTGCTGCATATAGGCCTATTTAAGCCAGAAGAAACATTAAACCCTTTTGTGACAGTTTTTTTGCAAAGCTGTCCCCACCTCAGTGTCAAAGTCGCATATCTCAAACTGTTTGAGTTAGTGACTTCATATTTTCAGGGTTATATAAATCTTACCCCTGTTTCAAACTGATGCTCCAGTGGCGTGCCGAACTGAGTTCAAGCACAAAATATTTACTATGTCCCCATTAAGTAGATGAGTAGAGCAGTGTCTGAAACAATTAAGTACGCCTTGACGCTAGCGAACCTTCCTCTGCCGCTCGGAGCGCCTCTGGTGCGCCTTGGTTTCATACGGTGCTCCTGCAGTGAACTGTACTTAATGCTAATGTACTCAAATGATGTGCTGAAGAGTATCGTGTGTTCCACAATGCTACACTGATCACCTGTTACCGTCAGAATCAATCATGGTAGCACCCACAGAGGAGCAACCTGTTCTGAGTCTCACATCAATTGGGTCATGGAATATAGTGAAGTGCAGCTCTAACACGTACTTCTTTTCAATTCAGTTTGGCACGCCGCTAGAGCATCAGTTTGAAACGTGTGTTAGACGCATGTTGTGTTGCCCATGTCATTGACCTCTGACCTAATATGGCTGCCATATTGATGTTATGTGACGTGAAATTACAGCTGCATGGAAAGAGCTGTATTTGATTTTCTTACTTGAGTTCTATTACCAGTGTTGCCCATTAAAATGAACCCTTTCACTGTTGCATTGCTTTAACCTCTGACCATGTCAATGATACAGACAAGGTGCTTTGTTGGTTCACAGTTCTATTCTCTCAATAATGTTCTATTATAGGTGGTGTCCAGTGAACATTAACCTTTTCACTGCCACATTGTTTAAGCTCTGAACTTCTCTCCAAATTACTTCATGTTTAAGAACCATTTGATCTGATCTTGCATGCATTTACACTACCGGGGATGCTTTTGTTTTTGTTCACAAAACTTCAATTTCTAGTGTTAATCTTTTAATTTTTTCTAATGTTTAGATAAAAAGAGAGATATGTGTTTCAATAATTCTTTTTATTTGTATAATATATGTATGTTTTTTTTTTTTCCCATAGACTAACTATGAAAACAGAATATACAGTCTCAAAGTAGAGTGTGGACCTAAATATCCAGAAGTACCACCAACTCTTAGATTTGTAACAAAAATTAGTATGAATGGAGTAAATAATTCCAATGGAATGGTAAGTATATTTTATTATTTGTTTATTTTTTTAATCTTCAAAGGTACTTATTCAGCTGGAACTTCCATACTACAACTTGCAGCTTGACAAGCGCTGCCCACTAAGAAAAGGCACAGATCTAAACAGGTTTTAAAAAATCTGCAGATACTGATTCTGATAATAGGATTTCTTTAAACATAAAACAAATATGTTACATTCTGTCAAACTGGTAAGCCCACCTCAGTTTGAGAGGAAAAAAAATCAAATACAGATGCATTTACAAAGATACAACCTCAGTTAAGCGTATGAGCCATTTATACAAAGGCATTCTCCACTCTGCAATGAAATGCTACAAACTCGTCAAGGCATATTTGTAAAGCATATTTTATATTGGTAAATTACCATTCCTGTAACCACAACAAATTATCTCTCAAGCCACTTTCACATTGGCATGCTCTACCTGGACCCTGTATTATGTGGGTCAGCTACGCGAAACCTAAATGTTTATTTCATTAACGTCAGTTTTAAAACCCTATCCATTGTTCTATATGGCGTGGTTTCCATGGAAAAATATTCTCACCTTTTTCTCACGCTGTTTAGTAGTATCTGTATGCATAACGCCCAACTCCTAATTTCCAAAGAGTCATTAAAGGCAACATAACGTACAGATTACAGTGAATACATAGATTATGCTCTCATTGGACAACTGTAAAATATAATTAAATGTTTATATTAAATAACATCATGTTAAATACATTACATGCCTCCCAGTCCTAATATACGTTCTGCTATGGGAAGCCTTATAAAAAATACAGTACAGAGTAGACAGTAAATCATTCAATGTCATTAACGAAGTTGCGTTAAAACTACTTTTTAACCCTGTTTTTTTCTGTCAGGAGCTTGTAATTTTAGAGCAATAAAAATGAGTTATTTAATATTTATTTATAGTATTACACAGATGCGATATGATTTCATTGGATGACAAGATACTTTCTCAGCGACATGACCATACATACCTGAAGCGACAGATTTGAAAACTGGGAGATCTATTCAATTCTAAAAAAATGCTATTGACAAATTTATGATCAAGACCGATGCATATTTGACAGCATAATGTGGAAATTTGGTGTCTTCTTCAATGGAGTTTCAACATATATGACAATAAATCATACATACCAGGTTTATCCAGTTCCTTTGATGTGGACTCCCATATATTATCTTTCATCTCTGTGCTTTTGTAATTGCGATAGGCTTTGTCATAAAGCTCTTGGTATTTTTCAGCGGCAAATATTTTTTCCTTCATCATTTTAGATACTGCTTCTCCCTGGTGGACACCATGGATTGAAGCTGTTCCATAATTGCTCAATTCTCTAGTTGTCGTGCGAAGAAATACGATTCAATCCTATGTGTTTTGTATTGCCCCTGCGTCGCCTGTTGTGACACCTGTCTCTCTCTCTCTCTCTCTCTCTCTCGTGTTTGCCTGCACGTGTATGCACAAAAAAAGACACATTTGTAAATGTTTTATTGCTGTTTTCACCTATATTAGTAACTAGATTGTTAATAATTAACAATTTCCAAACACAAGTAATTCTATTTATATCTTGAACACAATTTACGACAATTTTAAACAACAATCTTACAAGAACACTATCTCAATAAAGAACAGTGACATGCATCAGAACAGATAACATTTTACGTTACAAGTCAGTAATACTTTCGGTACCCACAAAGCTGAGATACAACAACAAAAGACAGCCGTCTATAGCCTATACTTACCGTCAGCTGGGAATCGTGATCCCGATTCCGTTTCACATTAGTTTTAATACGTTTGATGTACCTGTTTTATAGCTATTGAAAGCACAGACTTTCTTGCGTGAGACACAGGTGATGAATCCATCCTCAGCATGTCAGTTTTCATTGGCAAGTAATCTGAATGTTTTCCAAATTGACTTGCCTTTCTTATTTTCCTTTATACTATATTCAGAAAATATAGGCTGCCAGTAGATTGATATAATAAAAAGGTACATTGATCATTTAACTATTCAAATGTGCATATATCTGGTAATTTTGAAATCGGGACACTCGGAGCAATTCAAGACTAATGTATTTTTACCTGTGGAACTAAAGCGGTCAATATTCCGCCATCTTGTGACAAGTTACATGACAAGCTACGTCACTTAAACCTGCTTCACCATTGGTTGACACCCTTATGACTAATCGGTCTCAGTCAGTCTTGGTCGGCAACCACCGCACACAGACAGACTGATCACATTTGAACGAAACTGCGTCTGAAAAAGATTTAATTATGCAACGAGTTGAAAACTGCAAAGTTCATGAACAGCACGGAGCAGAACTCTCCATAGAGGCAGAATTGCCAGACACCTGCTTCACCCACCCTAGGATTAGTAGTCAAATTCTTCAGATAGAAACATTGTGATGACAAAAAAAATATTTTGTTAGTGCCGAAAATAAAATTAAAGTGACCAAAACATTTTATTCTGGGGCCGGTTGCACTAAAAAGGTCTTGACAAGTCTCAGACTCCAGTTAAACTGGTCTAAGGTAAGACCTTGTGATTAGACTGTTGCACAAAGCAAAGCCTTAAAAAATGGACACAGTGTTACCATGGATTACAAATTACAGTGATCTGACTGGAAAACTACAAAGCATGATGGTTGATTTAAATGTAATGTGGCCAGTGAAATAAATACGTTTTATTGCCAACACTGTTCTAATCTTTATTGGTCTAAACTTCCAACCATTTTCATTTGTACTAGGATGGGATCATGTACAACCCCAGAGCTTAGGCCCCCAGACCCCTGGCCAAAAGATTTGTTTTGCAGGAGTTTGTCAAAATGATCATTGGCCACTTTCACCCATGTAGAAATTTGACGTTCCTGATGCCATGGCTGTTTTCAGGCTTTTTTTTTATTTTATTTTTTTTATTGTATTTTATCATCCCATGTTTTGATGGAATAGAATTGATAAAAAGCAGGGCATTTTTAGTTTGATTACAGATTATGAACAGTGACCATTAAGAGTGATTCCCAGCTCCATCTGACCCATAGGGAGCATAGGCTTTTGCTGGGTTTGTCTGCCGCTACCAATGTTAATTTACAGGTTTGGATTAATCCTTAGATACCTCCAGGCTGCAGTGGAGGTATTCCTTTGGAGACCTTGAAATGAACAGCCAGGTTTGCAATGCCAGTGCTAAGACCGTTTTCAGTTACAGTACCAAAGTAAATCAAATCGGCCAACTATGTTATCTCATTTAGATGATGGTACGTTAGATTAAATCAATAATCTAATTTCTAAAATAGCCAAGAAAACAATACTTCATGCAATGTTTGTTTCACGTTGAATTGTTTGTTTATTTTTTATTTTTTTTATATTACAGGTGGATTCACGTAGCATACCAGTTCTAGCTAAATGGCAAAACTCCTATAGTATTAAAGTTGTACTTCAAGAGCTAAGGCGTCTAATGATGTCCAAAGAGAATATGAAGCTTCCGCAGCCACCTGAAGGACAGACATACAGCAATTAATTCTAATAGATTGTTATAACCCTCTGTCTTAAAACCTTCTTCTCCTAAAATGACATGTACATTTTCACAATGCTTACCACCCACACACAATTTCATCTGGAGGTGCAGGAGTGGGACATCTGAAATAGTGAAATAAAGTGTTTGCCTTTATGTGAGGCATAGTTTAAAATTAAAAATTAAAACGGCACAAATTTTATTTTTATTTTTTCTTTAATCAAGGCACTGTTTGTGGAACATAAGCTTGAAGTATGTTGTATGTGAAAACTTAAGTCAGGCTTTTACTAGGAGAAAAGTATGACATGAAAGTTAAGGTCATTGCTGAGCTATATATATTAAGTTAAAAAATACTGGTAAGAAACAGAAATAGGATGTGTAATATATAATGGCATGCTTAAAAAAAAACATCTTAAGAAAATAGAGCTGCAAAATTTAAAAAAAAAAAAAATGTTGGTGAAAACTAGCAGGTACACTGAAATATGTTGCTGATTTTGTTAATGAATATTAGAAGTGTGGGTGTAGACTACTAGTAGTGTCACAGTGTTTTAAGGGTTGTTTTTGATACCTTTATTCATGACCATTAATTTCTGTAAAGCAGCTCTTGTGTGACATGTAATAGACATTGCAAATATTTGTTTACAGTCTTTGTTCTACTAAAACTTGCATTTAACTTTTTGTGAAAAAAGTAATAAAGACAATAGGTGTATGGAATTGTGATTTTTCTGAGATGCAAGTATGGATGTTCTTTTTGACACTTCTCATTCAGATTCAGAGCATACCTTTTTTATACATTTCTGAAAGACTTGTAGACCAGGAAGATTTTGTTGCAATTGTAATGCATCCAGCTTCAAGTTCAGCTGCATGCAGTATTGTCATTGATGTAGTGAAAATGTGGAAGTTGAACCTACAATTGCCAGACTGCCACATTTCCCCTAGTATATTGACTCCCAGAGATCAAACATAATAAGTGAAATATATACCAGTAAATGCGTTATTCTGGCTCTGTTATGAAATGTAAGATTCTAATGATACACATTTTACTTATGTGCCGTTCAGATTTTTTTTTTCTTCTTTTTCCACACAATTATTTGTTTTTTAATCTTGTGTATTGTAACAAAAATAAAGCAAATTCTGACATGTGGAAAATGTGTCAAGAAATGTAAAATACAATTACAAGTACAATTTGAGGATTGTGATCACGTGAAGTGAAAATGGGATGTCTGTGTGGTAGCTGAATTAACACAATATTGCCCCACCCCCATTGTGATTTGCCCTGATTTTAGGGGAATACAGGAAGATCTAGTATTTTACTATCAGATATTTTAGTAAAACACAAATGTTTTTGAGATAGAGAATGTGTGGGTTTGCTGGAATGTATCACTGGTCTACAATTCCTAAGTTGTGTTGCTGAAATGTAGGATTTAGATAAATATTTAAATCAATAGTTTTATGTAGCGCCTTTCATAGTGGACCACCATCACAAAGTGCTTTACAAGATAGTGAGGAACAATGCATAATACATTAAATACAGTGAAATACAAACAGTAAAAAAAAAATACAAATACATTAAATACAAGGCTAGGATGTGCATTCTAAACATTGTGGAAGTGTGTGTCCTACAGAATCATGAGAAAAACCTCAAATAGCAATTTAGACAGCAGCTTATAACAGATATTGGGCTTAAAGAGCATTGAACGCAAGAGAGAACAAGTGGGTTTTGAGAGTTGATTTGAAACGAGTGACTGGGAGCTACACGCACTAAAGCTGGGAGAGAGTTCCAGAGATTCAGGGCCAAGAAGCTAAAAGAGCGCTCACCGAGTGTGGTGCACTTTTGCTTGGGTGTAACAAGCAAGCCAGAGTCAGAGTACCTCAGGTTGCATGCAGGGACATAGCGGGTCAGCAGGTTGGAGAGATACTCGGGACCTCTGTGATGAAGGGCCTTGTAGGCAAGCAGGAGAATTTTGAAAGTAATCCTGAACTTTACAGGTAGCCAGTGCAGCTGGGCAAGATGGGGTAATGTGATCATGTTTTTTACATCTGGTAAGGATCCTAGCAGCAGCATTTTGAACCAGCTGCAATCAGTTTATGGCGCCTGACGGAAGACCACCATAGAGTTGCAGTAGTCGAGTCAAGAGGAGATCAGTGCATGATAGAGTATCTGCATCCGGGAGGGAAAGGTAGGGACGGACCTTTAAGATGTTTCGGAGGTGGTAGAAGGAGGATTTGACTACGGAGGAGATTTGGGCAGCAAAGGAGAGGTTACTATCTAGAAGTACGCCAAGGCTTCGTACAAGGTTCAAGGCAGCAATATTGAGATTCTTGAGTTGAGTTTTGGCTTCTACTAGAAGTTCAGATTTGTTGGTGTTGAGCTGAAGAAAATTGGCAGACATCCAGGCCTCAATGTCTTGGATGCAAGCTGACAGCCGGACCATGGCAGAGGGACATCCAGGGTCTAGTTATAGGTAGAGCTGGGTGTCATTTGCATAAGGCTATGTAGGGGAGTCAAGGTGGTCAAGTACTATACTGGGTTTGTGGTAGGAGAGTGTAGAATAAATAGATGATGGTAATAAAAAATGCCCATAGGAGACAGTTGATTTGCAGATCTATGGAAAGCTAGATCTTGGAAACCTCTTTCCTCTTGTGAATTAAACCACGCAGCAACATTTATTAGGAGACACTTCCTTGCAGGACTTACGGCTGGTTTCACAAATCAGATAGTTAAGGACTTGCTTGCCAAAGGTAAGATTAGGTAGTCCTAATTGGGTCTGAGAAGTCAGTCTTTAGGGACATGTACTTGCACTAACTGCTTCAAATCTTCATTTTTCTACAATAAATTAATGTTGATTTTCAGAAGCAATTGGAGAATTAATCAAGAGTAACAATGTCGGTTCAGTAGGATTATCACCCTAATTTCGTATCTCTGACAAAAAAAAAAAAAAAAAAAAACTGGATTTATTTTTATTTTTTTCATTCTGTGAATTAGAAAGATTCCTTAATCTTTAAATTTTAATTTTTTATAAAACAAATTTACATTGCAAATATTTCTTCTTGTCAAACCCATTATCATGGTAATGTAATGTTTAATCTCTTTGTCTCCATATTTTAATTTTGGGAGTCCAGGTATTATCTAAAAATGATACAATTTAAGATATGAATAGCTTCACTTTCTGTAGTCCGTTTTTTGTCAAATAAAACAGTACACCACTTCTGATTTGTTTATTTATTTATTTGTTTGCATATATTTGGAAATCCATAACGATCTTTAAAAGCTACAGTACCCTGTTCAGAAAAACACTTCATTACATTTTATTTTTTTTTAAATATGTGCACTCAACATTTCAAAAAAGATCTCTGTATGGGCACAAGTTTCTTCCAGTTTGAAATTTGCATTCATTGTGACTTCAGATGAAGAAAAGCCATGTACTGGTGAGTTTGTAAAAGGTAAAACATCTTATATCTTTTTTTTATTTACTTTCCAAAATTTTAGTTTTTACTTTGTAGAAATCTCTGACTATATAACACCTTTCAGAATTCTCTAACCCCATACAAGCAATAGAAAGCTGTATCATGTTAAACAATACATGCAACAAGAGAAAGGTCACAAGTTTTGACAAGCACTTTTTGATGTTCATACTTGTCACATTTTAATACCTGAATCAAAAATAATATAAAAATACAGAATACCCAAAAAGTCACTGTCAATCTAACAAAATAAAAGCTTTGTGTTTTCGACGCAGTTGTCCACCAAACAAACCTGTCATGAATGTGGACCCTAAAACAAGACATTCATACAAAACTCCATGGTGAGAGCCTCACGCAGAAACCAACTGGCCTTTAATACATGTGTTCTATGCAAGGTGGTGTGACGGATCCAGTTAAAATATATCATCCATTAAAGTACTTAATTTTGTTTTACAAAATACGAAAAACATTTACAAGAGTCGTAGGGAGGTCAGCAAGGGTCAAGCTTGTTATCCTTAATAAGACCTCATTAATAAAACCTCATCTAGAATATTATGTTCAGTTCTGGTCACCTCGCTACAAAAAGTATATTGCTGCTCTAGAAAGAGTACAAAGAACAGCAACCAGAATTATTCCTGGTTTAAAAGGCATGTCATATGCAGACAGGCTAAAATAATTGAATCTATTCAGTCTTCAACAAAGAAGACTATGCGGTGATCTGATTCAAACATTCAAAATTCTAAAAGGTATTGATAATGTCGACCCAGGGGACTTTTTCGACCTGAAAAGAGAAACAAGGACCAGGGGTCACAAATGGACATTAGATAAAAGGGTATTTAGAACGGAAAATAGGGGCACTTTTTTATGCAGAGAATTGTGGGAGTCTGGAACCAACTCCCCAGTAATGTTTAAACTGACACCCTGGGATACTTCAGGAAGCTGCTTAATGAGTTGGCGTTTGAGATTCTTGTGGAGCTAAGTAAAGTCCTTTTTTCTGTGTAGATGAGTTGTTGTGCATAAAAGACACAACCTAATTGCTTGCTGTTTATTTTGTGACTTTAGACCTATATTTTAGGAGCTGCATTCTGGCCAAATCGACTCGTGGTGTTATTTATTGGAAATTCAGACGTGCTCAGTGCCTCCTTCTCGAGCAGCTGTGATTGTTTTTATTTTCTTTTATTGATATTATTAAATTTTGATTGTTGACATTTCAACAGTTTTTTTTTCTTTGTATTTTAGTAATGAATAAAGATTATTTTATATTGTTTTATAAATTATGTTGTAACCCTTTTCCCTCTCTCCCTCCAGTGTCGAGTCTGGCATTGCCGCACATCTGTACCACTACCAGCCACGTCCAACGCTTGGGTTTTATGTGTGTTTATTTAGTGGTTTGCTCACATTTTATTTTGATTCTGCGTGTTTGCTTTGTTTTAAATAGATATTGTAACGATATATGCATTGGTGTTGTACTGTATTCCTGTGTATGCGTGTTTACGTGCTGTGTGTGTCTTATGTCGTTCCCGTTGTTTGTAAACGTGTTCCCTTCCCCCTCTGTATTTCCCGCCGTTGTTTAACTCTGTCTCTGTTGCTGTATGACCCTAACCTGCGCGCGGGGGGCATGTTCTTTGTCTCCCCTGTGATTGGCCCTTCCCGCTGTATCAGTCGTGTAGTCGGTGGTCTATGTCTCCCCTGTGATTGGTCCCGTCTGAAAGTCAGCGTGTGTTCACGTGTTAGGTATGTTCCCATTGGCCCGAAGTGTGTAGCTGAGGACCAATGGGATGTTTGAAGTTTTGAATAGCGTGGGGGGCGGGGGGGGTTTACACAGACCCGATCGTGGTAGGTCTTCGTTTTTCAATTATCACGTGATAGGGTGTGCACCTTCAGTGTCAACTGTCACGTGGTATGGGGTGTAACGCCTACAGTGATGACGTATTTACCACAGAGACGGTCCTCCCACTGAGACGGCGCCTTAGAGCACACCTCTGTCCTGCAGTTAAACACGCTTGGAAAAACGTAGCATCATGTTACGCATGCTGCATGCTGACGGTTCATTGTTTGTGTTCGCAGTTCAGGTTCTGGAATACTGAATGGATACACTCTTGCATAACTGTGACAGTGATTAATGTACCTTCGATAGCTCAGTTGGTAGAGCGGAGGACTGTAGAGAAAAACCATGGGCATCCTTAGGTCGCTGGTTCATAATCCGACTCAAAGGACGTTTTTTTTATTATTATTATTAAATATCAACACATTTAGGACATTTATCTAGTTCTAACAGTCTGTTCATTAAGAAGAAAAACGTGCATGTTGGAATGTGAACGACAATACAGGGTTTATTTGGGGTAGACAAGCACAGGTGCACAAGAGAAACCAGTCATTTATTTAAAACTCATGCATGAAATGGAGGATAAATAAATATAGAAATACATCCATGTCTGTATATTTATTCATGTGTTCTAAAATGTATTTACTTATGTCGACATTAATTTATGTATATATTAATGTATTTATTTTTTGATTGATTGATTGATTTCAAAATTTCCTGCATGATTCCTATTGTAAATCCTTTTGGATGTGCAGGAATTGTGCACTCCAGGAATCATGACAGTTCTACAAGACACACATGCAGGTATTAACCTGATTATCTAGGATTTATTTAAAAATGTATAGACATGGACAATAAAAACAATTAATAAGCAAGAGAGACTTGCATGCTAGTATTCATTTTTCTCTTGCAAAAGTAGGCTACTATACTGAAAGTGTACTGGGGCAAAGTAGGATACTATTAGTATACTATTTTTGGACCAAGTATGCTACTTTTTTCTTTTGTAGCATGTAATTAAAAACTTGAAGAATCCACTTATAAATAATGTAAACAAACAGTAAAAGTGACCTGCAGCGTTCCCCTTTACATAGCCTACAATACACATTTGATTGCATTAAGCTGAACTTACTACAAAGATTATTGAAAATGAATAGTAATGTTTTATTCACACAATTACAATAAACAACTAAGCAGACAGTACTAAACTTTGCAGTGTTTTTTTGGCATTGATGATATTATATACCTCCTAAAAAGCATGACATTTTGAATATGTAATACAAAGACTAATGTTCAGGTAACAATTAGTGAGTACTGTGCACAAAAGCCCACAGGAAATCAATGATATATATGATTGAAATACTGTGCACTAAAACCATGAAAAGAAAATACATTGCAGTGACAGTTTTAATTGTGAACATATAGTAATACTATAGTATATGTTTCTAAACTTTCTACTATAAAAAGAAATGACACATTATGGTGAATATAAATTATAAAAAAGACATGTGAAAAGCACATTTTCTTTATAGTTTATAAGCCAAATGTTTTCCATGACGAAGTGAAAACAGAAAAGTTCTTCAGTTTCTAGCAACACCACAACAACAATGACAGGGTCCTGAGTTATATATATATATATATATATATATATATATACAGACGTGCTCAAATTTGTTGGTACCCTTACAGCTCATTGAAATAATGCTTCATTCCTCCTGAAAAGTGATGAAATTAAAAGCTATTTTATCATGTATACTTGCATGCCTTTGGTATGTCATAGAATAAAGCAAAGAAGCTATGAAAAGAGATGAATTATTGCTGATTCTACAAAGATATTCTAAAATGGCCTGGACACATTTGTTGGTACCCCTTAGAAAAGATCATAAATAATTGGATTATAGTGATATTTCAAACTAATTAGTTTCTTTAATTAGTATCACACATGTCTCCAATCTTGTAATCAGTCATTCAGCCTATTTAAATGGAGAAAAGTAGTCACTGTGCTGTTTGGTGTCATTGTGTGCAGCACACTGAACATGGACCAGAGAAAGCAAAGGAGAGAGTTGTCTGAGGAGATCAGAAAGAAAATAATAGACAAGCATGGTAAAGGTAAAGGCTACAAGACCATCTCCAAGCAGCTTGATGTTCCTGTGACAACAGTTGCAAATATTATTAAGAAGTTTAAGGTCCATGGAACTGTAGCCAACCTCCCTGGGCGCGGCCGCAAGAGGAAAATTGACCCCAGATTGAACAGAAGGATAGTGCGAATGGTAGAAAAAGAACCAAGGATAACTGCCAAAGAGATACAAGCTGAACTCCAAGGTGAAGGTACGTCAGTTTCTGATCGCACCATCCGTCGCTTTTTGAGCGAAAGTGGGCTCCATGGAAGAAGACCCAGGAGGACTCCACTTTTGACAGAAAAACATAAAAAAGCCAGACTGGAATTTGCTAAAATGCATATTGACAAGCCACAATCTTTCTGGGAGAATGTCCTTTGGACAGATGAGTCAAAACTGGAGCTTTTTGGCAAGTCACATCAGCTCTATGTTCACAGACGAAAAAATGAAGCTTTCAAAGAAAAGAACACCATACCTACAGTGAAACATGGAGGAGGCTCGGTTATGTTTTGGGGCTGCTTTGCTGCACCTGGCACAGGGTGCCTTGAATCTGTGCAGGGCACAATGAAATCTCAAGACTATCAAGGCATTCTGGAGCGAAACGTACTGCCCAGTGTCAGAAAGCTCTGTCTCAGTCGCAGGTCATGGGTCCTCCAACAGGATAATGACCCAAAACACACAGCTAAAAGCACCCAAGAAAGGATAAGAACAAAACATTGGACTATTCTGAAGTGGCCTTCTATGAGTCCTGATCTGAATCCTATCGAACATCTATGGAAAGAGCTGAAACTTGCAGTCTGGAGAAGGCACCCATCAAACCTGAGACAGCTGGAGCAGTTTGCTCAGGAAGAGTGGGCCAAACTACCTGTTAACAGGTGCAGAAGTCTCATTGAGAGCTACAGAAAATGTTTGATTGCAGTGATTGCCTCTAAAGGTTGTGCAACAAAATATTAGGTTAGCGGTCCCATCATTTTTGTCCATGCCATTTTCATTTGTTTTATTATTTACAATATTATGTTGAATAAAAAATCAAAAGCAAAGTCTGATTTCTATTAAATATGGAATAAACAATGGTGGATGCCAATTACTTTTGTCAGTTTCAAGTTATTTCAGAGAAAATTGTGCATTCTTCGATTTTTGTGGAGGGGTACCAACAAATTTGAGCACGTCTGTATATATACTGTATATATATATATATATATATATATTTATATATATATATATATATATATATATATATATATATATATATATATATATGTTGCAATGCAATTTTAAGTGAGAATTACATGGTTTTGTCTATTACAGAATCACTTTAATTACTTTAAATTGTACCTATACAAACTGTAAAACTATAACAAAAATACTGTAGTTGCCACTGCTCTCAGTTATAGAAATGTTAATACAGATAAGAATGAATCTTTGTTATAAATCTCCCTCCCGACCTGTGAGGGTGCTGTGTAAAGGGAACAGAGTGAGCAGGCCTTAATTCGAACAGCTCTATTGGGCGGTATGTCGTGACAGCCACAAGGCAAGGTGACTATCTCCTGTATCCATGGAGACACGGCAACCTACCCCGTACTAAAAGTATATCTATCGGTGGGTCCGATCAAACGTCACCTGGTAGTATGGGTGGCGGAAAGGCTACCACACCCAGTAATTTTGGGCTGGGACCCGCCAAACTACAAGGAATTGGTGAAATTAATGGCAGCTCCGGTCACACACATAAACGTGGCAGAAAAAGAGAAAGGGGAACTGATTTGCCCCTCCCCTTTAGTTACCTATATACCAGGCTTCGCAATGAAGGGCAGCAGTGTGGAGTAGTGGTTAGGGCTCTGGACTCTTGACCGGAGGGTTGTGGGTTCAGTCCCCGGTGAGGGACACTGCTGTTGTACCCTTGAGCAAGGTACTTTACCTAGATTGCTCCAGTAAAAACCCAACTGTTTAAAT
The DNA here is from genome assembly GCF_902713425.1 of Acipenser ruthenus. Taxonomy (NCBI): domain Eukaryota; kingdom Metazoa; phylum Chordata; class Actinopteri; order Acipenseriformes; family Acipenseridae; genus Acipenser; species Acipenser ruthenus. The sequence goes on along the minus strand of NC_081191.1, from coordinate 74,047,027 downwards.
GGGTAATTGTATGTAAAAAAAATAATATGATATCTGTATAATGTGAAATAATGTATAATGTGATATCTTGTAACAATTGTAAGTCGCCCTGGATAAGGGCGTCTGCTAAGAAATAAATAATAATAATAATAATACTTGCTGTCAAACCACAAAGTAAACATTTGGTGACAAATGCCTGAAATAATGCAGTGCATGTAATCAAATGCAAACCCTGAAATCATATTGAAGTATGCTAAAAACATTAGTGTTGACAAACAATGCAGCACCATGTTATGACAGGTGCTGCATGCTCACAATGTTCATTGTGTGTTTGTAATTCAGGTTCTGGAAGACTGAATGGATACACTCTTGCATAACCATTTACTTTTTGGACTACTTCACCTTCATGACAACATCAGCTACAACCATATTCACCAGTGAATTGCTTTGTGAGGTATATTTATGATTCAACTTTACGTAAATAGGGTAGGTCAAATCAAACACAGATATTAGTATGGAAATTAATTATTGTATCTTCAAAGGAAAATTTTTTCAATCAATCAATCAATCAATCTTTATTTTTATATAGCACCTTTCACAAAAAATTGTCTTAAAGCACTGAACATAAAATAAAAACATATTTAAGAAATACAGAAATGAAAATACTTAAAAGCAATACAAATAAGTATAAATAAGTAAGTAAATAAGTTAATTATTAAAGAGTAGTAAAAACAAGTGATAAAAATAAATATAATTTACAGGACTGTGAACACTCTGTCATAAAATGACGTTTTCTGTCTTACTTTACAAACAGCAACAGAGGAAGCCTGCCTCACAGATGATGGCAAGCCATTCCACAGTTTAGGGGTTCTGTAAGAGAAGGCTCTGCCACCTGCATTTTTTTCTGTATCCTTGGAATGATAAGCAAGGCTGCCCCCTGTGATCTAAGAGGCCGACTAGGAGAATATGGAGTCAGGAGTTCTTTTAAGTATAGGGGACCACGGTCATGGAGAGCTTCATATGTCAGGAGCACGATCTTAAAATCAATCCTGAAACGAACAGGAAGCCAGTGCAAATCTGCCAAAACAGGGGTGATATGTTCATATCTCTTGGTTCTTATTAAAACTCTGGCTGCAGCATTTTGTACAATTTGTAATCATGAAATAGCATGGCTGGAAATATCAGAGAACAGCGCATTACAGTAATCTATCCTTGATGTTATAAAAGCATGCATTCTTCTCTGCCGGATGCCTGAAATCAAGCAAGACCGCGGGTCGATCACCCAGATGGCGAAGGCAGTACCACAGGATGCCGTGGCGCAAAGCTGCCCAGCTTTGATGGCACCACAAACTGGGAGGCCTTCCACGTGCAGCTAACAGTGCTGGGAAAGCTGTGCAATTGGAGCAAAGAAGACAAGGCACACCAAGAGCAAAGCATCAGCTGAGTGCAAGAGCGGTGACAGCCACCAGTAACCCACCCCCCCCCCGAATCCCAGCGAGCGCCAGTCCTTTTAAGGGCTTCTGCAAACCGTGTGAGCCCAGAGCAAGACGGTGAAAGCGTTGTGGTCACAGTGGGCTGCCTTGGAGCTCCAAGAGGGTGTGCTGCACCGCCGATGGCAAGTTCCGTCCACCAGAGAGACCCTCCTGCAACTAGTGGTGCCTGCCTCGCTCCAGGCCAACCATGGTGTGCCAGGGGTAGGGCATTTTTGCATCTCCAAGACGTTGTTGCGCCTCCGTGATCGGTACTACTGGGGACACTGCCGCCGTGACGTGGAGACCCACTGCCAAAGGTGCGATGACTGCACCGCCAAGAAAGGCCCCAGTGAACAGTCACATGCACCCCTGCAGCAGTACCAGGTCAGGGAGCCAATGAAGAGGGTGGCCATTGACATTATGGGCCCTTTCCCCCACCTCTGACAGCGGGAACCGGTTCGTTTTGGCAGCCGTAGACTACTTCACCAAGTGGCCAGAAGCCTACACGCTGCCAAACAAGGAGACACAGATGGTGGCAGACACGCTCATTGGCAGGTTCTTCTAATGGTTCTGGGTTCCCCAGGAGGTCCACTCAGATCAAGGGTGGAATTTCAAGAGCAAGGTCTTCAGCAATGTCTGCAAATGACCCGGATTAGCAAGACCCGGACCATCCCCCTTCATCCCAAACGCTCGGCCCCCAACTGGCCATCGCCACCAGTGAGCACCAATGGGACTGGGACCTCCACTTGCCACTAATCCTGCTGGCTTGCTGCACTGCCGTGCAGGAGTCCACTCACTGCACCCCGGCCCTGTTAATGATGGGACGGGAGCTGTAGACGCTAGCAGCGATCCCGTATGGGCAGCCGTCGGGGAAAAAGTAGTCGTCAGGAATGGAGTATGCCCAGTGCTTGCAAGATCGCCTGGATAGTGCTCACGCCTATGCCAGTGACCAGCTTCAAGCCGCCGGGATCTGACAGCGGCGAAACTATGACCTGCGGGAGAAATGACGCCACTTTCAGTCGGGGGAGTTGGTGTGGGTTTACAGCCCCCGCCGAAAGAAGGGACAGTATTGAATACAGATTTATGTAATACATATTTAAATATTTAAATAAATGATGGCCAGTTGAAATTTTAAATTAATTAAAATGATGTAAATTATCTTAATTATTTTTAAACATCTGTTTAGTTTAATTAGTGATTAGTAGCAGTGATGTCAGCTTGATGTATTTAATTGACTTATGCTACCCTTTTTTTTGGCTTATAACCTGATGAAGACACGGACGTGTTGAAACGTGTTGTTCTACACAATTTTTAACGTCAATGAATAAACTTTGATGGGATACCTGTTTCTTCACCTTTTTTGAACTGTTTGTCACCATTTGGATCTACATGAGAGTGCTGCTATACCGTCTACTGCTACAAAATATAAGTGAGCTTACTACCTGTTTTATCAGAGACAATTTGTTTTAATATATTGTAGCGTGTACGGGGGAAGGCAGCAGTAGTGCTGGTAGGTGACGTAATAACACTCCCGATATATGTTCCTTGCAAAGGAGCTGGCTCTTCTGTACAGCAGTAAACAAAACAAAAACCTAACTCCATTTTGGAGTGCTGACTATACACAACTGGAACCTCACTAATACACAGGATAGCTAAGCTGTTTCCCTGTTAAAAACAACACCAAACCAAAACACACACAGTTTTTAACAAGTCACAAAAAGGCTTCACACAATACCTTTTTCTCGTACGGTTGAGCACTCATTCAATCGGGCTCCTTCACACAGCAGCCTTGAGCAGACTGCTTGCTCTCTATAAATATATATATATATGAATAGGCTGCTCACCAGCGATGACTTCACTAAATGGACTCTCCAGGAAAAGCATAGAAGGTGAGAGCACACTTGGTAGTTTCACTGTGTAATTTTAATTAATCCATGTATGTGAGACAGTTATTATAGTCCATACAGAGGTGCTAACTTATATTTCAGCATCAAAAGAAACGTATCACTTATATTTCAGCATCAAAAGAAACTTATCACTTATATTTGGATAAAATTCACAAGATGTAATCGAAAAATGACAAACTCTGTTTTAGAACAGGTGCAGTGACTTTTTATTGTGCTGATTAACAATTGACATCACGAAGAAGCTGCAAAATGATCTGTCGATCTTGGGCAGGTCTTGTGACTCTTAGTCTCCCAGTTTGTGGCCTGTCATTGACAGAGTGTGTCTGGTTATACCGTTTCGCCAGGTGTGAATTTGCTGGCTGTGAGCACCCAAGACGGCAAGGCACAGTACGCTGCTCTAATCCAGCCTCCAACATGCCGACTGCACAAAGGCACTGCGCTCTTGACAGCTATTCAAGCTTGCAATTCAACAGTTAAAATCACTCCATATTCAGTGTCCAATCAACTGTCTCATTAAGTAGGTGATTAAGTGCATATGCTTCAGTCATAGTCACTCAAGCATGTCATGGTCAAGGATGAATAATCGAGTGATTAAAAAGAAACCAAAAACATTTCGTCAATGTCCATCATTTATATACCTTATTTTTTTTTTAAAGAAATGTGTTATAATAGTGTTACGTTTCTTTTGATGCTCAGTATATATATATATATATATATATATATATATATATATATATATATATATATATATATATATAGATAGATAGATAGATAGATATATAGATATATATATATACACACACACACTGAGTGTACAAAACATTAGGAACACCTGCTCTTTTCACTACTCTGGATAACAAGGGACAATTTAAAAAAATAAAATAAATAACAGCACTGTCACCTGATACTGTTGCATATCTTGTGAGGAAGGGTCAGCTGATTTAAAGGCAGACTCATTATTTAAGTTAATGCTTTAAAAAAAAAAAAAATTATATGGAACTATTTTGTCTTAGCTCAGTTTTAGGCGGAAGGATATTTCATAAAATGACTTTTTTGTAAATTAAAAAACGCTTAGTTAACCCATTTTATAAGCGCAGTAAGGTACTTCAGGGTGTAATGATATACTCTAATAACACTGATGACAGATAGTATAGTGGTCTCTTGGAGTAGGCCTGTTTTGAAAGTTACACACACACATACACACAGACACGCATGCACACACACACAGACACACACACACGCACACACACAGGCACACAGACAAACACACAGACAGACACACACACACACGCAGACAGACACTGACACACACAGACAGACATACACACACGCACATACAGACACACACAGACACACATACAGACACAGACACACACATACATACATACATACAGACACACACACAGACACAGACACACACACACACAGTTTCCCATTTATCAACTTCATTAACATAAAATATATTATGGTTTAAAATCCAGGCTAAAAGTTTTGAATATACAATTAATAAGCAACAATTTACTATCTATTTTTACAGCTGAAGTGTGCAAAAAATAGTATACTAGTCTATTGCGCAAAACACTTCTTTTAAATTAATGAATATAACTATTCAATTGCAATATGTATGTTAGAACCATAACTAAAAGGCACCGCTGGGATTCGAACCCAGGATCTCCTGTTTACTAGACAGGCGCTTTAACCAACTAAGCCACGGCGCCGTGCTAGTTTTTCCCGTCTTCTGTTTGGTGTAAAATCATATAGCTTTCAAATGGTATCCCAGAAATTGCAACGGGAGCACAGTATTTCACGTATGGTCGCCTAGCCACAATAGGCTATATCTTATCTCGCCTTACCACATAGATTATCTCGCTGTACGCGTCTCTTACAACACAAAATACGGTACTACAAGCCCTGCGCACAATCTATAAGCCAAGGCTTTCTTTAGTTCATACAGTTGCTATTGAGTTGATCAGACGCCTGATTAGTAGCAATGGTAGACACCAATATCACAAGACCAAAGTTTTTGTTATGGAAAAATCACCTATTCCGTTAACTCAAATAAATACGGTGGAATTGAGTTTGCCATATTCTGTAAATGTATTATTACGATAGTCTAATTTCCATTTTTGTATTTATTTATTTTTATTTGCAATAATCTATTTACCAAAAAAATATGTTATCAAAATAACTACTCATGCAACATTATCATTACCACTAGGTGTCAGTGATTCGATGGTGGAAAGCTCAGTCTGTTATGGTGTCCCTGCCTGATCTCGCTACTTTTTCTAGTTTCTCGTCTTCGGTGCATTTTAACCGCACACTGTTCGGTTTGGTACAAAACTAAAGATCACTGCCGTTTATCAAACCCTGCTGCCCTTGCTGGGCAGTCACCCAAGCTGTTCTGTAATATTGCATCTGGTTGTGTGTGAAAGGTAAATAACACAGAAAATAGCACATTTTGATCAGAGTTGAGAAAAAAAAAAAAAAATGAAAAGGTGTAACGCTGTAACATGGTATGGCAAAAATCAACTGGACGTAAAGTTATTGCCTGTTGCTTTTTCGTTTACTTGGTTGTTGGTTGCCTAGTGCATATTTCTGATTGCTTGTTTTACTTGTTTGCCGATTACTTTTTCATTTGCAGACATTTCGGTGTACTAGGAGATACGAATCAATTTCAGATTTGCCGATTGCGTTTTACAGATAGTGTGCAAGGAGAGATGAATGGATTTAAGATTTGCCGATTGCTTTTTAACATGTAATGGAGAAAATAGATAAGACCAGCTTTAAGTAGTTTTAAAGCCACCTCAAGAAAGTTGTAGCAACCTCAGGAAAGATAGTAATCACACTATACATACTAAACATAGAGGAAATAAGCTTTAAGTAGTTTTAGCCATCCCAGAGAGTGAGTTAATTACACTATACATAGTATACGTAGAGAAAATCAGCTTTAAGTGGTTTTAGTTTTGTTTCACTGAACAATTACTTAACAGCAACAGCTGGAAACATTAATACCTTAAAAACGTTTATCTAAATCATGTTTAGTTCTGAGAACAATGCACTTTCTCATCTGACAAGTTACAGGATCAATTAATATCTATTTGTATGTCAGATTTATATTTTATATTTGATGTTTTCCTTTTTTTTGTGATGTGACAGAATATTGTATCCAAGCTTTTCCAACAAATCCATCAATGCCTGTGCTGGTGGAGCATCTCTAATTCCACTGCGTCATGTTGGTGCCAAAAGATGTTTCTAAAATGAGTTGTTCTCTTTTCTTAACAATAGTGGAGGTATGACACAGGCCCGGTTTTTGGGATGGAACCGCATAACAGTCTCGCGTTTTGATTGGTCCATGTCTGTCACATGAATATGTCGTCACACGAGTGGAAAAGCTTGCAGGCATTTTTAACATTGTGATCAGAGAGAGAGAGAGAGAGAGAGAGAGAGATCTGATTTCCACAACCTTACCATTAAAATATAATTTGGTATTACGCTGTACTTATATAACAAACTATGGGTAATTACTTTATATGAATTATGATGTTATGCACGAATGTAAGAATTGGCTTTCTGTGGTGGTGTACTTTATATCTATAATCGTGTTTGCGATATATTTTAATATAAAATGTATACTCTATTGCAGTTTTGTTAGAGGATACATTAGTTTATCTCCAATGTAATCACAGTTTTACATATAGACTGCCCCTGTTTTCATTTACGTCGCAAATTCTGGGCTGCTTTGCTTTTCAGATAACGTCCCAAATTCTGGGCCGCTTTGGTTTTTAGATAACGTCCCCAATTCTGCGCCGCTTTGGTTTTTAGATAACGTCCCAAATTCTGGGCCGATTTGGTTTGCAGATAACGTCCCAAATTCTGGGCCGCCTTGGTTTTTAGATAGCGTCCCAAATTCTGGGCCGATTTGCATTTTCGAATTCAGCTCAGTTTTGGGGACTCAGCTGACAGCCGAGTTTACCATAAACTGGATCGTGAATTCATTTGAGAGTAACCCATAGTACATGAATCAAAGTTAATGTATTTTTTACTCTCTCCAGAAATCTTTTTTTTTTTTTTTTTTTTTTTTTTTCACCTATAACCACCGTTCGAAGGGTTCTAGAACAGCATGAATGTAATTTGCTCAGTTTCGTAGCAATTCTTTGCAGAAAATATTTTCAGGGCGTTCAGGGTGTTCAGCCTCATTCATGTCTATAGCAGGGTTGAAAAACATATTTCCTAGGGTCATGTCTGGGGGCCCTCTTTCACAAGGAGCCACCCGTTTTCAAATGCTACATTTTCAACAAATTTACACATTTTCAGCATGATGGAATGTCAAGGTTGCATTTCCAATAGCTTTTGAGCTCCAGGTTGTCAAAAAAAGTCTAAACTGGTGTCCTTTCTCGCTTGGAGGGATCGACAGGGGCCCCGAGGTGGACCTCCGTACCGATTTTCAAGTCTCGGGGACCCCCGGAACCCGAGATATAGCACCCTGAAAAATGGGAAATCCCATTATAAAACCCCTTTGGGGCAACGCCCACCATCTGGCGGTGGGGTGGCGTATGAACCCATGGCCGATATCTTTCTTTAGCTAAGACTCTTGTGCACACAAAGAGTGCCCTTCTGAGTTCGCTGGCCCAGGGGTCGTGGAGATACGGGTACGATAAGAGACCACCCCCTTCCCTATGGCAAATCCCATTATAAAAACACCACTGGGGTAAGGCTCGGCCAATGGCGGTCGTGGGTCGTACGAACTCGAAGGAACCAATTTTCTTTAGCTAAGACTGTTGTGCATCTAAAGAGAGTAATAGCGAGTTTGTTGGCCCAGGATATGTGGACTCATGGGGTACGATAGGAGGACCCCCCCCCCCCCGACCGCGATTTCCTATAGCAAAATACATACAAAAAATGTCCATTATATATAAGACCTGAAGTATGCACATTTTGTAGTGTATTTATGCAACAGAAGCACCAATTTAAGTCTATTCCAAGTGTTTTGTGATCACAGTATCAGCTTGAGTGTATCGGAGCATAGTTTTGCACCAAAAGCGAGCAGAGGCGAAACAAAGCACTATATACCCTATTCTTTAAAATATCTCTTTGCAGTGCAAATTTGAGGAATGCAACCACTTAGCAACTAGCAAATTGGTACTGCAATTTAAAGGCCTGTAGTGTCAGACTGGTAGTGTCAGACTGATTCAAGTGTTTTTGGAATGATTCCTGCAAAGACTGATTTATAAGAAAAAACAGAGATTGACAAACAGCATTTTGCTTTATATGCAGAAACGGGCAACTACAAGAGGGTGTCAAACAAGCTGTGTCCTATCAGATTATTCTCCATTTTATTGTAACTGAGGTACCGTTCAGTTGAGCGAAAATTGTAAAGGGGTACTCGAGCTGAAACCTCCAGATAGAAGGGGTACAGTTTCAAAAAAGGTTGAAAACCCCTGACCTACAGTATAAACTATCAGGAACAGATAAGGGAAATGTTGACTAATACAATACAATAGGATTTATTTGAAGTTGTTGAAGAGCACTGGTCTCTTAAACCCCGAAGTTCTGATAAACCCCTACGCCTCACTGTATATTGATGGACATTACATAAGCAAATGAGATGTCGTTTCTTTTTTTTTTTTGCTATACCATGTTCCTAAATGTTTTCTGGGGAGAGTAAAAATACATGATTCATGTACTAAGGGCTACTCTTAAATGAATTAACGGTCCAGTTTATGGTAAACTGTGCATGCATGACTTAGAAACTCAGTTGTCAGCTGAGCAGAATATCTCAAAAACTGGCCTGAATTCGAAAATGTAGAATTCGGGACGTTATCTAAAAACCAAATCGGCCCAGAATTTGGGACGTTATCTAAAAACCAAAGCGGCCCAGAATTTGGGACGTTATCTGCAAACCAAATCGGCCCAGAATTTGGGACGTTATCTGCAAACCAAATCGGCCCAGAATTTGGGACGTAAATGAAAACAGGGGCAGTCTATATGTAAAACTGTGATTACATTAGAGATAAACTAATGTATCCTCTAACAAAACTGCAATAGAGTATACATTTTATATTGTAACGGGCACGGCTGGACTGACTCGCCGTTGCCACCTGTCGGCGAATAAGGCGCTGTGCCCGGAGCCAGTCCCCTACATTTGGTTAATGTGCAGCAGAGGATGCTGGGAGTACGAACTATGGTAGGGGAGAAACTGAATTATTGTTGTTGTGTTTATTTGTTGTCCCTGTAAAAGTTCCAGTATTGTTTCATGCGTTTCCCTGTAATTGTTATTACCCTTCCTGTGTTATGTGTTAAATATGTGAATGTCACCCTGAGAGGCAGAGTAGTGCTCTGGGGTGGGGAAGGGCTGTGTGTGTGTGTTCGAGGAGGGCGCTGACGTGCTGTTAGCTGCTTATTAAACTGCATTACCTAAAAGAGCTATTGTGTGCGTGTCTCTGTTAATCCCTGTGCTCGCTACATTGGTGTCAGAAGCGGGATGGATGACACGCACTTGATCTGCAGCTGGAAGATGGACGAAGAGATCCAGAGGATGGAGCAGCAGATTGCCCAGCTGACGGGACAGATGCAGAACACCCAGCGGCGAAGCGGAGAAGCAAGACTCGCGTTTCAGAAGACCCACGGCGGCGAACTCTTGCTGCAGCAAAAAGAAGCTGGCAGCCAAGCGCGCCACCTCCGGAGAGACGCCAAAGACGGCAACCAGGCGGGATGCCTCGGGAGCAGCAGCCTAGACGGGGCTAGCCGAGCGGGCTACTCCAGGAGAGGCTACGAGCACGCCGGTGGCGGGAAAGAGGACGGCCGAGAACGGAACCAAAGTGGCGTGAACCCTTATCAGCCTGGGCGGCCCCAGCCCCCTGCCTCGGTGGAAACAGCGCAACCTGCCAACAAGAGTACTGTGAAGGCAGGCCGCTATGACGGGACTGCGCCCTGGGAAGCATACCAAGCAAAGTTCCGCCTCGCAGCCTTGGCAAACAACTGGAGAATAGAAGAACAGGCGGGGCAGCTGGCGGCGGCACTGGAAGGGAAGGCGATGCAAGCATTGCTCGATTTAGACCCAGAGGAGCCGTGTGACTTCCATACCCTATCCACGGCTCTCCAGCGCCGCTTTGGACAAGTGGAGTCAGCCGTCAGCCTGCGCGATCGCCTCGCCACGCGCAAGAGAGCCAGTGGCGAGAAACTCGGGATCCTGGCCGCGGACACTAAATACTTGGCACGGCGGGGGTATCCTGGTTTACCTCCGGCTGTACAAGAAGACCTGGCGATGGAGGCGTTCATCCGTGGCCTGAACCCCACCGCGCTCAGACAACAGGTTCGGCTCGTTGCCCCAACCTCCCTAGAGCAGGCTTTAACCCATGCCCTAAGGATTGAGGCCGTGCTCGAGGAGGGTGAGCGAGTCCGGATCCCCAAAGTCCGCGCGGTCAGAGGAAAGGAAGATAGCGATGGAGACGAGGATACCGCCACTGTCAGGCAGGCCACGCCTGTAAGACGCTGCTGGAACTGCGGAAGCCCGGGTCACCTGCATGCACAATGCCGCCGCCGCCGTCACCCAGTACCGGCTGAACAAGAGACGTCGTCGGCGGGAAACGAAAATGGAGCGGCGTAAACGGGGGCCCGCCGCTCCTTCACCTTCCTTCCCCCACCCATCGAGACAATGAGAACGATGCTGTGGCAATGGTGGGCCGTGTTGGCCAGGGCAACAGTCTGCATGCACCCTGCCTCTTAAACGGGGTGCAGTGCAAGGCCTTGGTCGACACGGGCTCCACCATCTCCATCCTGCGGCCCGGGGTCCTCCCCAGAGAAGGTGACGGATGGCTGGGAGGCTGGACGCCCACCGAGATTTGCCTCCGCACTGTCACCGGCCAGGTCGCGTCCATGCTGGGACGACGGCGTCTGGAGATCCAGCTCGGAGACTGCACGATCCAACACGAGTTCTGGCTGGCGGAGATACAGGATCGCTGCATTCTGGGTTTGGACCTCCTGAACAAAGTAGGAGCCACCATCGACTTGGCTGAGGGAACCCTGTGCCTTGGCCAGAGCCAACTGCGCCTGATTCCGGGTCGGGAGAAGGAAGGGGAGCAACGCCGCACCAGACCCACCGTGCGGCATATTCCGACCAAGGAGTTTCGTCGGACGCGGAGGGGCAGGACCCGGCCTCTCCCAGAAGCAGAGTTTGCAAGGGTTTCAACTGTCTCCGCCCCCTCCCCTGCAGAACGTTCATCGCCCCCCGCGACCACAACTGGTGGAACACAGGACTGCAGGATAACTGATGCGGTGAAAGCGCTGTGGCAGAGGAGTAAGGAGGGTCTATCTCAGGGCCAACAGGACCAGTTATGGGAACTATTAAGGGGGTACTTGGACATTTTTGCTGCAAACATAGAGGACTGTGGGCGGACTGGATTAGTTCAGCACAGCATTAACACGGGAGACGCGGCTCCGATCCGGGAGCGACCACGGCGGCTACCCTTGGCAAAGCGGGAAGCGGCCGAGGGCATCATTCTGGAAATGGCCGCTGCCGGGGTAATTGAACCATCGGCTAGCCCCTGGGCCGCGCCAGCCCTGCTAGTAAAAAAAAAAGACGGGTCACTGCGGTTCTGTGTGGATTATCGCAAACTGAATGCAGTGACCCACAAGGACTCGTACCCCCTTCCCAGAATCGATGAAGCTCTGGACTACATCGCAGGCTCCTGCTGGTTCAGCTCCCTCGACCTGCGCAGCGGATACTGGCAGGTCGAGCTGGCCCCTGAGGCACGACAGAAAACTGCATTCTCCATTGGCCAGGGTCTGTGGCAGTTTTCAGTGATGCCCTTTGGACTGTGCAATGCCCCAGCAACGTTCGAGCGCCTGATGGAGCGGGTGCTCACCGGAGTTCCACGGACCCATTGTGTTGTATACCTGGATGATTTACTGGTGCACGCCGCCACCTTTTCGGCGACACTGCAGAACTTGCAGACTGTGTTCGAGCGCATCCGTGGAGCTGGCTTGAAACTTCACCCTGGGAAGTGCAACCTGCTGAGAAGAGAAACACACTTCCTCGGACATGTTGTCGGGGCAGACGGCATTGCCACAGACCCTGCTAAAGTGACTGCTGTAAAGGACTGGCCGGTCCCCAGGACTGTGACGGAGGTGCGTAGCTTTCTGGGCCTGGCGTCTTATTACCGCCGCTTTGTGAAGGACTTTGCTCAGATCGCCAGGCCCCTGCACCGCCTGACCGAGAAAGGGGGCCGGTTCAGCTGGGACACCGACTGCGCAGCTGCCTTTGGGGAATTGCGAGAGGCTCTTGTGAAGGCCCCAGTCTTGGCGTTCCCTGACCCCCAAAAACCATTCATCCTGGACACGGACGCGAGCGATGTGGGGATCGGAGCAGTGCTAGCCCAGGAAGGCCCGGACGGGGAACAAGTGGTCGCGTACTACAGCCAGGCTCTTAGTAAAACAGAGCGGAACTATTGTGTGACTCGCCGGGAACTGTTGGCTGTAGTACGGGCCGTGCACCACTTTCGTCCCTATCTCTACGGGCGAAGATTCAAGCTGCGCACGGATCATGCCTCCCTGCGGTGGCTGCTCAACTTCCGCGAGCCCGAAGGACAGGTGGCTCGCTGGATAGAGACACTGCAAGGGTATGACTACTCCGTCCAGCACCGGGCTGGCCGCCTACACAATAATGCAGATGCCCTGTCCCGTCGCCCCTGCTTCTCTGAGGACTGTAAGCACTGCCATCGGATGGAGGAGCGAGAGGCGCAGCGATACGTGGAGGAGCGAGTAAGTGCTGCCACTGTAGCTGTGGAGACCCCCCTTGAGTTGCCAGCGGGGGAGATCCAGCGTCAGCAGGGTCTGGACGCTGAGCTGGCACCGCTGATCCGCTGGTTATCGGCGGGTCAGCGCCCAGCCAGACGTGCGGTGTCAGCCCTCTCCCCGGAGGTAAAAGCGCTGTTGGCGCAATGGGAATGTTTGAGCCTCCGGGAAAGTGTGCTGTACCGTGCCTGGACAGACCCTGCGACCGGGCGCAAGCAGTTACAAGTGGTGGTTCCTCAAGCTCTCCGAGAGACCGTCCTGCGAGCCGTGCATGGCGGACCAGCCACTGGACACTTCGGCGTTGCCAAGACCCTGGGTCGGCTTCGGGAGCAGTTCTACTGGGGGCGGTGCCGACGTGATGTGGAGACTTATGTGCGACGCTGTGACCAGTGCACCGCCCGGAAGGGCCCCTTGGACCGCTCTCATGCCCCGCTCCAGCAGTACCAGGTGGGGGCACCATTAGAGCGCGTCGGTGTGGACATCTTAGGGCCGTTCCCACGGACGGAGGGGGGCAACCGGTACGTCCTGGTGGCCATGGATTACTTTACTAAATGGCCCGAGGCGTACGCAGTCCCCGATCAGAGCGCGACTACCTGCGCGGAGGCACTGCTGGAAGGCATGTTCTGCCGGTTTGGGGTTCCCGAGGAGCTACACAGTGACCAGGGGCGTAACTTTGAAGCGCAGGTGTTTGGGGAGGTGTGCAGGCGGCTGGGTATTAAGAAAACCAGGAAGACCCCACTACACCCGCAGAGCGATGGATTGGTGGAGCGGTTCAACCGCACCCTTGCCACCCAGCTGACCATGTGGACCTCCCAGCACCAGCGTGACTGGGATCAATGCTTGCCCTTGGTCCTAATGGCCTACCGGACTGCAGTGCAGGAATCTACCGGGTGCACGCCAGCGGCTCTTATGTTTGGGAGAGAGCTCCGCACCCCAGTGGACCTTGTGTTCGGCCGGCCACCTCAGCTCCACACTCCGGAACCTGCCGGCCCGGAATACCTCCAGCAGCTACAGGACCGATTGGACACTGCCCATGCTTACGCTCGGAAGCACCTCACCTCAGCTGGCCAGCGTCAGAAACGGGCATACGATACTCACTGCAAGGGCCGGGGATTTCAAGCTGGGGAGCAGGTCTGGGTTCATTGCCCCCGGCGAAGAAAGGGACTCTGCCCCAAGCTGGCCAGTCACTGGGAGGGCCCCTGTGTTGTTCTGGAGAGGCTCTCCGAGGTGACTTATCGAGTGCGGCTGCGGACCCGTAGCCGGGCGGTTGTGCTCCACCAAGACCGCTTGGCCCCCTACCGCCCTGGAACAAACTCGGTTGTCCCTGCAGCCAGCCCGGAGGCCAGCTCCCAGGACAGGGAAAGCGCTTCCCCCTTGCAACAATCGAAAAGTTCACCAGCTGGTGGCCCATGAAGGGGCATTCCGGCTCCAGCTGACTCCCAGCCCGCTGCACCTGTGCTCCAGCGCGGCCAGCGTATCCGTCGACCACCCCCGGGACTCTCGGACTTTGTGAGACATTAAGTTTTGGGCCGGCGGGACGTTCGGCCCTAAGATGGGGGCTGTGTAACGGGCACGGCTGGACTGACTCGCCGTTGCCACCTGTCGGCGAATAAGGCGCTGTGCCCGGAGCCAGTCCCCTACATTTGGTTAATGTGCAGCAGAGGATGCTGGGAGTACGAACTATGGTAGGGGAGAAACTGAATTATTGTTGTTGTGTTTATTTGTTGTCCCTGTAAAAGTTCCAGTATTGTTTCATGCATTTCCCTGTAATTGTTATTACCCTTCCTGTGTTATGTGTTAAATATGTGAATGTCACCCTGAGAGGCAGAGTAGTGCTCTGGGGTGGGGAAGGGCTGTGTGTGTGTGTTCGAGGAGGGCGCTGATGTGCTGTTAGCTGCTTATGGAGAGGGTAAAGCGAGCCACTCTGAGTAAAGCCGACAAGAAGGGAGGTAAGGGGGTCCCGGACGTTGTGCAGCTCACCCGAGTGCAGGGGCTCACGCAAACTATCAAGAACATCCAGGCCCTGGACAGGAAGGTATGTTACATGAATCGTTTCTATTTTGCCACCTGTCTCAGGGCCTTGGGCCTCTGCACTATTGATAACACCGTGCCGTACTCCTGGGACCCCCCATTGTATTATAGAACCTTAAGGGACACTATATATAAATTGGGCTTAGATAAAGCAAAATTGGCCTCCTGGGAATACAAGGCTGTAACTAAATATCTTGCCGGTTCCCAGGAAATTGAAAAAGTAGCTACTTTCTCCCTCACCCAAAGCCAAAAAATCTGGGAGAATGTGTCTCACAGCTGCCTCAGTAATGTCCAGAAGGATATAGCATGGAACACCGTCCACAGTGCACTCCCCACTCGAGCGTTCATGTTCAGGAGGGGACTAGCCCAAGTAGAAATATGCCCCTATGCAAAGTGCCGCAAGAGAGAAACACCAGCCCATATCTTCTGGGAGTGTGATGTGGCTGGCAGTGTCTGGCTCTCTGTCTCTGTCTTCCTAAACAGGTTTGCTGACACGGCCAAGATGACCGCTGAGACTGTGCTCTATGGGCCTGCGGGAGGAATCACTACCAGCACAGCTAAGTGCGTTTGGCGTGTCATCAATGTTGTCAAGCAGATCCTGTGGGAAGGCCGTAACGTCTGTGTCTATCACAAGCAGGAGCTAGACACTATCACCACGACCAGAAGGGCACAAACTCTTATCAAGGACTTTGTAATTCTGGACATCCGGACCCTCGGGAAGGACAAGGCCTGCGCGGAGTGGAGGATCGCCGGACTTCAGGACGTGAAGATGGAATAAAGGAAAAAACTGGAACCGCTAGCTCCTAGGAGCGGGACTACGGGGCACCGCTAAGCCTTTTATTTATTTTGTCATGCCAGCATTCCGCCCTTTTTAGCTGGCATGACCGTTTTTCAACGGTGCCCTGGTTTTATGTAGTCTTTTTGTTTCAGTTTTATGGACCTTTGATTTAATTTGAATGTTTTATTTGATTTTGTTTTGTTTTGTTTTATGTATCTTTAAGATTTTTAATGTAAACTATTAAAAGTTACATTTTAAGTGTTTTAAAATTTTAGAATTTTAACTCACTGTTTATACACTGTCCCTTTTCCCCTGTCCCTGTTTTAGATCTAGGTTTATGTTCACTTTTTTAGAGAGCACTCCCCGGCCCTCACAAGCACTGGTTTTTCATAGATGGTTCTTTTTTTCCAGTCACTTTTAAAACAGCACAGGTTTTTTTCATGTTGATTTTAATCTGTGTCTGTTTTAACCATGTACAAATCACAATTGTCTTGGTGTTTTTAAATGTATTTTAAATGCTTTTAAAACAAAATGTATGTCTGTATGCATGAATGTCATCTTTAAAAGAAATGTAAAATGAATGAAAAAACGAATGGGTGTAAATGTAAAAAATGTAAAATCTCAATAAAAGAGTATTTACCTAAAAGAGCTATTGTGTGCGTGTCTCTGTTAATCCCTGTGCTCGCTACAATATTAAAATATATCGCAAAAACGATTATAGATATATGCTACTTGAAAGAAAAAAGTACACCACCACAGAAAGCCAATTCTTACATTCGTGCATAACATGATAATTTATATAAAGTAATTACCCATAGTTTGTTATATCAGTACAGCATAATACCACATTATATTTTAATGGTAAGGTTGTGGAAAGCAGATCACTCTCTCTCTCTCTCTCTCTCTGATCACAATGTTAAAAATGCCTGCAAGCTTTTCCACTCGTGTGACGACATATTCATGTGACAGACATGGACCAATCAAAACGCGAGACTGTTATGCGGTTCCATCCCAAAAACCTGGCCTGTGACATACCTCTAATTCTGCATATGAAGTTAATTTGATGCATTGGTATTGGGAGACACAAGTACTGTACCTCTAATTAATCTGATCACTTTAGAGGAGGGGCAGTTTCAGTTGCCAACAAACAGCATATATCTTAAAGTGCAAAGGAAAAAAGTGAGTGATCCACAAATGTTTTCGGGAGTACTGTAAGCTTCAGGAAAAACTAAACACAATTTCAAGCCGTCCTTTTAACTAACAGACAAATATTCTTTCATGAAAAAAAGGTTTTCTTTCAAAAACTATTTTACATAACTTTCTACTGTCAATTCAACTGCTGTAGAGAAACATATATATATATATATATTATTATTATTATTATTTATTTCTTAGCAGACGCCCTTATCCAGGGCGACTTACAATTGTTACAAGATATCACATTATACATTATTTCACATTATACAGATATCACATTATTTTACATACAATTACCCATATATACAGTTGGGTTTTTACTGGAGCAATCTAGGTAAAGTACCTTGCTCAAGGGTACAACAGCAGTGTCCCCCACTGGGGATTGAACCCACAACCCTCCGGTCCAGAGTCCAGAGCCCTAACCACTACTCCACACTGCTGCTATATATATTAATTGGCTCACATAGCAGACTTTATTGACCATGTTGTTTGGTCAAGATGCATTATGCTGTATGATATTAAACAGCTGATCCTTTTGCTTGACTGGGCAAGGTGAGTATGGGCACATGTTCATACAATCCTTTGGCTCTAAGTCTGGGCAAGGTGGGGCTTGTTTTATCATGTCAAGCATGTGATCATTTTGCCTAGACATGGTCCATCTTACCAGTTTAATGTTACCTGGGGCTTAGCTAGGAATAGATTTTTACTGAGGCAAAAATCAAATTTTTGTCTAAAAAAAAAACAAAACCCTGTGCATATCCTGTTCATGTTACGAAGGTGAAATATATCATATTTTAAAGCCTGGAGACTATTAATGCAAACTGCAAAGCGATACAACAAATTCCTAAAATTACCCTATTCACACTGTTAGAAATATGTGATATTAAAAGGACAAGAAGAATAGAAGTTATAGATATGAACACGTAGATGGGTTTATACCTTCATTGAGAGACATGCGTTTGGTTCACTGCTATTGAAGTTAATGCTGACACTGATGACACTGATGCTACAACTGGAGCTGGTAAGACTGGTGCTGCTACTTCTGGAACTGATGCTGACACTGCTGGGACTGGCAGGACTGGTGCTGCTACTGCTGGAACTGGTAAGACTGGTGCTCCTACTGCTGGAACTGGTAAGACTGGTGCTGCTACTGCTGGAACTGGTAAGACTGGTGCTGCTACTGCTGGAACTGGTAAGACTGGTGCTGCTGGGACTGCTAAGTGGTTCTGCTACTGCTGGGACTGGTAAGACTGGTGCTGCTACTGCTGAAACTGGTAAGACTGGTGCTGCTGGGACTGGTAAGACTGGTGCTGCTACTGCTGGGACTGGTAAGAGTGGTGCTTCTACTGCTGGAACTGGTAAGACTGGTGCTGCCACTGCTGGGACTGGTAAGACTGGTGCTGCCACTGCTGGGACTGGTGCTGCTACTGCTGGGACTGGTAAGACTGGTGCTGAAACTGGTAAGACCGGTGCTGACACTGCTGGGACTGGTAAGATTGCTGATACTAATGCTAAGACTGATCGGACTGCTGAGACTGTATGATGCCACAATTAAAAACTGATTTAGAAGACTTTACTTTAAATCAGGGTTTGCTAATCCTCCTATGGCCTGATCTATCGAAACGCTGTAACACTTCCTCCTGGGACATGTCCGCACATATTAGCAGGGCAAGGCCATTCAGTCTATTTTTACCCATACTGCTGCGAGACCAATCAAACATATCGAAACAATGCACTCAGTTAAACTCTTTGTCATCATGAACAGAGACCGTAAGAATCTGTTTGCTGCGGAAAACACGTACTGTCTATATGCTGTCAGAGAATATTTGTTTTTACACTTGGGGCGGGGCAAAAAACATGCAAGGATTTTTTTGTTTGTTTGTTTGAGAACCAAACTAATACACTTATCATATATCATCATGAACAAAGACAATGTTGCTTTAAATGTACATAAATCTACTTTAAACTGCTTCTGGTGTACAGAGGTCAAGGTTGAACGTGGCGCACTGTCCGTGTCTCATTCATGCTGGAACGTAGCTGCAGTTTACTTCAGTATCCAGTGCGTGGTTACCACTGAACAAGCTGTTTAAAGATGCTGAAAATGATTAATAAATAAATAAATAAGTAAATAAATAAATCACCTGTATTAAAAACTTTGGATTTTTGTCTCTAACGAAAACATTCGGAATATATATATATATATATATATTTTGAACTGCTGTTGCCAAACAGTGAATTTATAAATAGAATTACCTCCAATTCTTCTAGCCCATGGCATCAAATACAATACATGAAAAGTATTAAAAACTAACAGCTATAAATTATTACATCAGGGGAGAGGGATGGTGTTGAAATTGAAGAATTAAGGGAATGGGAATATGCAAATAAAGATGATCACAATATAACGTAAGATGCTGCGTCAGCATTTTATTTTTAAAATACAGTGTAAGTGATTTATTTTTCTGTTTTTTATTTTTTTATTTTTTTATTTTTTAAGGACCCTACAACTCCCACACCTGTCATTATCTGGGGAAACCCCTTCCATCTTGATACAAAAATTGGTCTGAGAATGAATGGACAACATTTACTTGCTGAGGAGGCTGTGTGGTCCAGTGGTTAAAGAAAAGGGTTCGTAACCAGGAAGTCCACGGTTCAAATCCCACATCGGCAAACTGACTCATTGTGTGACCTTGAGCAAGCCACTTAACCTCCTTGTGCTCCGTCTTTCGGGTGAGACATAATTGTAAGTGACTCTGCAGCTGATGCATAGTTCACACTCCCTAGTCTCTGTAAGCCTTGGATAAAGGTGTCTGCTAAATAAACAAATAATAATAACCTGAGGCCCTCACCCAGAGATTTGGGCTTCTTTTTTCCTTGTATTTTGTGTACAATATCAAATACCCACAGAGAAAAAACAGCCTAATATTATATTGAGAAATGTATTTTGGGTACTCCAAAAAGATCAGAAAACTCCACCTAGTATAGTGGGAATAGTAAACTTTCTTTTGTCAGGCGCCAGGTCGGGAAAGCAATAAGGGTGTTGGTTCTGCTATAATAACCACAGGCTCAGGGATTACTATTTTTTTTTTTCTTTTGAGCAGACACCCTTACCCAGGGCAACTTACAGTTGTATACAGCTATGCTGATGATAACCACCTGTTATCTGTCCCTAAAGCAAGGACATTCTTCTGCCTGGGTGTTATTAGCTACTTGCCTTACAGACATCAAGCATTGGATGTCACAGAATCTCCTAATGTTGAATTGAGATAAAACAGAGGTTATGCTAGTGGGCTCACAGAACCAACTAAAAGGAAATGTAGGATTACATGAGCACGACCCTTGCAGTCTCTCATCAAAATTTAAAGTCGAAATTAAGAGTTTGAGGGTAATCTTTGAGTCTGATCTATCATTTTAGACTCATACTAGGGAAGTTACTAAAGTATATTTTTACCATTTGAGAAATATAGCCAAACTTAGACCAACTCCCCAATAATGTTGTTGAAGCTGACATCCTGGGATTCTTCAAGAAGCTGCTTGATGAGATTCTGGGATCAATAAGCTACTAACAACAAACAGAAATAAGAAATAAATAATAAAAGAAACAACTTTCTTATGTTCTAATTATTTCTGTATCTGATGCCGAGAGAATAATACATGTCTTTGTTTCATCTAGAATTGATTATTGTAATGTACTTTTTTAAATGGTGATTTTGCTGTTAACTTATAAGGCCCTGAATGGATTAGCGCCTCATTATTTACAGGAGTTACTGACACCGTATCTTCCAAACCACACTCTGAAATCACAGGATGTGGGGCTGCTGGTTATTCCTAGGGTCAACAAAACAACACGGGAGGCAGGGCTTTTTTCTGGAATGCTCAGCCTTCGTTTATCAGGAAATCTGGGTCCATTACAGTTTTCAAGTCAAGACTAAAAACACACTTTTATAAAATGGCTCGCTTATCTTAGTGGGTTTTAATGTAACTTTAAAATTGGTGCTTTTGTATTGTGTATACTGTTTAAGTCTGTATTTAAATGGGCTGAGTGTAGCAGTTATATGTGTGACCTGCTATACAAACGGATTGTGATTTTTTTCCTGCTATGTACTATACAGTGCTTTGCGATACTTTTGTATAAAAAGCGCTATATAAATGCAATAAATAAATAAATAAAAATAAATAAATGTGTTAATATTTTTTATAATACTTGTTTTATAAAATACTTGTGACTAAAGTTAGGTTTTTGCTTGTTTTGTTTGTAATTAAATTAATTACATTATGGATAATATATTATGATTAGTTATAATTAATATATTTATATATCTACCTGTCAAGAAATGTTGTCAGCCTTTCACTTATTTGTGTATTTGTTATTCTAAGGGTAATGAAACATATACAGACTGTTTTATTTGTATGCATTTATGTGTTATAATTAAAACTATAACTCCTATACTGTATTTATTTATTTTATTGCTCTACCCGTAATAAAGGGTTTCTATAAAAAGTATTTCTTTGTTTTTATTGATATTGCAAACCAGTAATTCCTAGCATGTTATTTAACCAGACAAATTATGCAGACACGCATATTATATATATATATATATATATATATATATATATATATATATATATATATATATATATAATATTATGCATGTAAGTTTGTAAATAAACATAAAAGGTTCCAAGTAGAACCTTGAGGTTCTTAAAAGATCCTTATTTGTAAGGTTCCTCATGGAACCCTAGTAAAAAGGTTCTTCGAAGCACCTTAAAAGCTTCCTCCACAGTATCAACCCCTTTTAGATTTAGAGTGTATGCGCGAGTAAATACCATCCTAACTATTAAGGGAATGGGAATATGCCTCTCCATCATATATATATATATATATATATATATATATATATATATATATATATATATATATATATATATATATATAATTGCATGCCCCGGTATCTACGATATGGAGACTTGCATGCCCCGGTAGCTGCAATATTGAGTCTTTCCATCCACCTCCGGTTGCTTCATTCCGGAGGTCCATGCAATTTATATATATATATATATATATATATATATATATATATATATATATATATATATATATATATATATATATATGATTTCCATTACACAAGAGTAGATGTTAAAACTTCATGCTGATTTGAACTCGGCTCTCGCCAAGATAAGCACCAACTAAGACGTAGCTTTACAGTAAACTAATGTGATCCATATGTGTCTCCATCCATTTACGTTTCCTTCTGTCTGGTGTTAATGGCTGAAGTGTAATGCTGGCTCCAGGGATCAGCTTATTTTGCCTCCCTGGCGCATCAGCACACACGACGGCTGCGATGCTGGCTCCGGGGATCAACCAAAGTGCGGCCTCCCCAGCGCATCAGCATGACAACCGTCTGGATTGAGCTAAGTAGGGTACATCTCTGGGGTTTTCAAGTGGGCACCTTCCATCCTCAGTGTTTCGCCGACTAGCCCACGACACTTCAAGAGGGCTCGACGGTGATTCTGGCGTCCCAGCATGACCCCCCTCCGTCCCCCACTCAACTCAGCCAGCTTACTTACCTGTACATCAGCATTTCTTTCTTTCTATTGTGCTTGGGATCCCCAGCCAGAATCTTTCCGTCTCAACCACAGCCAGTTGCTGCTCCTCTCTGCTGCTTCAGATAAGTTCTTCACTGTGCGACGCAACTCTTCGCCGCTGAATCCGACGTCTCTGAGAAACCGGGTTGTAGAGTGTGCCACATATATATATATTTGCATGCCCCGGTAGCTAAATGCTTAGTTACGGCGGTGGGCAAAACCAAAGCCCATGGCCAGTATACAATATTTTTCTGTATGCATTATTTTCTGTTGAGCACTACTGACACCGTTGAAACGGTGAGTCTTAGGTCGCCTGCGGATATATTAGTCCAATCAATGCGTCTGAACCTGGTGTGTAATCCCAAGGTAACTGCTCACAGTTAACACGTTTTAATACGTTAATTCACGTTTTAAGTAATACAGTGTCCCCTTCAGACATGTTAAAGGAGAAATTCGGAAATAACATACCTATGCGCGAGTAAATACCATCCTAACTCCTAACATCCAAAAAAAATAAAATAAAAATAACAATAATATATATATATATATATATATATATATATATATATATATATATATATATATATATATATATATATATATATATATAATTGCATGCCCGGTATCTACGATATGGATTCTTGCATGCCCCGGTAGCTGCAATATCGAATCTTTCCATCCACCTCCGGTTGCTTCATTAAGTAGGTCCATGCAATTTATATATATATATATATATATATATATATATATATATATATATATATATATATTTGCATGCCCCGGTAGCTAAATGCTTAGTTACGGCGCTGGGGAAAACCAAAGCCCATGGCCGGTATAAAATATTTTTCTGTATGCATTATTTTCTGTTGAGCACTACTGACACCTTTGAAACGGTGAGTCTTAGGTCGCCTGCGGATACATTAATCCAATCAATGCGTCTGAATTTAGTGTGTAATCCCAAGGTAACTGCTCACTGTTAACACGTTTTAAGACGTTAATTCACGTTTTTATTAATACAGTGTCCCCTTCAGACATGTTAAAGGAGAGATTTGGAAATAACATACAAAACTATGCGCGAGTATACTGGCCATGGGCTTTGGTTTTGCCCAGCGCCGTAACTAAGCATTTAGCTACCGGGGCATGCAAATATATATATATATATATATATATATATATATATATATATATATATATATATATATATATATATATATATATATATATATAAATTGCATGGATCTCCGGAATGAAGCAACCGGAGGTGGATGGAAAGACTCAATATTGCAGCTACAGCATACAAACATTCTAAAAGTTATAAACAAAATAGGTGTATTTTTTCTTCCAATACCTCTCAGTTAATTATTATTATTTGTTTTGTTAATTCAATACAATCTAGGTAGCTATATATATAATTTTTCTTTTTTTTTTTTTTTTTTTTTGGATGTTAGGAGTTAGGATGGTATTTACTCGCGCATAGTTTTGTATGTTATTTCCGAATTTCTCCTTTAACATGTCTGAAGGGGACACTGTATTACTTAAAACGTGAATTAACGTATTAAAACGTGTTAACTGTGAGCAGTTACTTTGGGATTACACACCAGGTTCAGACGCATTGATTGGACTAATGTATCTGCAGGCGACCTAAGACTCACCGTTTCAACGGTGTCAGTAGTGCTCAACAGAAAATAATGCATACAGAAAAATATTGTATACTGGCCATGGGCTTTGGTTTTGCCCAGCGCCGTAACTAAGCATTTAGCTACCGGGGCATGCAATATATATATATATATATATATATATATATATATATATATATATATATATATATATATATATATATATATATATATATATATCTGTCTATTAAAACGTGTTAACTGTGAGCAGTTACTTTGGGATTACACACCAGGTTCAGACGCATTGATTGGACTAATGTATCCGCAGGCGACCTAAGACTGTCCTATATATAAATTGCATGGACAGATGCCTTGACCAGTCTGCACCCAGCTACCTCCAGACCCTCATCTCTCCCTACACCCCCACTCGACCTCTCCGCTCCGCCTGCACTAGAGGACTAGCTCTACCACCGCTACGCTCCCCTGCCTCCAAAGCCCGCTCCTTCTCCACCCTTGCTCCGCAGTGGTGGAATGACCTTCCTACAGATGTCAGGACTGCCCAGTCCCTGACCACATTCCGGCGCCTCCTTAAGACTCACCTCTTCAAAGAGCACCTGTAGAACTCCTCTGTTTGTATCCTGGGACACTATCACCCTTCATGTAAATGTGCTTTATTTTGCTCTTATCAGCCCCTATTTTACTGCATTTAATCCTGTACTTCAGAATACTGTAATCTGCCAAGTTTTTAACCTGTAGTACTTTGTATTTACTCACATCCTGATGTAACTATCACTATTACCTGCTGTATTATTGAATTGTGGTTTGTCAAACTTGTACTTTACTTGAACAAAAGTTATTGTATTGCTTGCTCTTATTGTATTACTTCTATTGTAACGCTTGAAATGTTTTTGCTTATGATTGTAAGTCGCCCTGGATAAGGGCGTCTGCTAAGAAATAAATAATAATAATAATAATGGACCTCCGGCACCGGCGTAGATTTAGCTAGGGACGGTAGGGACATGTCCCTACCAATGTCAAGGGACCGTTGAATTGTCCCTACCAATAATTTTGATAAATCTTAAACGTCTTTTGTCAAGTCATTTTATCTGCTCCACAAAGGGTTAACTCTCTCAAGCCCCCCCGCCCCTCCCCCTCGTTAGTCCTCCCTCCTCCAAAAAAAACAAAACAAAAAAAAAAACGCTAATTTGATTGACTTTGGCCCTTCCATACTTCATCACTGTAACACGGACTCAGTGCGTGGCTGACGTCAGGGACCAGCAGTGTGTGTTGTTTTCATTGAAGTGCGAAAGTGCACAAGGACTCGGGAGTGAAAGGTAAGTCTCCGGGTTTAAAATAATAAAAAAAAAATTCTAGTCATTCTTAAACGGTGTACATTGTGCCACAATTTTCACATTTATTTTAAAAAATAAGAATAAATATAATCAGTTTAATTCGATGTTTGTGTTTGTTGGTTAATGCGTTGTCATATTATTTCAATCCTCCTTCCTCCCTTTGTAACTAACTTACTCCTTGCTTGATATTTTTGTATCGTGTGTGTAAAAAGCGAACACGAACATATGTATTTGATTGAATGGACAGTGTGACTATCCAGGCGGCTAAATAAATGCACTATATTATATAGTCAGTAATAAAAAATATATAAAAAGTCAAATTAATGGTGGGGGGGGGGGGGGACGACGACGACAGATATACAAATAAATGTCAGTGCGGCGTGAGTAAAAAAAGGTTGAGAACCGCTGGTTTAGGCTGGACTCTGGAAAGACGCTCATCTGAAGTTGCCGCTTGCCGGTCAGGCTGATGAGTGTGAGCCACTGACTGAATGAAAGCCAGGTGCCGCGGCTGAAGGTATTGTCAGCTCGTCAGCAACATAGTTTGAGAGAATAAAGCTACCTACCTACCTACCTATTACGTTAGCGACCCATTGCTAGCTGCTAACCCAACGTCCTTGGTGGCTAGCTAGCTTGTTTCACAGCTAAATCATTATGTGTGTGTGTGTGTGTGTGTGTGTGTGTGTGTGTGTGTGTGAGTGTGAGAGAGAGAGAGAGAGAGAGAGAGAGTGCGTGAGCATGTTTTGATATCGTCATTCAACTAACGTTAGCTAATCACTTCAATTTGGCTTTAGGTGACTAAAGCATAATAGCAACCAAAAAAATAAAGATGGACATAAGGAAGTTTTTTTTTTACAAAAAGTCAAAGTGTAAGTAGGAAGATGTTATTAAAGTAATAAACACAATTGATAATGATTCTCATAGCAAATGAAAAAATAATTTACTAATGAAGTTAGCAGAGTCATACTTTCTCTCTAAACAGCATGCATCAATTTATCATTTTATCAGGCGAGTGAAGCAGTGCAGCCTGGTAAAAGCAGTACAGAGGCAGGTGGAGCAACAGGGTCGCAGGTGGGGTCTGTAATGGCTTAGTGATTATAACAGTGAAAGTGTTAGACTCAGTTTTGAGATATATTATTGTTTGAGGCACATTGTGATATAATAGTAGGCTAATGCTGTATAGTAATACTCAGCAAATAAAGTTAGCATAGCCATATATTTTCTCTCTATATGGCATGCATCAATTTATTATTTTATCAGGTGAATGAAGCAATGCACCCAGGTACGAGCAGCAGCACAGACACAGGAGTGGCAGGCAGAGCACGTGAGCGTGCATGTGCTCATGCTTGTAGCGCCAGGGGTATTGGTAGCTTACAGTAAGGCTGGGATAGGTTATAATTCAGGTTATTAGTAATTCTACAGCAGGGATGTCAAACCAGCTTCCAGGAGGGACACTTTATCATAGTGTTTTAAGTGTATACCAGCCAACTTCATGTCAATCAAACTGTCCTCGATTCATGTCCAGCATTCATTTCAAGCCACCAGAAGTTACCATTTAATAGCTGTCTACTAAAAAATTTCTTCCCGGGGGGGCATGCCCCCAAACCACACTAGCGACCGTGACTCCGCCCCCCTACAAAATTGTGTCCCCACCAATGTTCAAACCAAACCTACGCCCTTGTATATATATATATATATTTGTATGCCCCGGTAGCTAAAAGCTTAGTTACGGCGCTGGGCAAAACCAAAGCCCTTGGCCAGAATACAATATTTTTCTCTATGCATTCTTTTCTGTTGAGCACTCCTGACACCGTTGAAACGGTGAGTCTCAGGTCGCCTGCGGATACATAAATCCAATCATTGCGTCTGAACCTGGTGTGTAATCCCAGGTAACTGCTCACTTTTAACACGATTTAAGACGTTAATTCACGTTTTAAGTAATACAGTGTCCCCTTCAGACATGTTAAAGGAGAGATTCGGAAATAACATTCAAACCTATGCGCGAGTAAATACCATCCTAACTCCTAACATCCAAAAAAAAAAAAAGAAAAAAGAAAAAAAATATCTTTAATTAATATATATATATATATATATATATATATATATATATATATATATATATATATATATATATATATATATATATATATATATTAATATATATATAATTGCATGCCCCGGTAGCTCCGATATGGAGTCTTGCATGCCCCGCTAGCTACGATATGGAGTCTTTCCATCCACCTCCGGTTGCTTCATTCCGGAGGTGCATGCAATATATATATATATATATATATATATATATATATATATATATATATATATATATATATATATATATATATTTGCATACCCCGGTAGCTAAAAGCTTAGTTACGGCTCTGGGCAAAACCAACGCCCTTGGCCAGTATACAATATTTTTCTCTATGCATTCTTTTCTGTTGAGCACTCCTGACACCGTTGAAACGGTGAGTCTCAGGTCGCCTGCGGATACATAAGTCCAATCATTGCGTCTGAACCTGGTGTGCAATCCCAAGGTAACTGCTCACTTTTAACACGATTTAAGACGTTAATTCACGTTTTAAGTAATACAGTGTCCCCTTCAGGCATGTTAAAGGAGAGATTCGGAAATAACATTCAAACCTATGCGCGAGTAAATACCATCCTAACTCCTAACATCCAAAAAAAAATAAAAAAAATAACAATAATTAATATATATATATATATATATATATATATATATATATATATATATATATATATATATATATATATATATATATATTTGCATGCCTCGGTAGCTAAAAGCTTAGTTACGGCTCTGGGCAAAACCAACGCCCTTGGCCAGTATACTACTATGCATTCGTATCTAGGTGTATATGGTAGCTAGCGGTATACCGGCTCTTAAGGTAGCTTGTGTTGGAGCAGCAGGACAAGCTCGCCATCCCGCCCGCTGCTTTCCTGCTCACCAAAACACAACGCACCCTGGGGAGAGATACCATGGTAAATAGGTAACCTATTTACCATGGTATCCCTCCCCTGCGGCGGCTGCTCTTGATCTCCGGCTGCTCTTGATCTCCGTGAATGCACCCGCTGTCACATTGAAGCGCTTGAAAACACAGCACAACATTCCCTAATAACACTTGCAATGCATTATGACTTCAAAGGTATGACTTCAAGTCTATGACATTATTATTTATTGATTTTATTTTGTTTTATTTCTTTGATCACCAACTGCCACGACAACACACTCGTTTTTTTTTTTTTATGCAGTACTCCTGACGAACTTCACCCATTGACCGCATCGTACCGGCTCTTAAGGTAGCTTGTGTTGGAGCAGCAGGACAAGCTCGCCATCCCGCCCGCTGCTTTCCTGCTCACCAAAACACAACGCACCCAGGGGAGAGATACCATGGTAAATAGGTAACCTATTTACCTATTTAGATACCTAGGTAACCTATTTACCATGGTATCCCTCCCCTGCGGCGGCTGCTCTTGATCTTCGGCTGCTCTTGATCTCCGTGAACGCACCCGCTGTCACATTGAAGCGCTTGAAAACACAGCACAACATTCCCTAATAACACTTGCAATGCATTATGACTTCAAAGGTATGACTTTAAGTCTATGACATTATTATTTATTGATTTTATTTTGTTTTATTTCTTTGATCACCAACTGCCACGACAACACACTCGTTTTTTTTTTTTTTATGCAGTACTCCTGACGAACTTCACCCATTGACCGCATCGTACCGGCTCTTAAGGTAGCTTGTGTTGGAGCAGCAGGACAAGCTCGCCATCCCGCCCGCTGCTTTCCTGCTCACCAAAACACAACGCACCCAGGGGAGAGATACCATGGTAAATAGGTAACCTATTTACCATGGTATCCCTCCCCTGCGGCGGCTGCTCTTGATCTTCGGCTGCTCTTGATCTCCGTGAACGCACCCGCTGTCACATTGAAGCGCTTGAAAACACAGCACAACATTCCCTAATAACACTTGCAATGCATTATGACTTCAAAGGTATGACTTTAAGTCTATGACATTATTATTTATTGATTTTATTTTGTTTTATTTCTTTGATCACCAACTGCCACGACAACACACTCGTTTTTTTTTTTATGCAGTACTCCTGACGAACTTCACCCATTGACCGCATCGTACCGGCTCTTAAGGTAGCTTGTGTTGGAGCAGCAGGACAAGCTCGCCATCCCGCCCGCTGCTTTCCTGCTCACCAAAACACAACGCACCCAGGGGAGAGATACCATGGTAAATAGGTAACCTATTTACCATGGTATCCCTCCCCTGCGGCGGCTGCTCTTGATCTCCGGCTGCTCTTGATCTCCGTGAATGCACCCGCTGTCACATTGAAGCGCTTGAAAACACAGCACAACATTCCCTAATAACACTTGCAATGCATTATGACTTCAAAGGTATGACTTTAAGTCTATGACATTATTATTTATTGATTTTATTTTGTTTTATTTCTTTGATCACCAACTGCCACGACAACACACTGGTTTTTTTTTTTTATGCAGTACTCCTGACGAACTTCACCCATTGACCGCATCGTACCGGCTCTTAAGGTAGCTTGTGTTGGAGCAGCAGGACAAGCTCGCCATCCCGCCCGCTGCTTTCCTGCTCACCAAAACACAACGCACCCAGGGGAGAGATACCATGGTAAATAGGTAACCTATTTACCATGGTATCCCTCCCCTGCGGCGGCTGCTCTTGATCTTCGGCTGCTCTTGATCTCCGTGAACGCACCCGCTGTCACATTGAAGCGCTTGAAAACACAGCACAACATTCCCTAATAACAATTGCAATGCATTATGACTTCAAAGGTATGACTTTAAGTCTATGACATTATTATTTATTGATTTTATTTTGTTTTATTTCTTTGATCACCAACTGCCACGACAACACACTCGTTTTTTTTTTTTTTATGCAGTACTCCTGACGAACTTCACCCATTGACCGCATCGTACAGGCTCTTAAGGTAGCTTGTGTTGGAGCAGCAGGACAAGCTCACCATCCCGCCCGCTGCTTTCCTGCTCACCAAAACACAACGCACCCAGGGGAGAGATACCATGGTAAATAGGTAACCTATTTACCATGGTATCCCTCCCCTGCGGCGGCTGCTCTTGATCTCCGGCTGCTCTTGATCTCCGTGAACGCACCCGCTGTCACATTGAAGCGCTTGAAAACACAGCACAACATTCCCTAATAACACTTGCAATGCATTATGACTTCAAAGGTATGACTTTAAGTCTATGACATTATTATTTATTGATTTTATTTTGTTTTATTTCTTTGATCACCAACTGCCACGACAACACACTCGTTTTTTTTTTTTATGCAGTACTCCTGACGAACTTCACCCATTGACCGCATCGTACCGGCTCTTAAGGTAGCTTGTGTTGGAGCAGCAGGACAAGCTCGCCATCCCGCCCGCTGCTTTCCTGCTCACCAAAACACAACGCACCCAGGGGAGAGATACCATGGTAAATAGGTAACCTATTTACCATGGTATCCCTCCCCTGCGGCGGCTGCTCTTGATCTCCGTGAACGCACCCGCTGTCACATTGAAGCGCTTGAAAACACAGCACAACATTCCCTAATAACACTTGCAATGCATTATGACTTCAAAGGTATGACTTTAAGTCTATGACATTATTATTTATTGATTTTATTTTGTTTTATTTCTTTGATCACCAACTGCCACGACAACACACTCGTTTTTTATTTTATGCAGTACTCCTGACGAACTTCACCCATTGACCGCATCGTACCGGCTCTTAAGGTAGCTTGTGTTGGAGCAGCAGGACAAGCTCGCCATCCCGCCCGCTGCTTTCCTGCTCACCAAAACACAACGCACCCAGGGGAGATGGTAAATAGGTAACCTATTTACCATGGTATCCCTCCCCTGCGGCGGCTGCTCTTGATCTCCGTGAACGCACCCGCTGTCACATTGAAGCGCTTGAAAACACAGCACAACATTCCCTAATAACACTTGCAATGCATTATGACTTCAAAGGTATGACTTTAAGTCTATGACATTATTATTTATTGATTTTATTTTGTTTTATTTCTTTGATCACCAACTGCCACGACAACACACTCGTTTTATTTTATGCAGTACTCCTGACGAACTTCACCCATTGACCGCATCGTACCGGCTCTTAAGGTAGCTTGTGTTGGAGCAGCAGGACAAGCTCGCCATCCCGCCCGCTGCTTTCCTGCTCACCAAAACACAACGCACCCAGGGGAAAGATACCATGGTAAATAGGTAACCTATTTACCATGGTATCCCTCCCCTGCGGCGACTGCTCTTGATCTCCGGCTGCTCTTGATCTCCGTGAACGCACCCGCTGTCACATTGAAGCGCTTGAAAACACAGCACAACATTCCCTAATAACACTTGCAATGCATTATGACTTCAAAGGTATGACTTTAAGTCTATGACATTATTATTTATTGATTTTATTTTGTTTTATTTCTTTGATCACCAACTGCCACGACAACACACTCGTTTTTTTTTTTTTTATGCAGTACTCCTGACGAACTTCACCCATTGACCGCATCGTACCGGCTCTTAAGGTAGCTTGTGTTGGAGCAGCAGGACAAGCTCGCCATCCCGCCCGCTGCTTTCCTGCTCACCAAAACACAACGCACCCAGGGGAGAGATACCATGGTAAATAGGTAACCATGGTATCCCTCCCCTGCGGCTTCTGCTCTTGATCTCCGTGAACGCACCCGCTGTCACATTGAAGCACTTGAAAACACAGCACAACATTCCCTAATAACACTTGCAATGCATTATGACTTCAAAGGTACGACTTTAAGTCTATGACATTATTATTTATTGATTTTATTTTGTTTTATTTCTTTGATCACCAACTGCCACGACAACACACTCGGTTTTTTTTTTTATGCAGTACTCCTGACGAACTTCACCCATTGACCGCATCGTACCGGCTCTTAAGGTAGCTTGTGTTGGAGCAGCAGGACAAGCTCGCCATCCCGCCCGCTGCTTTCCTGCTCACCAAAACACAACGCACCCAGGGGAGAGATACCATGGTAAATAGGTAACCTATTTACCATGGTATCCCTCCCCTGCGGCGGCTGCTCTTGATCTCCGGCTGCTCTTGATCTCCGTGAACGCACCCGCTTTCACATTGAAGCGCTTGAAAACACAGCACAACATTCCCAAATAACACTTGCAATGCATTATGACTTCAAAGGTATGACTTTAAGTCTATGACATTATTATTTATTGATTTTATTTTGTTTTATTTCTTTGATCACCAACTGCCACGACAACACACTCGTTTTTTTTTTTATGCAGTACTCCTGACGAACTTCACCCATTGACCGCATCGTACCGGCTCTTAAGGTAGCTTGTGTTGGAGCAGCAGGACAAGCTCGCCATCCCGCCCGCTGCTTTCCTGCTCACCAAAACACAACGCACCCAGGGGAGAGATACCATGGTAAATAGGTAACCTATTTACCATGGTATCCCTCCCCTGCGGCGGCTGCTCTTGATCTCCGGCTGCTCTTGATCTCCGTGAACGCACCCGCTGTCACATTGAAGCGCTTGAAAACACAGCACAGCATTCCCTAATAACACTTGCAATGCATTATGACTTCAAAGGTATGACTTTAAGTCTATGACATTATTATTTATTGATTTTATTTTGTTTTATTTCTTTGATCACCAACTGCCACGACAACACACTCGTTTTTTTATGCAGTACACTCTTAGAAAAAAGGGTACAATATAGAACCCTAAAAGGTTCTATCTGCTGGTATAGATTTGGAACCATTTTGAAGTGCTATATGGAACCTTTTAAAATGGTTCTTTGGAAGAACCCTGCATTAGAGGTTTAATAAAGAACCACCATGGTTCTTATATTAATGGTATAATACAGAACCATATTGGTTCCTCTGAAGAACCTTCTATTGAGGTTTAATATAGAACCATAAGAGTTACACTTTTGAACCTTACAATTAACATTCTATGGAGGGTTGTTTGGTTCATCTGAGAAAAAACAAATGTATACCGTTAAGAGCTCTTCACATCCTTTAGAATCCCCCAACCTCAGAAGTGTAAGTGCTTTGATAAATCACTCAATTCAGGATGCCAACAATTTATTTATTAAACATTTATATAACAATTTATTGTTTTTACAGGTTAAACCATTAGAGTAGTTTCAGGTTTAGTTATATACAGTTTTACACCGTTTTATTCAACCTGTGTGTTTTTAATAATTAAACCATATTATTTACACAGTGAAAAAAAGGGTCTCGCAGCAAACTGGAAAATAAATCTATGCATCCCACAGATTTTCCTGAAACTTACACAAAATACATTTTCAAGAACATGTAATAGACCTTGAAAAAGCTGAGATAAAATGTATATTGAAACTGATGAACGTGGGT
Organism: Acipenser ruthenus; assembly: GCF_902713425.1. Lineage (NCBI taxonomy): Eukaryota > Metazoa > Chordata > Actinopteri > Acipenseriformes > Acipenseridae > Acipenser > Acipenser ruthenus. The sequence continues at coordinate 74,012,880 of NC_081191.1, read as the reverse complement.
TTCTTTTTTCTTATTCATTTTTTGGTGGCACAAATTAGAAGAGCTACAGTACAGTATTTAGATCAGAGCTTATTATGAGTTTATGATATCTATAAATTAAGACTGAATGTTTATTAGTTTTTTTAGATCAAAACTTCTATTAAAAACAATTTACATTTGTTATAAACAATTAATTTTCTAATCAGCCATTTACATTTAAAATAAATACTTTTTTTTGATATGTACAATTACATTTTTATATCAAATATTCTGTTTTTGTAATCAAATTAAATAGTTGACACAATAAATTAATTTAATTTCAGATTAAATGTTAAAATGGCATTCCATCAGATCAATATAATTATTCCCCAAGTAAAAGTGCAGTTATTTGACTGTACATCTTTAACACTGGCAAAGGTACTTTGTCAGAGATACTCGGCTTCATGAAGTACCTTTCCATGAAAGTCAGACAATTTTTTAGAGCTTTAGGATACTCAATGCCCAAGGAAAAATAAAGAGAAAAAATACATTCAACAGCAAGGGTGATATCCATTCCTGGATAATCACTGAGTATCTCAATTCCATCAACACAAACAGAGATGTCATCTGCTGCCAATGGGCTTGTTGTTCCCTTGAAAACGATAGTTGGCGTAGGTGATGGTGGTACCTGTATAGATTTTAAAATAATAATTAATAACTTTATTCAACAATAAATTATGTGAAATTGTACTTCAGCAGCATCTCACCATACCTACAAGCAGTGGCGGCTCGTGTGGTGGGGCTGCGGCTACTTTAATGGGATTTTGTAATATTCCTCCCTTTAAAAACATTTTAACTGTCGGATCTCACTTAAAACAGTGAGGAACGTCTTAAACTCCTGTTAATTGCCTACAAGTCTCCCTCATAATTCATTAAGTACACATTTATGGCAAGCCAAATTAAGAGATACCTTTAAATATTTAACAGATATCTTTAAATATTTCAAAATATCCTTAAATCAGTTGAATATATCTTAAAATATTTTTAAATAATTAGAGATATCTTAACATATTTTAAGATATCTCAAAATGGTTTACAGATATCAGGAATTAATTTGGAGATATCTCAAACTCATTTTGAGATATCTCTAAATGATAATTTGACTTTGTATTTAACATTGAAAACATCAATTCAGTTAAGCTACATTTAAAAAGTAGAGCTCAATTAACTTACTTGGTCAACAACAAACAGATTTTCCCTCTCTCGAAACAAAGCTGGCAACAGCAACAATGCAGCATTCATTCTCAGTCCTACAAATAGGGTATCAGATCATATACAAAGTACAAAGCAAACGGAAGAATGTTAAGCAACCCTGGTCTGAGAGGTACAGGATCTTTGGCTTTGCATTCCACCAGTGCTCTCAGTTACATTCATGAATTCATTATTTGCTAAACTGCACAGATAAAGAATAGTTTAAATGATTTAAAGGTACCTAAAAAAAACACACACACACGACTGTAGCTCTCCAAGACCAGGACTGACCACCACTGATACAAACGTTATTGTGGATTGGAGCAAAAAAATGTTAAGAACAGTATCAACAAAGTTTCAAAAAATCTGTTCATGCAGGTTTTTCGCATTGGTTTTTATGCCCCTGTGAGAGTTAAATACCAGCTATCTTCCCCATGAAATATTATGCTCCAAGTGTATGAAATGAAGTTGCATCATTTTCTGTTTAATAGTTATTTATAGATCCTATTCTGAGATAGGTCAAAACAATTTGATGTACAATAAATATTTCTTATACATTACCATTTCCCTGTGTCTTATCTGAAGCATCTTCAATGTAGGACATCACAGTAGTTAGAAGATGCCCACTAGAAAGTCTGAAAATAGCATCTACCATTCTGGATAGGCCACTCATTAGGTTCCGTTCCAAGTTTACTCTAAAACGTAGTTCTACTTCGTGCAACAGCTAAAATACAGATGCTAAAGTTATTATTATATTTATTTATTTATCATATGCCTTTATCCAAGGCGATATACACAGCTGTAAAAAAGAGTTGAATACTTACAAATAATGTAGTAATTAAAAAAATCAATAAATAAAACAAAATCAAACTAAACTGAATGCGAGCAGAAAGAAGTTGCATGGGAAAAACCAGGAGCAGTGGAGTTTTGTAAAAGCTGGAGCAGGTGGATTGCTGATGCAGAAAGGTCACCTAGGAGGACTAATTAAAGTGATTATACATGCTTATAACTAAAAATATTAATTTCTGATCAATCACCATAGTAGAATAAAAACTAGTACCTACCAGTTTAGGATGCTTTAGGAATGGAAACAGACCAAGGACTTCTTCAGTGGACTTCTTCTCCATCATTCTTTCCCGAGTGTGTACAGTTCTATTCATGCTGTCACATATGGCTTCAATGTTCGGCCTCAATTTTGTTATTTCTTTTCTTATGGAGTCCAAGTGTTTGGCAATACTATGCTCGTCTTCTCCTGGGAACTCCTCACTTTGCATCTGCAATATGTATCATAATGTTAAGTAATTCAATACTTATGATCAGGCATTTACTGCATGTATTCTCTGTGCTTTTCTTTACTCTGGAAAAATGCTAAAGATCAAGTACTCTCCATGAAAGCCAATTAGCTAATAAACTACACAATCGCATGTATGTACATATATAAAGTATGTAATTCTATTTCAATCTATTTCTGTCAATGCAGATCCAAGAGTTAGGCTTACAGATTCTCTTCTCTTTTTCATGAGCGGTTGCTGTTGCTCTGGTGCACGCTTCCTTCCTCGACCCACAGCACCAAACTTTTTTTTCATGTCTTCTACAGTCTCCACTGAAATAAGTGTCTTTCTCTCTTTTTTGAATTTATTTCTCAGTATTTCAAGTAGAGTAGCCTGAAACAATGATAGAAAGTTAAACCTATGTCCATTATCTGGCTATAAAAAATACATATCAACTAGTAAAAATATATTTAACGCTGCATAATTTTGACAAATTAATGTTTATTCGACTATTTCTTTTATGAATATAACTACCAAATGTATACTCACATATCCAGTTTGGCTGTCATCCCTTAGAAATCTGTACTTACAGCACAAAGTACTTAGCACAGTACTGTACATTATGTGGTCTGGATACCTAAATATACAGATTAGAAAATAATATAGGCATATGAATTGTAAGTGAATTGTAAGAAAAATATATATTTGAGAAATAATGTCATGAAATACAGTTGCATTTTACAATTGCTTTAATTTACAAAAAAAAACATGCTGAAAAGCATTATCAAAATGAATTTAATAAAACTTTTTCTCTTGAATAAAATATTGCTGTTATGATAGATTTAAAAAAAAAATAGTAATCATTTTAAAAATGAATATGCTATTTTATGTTATGTAATTATTCTAAAATTGGTTGCCTATGTATCTAAAACAAACACCGAAAACTCAGTTCTTACAGCGTATATTTGCTGAGGTCATCAAACAGAGTCTGTATTAGAGCTGCACGAAGGGCAGATTTGTCTTTTGATTTGAAACCAATGTCCTTTCTATCAAGGGCCATCTGTACAACTGGAGGAAATATAGGCAATGTATAACATGCGGTCCAAACATGAACACTTGTTGAGGTTTGTGGCACTTCTCTGCATTCTACTGGTAGCACCTTCTCTGAAACAATATGCTCATTTGCTTTTGTTCTATGAAAATACAAAAAACAACAAAAAAAACAATATTTCATAATTTTAATCACCTGAAAATATCTAAAGACTTGATATTTAAACAGAGCCTTATAATATAACAGCCATATTAATTTTCTACACAGAAGTTTAAAACCATACATTCCCAGTCCTCATTTTCAGGAATTAAACTAGTGAAATTGCCTCTCTCTCTCTCTCTCTCTCTCTCTCTCTCTCTCTGTGTTTCCATAAAGAAATGTACTCCCATAATATACATCTTTCTTACAATACAACATTACAATACAAAAAGCGTACTGGTAGTAGTAATTTATACTTTTCAAAGTGATTCCTGTATGTATAATATATTTGTCATTACATACCTTTTAAGGTTCTCGAGAGCCTTTAAAAATTTGACTTGGTCCTTCATAGTTCGGAAGATCTTTCCAATCATATGTTCTGTCAGACCTAAAAGAGTCTCACCATCTATTTCTTCACCTAATGAACAAAAAAACATAAAATTAATCAGAAAAATAAGCACCAATGTTAACCTGCCATTGTAATTAATATCACAGTTTTAAATGCAAGCAGTACCTTATACACAGTATGATGAGGTGCAATATATAAACATCCATCACTGTCTTCATAAGCATCTAGTGCATGGTAGTCAACTTCATTGCCAGGTGTTAATGTACACCACTCATGCAAAGCCTCTATTTTGAAGGCATGAAGGTGAGAATTAAATTCCAGAGCAAAATACAGTTTCCCACACAAAATCCATGTACACCTAAACTGAATGATATGCAAGATTTTGAAAAAAATGGGTAAATCCTCATGGACTACATCGACAATGAAGTAATCCTTGACTTCGTATTTCACGTGATCCACAGTTAGTTTCTTTACTTTCAGTATGGTTTCATCAGCTTCAAGTTCACTGGCTTGAATATTGCATTTTTCAAGAATAATGTCTTTCAAAGATGTAGATGATAGCTGAACAACACAAGACCCTTCTTGCTCATATGACTGATGCAAAGCATCTGCACAACAAAAATCCCAACACTGTCTTTGTTGATGTCTTTTTGCTAAAGTAAAGCAGATGTTCCGGAAGTTGCACACATTTCTTGCAAGCCGCTTAAAGTACTGGTGCTTTCCTTCAAAACGTAAGCACCAAAGTGATCGAAGTGGTCCAAATTCAGCTAGCAATCTGGGGTAGTGTACCAAGTAATGCAATTTTGGTATAAAATTACCAGGATACAGTCTATTAAATTCGCTGAGAAATTCTCCAATTAAAATCTGCAAATGTGAAAGTGACGACTTTTTCACAACAGGAGACATTACAAAGTCTACTATTTCACGCACCGGCGTAGATTTAGCTAGGGACGGTAGGGACATGTCCCTACCAATGTCAAGGGACCGTTGAATTGTCCCTACCAATAATTTTAATAAATCTTAAACGTCTTTTGTCAAGTCATTTTATCTGCTCCACAAAGGGTTAACTCTCTCAAGCCCCCCGCCCTTCCCCCTCGTTAGTCCTCCCTCCTCCAAAAAAAACAAAACAAAACAAAAAAAACGCTAATTTGATTGGCTTTGGCCCTTCCATACTGCATCACTGTAACACGGACTCAGTGCGTGGCTGACGTCAGGGACCAGCAGAGTGTGTTGTTTTCATTGAAGTGCGAAAGTGCACAAGGACTCGGGAGTGAAAGGTAAATCTCCGGGTTTAAAATAAAAAAAAAAATTCTAGTCATTCTTAAACGGTGTACATTGTGCCACAATTTTCACATTTATTTTAAAAAATAAGAATAAATATAATCAGTTTAATTCGATGTTTGTGTTTGTTGGTTAATGCGTTGTCATATTATTTCAATCCTCCTTCCTCCCTTTGTAACTAACTTACTCCTTGCTTGATATTTTTGTATCGTGTGTGTAAAAAGCGAACACGAACATATGTATTTGATTGAATGGACAGTGTGACTATCCAGGCGGCTAAATAAATGCACGATATTATATAGGCAGTAATAAAAAATATATAAAAAGTCAAATTAATGGTGGGGGGGGGGGGACAACGACAGATATACAAATAAATTTCAGTGTGGCGTGAGTAAAAAAAAGGTTGAGAACCGCTGGTTTAGGCTGGAATCTGGAAAGACGCTCATCTGAAGTTGCCGCTTGCCGGTCAGGCTGATATGAGTGTGAGCCACTGACTGAATGAAAGCCAGGTGCCGCGGCTGAAGGTATTGTCAGCTCGTCAGCAACATAGTTTGAGAGAATAAAGCTACCTACCTACCTACCTATTACGTTAGCGACCCATTGCTAGCTGCTAACCCAACGTCCTTGGTGGCTAGCTGAGCTTGTTTCACAGCTAAATCATTATGTGTGTGTGTGTGTGTGTGTGTGTGTGTGTGTGTGTGTGTGTGTGAGAGAGAGAGAGAGAGAGAGAGAGAGAGAGAGAGAGAGATTCTCATAGCAAATGAAAAAATAATTTACTAATGAAGTTAGCAGAGTCATACTTTCTCTCTAAACAGCATGCATCAATTTATCATTTTATCAGGCGAGTGAAGCAGTGCAGCCTGGTAAAAGCAGTACAGAGGCAGGTGGAGCAACAGGGTCGCAGGTGGGGTCTGTAATGGCTTAGTGATTATAACAGTGAAAGTGTTAGACTCAGTTTTGAGATATATTATTGTTTGAGGCACATTGTGATATAATAGTAGGCTAATGCTGTATAGTAATACTCAGCAAATAAAGTTAGCATAGCCATATATTTTCTCTCTATATGGCATGCATCAATTTATTATTTTATCAGGTGAATGAAGCAATGCACCCAGGTACGAGCAGCAGCACAGACACAGGAGTGGCAGGCAGAGCACGTGAGCGTGCATGTGCTCATGCTTGTAGCGCCAGGGGTATTGGTAGCTTACAGTAAGGCTGGGATAGGTTATAATTCAGGTTATTAGTAATTGTACAGCAGGGATGTCAAACCAGCTTCCAGGAGGGACACTTTATCATAGTGTTTTAAGTGTATACCAGCCAACTTCATGTCAATCAAACTGTCCTCGATTCATGTCCAGCATTCATTTCAAGCCACCAGAAGTTACCATTTAATAGCTGTCTACTAAAAAATTTCTTCCCGGGGGGGCATGCCCCCGAACCCCACTAGCGACCGTGACTCCGCCCCCCTACAAAATTGTGTCCCCACCAATGTTCAAACCAAACCTACGCCCTTGACCTCCGGAATGAAGCAACCGGAGGTGGATGGAAAGACTCAATATTGCAGCTACCGGGGCATGCAAGACTCCATATCGTAGATACCGGGCATGCAATTATATATATATATATATATATATATATATATATATATATATATATATATATATATATATATTAATGTTATTTTTTTTTATTTATTTTTTTGGATGTTTGGAGTTTTACTCGCGCATAGTTTTGTATGTTATTTCCGAATTTCTCCTTAGACATGTCTGAAGGGGACACTGTATTACTTAAAACGTGAATTAACGTATTAAAACGTGTTAACTGTGAGCAGTTACCTTGGGATTACACACCAGGTTCAGACGCATTGATTGGACTAATGTATCCGCAGGCGACCTAAGACTCACCTTTCAACGGTGTCAGTAGTGCTCAACAGAAAATAATGCATACAGAAAAATATTGTATACTGGCCATGGGCTTTGGTTTTCCCCAGCGCCGTAACTAAGCATTTAGCTACCGGGGCATGCAAATATATATATATATATATATATATATATATATATATATATATATATATATATATATATATATATATATATTTATAAATTGCATGGACCTCCGGAATGAAGCAACCGGAGGTGGATGGAAAGACTCAATATTGCCTCTACTGGGGCATGCAAGACTCCATATCGTAGATACCGGGCATGCAATTATATATATATATATATATATATATATATATATATATATATATATATATATATATTATTGTTTTTTTTTTCTTTTTTTTTTTTTTTCTTGGATGTTAGGAGTTAGGATGGTATTTACTCGTGCATAGTTTTGTATGTTATTTCCGAATTTCTACTTTAACATGTCTGAAGGGGACACTGTATTACTTAAAACGTGAATTAACGTATTAAAACGTGTTAACTGTGAGCAGTTACCTTGGGATTACACACCAGGTTCAGCCACATTGATTGGACTAATGTATCCGCAGGCGACCTAAGACTCACCGTTTCCACGGTGTCAGTAGTGCTCAACAGAAAATAATGCATACAGAAAAATATTGTATACTGGCCATGGGCTTTGGTTAGCATACAGTGTCCCCTTCAGACACTAAACAGTGGCCTACAGTTTTATGTTTGTCTGAAAAAAACAACTACAATTGGTATTTTTAATAATCATTAACATGTTCATTATTTCAATATACAAACATGCAGTATTTTGCAATTATTTAAATCCAATCTTCTCCACTGCAGTTAAACTATGGTTGTTTTTCCTATGCACTTGACAGTGGTGGTGGGTGTTTTTGCCAAAAACTGCTTTAAGTGTGTGATGCAGTCTTGTAAGATTTATTGACATTATGTTGATAATCAGAACAACAGGGTTCACCAACCTCGACTAGGTCAGGGTTAACACAGTTGAGCTCAGATGAAACAGCCCATTTGCAATGTACAGTACTGGGTGGCTATTGGTCATTCAGCAGTGTGATGCAAATACCTGCAGTTACCACAAAGCGCTGACCTGAGCACACTTGCTCATTTGCTGTTCTAGTTTTCTCCCTGGGATGCTCGTACTTAAATATTTAATATAAATGGACTTTAGTTGGTATATAGGGGGCTGGTGTCTATAGAGTTAACACAAACTGTTTTACAATTTCTGAAAATGAAATTAAGAAGTTGTGAGCGATGGGGATATAAATAGGCCCAATTAATCCCACACCTGCCGCACACCTTCTGTGAATGATGCAATTGTCAGCAAATGATTTACTGACCATCCCAATATAATTTAGGAGCAAAAGAAACATCTGTAATTGGCGTAATTACAGGGATTAATTATAGCATTGTTTCTTTACCGAATATCTCAATCGTCCTGCCTGGGGACAGACGTGAAGTTATGTATATATACATTTAGTGTGCCCAATTATTTTACCCCCGATTTTCTCCCCAATTTGGAATGTCCAATTATTTTTTCTCCTCATCGCAGCAATTCCTTACACAGCTCAGGAGATCCAAAGGTTCAGTGGGCGTCCTCCGATCCCACAACCAAACTATTATCCTCTTTTACACCCAGGAACTCGAGAGCGGATGTCAGCGAGCTACTGACCTCTGGAGGACAAAGGCCAGCCCTGCAGGTGTCCGCTTTTGAGCTCACAGGGCGCCTGGCCAGCAGGGTTCACTGTAGCGCAATGAGGAGAAACAGTCCCTTTTGTTTTTGCTTCCCTAACCCACGGGAGTGCCAGAGCCAATGTTACGCTCCCTTTGGAATTCACAGCGAAGACCGACAACTTTGCACAGCCAGGACGCGAACCTGTGCTGTATGACCACACAACCACGCTTTTACCAGGTGAGCCACTCGAGGACCCCCTGATAGTGTTTTTGAGGTTAAGATTCATTTAAAAGTTATAACTAGCTCTTTATTTTATATATATATATATATATATATATATATATATATATATATATATATATATATATATATATATATATATATATTGCACCAGGATGACTGAACAAAAGGAAAAGTGAAACGAAGAAACTGTAAAAAATGACGACTGGACACCAACCACTAAAAGCTGGTAATTTTAAACTTTAAAGAGATAGTTTATACCCTCTAAGCGGGCAATTTCTAATCTCTTTATTCATGCCACTGTCTGGTGCTCCAAGGGAGACTACAGTTGGATTTTTATACCAGCTCTGTTATCCCCAGCTGGGGATGAAATCCATTGCGAAGGGGATGAAGTGGAGGTGGCTGTACACACACACACACAATTTGTTACAAACTGTTTATCCAATTGACAGGAAACTTAGCATCAACATTATAGAGTATACATTAATGATAATATACAAGATTGTGAATGTCACACAGTTTTACATACATCTGGATAATCCCTCATCAGACTGTGATTAAACATTTCATTGCTAATTCTTATTCTATCCTGTACATACTGTTGATATGTCATGTTCATCGTTTAGAGTTTACGTGGCAGGAGATGTATATGTATACATAAGCAAAGGCAAATTGTAAGCATGGCAAATTCTTTGTTGAGATTTAGTAATGTCTTTCTCAAAGAGACCCAAGTGTAAATGTTTGTCGTAATCACCATGGATAATAGCATTTACATAATGTCCCGTGACAAGAAATTACATCTAAAATACAAATGTATTTTTTTCAGATTTGTAAAAAAAGACCTGCTTCTCCTGGTGTTGTATCCTTGCTGGACGGAGATGGTGAAGATGCTGGAGGCGGCCAAGCCAGCACAGTATGGGGTAGATTTGACAAGGGACAAGAAAAGGTAATTAGAATTACAACGTGATGTTTAGGAACCCGCATTAGAGAGACAGATAGATTCAAATTATTATTTTTCTCTGTCCCCTTACATTTGTATGCTGTTTGAAATCATATTTTTGTAATAATCTGTGTTCAGGATATGCCATAGACCTAGGTTAGATGAGCCAAAATGTCTTTATATCAGTAGTAACTGTGTATAGCCAGGTATACAATCGGAAACTTAATTCACTTTTGAGTTATTGTCTATGTTTGGTACACAGCTTATCTTCCTGATTTTATTTTTATTTTTTTTTAACTTAGGTTCCATTACCAGTGCTGTCCCATAAAAATAAACCATTTTCCTGCCACATTGTTTCACCCGCTGGACATATCAATGATTCAGATCTTTTACACATATCCATCTTATATGGATGTTTTGTGTTTTGTTTATAAAAAATGTGTAAATGTGTAAAGGACTAGGGGTTGTGGTGTTTGTCTGAAGTAAGAGAGTGGTGGTGTAACATCAAATCATTTGCAGCACGAATAAGTCACAGTCACTGGCCATGTCATGCACACTTATTTCTAACTCATTGGTTGATCGAAAATAAGTTTAACATGCAATGGAGTAGTTCATTGGTTTTATACGCTCCCTTTAAAGATGTAATAAACAATCTCATCCAGTGGGATCTCTTTTCAGAGTGTGCAGTAGCAGAAGGGGATTGTGGGAATGTGTGGAGCTAAGGAAGGTAGAAGGAGATGCGCAGTAGAAACCCTGGGATATGTTTACACAATGAACTAATTTGTGGATGAATATCGTTGGTGTTAATTAAAGTTAATAAGACAAAATATTTTAGTGTAAAATTATACTTGATGGTGGGGTACTGCCTTTTTTAATTTTTACAGAGATGTCATTTTTTAAATCTTATTGCTATCTTACCAGAAGGCCACCTCCCCTCCAGACATTCCGATCAGAGAAAAGAGACAATTCGAAGCCAACCCAAAGAGACGTCCAAGACCTTGTCTGGGCTGCCTATCTGTAATATCAGCTCAAAAGGAGGCTCCTGTAACAGTAAGTTATCTTTCCTGTAGCCATTCCCTAGACTGCAGTGTTATGTGGCACTTCATTACCAAATCAATCAGAAAACATGTCACCTTCAGTTAGTCCATTTTTTTAATTTGTTTTTTAAAAATCAATTAAAAGATATTTAAACTTGTCAGTTTTTGTTTACATTGCATTATTTTGGAACTCTTAATACAATTATTGATAATAGAAACAACTTTGCAAATGCCATTACTATTTTTCAGATTCCTAGGATGAAACCGTTGGCCATAGCAACAGGAAAAACTGATTTAGCACACTTTGAAAAACAATATTGAAAATATTAAAACAATCAGCTCTATCACAATGACCTCAGTGAAACCCAGCGTGGTTGCGGGATGATACAAAATCCATTGTAATGAACAATAAGTGAAATGCCGGGGGTCCCGAGTGGCGCATCCAGTAAAGGCACTCCACGTGCAGTGCAGGATGTGCCCTATAGTCTGGACATCGCGAGTTCGAGTCCAGGCTATTCCTTTGCCGACCGAGGATGGGAGCTCCCAGGGGGCGGCGCTCAATTGGCCCACGCTTCGGAGGACAGCGTGTGTTTGTCTTCGCCCTCCAGAGTCAGCCCTGGGGTGGTAGCGGTGAGCTGAGCATAATAAAATAATTGGCCATTCCAAATTGGGGAGAAAATAATAAAAAATAATTGGCAACGACTAAATTTATAAAAAAAAAAAAAAAAGTGAAATGCTTCAGTTTTTACAAGCTTGATTAATATGCCCCTATTTACCAGATAGAGGGGTCTACTATTCAATGGTTCTATAGAATGTTGACACACGCTGATGAAAAAATAGCACCATCTAGATTTCTTCCTTATCAAGCAACTAAATCAGACACCATATATCTTGTGATCGTAGCAGATTTTGCCCATTTTGAGGATAAGTGATACCAAACATTAAACAAACTACATGGGAAGTTTTATTAAAAGGATTCTCACCTTTCCCCAGCATACAGCTGATCCTGTCCTAATGTGAAGGTGGATCCAACAAGTGACGTCGTGATCCTGCCAGTCGAAGTGCAGAAAAATCACAGTCAAATGCATGTTGGCCTGATAACCAAATATTGTTCTTTTTTTTTTTTTTTTTAAATCCTGCGCTAGTAAATCATGTATCTGTGTCAGGATAGCATATACAGCATGCTCATGCCTAAGTAAACAAACATTTTAAGAACATAAGAAAGTTTACAAACGAGAGGAGGCCATTCGGCCCATCTTGCTCTTTTGGTTGTTAGTAGCTTATTGATCCCAGAATCTCATCAAGCAGCTTCTTGAAGGATCCCAGGGTGTCGGCTTCAACAACATTACTGGGGAGCGGGTTCCAGACCCTCACAATTCTCTGTGTAGAAAAGTGCCTCCTATTTTCTGTTCTGAATGCCCCTTTATCTAATCTCCATTTGTGACTCCTGGTCCTTGTCGAAAAAGTCCCCTGGGTCGACATTGTCAATACCTTTTAGCATTTTGAATGCTTGAATCAGATCACCGCGTAGTCTTCTTTGTTCGAGACTGAATAGATTCAATTCTTTTAGCCTGTCTGCATATGACATGCCTTTTAAACCCGGGATAATTCTGGTCGCTCTTCTTTGCACTCTTTCTTGAGCAGCAATATCCTTTTTGTAACGAGGTGACCAGAACTGAACACAATATTCTAGATGAGGTCTTACTAATGCATTGTAAAGTTTTAACATTACTTCCCTTGATTTAAATTCAACACTTATCACAATATATCCGAGCATCTTGTTGGCCTTTTTTTATAGCTTCCCCACATTGTCTAGATGAAGACATTTTAATAAAGAACAAAAATAAAAAACACTTTGTTCTTGAGTTTATTTTGGTATCTTTTGAAATTGGTATTCTTCTTGTGTGTGTTTGTGTATATGCATGTGTGTGAAGGATGTGGGTTGGTGGGAGGGTGTTCATTTTAATGGATTTATGTCTTTTTAAGACAGAATGCTTTTGACAGCTGTTTTGTTGTGTTCACAAAGCTTTAACACTTGAGTAAGTCCTTGAGAATTTCATGCAATCTTTTAAAGGTTTTCTGACCTGTAAATTAGTCCTACAACCACACAATGTCAGTGGAGTACACCTAATATGTGTAATTAACAATAATTAAACATTACCAATTTTGACATGATGAATTAACACACAGAAAAGGCTAATGACTAATCAAGCTTTAAATCCAATTTCTTAAAGGCTTAAAAAAATTAGAGTGGTTATCTTCTTTCTTGGATTTGGGATTTCTATTATAATATTTTTATTTAAGTATTTCTTCAAGATATAGGCAGTGCCATTTACAGTGTGGCCCTGAATCTTGGATTACTAGCCTCCTTGAGGATCTTTAAAATACATATTCCTGCTCGAGCAATATTTTAAAAAAATATATCTCTGGTTGCAATTTGGTTTTTAACATCAGGGAAATGATTCATCTATATGCTAAGGGTTGCAACTTTAAGATCTCTTTTTTCAGTAATTTCAAATGTCTGTCTACTAAAGCCTTTCTATAATGTTCTAAAGATAAATGGCAGATTATGAAAAATATATTGTCGTCACAGTGCATGACTGCAAATGGGTACTGATGTACATTTTGTAATCTGGCACAGTCATGTTTCTTTTCTTTTTCTAAAACCAAAAGCCTTGATTGCCTCAATTTCTATAGCTATAATTACTCATTAGCCAATAGTTAATGTGTTAATAACTTATTTATTCTTTAGATCAGTTTATGGGGAATTTGTATTTGGTCATGTGGACATCTGGAGGTTATAGGAAGGACAGACTTATCATTATATATATATATATATATATATATATATATATATATATATATATATATATATATATATATATACACACACACACAGTGACACTCAAAAGTATTCACCCCCCTTGGACTTTTCCACATTTTATTGTGTTACAAATGGAATCAAAATGGATTTAATTAGGAGTTTTTGCTACTGATCAACACAAAAAGTGAAAAGTGAAAAATAAAATCTACAAATTGTTCTAAATTAATTACAAATATAAAACTGAAAATAATTGATTGCATAAGTATTCACTCCCTTTGCTATGACACACCTAAATAAGCTCTGGTGCAACCAATTGTCTTTAGAAGTCACATAATTAGTTGAATGGTGTCCACCTGTGTGCAATTAAGGTGTTTCACATGATTTCAGGTTAAATATACCTGTCTCTGGGAGGTCCCACAGTTGGTTAGTACATTTCCTAACAAAAACTACATCATGAAGATGAAGGAACATTCAAAGCAAATCCGGAATAAGGTTCTTCAAAAGCACCAATCGGGTAGGATATAAGAACATTTCCAAGGCATTGAATATCCCCCGGAGCACAGTAAAGTCCATTATTAAGAAATGGAGAGAATATGGCACAACTGTGAATCTGTCTAGAAAAGGCTGTCCTCAAAAACTGAGTATCCGGGCGAGAAGGGCACTAGCCAGGGAGGCCACCAAGAGGCCTATGGCAACTCTAAAGGAGTTACAGTCTTCCACGGCTGAGCTGGGAGACACTGTGCATACAGCAACAATAGCCCGGGTGCTTTACAAAACTGGCCTTTATGGGAGAGTGGCAAAAAGAAAGCCATTGTTGAAAAAGACTTGCATCAAATCTCGGCTAGAGTTTGCCAGAAGGCATGTGGGAGACTCTGAGACCAAGTGGAAGAAGATTCTATGGTGTGATGAGACCAAAATAGAGCTTTTTGGCCACAACGCTAAGCGCTATGTTTGGCGCAAGCCTAACACCGCACATCATCCTGAGAACACCATCCCTACCGTGAAGCATGGTGGTGGCAGCATCATGCTATGGGGATGCTTCTCTGCGTCAGGGCCTGGAAAGCTCGTGAAGATGCAAAAATTGCAGTGTCCAGATGTGCAAAGCTGGTAGAGACTTATACAAATAGACTCGTGGCTGTAATTGCTGCCAAAGGTGCCTCTACCAAATATTGACTCAAGGGGGTGAATACTTATGCAATCAATTATTTTCTGTTTTGTATTTGTAATTAATTTAGAACAATTTGTAGATTTTATTTTTCACTTTGACATTATGGACTTTTTTGTGTTGTTCAGTGGCAAAAACTCATAATTAAATCCATTATGCATCTGATGCATAGTTCACTCACCCTAGTCTCTGTAAGTCCAGAAGTTACATAAATATTAAGTATTATTTAATCCATCAATACTTCAACATTCGTAAAAGATCTTCACTCCAAATCTCACTTTATAGGCTTTACAGTACACCAAACTGCTATATCATTCTCTTGCTGTTTTGTGAGGTTTTTGAAATTGAGAGGAGCCCTAAGCTAAACTGCTATATAACATCCTGCAACATGCTTGTGGTTCAGTGTTGAGCTCTGAAGATGAGGTCACTGCTGCTTGTCTGCCTGCTTGTGGTCACACTGACTGTGGCTATTCCTGCCCCTATGTAGAGGGGTCTGAAACAGACAAAACAATGAAGGTTGGTAGAAATAGATAAAATTGTATTCTTAAAACTATGTATTTATTTGCATTACTTATTATTTAAACTGAACAAAATTAACTCTAATGAAACTCGTATTTCTAACTTGAGACATAGTATCCATTGAAAGTTAATTTCTGCAAATATATGGTAGTTCCATTCAAGGTGAAACAACTTCTAACGTAAGAAAGAAAAACATTTTACTCACTTGCAGGCAATATTCCCATATTCTAGATATTTATCTTCTAGGGTAAAACCACAAGAAACTAATCCAGGTAGACCAGAATTTTAACTGAAGTCCTTATCAACCTTGCCTATATGTTGCTGCAGGTCTTCAAAGGATGTTGGGTAATGATTACTGTGAAAAACGTTTTCTCATTTCACAGGAAGAGCAATTCCATTCTACCCAGTGTAGGGACTGTGAGCATGTGTTAATGCCATTCATGCAATCTTATTAGGTGTGGCTGAAACACTGAAATAATAAGGAACTTGCAGCACTCTCCTCTCCCAGATCACCAAAGATGTTTTACTTTCTTTTTTTTGTGTGTGCTGAAAGTCAATTTCAATTTCTTATGTATATTATACTGTATCTGGATAATCATTTAAACAAATCTTGTTATATCATGATATTTTAATATATTTTATATAAATGTTGTATTAGGCTGTGTGGTCCAGTGGTTAAAGAACAGGGCTTGTAACCAGGTTCCCGGTTCAAATCCCACCTCAGCCACTGACTCATTGTGTGATCCTGAGCAAGTCACTTAACCTCCTTGTGCTCTGTCTTTTGGGTGAGACGTAATTGTAAGTGACTCTGCAGCTGATGCATAGTTCACACACCCTAGTCTCTGTAAGTCGCCTTGGATAAAGGCGTCTGCTAAAATAAACAAATAATAATACTATTCTTTTCTTACTCAAGTGTGAACTATTTAAATAATATCCCTGATACCGATATAGTAAATGGAAGTGCACAACAAGTAAGGTTTATGAAATGATGTGGTTAACCCCACCCACTTTAAATGGTTTGGTTAGCCCCACCCACTTTAAATTATTTGGTTAACCCCGCCCATTGGCGACTCATGGCTTCTTTTTTTTTTTTTGATGTTAGGAGTTAGAATGGTATTTATCGTTTCAACGGTGTCAGTAGTGCTCAACAGAAAATAATGCATACAGAAAAATATTGTATACTGGCCATGGGCTTTGGTTTTGCCCAGCGCCGTAACTAAGCATTTAGCTACCGGGGTATGCAAATATATATATATATATATAATTGGTTTTTTTTTTTTGGATGTTAGGAGTTAGGATGGTATTTACTCGCGCATAGTTTTAAATGTTATTTCCGAATCTCTCCTTTAACATGTCTGAAGGGGACACTGTATTACTTAAAACGTGAATTAACGTATTAAAACGTGTTAACAATGAGCAGTTACCTTGGGATTACACACCAGGTTCAGACGCATTGATTGGACTAATGTATCCGCAGGCGACCTAAGACTCGCCGTTTCAACGGTGTCAGTAGTGCTCAACAGAAAATAATGCATACAGAAAAATATTGTATACTGGCCAAAGGCTTTGGTTTTGCCCAGCGCCGTAACTAAGTATTTAGCTACCGGGTATTGGCGACTCATTGCTTGAAAAACTGGTGGGGCACAGCACCCCCATCCCCCCCCCCCCCCCCCAAAAAAAAAAAAAAAACGTGCTCAAACCCGATGCCCGATTTTAACCATTTTTATGTAAACATTAAGCTAGCTTTCTAACATTACCAGATATTTCATCACAAACAGTTCTACGCCAGATTGTCACAATCAAGAGAGCTGCAAACAACACTTTACAGGCAAAAGTCTCTTATCGACAGACATCTACACCTGCACTAACCTGAGCGTTTGAAATGGAAGGATCGTCACACTCTTGTGCTGTTCGTAACATTCTGAACTACAGAAGAGTCAGGTTCGGTTTCTGTTGATGTCTCTGGCGTTGGAGGTTTAGCTTTTTTGTTGTAGAAAAACTCCAAACGTAGCTTTCTTTTTGCCATTTTAACAGGGCTCAAATTCACTCAGTTTTAGCACATATTTTCTCTGACTGAAAAAGTGAAAGTCTCACACGAGAACAAATATAACGGTGAAGGGTCTTAGACACTCTTTGTTATGTTATTATGTTTTGAAAGTTTGAAATAAACTGCGCATTTTTAAATAATAAACCCTGGCAACAGTGGCGTAGCCAGGATTTTTTTTCGGGAGAGGGTGGCAATGGTAACTTTTTTAAGGTGAATAGTCACAGTGGTGAAATTGGCAACCTGATTTCTTATTAGTGCATTGACGTTTTATTTTCGAAAAATAAAGAACTTTTTTTTTTTTAACAGAAGATCCAATAACCAAATACACTGTTGTGCAAAATAGTTAAAAAGAGAGATTCAGTTCTGAACACTTCCGTTTAAAAACTAAAAAGGAAATACGAAGCAAAGGACTTGAACTTTTAACATGCGCATCAGATTTCAATTTCACATTATGATAATAAGTAACTATATATAATTTCATTCGTACTTATGGTTGTTCATTTAACATTTGGTGTTCAAAGCAAAGCAACCCATTTTATTTAATTTCACAAATCCTGACTAATGTAATTACTCTTTGACTGACGCAGGACTGCCGATGGTACCTAATCTTCTGGAGGTTCGGGGGAGGAGGGACTTGTGTACACAGTTGCATTAACTACATTGTATAACTACAGCGCCTTTAAACACAAAAACATGTACAAACAGCTGATCCAACAAAAAACTTGGGTTGATTGACAGCAAATCCAACCACTCATTTTTTTAGGTATCACACTGCACTGACATTCGCTAGTTGAGCTGACGGACACGCTGTAGCCTAAACAAATAATCAGAATGAAAACAAGTAGGTAACCGAACTCAGGAATTGAAACAGTTTTGCCGGTTTTCTCTCAGCAGCGTCCAGAACGATAGGTTGCGGATGCAACCCCGGTTCCCTGAAAGAGAAAATAACCATCAAGGTATGGGATATTGCCGTCAGGCAGTAGCGATTGGCTGAGCTTTTATAGCAAAGCTGCCGATAGGCCTCTGCGCGAGCTGCCACGTAAGCCCGCCCCCTTGGGAGCTTACTATACGCAGTGCGCAGAGACTCACTTCCTCTTTTGCTCTTCAGGCCGTGAAGGCTTCTGAAGCGACCACGCGGCTTGATGGTTATTTTCTCTTTCAGGGAACCGGGGTTGCATCCGCAACCTATCGTTCCCTTTCAAGTCGAAAATAACCATCAAGGTATGGGAACAGTGTACCCAAGCCGTCGCGAGGGAGGATTCTCGGCAGTAGGACAGACTTACGTCATAACGCAACTGCGTAGGCAGAACATCTAGGCATATGCGGAGCTGCGCCTCAGCGTCTATGCTCGTAATGACACCTGTCTTAAAGGTGGAACAGTCAACACCATGCTATCAACCACTCTATACGTCCGCATCCTGAGGCGTCGTAGAGTGTAAAACAGATGCTCCAAACAGTGGAGCAGAGGAATCCAGTACATTTAACCTGTAAAACCTCATGAAAGTATGCGGCGTAGCCCAACTGGCTGCCGCGCAAATATCAGACACCGGCACCCCTCGAAAGAGGGCCCAGGATGTCGCCATACCCCTGGTAGAATGCGCCTTCAACTGCCCTGGTGGTGGAAGGCCTGCAGATTCATACGCTAATTTAATAGCATCCACTATCCAGTGGGAAAGGCGCTGTTTAGACAGCGGCTGACCCAAAGATCTAGAACCATGGCATATGAACAACTGTTCTGTCTGCCTCACAGTCTTTGTACGGTCCATATAACACCTCAATGCCCTCACGGGGCAGAGCATGTGTAACCGCTCTTCCTCTGGGGAAGAAAAAGGAGGAGGATGGAACGCCATCAACTCGACTGACTGGTTCATGTGGAACGGGGATATAACCTTTGGTAAAAAGGCCGGATTAGGGCGCATGGAGACCTTAGAACCGTCTCCTGCAAAACGAGTACAAGAAGGATGCACTGAAAGTGCATGTAACTCGCTCACGCGTTTTGCTGATACCACAGCCAGCAAAAAAGCTGTCTTAATAGATATGAGCTTCATATCCACGCTGTGGAGAGGCTCAAACGGTGCCTTGGTAAGGGCTTCTAGCACCACATCAAGGCTCCACGACGGTAAACTGGTCGTTCTTGGAGGCCGCAAGCGTCTTGCACCTTTCAGAAACTGAGATGCCAAAAAATGGCAACCAGGTGATAACCCGTCAATGCGTACATGACAAACCGAAATGGCAGCTAAATACACTTTAAGTGTAGAAGGAGATTTCCCTTCATCCAGCAGTTTCTGTAGAAACTGCAATATTACTGCCATAGGACAGGAGACTGGGTCGTGGCTCTCAGCCAGACACCAACTCTGAAACAGCTGCCACTTATACGCATACTGCGACCTAGTAGAGGGCGCTCTCGCACTCTGGATGGTCGATATAACTGCAGTCGAAAGCCCTAAGGCTGACAGGCGCTCCCGCTCAGGGGCCAAGCCCACAACTGCATGAGTTTGGGGTTCGGATGCCAAAGCTGTCCTTGAGCTTGGGACAACAAGTCCGCTCGCAAAGGGAGTTCCCTCGGGCGACCGTGCAGTAACTGCACTAGACTCGGGAACCATATTCTCCGAGGCCACCGAGGAGCGATCAGAATCACTGTCGCTCGCTCTACCCTGACCTTCTCCAAGAAGGCGGGGAGCATCGGAATCGGTGGAAAGGCATACAGGAGCCCTGGCGGCCATTCGTGAGCCAGTGCATCCACCCCCAGGGGGCTGTCGAGGTCCTTCACCGAGAACCAAAGAGGACAGTGCGTGGTCTCTCGCGAAGCGAAGAGATCGACCTGCGCTGTGCCGAACCATTCCCAGATGCGCTCCACCACTTGAGGGTGGAGACGCCATTCGCCCGCAAGAGGACCTCCTCTGGACAGGAGATCCGCTGCGTAATTGACTCTGCCCGGCAGATGAACTGCACGCAGAGAGGCTAAACGCGGTTGAGCCCAGAGCAACAGCCGCGTTACCATCTGGTGAAGACTGGGGGACCGCAATCCGCCCTGGCGATTGATATACGCCACTACTGTGGTGTTGTCTGACCGCACTAACACGTGCTTGTCTAGAAGCACTGGCAAGAAGTGCCGGAGGGCGAGGTCCACCGCTCTGAGCTCCAGAGCGTTGATGTGGGCTGACCTCCAGGGTCCTGACCACACTCCACGGGTCCCTGTCCCGTTCCAGACTGCTCCCCAACCGTGGTTGGAAGCGTCGGTCGTGATGACCTGCCTTCTGAAAATGGGACCCAAGCGTACGCCTTGGCGGAGGTTTGACGGAACTCTCCACCAGCGTAGCGCTTCCCAGCAGGCTCGGGATACCCTTAGCCTGCGGTGTTTGTCTCTCCGCGGATGCAACGCGAAGGCATTGAACCAGGCCTGCAGAGGTCTCTGGTGTAGTAAGCCCAAAGGAAGGGCTTGTGAGGCGGCAGCCATCAACCCCAGCATGCGCTGACACAGCTCCATGCTGACTGTTTGTCTCAACCTGAATAGGGAAAGACACCGCTCTATTGAGGCAACTCTTTGTGTCGACAGGGTCGCTTCCATGGACACTGAGTCCAGATGCAGACCCAAGAACTCGGTCTGTTGGCTCGGCACTAGGCGGCTCTTTTCTGAATTGATCTTCAGACCTAGCCGCCGAAGATGGTCTGTAACCATCACTGTGTGCTGTGCCACCTGCTCCTTTGACTGCGCGCAGACGAGCCAGTCGTCCAGATAATTCAGCAGTCGGACACCTTGAGCCCGCAAGGGAGCTAGAATGGCATCCATACATTTCGAAAAGGTTCGAGGAGATAGTGACAGGCCGAACGGAAGGACACAAAACTCGTATACCCTGCTCTGGAATGCGAAACGCAGATACTTCCTGTGACCCGGGCAGATGGGAACGTGAAAGTACGCATCTGTCAGGTCCACGGTGGTGAACCAGTCGCCGTGTCGGACTGACTGGATGATGTGCCTGTGCGTAAGCATCCTGAACGATAACACCCGCAGGTATTTGTTCAGTACTCGCAGATCTAAAATAGGACGGAGCCCGCCGTCCTTCTTGGGCACCAGGAAGTATTTGGAATAGAACCCCTGGTCGATCAGAGCAGGGTCTACTTGTTGAATGGCACGCTTGCTGAGCAATGCTTGTATTTCCACATTCAGAGCTGAGGACTGAACCGAGTCCTTCACTGCAGTTACGACCACCCCCCGAAAGGGGGGAGGTTTTAACTGGAACTGAAGGGTGTACCCGGTGGATATAGTTTTGTGCACCCAGATGTCGTTGGTGCATTGTTGCCAGAACTGGAGCTGGGAGACAGTGTAGGGGAGGGTTAACAGCTGCCTGGTGTTCTCAGGGCTGTTTGGGCTGGG
The DNA here is from genome assembly GCF_902713425.1 of Acipenser ruthenus. Taxonomy (NCBI): domain Eukaryota; kingdom Metazoa; phylum Chordata; class Actinopteri; order Acipenseriformes; family Acipenseridae; genus Acipenser; species Acipenser ruthenus. Next base: position 73,990,768 of record NC_081191.1, on the reverse strand, counting down.
CTCGTTCGCGAGGGGCCTGGCCAGAGCCCCGAGGGCGTGGCTTGGCACCACCTCTAGGGCGCCACCCTCCGCGCTGCGGTCTTGAAAAAGGAGGTTGACCGCGCGCTGCTGTGCTTGAGGGAGAGGTCTTAGTCCCCCCTGGCCGTGGCTGGTGCTGTGGTGGTGCCCTGCGCCACTGATGTTCCTGAGGCCGCTTCGGCTGGAACGACGGTTTTGGCCACATTTTCGCCATCTGCTGTGACGCCTCCCGCGCCTTGGCGGAGCGTTGCAGCATCTCCTCCACCGCTGGACCAAATGTGTGTCCCGGTGTAATTGGGGCATCCAGCAACGGGGCCTTATCAGGTTCCTGCACTCTCGCCTGCGAGAGCCAGAGCTGCCTTCTGGCCACCACCAGAGACGCGATGCTCCTGCCCTGAGCCCGCGCGTTGAGCTGGGCCAGCTTCACCAGCAGTTGACTGACGGTCCCCAACTCGCTTCTGAGGGCCGCCGAAGGGCACTCAGGCAGGTCTTTAATTAATGCCGCTTGGTAGACCGTCAGCAAGCTGGCCACATTAGAGAGCTTGACCGCCTCTGTGGCCGCAGCGTACCCCTTCTTGAGGTGTACCTCAGTGGTCCTGCACTGCTTATTGGGGCATGCAGGATCTTTCGTCAGCCCCGATAGTGTTGGCGTCTTCACCAACGCGGCGAACGCAGCGTCCACAGGTGGGAAGGACGCCAACCCAGCCTCACTTGCCCCTTGCATGTTAAAGGCCGAGGCCTTGCGAGAAGTCGCCGGGGCAGAGGCCGGAGCCCCCCAGGTGGACTGTACCTCCTTAATAAAGTCCGGGAATGCCGGAAGCATCCTGGACTGACTGGACTGGGCTGAAGGCGACTCAAACAAGGAGCGCCGAGGCGGCTCCGCCATCGGCCACTCGACGCCCAAGTGGCGGGTTGCTCTGTCCACCACAGACCACGTAGGGTCATTGGTGTCCAGCACGTGGAGCTCGTCCTCAGAGTGCTGGGAGGCTACCTCAGCCTCTGTACTGTCCCCCTCTAGGATGTCAGATGCGTCTCTAGACAGCGCATCGATATCCCACTCCCCTTGAGACTGCACTGGAGGAGCGACGACCGGTGCAGGTTGTGGAGGGGCCACTGGCTGACTAGCAATGGGCCCAGTCGGTTGTCCTGGGACTGGAGGCACCACATTTGCTAAGGACATGAGGATGGACTGCTGCCCCATCATAACCTCCATGAATTGGGACATTTTGGAGGTTAGCTCTGCCACCCCCGACCTGTCTCTGTATCGCCTGTCCCGACGAGGGGAACGAGAGCGTGCTCTCCGTCGAGGCGATCTGGAGTGCGACCTAGACTCCCGACGGGGGCGTACCCTACGAGGGGAGGGGCTGCGCTCCCGAGCGCGTCTGGTGGGGGACCTCTGACCAGCCGTTAGCTGGGAGGACGGGCTCCTGGAGAGCTGCAGCCGCCCTGGCGGCGTCGCCGTAGATGACGGCGGGGCAGAAATGGTGTGGGACGATCCAGTGGAAGGAGAGCGCCCACCCACTGCTTTCTTCGCCCTTTGGCGGAGGGTGCGTGTCTGGAAACCAGCACAAAGATGGCAAAAAGCCCTATCCGCCAACGCGGATGCGGCGTGCTCTGGCCCCAGACACGCCACACAGTCCTCATGGGGGTCGCTCGCTGGCAATTTTGCCTGGCAGGTGACGCAACGGTGGAACCCGGACATGGTTGCCGAAGCGTGGACGTGCCCTGGTCGTAAAGGCGTCGATGCGCCAAGCGTCGAGCGCCGAAGCGTCGAGCGTTGAGGTGCGTGCACCGAGCGTCAAGGCGTCGAAGCGCCGAGCGTCGAGGTGCGTGCACCGAGCGTCGAGCGTCGAGGTGCGTGCACCGAGCGTCGAGCGTCGAGGTGCGTGCACCGAGCGTCAAGGCGTCGATGCGCCGAAGCGTCGAGCGTCGAGGTGCGTGCACCGAGCGTCGAGCGTCGAGGTGCGTGCACCGAGCGTCGAGCGTCGAGGTGCGTGCACCGAGCGTCGAGGCGCCGACGCGCCGAGCGTCGAGCGCCGAAGCGTCGAGCGTCGAGGTGCGTGCACCGAGCGTCGAGCGCCGAAGCGTCGAGGTGCGTGCACCGAGCGTCGAGGCGTCGACGCGCCGAGCGTCGAGCGCCGAGCGTCGAGGTGCGTGCACCGAGCGTCGAGGTGCGTGCACCGAGCGTCGAGGCGTCGACGCGCCGAGCGTCGAGCGCCGAAGCGTCGAGCGTCGAGGTGCGTGCACCGAGCGTCGAGCGCCGAAGCGTCGAGCGTCGAGGTGCGTGCACCGAGCGTCGATGCGCCGAAGTCCCCAAGCGCAGACGCGCTAGCACCAAGCGCTGATGCGCTGCACAAAGCGCCGAAGCGCTGCACCAAGTGGCAAAGTGCCGACACCAAGCGCCTAAGCGCAGCACGCCGGAGCGTGAGTACCGAGCGTAGAACGCTAGCACAGACGCCTAAGCGTCAGCTGACCCGCAGAGCGGAGACGCTATGTGCTGGTACAGTGTCTTATGCTGTGCACTACTTACCTGCTGGTGCTGGGGATAGAGGCTTAGTGGTCGTCTTCCTCTGTGTAGTGAATGGGATTTTTTTTTTTTTTTCGCTGCAGCAGTACTGCTGGTGGTGATTATGTGACTGGGACACAGTATATGTGGGCACAGTACAACTACCACGCGTTTTTTTTTTTTTTTTTTTTTTTTTTTTTTTTTTTTTTTTTTACCGCAGGCAGTACGTGGGAGACAGCAGAGCAGGCTCCACACACACGCGGTCTAGCCAAGGCAAGACCGGGGCTGCAGACACGCGCGCGGCCAAGGCCAACGCAACGTGCGTCACAAATATATACAATACACACAGAAAAATATATATTTTAATACAACCCAAAACACAACACAATAATCAAAATTAATTAATAAAGGAAAGACGGGAGACCACGAGAAACGCGATGCAAGCAAAGCGTGAAGGAAATATATAAAATATATAAAAATATACACAATATATAAAATCCTTAAATAATAACGACTCCGAAGAGTGTAACTGAAATAAACTCGGAGAAGGGGCAAAAACCAGCTTCTCAAGCTTTAAGCTTTTTGAGTACAGTCAGCTACAGGCTCTAATACCTACCGCTACCAATGCTGAAGACAAAAGAGGAAGTGAGTCTCTGCGCGCTGCGTATAGTAAGCTCCCAAGGGGGCGGGCTTACGTGGCAGCTCGCGCAGAGGCCTATCGGCAGCTTTGCTATAAAAGCTCAGCCAATCGCTACTGCCTGACGGCAATATCCCATACCTTGATGGTTATTTTCGACTTGAAAGGGAACTGTTTTCATTCTGATTTATTTCTTTAGTTATTCAATTAATAACAGGTTGTACATTTACCACCACTCCATCTCCAAGACCTGGATGGACTTGGTTACCGTCCCTTGATGAAGCTGGCTGCACATTCCGTGAAAAATAATAATCTTATTAGTAGGCTGGCTGCTGGAGAGGTCAGCTGGCAATAAGATATGTCATGAGGCGAGTGCATTCTATGTAAATACATAGGCTACTCATTACATAGTAGATGTCCTCTACCACATCTATGTGTGTAGTAGCTAGGCTACATAGCATATACAGTAATGATAGCCTATATGTTTCATGCATCTGTGTTTGGGGTTGAGCAAGTACAGCTTGCTTATGTATTCTCATTGGTTGATAGCAACGCGGTAAATAAAAAAGTTCTTTCCGTGAGCGAAAAGAAAAATCAGCGCCGCTCATGCCACGTCCCCCCCCCCGCTATAATGGGAAGCGAAAAATATAACAATATTGCAATTTCTTACACATGTTTCAGTGTGAACGATCCTAACACAGTGGCTAAGCCACTCCCTGGCAGAAATCTTTGGGGGGGGGGGGGGGGGGGGGGGGGGCAACGGTGTCAGTAGTGCTCAACAGAAAAGAATGCATACAGAAAAATATTGTATACTGGCCATAGGCTTTGGTTTTGCACAGCGCCGTAACTAAGCATTTAGCTACCGGGGCATATATATATATATATATATATATATATATATATATTATTACTATTATTATTATTTATTTCTTAGCAGACGCCCTTATCCAGGGCGACTTACAATTGTTACACGATATCACAGTATTTTTACTACAATTACCCATTTATACAGTTGGGTTTTTACTGGAGCAATCTAGGTAAGCGAGCGCCGAAGTGCGTGCACCGAGCGTCGAGGTGCGTGCACCGAGCGTCAAGGCGTCGAAGCGCCGAGCGTCGAGGTGCGTGCACCGAGCGTCGAGCGTCGAGGTGCGTGCACCGAGCGTCGAGCGTCGAGGTGCGTGCACCGAGCGTCAAGGCGTCGATGCGCCGAAGCGTCGAGCGTCGAGGTGCGTGCACCGAGCGTCGAGCGTCGAGGTGCGTGCACCGAGCGTCGAGCGTCGAGGTGCGTGCACCGAGCGCCGAGGCGCCGACGCGCCGAGCGTCGAGCGCCGAAGCGTCGAGCGTCGAGGTGCGTGCACCGAGCGTCGAGCGCCGAAGCGTCGAGGTGCGTGCACCGAGCGTCGAGGCGTCGACGCGCCGAGCGTCGAGCGCCGAGCGTCGAGGTGCGTGCACCGAGCGTCGAGGTGCGTGCACCGAGCGTCGAGGCGTCGACGCGCCGAGCGTCGAGCGCCGAAGCGTCGAGCGTCGAGGTGCGTGCACCGAGCGTCGAGCGCCGAAGCGTCGAGCGTCGAGGTGCGTGCACCGAGCGTCGATGCGCCGAAGTCCCCAAGCGCAGACGCGCTAGCACCAAGCGCTGATGCGCTGCACAAAGCGCCGAAGAGCTGCACCAAGTGGCAAAGTGCCGACACCAAGCGCCTAAGCGCAGCACGCCGGAGCGTGAGTACCGAGCGTAGAACGCTAGCACAGACGCCTAAGCGTCAGCTGACCCGCAGAGCGGAGACGCTATGTGCTGGTACAGTGTCTTATGCTGTGCACTACTTACCTGCTGGTGCTGGGGATAGAGGCTTAGTGGTCGTCTTCCTCTGTGTAGTGAATGGGATTTTTTTTTTTTTTTTTTTTTTTTTTTTCGCTGCAGCAGTACTGCTGGTGGTGATTATGTGACTGGGACACAGTATATGTGGGCACAGTACAACTACCACGCGTTTTTTTTTTTTTTTTTTTTTTTTTTTTTTTTTTTTTTTTTTTTTACCGCAGGCAGTACGTGGGAGACAGCAGAGCAGGCTCCACACACACGCGGTCTAGCCAAGGCAAGACCGGGGCTGCAGACACGCGCGCGGCCAAGGCCAACGCAACGTGCGTCACAAATATATACAATACACACAGAAAAATATATATTTTAATACAACCCAAAACACAACACAATAATCAAAATTAATTAATAAAGGAAAGACGGGAGACCACGAGAAACGCGATGCAAGCAAAGCGTGAAGGAAATATATAAAATATATAAAAATATACACAATATATAAAATCCTTAAATAATAACGACTCCGAAGAGTGTAACTGAAATAAACTCGGAGAAGGGGCAAAAACCAGCTTCTCAAGCTTTAAGCTTTTTGAGTACAGTCAGCTACAGGCTCTAATACCTACCGCTACCAATGCTGAAGACAAAAGAGGAAGTGAGTCTCTGCGCGCTGCGTATAGTAAGCTCCCAAGGGGGCGGGCTTACGTGGCAGCTCGCGCAGAGGCCTATCGGCAGCTTTGCTATAAAAGCTCAGCCAATCGCTACTGCCTGACGGCAATATCCCATACCTTGATGGTTATTTTCGACTTGAAAGGGAACTGTTTTCATTCTGATTTATTTCTTTAGTTATTCAATTAATAACAGGTTGTACATTTACCACCACTCCATCTCCAAGACCTGGATGGACTTGGTTACCGTCCCTTGATGAAGCTGGCTGCACATTCCGTGAAAAATAATAATCTTATTAGTAGGCTGGCTGCTGGAGAGGTCAGCTGGCAATAAGATATGTCATGAGGCGAGTGCATTCTATGTAAATACATAGGCTACTCATTACATAGTAGATGTCCTCTACCACATCTATGTGTGTAGTAGCTAGGCTACATAGCATATACAGTAATGATAGCCTATATGTTTCATGCATCTGTGTTTGGGGTTGAGCAAGTACAGCTTGCTTATGTATTCTCATTGGTTGATAGCAACGCGGTAAATAAAAAAGTTCTTTCCGTGAGCGAAAAGAAAAATCAGCGCCGCTCATGCCACGTCCCCCCCCCCGCTATAATGGGAAGCGAAAAATATAACAATATTGCAATTTCTTACACATGTTTCAGTGTGAACGATCCTAACACAGTGGCTAAGCCACTCCCTGGCAGAAATCTTTGGGGGGGGGGGGGGGGGGGGGGGCAACGGTGTCAGTAGTGCTCAACAGAAAAGAATGCATACAGAAAAATATTGTATACTGGCCATAGGCTTTGGTTTTGCACAGCGCCGTAACTAAGCATTTAGCTACCGGGGCATATATATATATATATATATATATATATATATATATATATATATATATATATATATATATATATCCCGGGCATGCAAGACTCCATATCGTAGCTACCGGGGCATGCAATTATATATATATATATATATATATATATATATATATATATATATATATATATCCCGGGCATGCAAGACTCCATATCGTAGCTACCGGGGCATGCAATTTTATATATATATATATATATATATATATATATATATATATATATATATATATATATATATATATATATATTATTACTATTATTATTATTTATTTCTTAGCAGACGCCCTTATCCAGGGCGACTTACAATTGTTACACGATATCACAGTATTTTTACTACAATTACCCATTTATACAGTTGGGTTTTTACTGGAGCAATCTAGGTAATGTACCTTGCTCAATTGTACAGCAGCAGTGTCCTACACCGGTGATTGAACCCATGAGCCTCCGGTCAAGAGTCCAGAGCTCTAACCACTACTCCACTACTTGTTATTTTTTTTTTTTTGGATGTTAGGAGTTAGGATGGTATTTACTCGCGCATGCAGGTTCAGACGCATTGATTGGACTAATGTATCCACAGGCGACCTAAGACTCACCTAGCATCCACGGCTGCACATTAACCAAATGTAGGGGACTGGCTCCGGGCACAGCGCCCTATTCGACGACAGGTGGCAACGGCGAGTCAGTCCAGCCGTGCCCGTTACACAGCCCCCATCTTAGGGCCGAACGTCCCGCTGGCCCAACACTTAATGTCTCACAAAGTCAGAGAGTCCCGGGGGTGGTCGACGGATACGCTGGCCGCGCTGGAGCACAGGTGCAGCGGGCTGGGAGTCAGCTGGAGCCGGAATGCTCCTACCTGGGCCACCAGCTGGTGAACTATTCGGTGGTTGCAAGGGGGAAGCGCTTTCCCTGTCCTGGGAGCTGGCCTCCGGGCTGGCTGCAGGGACAACCGAGTTTGTTCCGGGGCGGTAGGGGGCCAAGCGGTCTTGGTGGAGCACAACCGCCCGGCTACGGGTCCGCAGCCGCACTCGATAAGTCACCTCGGAGAGCCTCTCCAGTACAACACAGAGGCCCTCCCAGTTACTGGCCAGCTTGGGGCAGAGTCCCTTTCTTCGCCGAGGGCAGTGAACCCAGACCTGCTGCCCAGCTTGAAATCCCCGGCCCTTGCAGTGAGTATCGTATGCCCGTTTCTGACGCTGGCCAGCTGAGGTGAGGTGCTTCCGAGCGTAAGCATGGGCAGTGTCCAATCGGTCCTGTAGCTGCTGGAGGTATTCCGGGCCGGTAGGTTCCGGAGTGTGGAGCTGAGGTGGCCGGCCAAACACAAGGTCCACTGGGGTGCGGAGCTCTCTCCCAAACATAAGAGCCGCTGGCGTGCACCCTGTAGATTCATGCACTGCAGTCCGGTAGGCCATTAGGACCAAGGGCAAGCATTGATCCCAGTCACGCTGGTGCTGGGAGGTCCACATGGTCAGCTGGGTGGCAAGGGTGCGGTTAAACCGCTCCACCAATCCATCGCTCTGTGGGTGTAGTGGGGTCGTCCTGGTTTTCTTAATACCCAGCCGCCTGCACACCTCACCAAACACCTGCGCTTCAAAGTTACGCCCCTGGTCACTGTGTAGCTCCTCGGGAACCCCAAACCGGCAGAACATGCCTTCCAGCAGTGCCTCCGCGCAGGTAGTCGTGCTCTGATCGGGGACTGCGTACGCCTCGGGCCATTTAGTAAAGTAATCCATGGCCACCAGGACGTACCGGTTGCCCCCCTCCGTCCGTGGAACGGCCCTAAGATGTCCACACCGACGCGCTCTAATGGTGCCCCCACCTGGTACTGCTGGAGCGGGGCATGAGAGCGGTCCAAGGGGCCCTTCCGGGCGGTGCACTGGTCACAGCGTCGCACATAAGTCTCCACATCACGTCGGCACCGTCCCCAGTAGAACCGCTCCCGAAGCCGACCCAGGGTCTTGGCAACGCCGAAGTGTCCAGTGGCTGGTCCGCCATGCACGGCTCGCAGGACGGTCTCTCGGAGAGCTTGAGGAACCACCACTTGTAGCCGCTTGCGCCCTGTCGCAGGGTCTGTCCGGAAATGGTACAGCACACTTTCCCGGAGGCTCAAACATTCCCATTGCGCCAACAGCACTTTTACCTCTGGGGAGAGGGCTAACACCGCACGTCTGGCTGGGCGCTGACCCGCCGATAACCAGCGGATCAGTGGTGCCAGCTCAGCGTCCAGACCCTGCTGACGCTGGATCTCCCCCGCTGGCAACTCAAGGGGGGTCTCCACAGCTACAGTGGCAGCACTTACTCGCTCCTCCATCCGATGGCAGTGCTTACAGTCCTCAGAGAAGCAGGGGCGACGGGACAGGGCATCTGCATTATTGTGTAGGCATACCCTTGCAGTGTCTCTATCCAGCGAGCCACCTGTCCTTCGGGCTCGCGGAAGTTGAGCAGCCACCGCAGGGAGGCGTGATCCGTGCGCAGCTTGAATCTTCACCCGTAGAGATAGGGACGAAAGTGGTGCACGGCCCGTACTACAGCCAACAGTTCCCGGCGAGTCACACAATAGTTCCGCTCTGTTTAACTAAGAGCTTGGCTGTAGTACGCGACCACTTGTTCTCCGTCCGAGCCTTCCTGGGCTAGCACTGCTCCGATCCCCACATCGCTCGCGTCCGTGTCCAGGATGAACGGTTTTTGGGGGTCAGGGAACACCAAGACTGGGGCCTTCACAAGGGCCTCTCGCAATTCCCCAAAGGCAGCTGCGCAGTCGGTGTCCCAGCTGAACCAGCCCCCTTTCTCAGTCAGGCGGTGCAGGGGCCTGGCGATCTGAGCAAAGTCCTTCACAAAGCGGTGGTAATAAGACACCAGGCCCAGAAAGCTACGCACCTCTGTCACAGTCCTGGGGACCGGCCAGTCCTTTACAGCAGTCACTTTAGCAGGGTCTGTGGCAATGCCGTCTGCCCCGACAACATGTCCGAGGAAGTGTGTTTCTCTTCTCAGCAGGTTGCACTTCCCAGGGTGGAGTTTTAAGCGAGCTCCACGGATGCGCTCGAACACAGTCCGCAAGTTCTGCAGTGCCGCCGAAAAGGTGGTGGCGTGAACCAGTAAGTCATCCAGGTATACAACACAATGGGTCCGTGGAACTCCGGTGAGCACCCGCTCCATCAGGCGCTCGAACGTTGCTGGGGCATTGCACAGTCCAAAGGGCATCACTGAAAACTGCCACAGACCCTGGCCAATGGAGAATGCAGTTTTCTGTCATGCCTCAGGGGCCAGCTCAACCTGCCAGTATCCGCTGCGCAGGTCGAGGGAGCTGAACCAGCGGGAGCCTGTGATGTAGTCCAGAGCTTCATCGATTCTGGGGAGGGGGTACGAGTCCTTGTGTGTCACTGCATTCAGTTTGCGATAATCCACACAGAACCGCAGTGACCCGTCTTTTTTTTTACTAGCAGGGCTGGCGCGGCCCAGGGGCTAGCCGATGGTTCAATTACCCCGGCAGTGGCCATTTCCAGAATCATGCCCTCGGCCGCTTCCCGCTTTGCCAAGGGTAGCCGCCGTGGCCGCTCCCGGATCGGAGCCGCGTCTCCCGTGTTAATGCTGTGCTGAACTAATCCAGTCCGCCCACAGTCCTCTATGTTTGCAGCAAAAATGTCCAAGTACCCCCTTAATAGTTCCCATAACTGGTCCCGCTGGCCCTGAGATAGACCCTCCTTACTCCTCTGCCACAGCGCTTTCACCGCATCAGTTATCCTGCAGTCCTGTGTTCCACCGGTTGTGGTTGCAGGGGGCGGTGAAAGTTCTGCAGGAGAGGGGGCGGAGACAGTTGAAGCCCTTGCAAACTCCGTCGCCGATGTCCTGTCCTCTGCTTCTGGGAGAGGCCGGGTCCTGCCCCCCTGCGTCCGACGAACCTCCCTCATCTGGCTATGCCGCACGGTGGTTCTGGTGCGGCGTTGCTCCCCTTCCTTCTCCCGACCCGGAATCAGGCGCAGTTGGCTCTGGCCAAGGCACAAGGTTCCCTCAGCCAAGTCGATGGTAGCTCCTACTTTGTTCAGGAGGTCCAGGCCCAGAATGCAGCGATCCTGTATCTCCGCCAGCCAGAATTCGTGTTGGATCGTGCAGTCTCCGAGCTGGATCTCCAGATGCCGTCGTCCCAGCATGGACGCGACCTGGCCGGTGACAGTGCGGAGGCGAACCGTGGTGGGCGTCCAGCCTTCCAGCCATCCGTCACTTTCCCTGGGGAGGACCCCGGGCTGCAGGATGGAGATGGTGGAGCCTGTGTCGACCAAGGCCTTGCACTGCACCCCATTTAAGAGGCAGGGTGCATGCAGACTGTTGCCCCGGCCAACACGGCCCACCATTGCCACGCGTCGTTCTCTTTGTCTCTATGGGTGGGGGAAGGAAGGTGAAGGAGCTGCGGTCCCCCGTTTACGCCGCTCCTTTTTCGTTTCCCGCCCATGACGTCTCTTCTTCAGATGGTACTGGGTGACGGCGGCGGCGGCATTGTGCATGCAGGTGACCCGGGCTTCCGCAGTTCCAGCAGCGCCTTACAGGAGTGGTCTGCCTGACAGCGGCGGTATCCTCGTCTCCATCGCTATCTTCCTTTCCTCTGACCGCGCAGACTTTGGGGATCCGGACTCTCTCGCCCTCCTCGAGCACGGCCTCAATCCTTAGGGCATGGGTTAAAGCCTGCTCTAGGGAGGTTGGGGCAATGAGCCGAACCTGTTGTGAGAGCGCGGTGGGCTTCAAGCCACGGATGAACGCCTCCATCGCCAGGTCTTCTTGTACAGCCGGAGGTAAACCAGGATACCCCCTCCGTGCCAAGTATTTAGTGTCTGCGGCCAGTATCCCGAGTTTCTCGACACTGACTCTCTATATATATATATATATTATTGTTATTATTTTTTTTTTTTTTGGATGTTAGGAGTTAGGATGGTATTTACTCGCGCATAGTTTTGTATGTTATTTCCGAATTTCTCCTTTAACATGTCTGAAGGGGACACTGTATTACTTAAAACGTGAATTAACGTATTAAAACGTGTTAACTGTGAGCAGTTACCTTGGGATTACACACCAGGTTCAGACGCATTGATTGGACTAATGTATCCGCAGGCGACCTAAGACTCACCGTTTCAACGGTGTCAGTAGTGCTCAACAGAAAATAATGCATACAGAAAAATATTGTATACTGGCCATGGGCTTTGGTTTTGCCCAGCGCCTTAACAAAGCATTTAGCTACCGGGGTATGCAAATATATATATATATATATATATATATATATATATATATATATATATATATATATATATATAATTGCATGGACCTCCTTAATGAAGCAACCGGAGGTGGATGGAAAGACTCGATATTGCAGCTACCGGGGCATGCAAGAATCCATATCGTAGATACCGGGCATGCAATTATATATATATATATATATATATATATATATATATATATATTATTGTTATTTTTTTTTTTGTGGATGTTAGGAGTTAGGATGGTATTTGCTCGCGCATAGTTTAAAATGTTATTTCCGAATCTCTCCTTTAACATGTCTGAAGGAGACACTGTATTACTTAAAACGTGAATTAACGTATTAAAACGTGTTAACAATGAGCAGTTACCTTGGGATTACACACCAGGTTCAGACGCATTGATTGGACTAATGTATCCGAAGGCGACCTGTAAGACTCGCCGTTTCAACGGTGTCAGTAGTGCTCAACAGAAAATAATGCATACAGAAAAATATTGTATACTGGCCATGGGCTTTGGTTTTGCCCAGCGCCGTAACTAAGCATTTAGCTACCGGGGTATGCAAATATATATATATATATATATATATATATATATATATATATATATATATATATATATATATATATATATATAAATTGCATGGACCTCCGGAATGAAGCAACCGGAGGTGGATGGAAAGACTCAATATTGCAGCTACCGGGGCATGCAAGAATCCATATCGTAGATACCGGGCATGCAATTATATATATATATATATATATATATATATATATATATATATATATATATATATATATATATATATATATATTATTGTTCTTTTTTTTTCTTTTTTTTTTTTGGATGTTAGGAGTTAGGATGGTATTTACTCGCGCATAGTTTTGTATGTTATTTCCGAATTTCTCCTTTAACATGTTTGAAGGGGACACTGTATTACTTAAAACGTGAACTAACGTATTAAAACGTGTTAACTGTGAGCAGTTACCTTGGGATTACACACCAGGTTCAGACGCATTGATTGGACTAATGTATCTGCAGGCGACCTAAGATTCACCGTTTCAAAGGTGTCAGTAGTGCTCAACAGAAAATAATGCATACAGAAAAATATTGTATACTGGCCATGGGCTTTGGTTTTGCCCAGCGCCGAAACTAAGCATTTAGCTACCGGGGTATGCAAATATATATATATATATATATATATATATATATATATATATATATATATATATATATATATATATATATATATATAAATTGCATGGACCTCCGGAATGAAGCAACCGGAGGTGGATGGAAAGACTCAATATTGCAGCTACCGGGGCATGCAAGAATCCATATCGTAGATACCGGGCATGCAATTATATATATATATATATATATATATATATATATATATATATATATATATATATATATATATATATATATTATTGTTATTTTTTTTTCTTTTTTTTTTTTTGGATGTTAGGAGTTAGGATGGTATTTACTCGCGCATAGTTTTGTATGTTATTTCCGAATTTCTCCTTTAACATGTCTGAAGGGGACACTGTATTACTTAAAACGTGAACTAACGTATTAAAACGTGTTAACTGTGAGCAGTTACCTTGGGATTACACACCAGGTTCAGACGCATTGATTGGACTAATGTATCTGCAGGCGACCTAAGATTCACCGTTTCAAAGGTGTCAGTAGTGCTCAACAGAAAATAATGCATACAGAAAAATATTGTATACTGGCCATGGGCTTTGGTTTTGCCCAGCGCCGTAACTAAGCATTTAGCTACCGGGGCATGCAAATACATAAATCTGTCTATTAAAACGTGTTAACTGTGAGCAGTTACCTTGGGATTACACACCAGGTTCAGACGCATTGATTGGACTAATGTATCCGCAGGCGACCTAAGACTGTCCTATATATAAATTGCATGGACAGATGCCTTGACCAGTCTGCACCCAGCTACCTCCAGACCCTCATCTCTCCCTACACCCCCACTCGACCTCTCCGCTCCGCCTGCACTAGAAGACTAGCTCTACCACCGCTACGCTCCCCTGCCTCCAAAGCCCGCTCCTTCTCCACCCTTGCTCCGCAGTGGTGGAATGACCTTCCTACAGATGTCAGGACTGCCCAGTCCCTGACCACATTCCGGCGCCTCCTTAAGACTCACCTCTTCAAAGAGCACCTGTAGAACTCCTCTGTTTGTATCCTGGGACACTATCACCCTTCATGTAAATGTGCTTTATTTTGCTCTTATCAGCCCCTATTTTACTGCATTTAATCCTGTACTTCAGAATACTGTAATCTGCCAAGTTTTTAACCTGTAGTACTTTGTATTTACTCACATCCTGATGTAACTATCACTATTTAATCATATCCTGATGTAACTATCACTATTACCTGCTGTATTATTGAATTGTGGTTTGTCAAACTTGTACTTTACTTGAACAAAAGTTATTGTATTGCCTGCTCTTATTGTATTACTTGTATTGTAACGCTTGAAATGTTTTTGCTTACGATTGTAAGTCGCCCTGGATAAGGGCGTCTGCTAAGAAATAAATAATAATAATAATAATGGACCTCCGGAATGAAGCAACCGGAGGTGGATGGAAAGACTCAATATTGCAGCTACCGGGGCATGCAAGACTCCATATCGTAGATACCGGGCATGCAATTATATGTATATATATGTATATATATATATATATATATATATATATATATATATATATATATATATATATATATATATATATATATATATGTTATTTTATTTTATTTTTTTTTTTTTTTTGGATGTTAGGAGTTAGGATGGTATTTACTCGCGCATAGTTTTGTATGTTATTTCCGAATTTCTCCTTTAACATGTCTGAAGGGGACACTGTATTACTTAAAACGTGAATTAACATATTAAAACGTGTCAACTGTGAGCAGTTACCTTGGGATTACACACCAGGTTCAGACGCATTGATTGGACTAATATATCCGCAGGCGACCTAAGACTCACCGTTTCAACGGTGTCAGTAGTGCTCAACAGAAAATAATGCATACAGAAAAATATTGTATACTGGCCATGGGCTTTGGTTTTGCCCACCGCCGTAACTAAGCATTTAGCTACCGGGGCATGCAAATATATATATTTGTGGCACACTCTACAACCCGGTTTCTCAGAGACGTCGGATTCAGCGGCCAAGAGTCGAATATGCGTGTCTGCATAATTTGTCTGGTTAAATAACATGCTAGGAATTACTGGTTTGCAATATCAATAAAAACAAAGAAATACTTTTTATAGAAACCCTTTATTACGGGTAGAGCAATAAAATAAATAAATACAGTATAGGAGTTATACTTTTAATTATAACACATAAATGCATACAAATAAAACAGTCTGTATATGTTTCATTACCCTTAGAATAACAAATACACAAATAAGTGAAAGGCTGACAACATTTCTTGACAGGTAGATATATAAATATATTAATTATAACTAATCATAATATATTATCCATAATGTAATTAATTTAATTACAAACAAAACAAGCAAAAACCTAACTTTAGTCACAAGTATTTTATAAAACAAGTATTATAAAAAATATTAACACATTTATTTATTTTTATTTATTTATTTATTGCATTTATATAGCGCTTTTTATACAAAAGTATCGCAAAGCACTGTATAGTACATAGCAGGACAAAAATCACAATCCGTTTGTATAGCAGGTCACACATATAACTGCTACACTCAGCCCATTTAAATACAGATTTAAACAGTATACACAATACAAAAGCACCAATTTTAAAGTTACATTAAAACCCACTAAGATAAGCGAGCCATTTTATAAAAGTGTGTTTTTAGTCTTGACTTGAAAACTGTAATGGACCCAGATTTCCTGATAAACGAAGGCTGAGCATTCCAGAAAAAAGCCCTGCCTCCCGTGTTGTTTTGTTGACCCTAGGAATAACCAGCAGCCCCACATCCTGTGATTTCAGAGTGTGGTTTGGAAGATACGGTGTCAGTAACTTCTGTAAATAATGAGGCGCTAATCCATTCAGGGCCTTATAAGTTAACAGCAAAATCACCATTTAAAAAAGTACATTACAATAATCAATTCTAGATGAAACAAAGACATGTATTATTCTCTCGGCATCAGATACAGAAATAATTAGAACATAAGAAGGTTGTTTCTTTTATTATTTATTTCTTATTTCTGTTTGTTGTTAGTAGCTTATTGATCCCAGAATCTCATCAAGCAGCTTCTTGAAGAATCCCAGGATGTCAGCTTCAACAACATTATTGGGGAGTTGGTCTAAGTTTGGCTATATTTCTCAAATGGTAAAAATATACTTTAGTAACTTCCCTAGTATGAGTCTAAAATGATAGATCAGACTCAAAGATTACCCTCAAACTCTTAATTTCGACTTTAAATTTTGATGAGAGACTGCAAGGGTCGTGCTCATGTAATCCTACATTTCCTTTTAGCTGGTTCTGTGAGCCCACTAGCATAACCTCTGTTTTATCTCAATTCAACATTAGGAGATTCTGTGACATCCAATGCTTGATGTCTGTAAGGCAAGTAGCTAATAACACCCAGGCAGAAGAATGTCCTTGCTTTAGGGACAGATAACAGGTGGTTATCATCAGCATAGCTGTATAGAACTGTAAGTTGCCCTGGGTAAGGGTGTCTGCTCAAAAGAAAAAAAAAAATAGTAATCCCTGAGCCTGTGGTTATTATAGCAGAACCAACACCCTTATTGCTTTCCCGACCTGGCGCCTGACAAAAGAAAGTTTACTATTCCCACTATACTAGGTGGAGTTTTCTGATCTTTTTGGAGTACCCAAAATACATTTCTCAATATAATATTAGGCTGTTTTTTCTCTGTGGGTATTTGATATTGTACACAAAATACAAGGAAAAAAGAAGCCCAAATCTCTGGGTGAGGGCCTCAGGTTATTATTATTTGTTTATTTAGCAGACACCTTTATCCAAGGCTTACAGAGACTAGGGAGTGTGAACTATGCATCAGCTGCAGAGTCACTTACAATTATGTCTCACCCGAAAGACGGAGCACAAGGAGGTTAAGTGGCTTGCTCAAGGTCACACAATGAGTCAGTTTGCCGAGGTGGGATTTGAACCGTGGACTTCCTGGTTACGAACCCTTTTCTTTAACCACTGGACCACACAGCCTCCTCAGCAAGTAAATGTTGTCCATTCATTCTCAGACCAATTTTTGTATCAAGATGGAAGGGGTTTCCCCAGATAATGACAGGTGTGGGAGTTGTAGGGTCCTTAAAAAATAAAAAATAAAAAAATAAAAAACAGAAAAATAAATCACTTACACTGTATTTTAAAAATAAAATGCTGACGCAGCATCTTACGTTATATTGTGATCATCTTTATTTGCATATTCCCATTCCCTTAATTCTTCAATTTCAACACCATCCCTCTCCCCTGATGTAATAATTTATAGCTGTTAGTTTTTAATACTTTTCATGTATTGTATTTGATGCCATGGGCTAGAAGAATTGGAGGTAATTCTATTTATAAATTCACTGTTTGGCAACAGCAGTTCAAAAAATATATATATATATATATATATTCCGAATGTTTTCGTTAGAGACAAAAATCCAAAGTTTTTAATACAGGTGATTTATTTATTTACTTATTTATTTATTTATTAATCATTTTCAGCATCTTTAAACAGCTTGTTCAGTGGTAACCACGCACTGGATACTGAAGTAAACTGCAGCTACGTTCCAGCATGAATGAGACACGGACAGTGCGCCACGTTCAACCTTGACCTCTGTACACCAGAAGCAGTTTAAAGTAGATTTATGTACATTTAAAGCAACATTGTCTTTGTTCATGATGATATATGATAAGTGTATTAGTTTGGTTCTCAAACAAACAAACAAAAAAATCCTTGCATGTTTTTTGCCCCGCCCCAAGTGTAAAAACAAATATTCTCTGACAGCATATAGACAGTACGTGTTTTCCGCAGCAAACAGATTCTTACGGTCTCTGTTCATGATGACAAAGAGTTTAACTGAGTGCATTGTTTCGATATGTTTGATTGGTCTCGCAGCAGTATGGGTAAAAATAGACTGAATGGCCTTGCCCTGCTAATATGTGCGGACATGTCCCAGGAGGAAGTGTTACAGCGTTTCGATAGATCAGGCCATAGGAGGATTAGCAAACCCTGATTTAAAGTAAAGTCTTCTAAATCAGTTTTTAATTGTGGCATCATACAGTCTCAGCAGTCCGATCAGTCTTAGCATTAGTATCAGCAATCTTACCAGTCCCAGCAGTGTCAGCACCGGTCTTACCAGTTTCAGCACCAGTCTTACCAGTCCCAGCAGTAGCAGCACCAGTCCCAGCAGTGGCAGCACCAGTCTTACCAGTTCCAGCAGTAGAAGCACCACTCTTACCAGTCCCAGCAGTAGCAGCACCAGTCTTAACAGTCCCAGCAGCACCAGTCTTACCAGTTTCAGCAGTAGCAGCACCAGTCTTACCAGTCCCAGCAGTAGCAGAACCACTTACCAGTCCCAGCAGCACCAGTCTTACCAGTTCCAGCAGTAGCAGCACCAGTCTTACCAGTTCCAGCAGTAGCAGCACCAGTCTTACCAGTTCCAGCAGTAGGAGCACCAGTCTTACCAGTTCCAGCAGTAGCAGCACCAGTCCTGCCAGTCCCAGCAGTGTCAGCATCAGTTCCAGAAGTAGCAGCACCAGTCTTACCAGCTCCAGTTGTAGCATCAGTGTCATCAGTGTCAGCATTAACTTCAATAGCAGTGAACCAAACGCATGTCTCTCAATGAAGGTATAAACCCATCTACGTGTTCATATCTATAACTTCTATTCTTCTTGTCCTTTTAATATCACATATTTCTAACAGTGTGAATAGGGTAATTTTAGGAATTTGTTGTATCGCTTTGCAGTTTGCATTAATAGTCTCCAGGCTTTAAAATATGATAAATTTCACCTTCGTAACATGAACAGGATATGCACAGGGTTTTGTTTTTTTTTTAGACAAAAATTTGATTTTTGCCTCAGTAAAAATCTATTCCTAGCTAAGCCCCAGGTAACATTAAACTGGTAAGATGGACCATGTCTAGGCAAAATGATCACATGCTTGACATGATAAAACAAGCCCCACCTTGCCCAGACTTAGAGCCAAAGGATTGTATGAACATGTGCCCATACTCACCTTGCCCAGTCAAGCAAAAGGATCAGCTGTTTAATATCATACAGCATAATGCATCTTGACCAAACAACATGGTCAATAAAGTCTGCTATGTGAGCCAATTAATATATATATATATATATATATATATATATATATATATATATATATATATATATATATATATATTTCTCTACAGCAGTTGAATTGACAGTAGAAAGTTATGTAAAATAGTTTTTTAAAGAAAACCTTTTTTCATGAAAGAATATTTGTCTGTTAGTTAAAAGGACGGCTTGAAATTGTGTTTAGTTTTTCCTGAAGCTCACAGTACTCCCGAAAACATTTGTGGATCACTCACTTTTTTCCTTTGCACTTTAAGATATATGCTGTTTGTTGACAACTGAAACTGCCCCTCCTCTAAAGTGATCAGATTGATTAGAGGTACAGTACTTGTGTCTCCCAATACCAATGCATCAAATTAACTTCATATGCAGAATTACATTGATTTTTTTCTATCATGTAATTGAAAAACCCTGTTAGAAATAATATGTAGTGCCTCTTTTTCTTATTAAATCTGTTTGTGTGTTTACGTCTTTGTCTACATGCCTGGTGACATACGAACAGAAAAATAGCTAAGCTTTTCTCGGCAGCCAAATGTTTATGTTTATAATGTTGTGTGCGAGCAGGAAGGCGTGGTCACTGGACTGCATGTGTGTGCGCGCTTTGTGATTTGGGATTTGGTGTTTAATGTTATGTTAATGTTCTGTTGTTAGGCACACTGGACCTGCAATGCGGTGTAGCCTACATCCTAGCCCGCGAAAGAACGCTTACTCAACTGTTCAAGTGATGCGCACCATTTCAGACGCTGTCATATATTGACACCGTAAACTACAATACTTAATGCTTTGTCACACAATTACCAGGAATTATTATTCAGTACTGTATTTTAAAGTTGTTGTTTTTTATTTTTTACAGTAGTACTAAAATAAAATTGTTTTCAGTTTGCACGAGTGACAAATTATATTAAACACCATGGTTTTAAAAGAACGTCGATAAAAAAAGTCTCATTTAATCAAGAGAAAAAGATAGTAATTTGTGTTTTATTATTTTCGTACCAGAACCGCCCGAGAAATCGTAGCAGTGAAGCAAATCTTATGTTTACCTCATACTTAATACTCATATATCCTAGAAATCGTCATTAAACAATAGACTTAATGAAACATTTTACGTCAGAAAGTTCCCAGAAGTATCATAAGTATTACCCTTTTCCTCTCTCAGTTCAGCCCAATTGATTATCGTCATCAAGTTTAGTAAAAAAAAAAAATTAAAAAAAATTACCTCAGAAATTCTATCATTGACCCGCATCATTAACAAAAGCAAAATAACCTTTTTTTATTTTACTCGTGGATGTTGTAGAGCTGTCTGTACGTCTTTAGTTTATATTTTTTCATTCATTCACACAAATAAAGATAATTAGCGTTATTAAAAGGTTTTACTCACCTCTCAGTGAAGAAAGCTCTCCCTCCTGTGAAGAAACGTTAAACACCTGCCTCGCGCTGTGGGTTGCGATTGCAGCTGATTGGTTGAGAGGGCAACCGCTGTTGCTGGGGCATTTCTTCGTCGACCGCGCTTTTTCTACTTTTAGTAGTTAAAAAATTTCAAACAGCCTTTTGCCAGCGATAGCATAATGCATTTATTTATGTATTTATTTATTTATTTATTTATGTTGTATTGTGTTGTGCAGGGGCATCTTGCCCTGAGGTTTTATTATTGTGTTGAAGGTCGTATGGGTGTCTCCTACATATTTATCCAATTAAAGGTTCTTTTCAAGATGGATACAAATGGAAATAAACTACAATACACATGTTATACATACATATACTATTATAAATTCTAGTTAAATATTTGGAAGTAGCAGCACCAGTCTTACCAGCTCCAGTTGTAGCATCAGTGTCATCAGTGTCAGCATTAACTTCAATAGCAGTGAACCAAACGCATGTCTCTCAATGAAGGTATAAACCCATCTACGTGTTCATATCTATAACTTCTATTCTTCTTGTCCTTTTAATATCACATATTTCTAACAGTGTGAATAGGGTAATTTTAGGAATATGTTGTATCGCTTTGCAGTTTGCATTAATAGTCTCCAGGCTTTAAAATATGATAAATTTCACCTTCGTAACATGAACAGGATATGCACAGGGTTTTGGGGTTTTTTTAGACAAAAATTTGATTTTTGCCTCAGTAAAAATCTATTCCTAGCTAAGCCCCTGGTAACATTAAACTGGTAAGATGGACCATGTCTAGGCAAAATGATCACATGCTTGACATGATTAAACAAGCCCCACCTTGCCCAGACTTAGAGCCAAAGGATTGTATTAACATGTGCCCATACTCACCTTGCCCAGTCAAGCAAAAGGATCAGCTGTTTAATATCATACAGCATAATGCATCTTGACCAAACAACATGGTCAATAAAGTCTGCTATGTGAGCCAATTAATATATATATATATATATATATATATATATATATATATATATATATATATATATATATATATATATATATATATATATATATATATATGTTTCTCTACAGCAGTTGAATTGACAGTAGAAAGTTATGTAAAATAGTTTTTGAAAGAAAACCTTTTTTTCATGAAAGAATATTTGTCTGTTATTTAAAAGGACGGCTTGAAATTGTGTTTAGTTTTTCCTGAAGCTTACAGTACTCCCGAAAACATTTGTGGATCACTCACTTTTTTCCTTTGCACTTTAAGATATATGCTGTTTGTTGGCAACTGAAACTGCCCCTCCTCTAAAGTGATCAGATTGATTAGAGGTACAGTATTTATTTATTTATTTATTTATTTATTTATTTATTTATGTTGTATTGTGTTGTGCAGGGGAGTTTTCCCTTCTCGTTGGGTCAGGCAGCATCCTCTGGCTGCTGGGCAACGTAGAGAGGGAGACATGAGAAGAGCAAAGGATTAGATATAAACACTTTCCGCCGGGTCAGACAGCATCCTCCGACTGCTGGGTGACGTAAAAGTGAGAGAGAGAGCAAAGTTTAGACATATAACATACAACAAACTGACTCTCGCTCCCGACGGGTCAGGCAGCATCCTCTGGCTGTTGGGCGTTTAGTGGAGCAAGAGACAGGAAGGGGACGAACAGGACAAAAGGACAGATCCTTCGCAACTCAGTGCAGCATCCTCAGGCAGCTAAGCTGGCAGCTGGGCGGCGTGGAGAGCTTAGGAAAAAGTGTCTCGGGTCCGTTTAGGAGAGACGAAAACAGAGAACCCCCCCCCCCCTCGGTCGGAGCCCGCTCGGCAGGTGGAGGCACGGCCTACTGCATGAGGGGGCTGAAATGGTCCTGGACTTGAAATAGAAGAGAGGAGATGGGACAGCAAGGTTGAGGCCTGGAAGGCTTAGCGCATAAGCAGCAGAAGAATAGGATGTGGCCGGGGGTCCCCTCAGGCCGGCGAGGAACAGCCGGGCGGCAGTGGTTGAGACGAGAGGCCGACCCGGACAGCCGGGGGAGTGAGACTCACTTCCCCCCCTGAGGGAGTCCTGTGCGGACAGTGCGATATGGAAAGGAGCAGAGGTGGGGAGGAGGAGGAACAAAAAACAAACACAGACAAGGAAGCGGAAATAGTGCTGGGTTAAAGTAGAAAAAGAGAGCGAGATAGACAGGAGGGGCAGCCAATAACACATATGTGGAGCAGTGCTGGCCATGCCCTAATAATTGACGAGGCGAGCGCTGCATTGTGCGATTGGCTTGAAATACTAAATGAGGCTGAACTGGGATCAGCTTCCACCCGGAAGAGATCGCGGACGCTACCGGGCAGGATGCCACGGAGGGAAGGTAAGATAGGCTAAAGAAAAGGAAATAGGATAAGAAGAAAAAAGGAGCGCAAAGCGGGAGAGCGCCCTCTACGACATCCCCCGAATTAAACTACAATACACATGTTATACATACATATACTATTATAAATTCTAGTTAAATATTTGGCAAAATATTATCTGCCCTTTGATTTCCTCTCAATACCGTGTACACAATTATAACCATTTATGGTGTTTACCTTTTTATGACAGACTTTTTCTCTCATCATGTATTGTGTATTAAAAATTGCGATTTGCACATCAATATTGTAGAGCACAATTTACAATGTATTGATATAAAGAGTTCTAAGATGAACACTTTGCAATATTATATTAGACACAGCAACCAGAGGTTCCCAAACGAACCCTTACTGTGAAAAAAAACTTGCAATAGAACCCTAAGGTTCCCTGAGGAACCCTCAAAGAACCCTTACTTTTTAGAGTGTAGTTTTGAATGTTATTTCCGAATCTCTCCATTAACATGTCTGAAGGGGACACTGTATTACTTAAACGTGAATTAACGTATTAAAACGTGTTAACAGTGAGCAGTTACCTTGGGATTACACACCAGGTTCAGACGCATTGATTGGACTAATGTATCCGCAGGCGACCTAAGACTCACCGTTTCAACTGTGTCAGTAGTGCTCAACAGAAAATAATGCATACAGAAAAATATTGTATACTGGCCATGGGCTTTGGTTTTGCCCAGCGCCGTAACTAAGCATTTAGCTACCGGGGCATCCAAATATATATATATATATATATATATATATATATATATATATATATATATATATATAAATTGCATGCACCTCCGGAATGAAGCAACCGGAGGTGGATGGAAAGACTCCATATTGTAGCTACCGGGGCATGCAAGACTCCATATCGTAGATACCGGGGCATGCAATTATATATATATATATATATATATATATATATATATATATATATATATATATATATATATATATATATATATAGTATTGTTATTTTTTTTCTTTTTTCTTTTTTTTTTTTGATGTTAAGAGTTAGGATTGTATTTACTCGCACATAGTTTTGAATGTTATTTCCGAATCTCTCCTTTAACATGTCTGAAGGGGACACTGTATTAATAAAAACGTGAATTAACGTCTTAAAACGTGTTAACAGTGAGCAGTTACCTTGGGATTACACACTAGGTTCAGACGCATTGATTGGATTAATGTATCCGCAGGCGACCTAAGACTCACCGTTTCAACGGTGTCAGTAGTGCTCAACAGAAAATAATGCATACAGAAAAATATTGTATACTGGCCATGGGCTTTGGTTTTGCCCAGAGCCGTAACTAAGCATTTAGCTACCGGGGCATGCAAATACATATATGTGCTGTTCGTAACATTCTGAACTACAGAAGAGTCAGGTTCGGTTTCTGTTGATGTCTCTGGCGTTGGAGGTTTAGCTTTTTTGTTGTAGAAAAACTCCAAACGTAGCTGTCTTTTTGCCATTTTAACAGGGCTCAAATTCACTCCGTTTTAGCACATATTTTCGCTGACTGAAAAAGTGAAAGTCTCACACGAGAACAAATATAACGGTGAAGGGTCTTAGACACTCTTTGTTATGTTATTATGTTTTGAAAGTTTGAAATAAACTGCGCATTTTTAAATAATAAACCCTGGCAACAGTGGCGTAGCCAGGATTTTTTTTCGGGAGAGGGTGGCAATGGTAACTTTTTTAAGGTGAATAGTCACAGTGGTGAAATTGGCAACCTGATTTCTTATTAGTGCATTGACGTTTTATTGTCGAAAAATAAAGAACTTTTTTTTAAAAAAAGAAGATCCAATAACCAAATACACTGTTGTGCAAAATAGTTAAAAAGAGAGATTCAGTTCAGAACACTTCCGTTTAAAAACAAAAAAGGAAATACGAAGCAAAGGACTTGAACTTTTAACATGCGCATCAGATTTCAAATTCACATTATGATAATAAGTAACTATATATAATTTCATTCGTACTTATGGTTGTTTATTTCACATTTGGTGTTCAAAGCAAAGCAACCCATTTTATTTAATTTCACAAATCCTGACTAATGTAATTACTCTTTGACTGACGCAGGACTGCCGATGGTACCTAATCTTCTGGAGGTTCGGGGGAGGGGGGACTTGTGCACACAGTTGCATTAACTACATTGTATAACTACAGCGCCTTTAAACACAAAAAAAAATGTACAAACAGCTGATCCAACAAAAAACTTGGGTTGATTGACAGCAAATCCAACCACTCATTTTTTTTTGGTATCACACTGCACTGACATTCGCTGACGGACACGTTGTAGCCTAAACAAATAATCAGAATGAAAACAAGTAGGTAACCGAACTCAGGAATTGAAACAGTTTTGCCGGTTTTCTCTCAGCAGCGTCAAGATCTGTTATCATTCTGATTTATTTCTTTAGTTATTCAATTAATAACAGGTTGTACATTTACCACTCCATCTCCAAGACCTGGATGGACTTGGTTACCGTCCCTTGATGTGGAGTAGTATGGGCAGCAGTGTGGAGTAGTGGTCAGGGCTCTGGACTCTTGACCGGAGGGTCGTGGGTTCAATCCCTGGTAGGGGACACTGCTGCTGTACCCTTGAGCAAGGTACTTTACCTAGATTGCTCCAGTAAAAAAAAAACCAACTGTATAAATGGGAAATTGTATGTAAAACCAGGCCAGGCGTGACCAGGCGTGCCCCCCCTATGCGTCGCCACTGTTTGCATGCCCCGGTAGCTAAATGCTTAGTTACGGCGCTGGTCAAAACCAAAGCCCATGGCCAGTATACAATATTTTTCTGTATGCATTATTTTCTGTTGAGCACTACTGACACCGTTGAAACGGTGAGTCTTAGGTCGCCTGCGGATACATTAGTCCATTCAATGCGTCTGAACCTGGTGTGTAATCCCAAGGTAACTGCTCACAGTTAACACGTTTTAATACGTTAATTCACGTTTTAAGTAATACAGTGTCCCCTTCAGACATGTTTAAGGAGAAATTCGGAAATAACATACAACACTATGCACGAGTAAATACCATCCTAACTCCTAACATCCAAAAAAAATAAAATAATAATAAATAACAATAATATATATATATATATATATATATATATATATATATATATATATATATATATATATATATATATATATATATATATATATATACATATAATTGCATGCCCGGTATCTACGATATGGAGTCTTGCATGCCCCGGTAGCTGCAATATTGAGTCTTTCCATCCACCTCCGGTTGCTTCATTCCGGAGGTCCATTATTATTATTATTATTTATTTCTTAGCAGACGCCCTTATCCAGGGCGACTTACAATCGTAAGCAAAAACATTTCAAGCGTTACAATACAAGTAATACAATAAGAGCAAGCAATACAATAACTTTTGTTCAAGTAAAGTACAAGTTTGACAAACCACAATTCAATAATACAGCAGGTAATAGTGATAGTTACATCAGGATATGATTAAATAGTGATAGTTACATCAGGATGTGAGTAAATACAAAGTACTACAGGTTAAAAACTTGGCAGATTACAGTATTCAGAAGTACAGGATTAAAGGCAGTAAAATAGGGGCCGATAAGAGCAAAAAAAAGCACATTTACATGAAGGGTGATAGTGTCCCAGGATACAAACAGAGGAGTTCTACAGGTGCTCTTTGAAGAGGTGAGTCTTAAGGAGGCGCCGGAATGTGGTCAGGGACTGGGCAGTCCTGACATCTGTAGGAAGGTCATTCCACCACTGCGGAGCAAGGGTGGAGAAGGAGCGGGCTTTGGAGGCAGGGGAGCGTAGCGGTGGTAGAGCTAGTCTTCTAGTGCAGGCGGAGCGGAGAGGTCGAGTGGGGGTGTAGGGAGAGATGAGGGTCTGGAGGTAGCTGGGTGCAGACTGGTCAAGGCATCGGTCCATGCAATTTATATATAGGACAGTCTTAGGTCGCCTGCGGATACATTAGTCCAATCAATGCGTCTGAACCTGGTGTGTAATCCCAAGGTAACTGCTCACAGTTAACACGTTTTAATACGTTAATTCACGTTTTAAGTAAGACAGTGTCCCCTTCAGACATGTTAAAGGAGAAATTCGGAAATAACATACAAAACTATGCGCGAGTAAATACCATCCTAACTCCTAACATCCAAAAAAAAAAAAAAAAAGAAAAAAAAAAATAACAATTATATATATAGCTACCTAGATTGTATTGAATTAACAAAACAAATAATAATAATTAACTGAGAGGTATTGGAAGAAAAAATACACCTATTTTGTTTATAACTTTTAGAATGTTTGTATGCTGTAGCTGCAATATTGAGTCTTTCCATCCACCTCCGGTTGCTTCATTCCGGAGATCCATGCAATTTATATATATATATATATATATATATATATATATATATATATATATATATATATTTGCATGCCCCGGTAGCTAAATGCTTAGTTACAGCGCTGGGCAAAACCAAAGCCCATGGCCAGTATACAGTATTTTTCTGTATGCATTCTTTTCTGTTGAGCACTACTGACACCGTTGAAACGGTGAGTCTTAGGTCGCCTGCGGATACATTAGTCCAATCAATGCGTCTGAACCTGGTGTGTAATCCCAAGGTAACTGCTCACAGTTAACACGTTTTAATACGTTAATTCACGTTTAAGTAATACAGTGCCCCCTTCAGACATGTTAATGGAGAGATTCGGAAATAACATTCAAAACTACACTCTAAAAAGTAAGGGTTCTTTGAGGGTTCCTCAGGGAACCTTAGGGTTCTATTGCAAGTTTTTTTCACAGTAAGGGTTCGTTTGGGAACCTCTGGTTGCTGTGTCTAATATAATATTGCAAAGGGTTCATCTTAGAACTCTTTATATCAATACATTGTAAATTGTGCTCTACAATATTGATGTGCAAATCGCAATTTTTAATACACAATACATGATGAGAGAAAAAGTCTGTCATAAAAAGGTAAACACCATAAATGGTTATAATTTTGTACATGGTATTGAGAGGAAATCAAAGGGCAGATAATATTTTGCCAAATATTTAACTAGAATTTATAATAGTATATGTATGTATAACATGTGTATTGTAGTTTAATGTTAGCCTTTAGGCGTAATTCGGGGGATGTCGTAGAGGGCGCTCTCCCGCTTTGCGCTCCTTTTTTCTTCTTATCCTATTTCCTTTTCTTTGGCCTAAATTACCTTCCCTCCCAGTTCAGCCTCATTTAGTTTTTCCAGCCAATCGCACAATGCAGCGCTCGCCTCGTCAATTATTAGGGCATGGCCAGCACTGCTCCACGTATGTGTTATTGGCTGCCCCTCCTGTCTATCTCGCTATCTTTTTCTACTTTAACCCAGCACTATTTCCGCTTCCTTGTCTGTGTTTGTTTTTTTGTCTCGAGGTATGACACAGGCCCGGTTTTTGGGATGGAACCGCATAACAGTCTCGCGTTTTGATTGGTCCATGTCTGTCACATGAATATGTCGTCACACGAGTGGAAAAGCGTGCAGGCATTTTAACATTGTGATCAGATAGAGTGATCTGCTTTCCACAACCTTACCATTAAAATATAATGTGGTATTACACTGTACTGATATTACAAACTATGAGGAATTACTTTATATAAATTATCATGTTGTGCACGAATGTAGGAATTGGCTTTCTGTGGTGATGTACTTTTTTCTTTCAAGTAGCATATATCGATAATCGTTTTTGCGATATATTTTAATATAAAACATATACGCTATTGCAGTTTTGTTACAGGATACATTAGTTTATCTCTAATGTAATCACAGTTTTACATATAGACTGCCCCTGTTTTCATTTACGTCCCAAATTCTCGGCCGCTTTGCTTTTCAGATAATGTCCCAAATTCTGGGCCGCCTTGGTTTTTAGATAACGTCCCAAATTCTGGGCCGCCTTGGTTTTTAGATAACGTCCCAAATTCTGGGCCGCTTTGGTTTTTAGATAACGTCCCAAATTCTGGGCAGCCTTGGTTTTTAGATAACGTCCCAAATTCTGGGCCGCTTTGCATTTCCGAATTCAGCCCAGTTTTGGGGAATCAGCTGACAGCCGAGTTTCTAAGTCATGCATGCACAGTTTACCATAAACTGGATCGTGAATTTATTTGAGAGTAACCCTTAGTACATTAATCAAAGTTCATGTATTTTTTACTCTCCCCAGAAATCTTTTTTTTTTTTTTTTTTTAATGAAAAAAACAAAAATGTAAATGTTAAACGTATTTCTTATTACATGAAGAAACTACATTGCACTGAAATAGATACATGAAAATTAATTAAAACAGCCGTTTTCCTTTATTAAAGGCTAATATTAAAACACATTTTTGGGAAGGAACATGGTATTCCGAAAAAAGGACATCTCATTTTCTTATGTAACGTCCATCAATATATTGTAGTGTTTCAGGTTCTTTTTGGACAGAAATGAGACTGCAACTGTGAGTAGATGAAGGCCGTTTATTTTGACAATAATTAAATAATCACAAAATAAAATCATAAAGTGATGGTAAGGAGACTGGGAGTCGAAAGTGAAAATAAATGCTTGTAGTAATTTTTCTTTTACCCTACCCTTCCCAGTCTTTTCCCCGCCCCTCTTGTGCGCAAAACCTGAACTCCAATTCCCCTCCACACACGTGTACCACCATGCAACCCCTGCATGCATACACCAACCATGCAACCCCTGCACGCATACACCCACCATGCAACCCCTGCACGCACACACCACCATGCAACCCCTGCACGCATACACCCACCATGCAACCCCTGCATGCATACACCCACCATGCAACCCCTGCACGCACACACCACCATGCAACCCCTGCACGCATACACCCACCATACAACCCCTGCACGCATACACCCACCATGCAACCCCTGCACGCACACACCACCATGCAACCCCTGCACGCATACACCCACCATGCAACCCCTGCATGCATACACCCACCATGCAACCCCTGCACGCACACACCACTATGCAACCCCTGCACGCATACACCCACCATACAACCCCTGCACGCATACACCCACCATGCAACCCCTGCACGCACACACCACCATGCAACCCCTGCACGCATACACCCACCATGCAACCCCTGCATGCATACACCCACCATGCAACCCCTGCACGCACACACCACTATGCAACCCCTGCACGCATACACCCACCATGCAACCCCTGCACGCATACACCCACCATGCAACCCCTGCACGCACACACCACCATGCAACCCCTGCACGCATACACCCACCATGCAACCCCTGCATGCATACACCCACCATGCAACCCCTGCACGCACACACCACTATGCAACCCCTGCACGCATACACCCACCATACAACCCCTGCACGCATACACCCACCTTAGCAATTCTTTGCAAAATATATTTTCGGGTATTCAGCCCCATTCATGTCTATGGCAGTGTTATAAAACACATTTTCAGGCATATCTCTCGAACCCGAGCACGTAGAACCACCATTCAAAGTGATATAGACTCAGGGGAGCACCCCAAACCACCCCGTAAAAAGGTGTGGTGGTTCACCCAAAAACTCATGTCATGACGAAAAAATTCACTTTGCCAAGCCGTCCTGGCATTTGAACCATAAAAATAGTGACTCCTTGTGCGGGGCCCCATGGGGCCCCAACGCAAAAAAAAAAATCAAGTTCCTAACCCCCACAGAACCCGAGATACGCCCTGTCAAAAATGTCCAAAAACTACCCTTTTCGGGGTCATATCTCCATGAACCCGGGGCCTAGAAACCGGGTTGAACTTCCTAGGGTCATGTCTGGGGGCCCTCTTTCACAGGGAGCCACCCGTTTTCAAATGCTACATTTTCAACAAATTTTCACATTTTCAGCATGATGGAATGTCAAGGTTGCATTTCCAATAGCTTTTGAGCTCCAGGTTGGCAAAAAAAGTCTAAACTGGTGTCCTTTCTTGCTGGGGACACGTTGCTTGGAGGGATCGACAGGGGCCCCGAGGTGGACCTCCATACCGATTTTCAAGTCTTGGGGACCCCCGGAACCCAAGATACAGCACCATGATAAATGTCTATGGGAAATCCCATTTTAAAACCCCTTTGGGGCAACGGCCACCATCTGGCGGTGGGGTGGCGTTTGAACCCGTGGCTGATGTCTTTCTTTAGCTAAGACTCTTGTGTATGCAAAGAATGTCCTTCTGAGTTTGTTGGCCCAGGGGTCGTGGAGATACGGGTACGATAAGAGACCACCCCCTTCCCTATGGCAAATCCCATTATAAAAACACCATCGGGGTAAGGCTCAGCTAATGGCGGTCGTGGGTCTTACGAACTCGAAGGAACCCATTTTCTTTAGCTAAGATTGTTGTGCATCTAAAAAGAGTACAGAAGCACCAATTTAAGTCCATTCCAAGTGTTTTGTGATCACAGTATCAGCCTGAGTGTATCAGAGCACAGTTTTGCACCAAAAGCAAGGGGAGGCGAAAAAAAGCACTACATACCCTATTCTTTCAGATATCACTTTGCACTGCAAATTTGTACTGCAATTTAAAGGCATGTAGTGCCTAACTGATTCAAGTGTTTTTGGAATGATTCTTGCAAAGACTGATTTATAAGAAAAAAGAGAGATTGACAAACAGCATTTTGCTTTATATGCAGAAACGGGCAACTACAAGAGGGTGTCAAACAAGCTGTGAATGTCCCAGGAGGCTACGGAGTACCTCTGAGTATGAATCCAGATGCTCGCAGTACCTGTTCTTAGATGTCCGAAACCACTGTATCGCTGTATAACTGTATACCCTATAAATATAACTTTTTATTGTGTATTTGAGGAACACAACCAATTACAAACTTCATTTGAATTGCTGTGCTATCAGAATATCAGTGTATAACTTTGCTGGGTATTGCAGTGTATGCTGGGTATCAAAAGGTCTTCAAACTTTTACAAAAGGCCGTCAAAGTTACAAAAAATAGGTGTGCTCCTAACCTAATACTTGTCTTTTTAATTCTGTGCATCCAAATACTTGTAGTTAAAAGTTTTAAGAATTAAGCTTACTGTTTGTTGTTCTGTCCTAAACCAGCAGTTTGTCACCCAGACTTATTAAATAAACAGGGGGGGGGGTCATCAGATTATTCTCCATTTTATTGTAACTGAGGTACCGTTCAGTTGAGCGAAAATTGTAAAGGGGTACTCGAGCTGAAACCTCCAGATAGAAGGGCTACAGTTTCAAAAAAAGGTTGAAAACCCCTGACCTACAGTATAAATGATCAGGAATAGATAAGGGAAATGCTGACTAATACAATACAATAGGATTTATTTGAAGTTGTTGAAGGTCACTGGTCTCTTAAACCCAGAAGATCTGATAAACCCCTATGCCTCACTATATATTGATGGACATTACATAAGCAAATGAGATGACCTTTTTTTTTTTTTTTTGGTATACCATGTTCCTAAATGTTTTCTGAGGAGAGTAAAAAATACATTAACTTTGATTCATTAACTCTTAAATGAGTTAACGGTCCAGTTTATGGTAAACTGTGCATGCATGACTTAGAAACTCGGCTGTCAGCTAAGCAGAATAGCTCAAAAACTGGCCTGAATTCGAAAATGCAGAATTCGGAACGTTATCTGAAAACCAGAGCAGCCCAGAAATTGGGATGTTATCAAAGCGGCCCAGAATTTGGGACGTTATCTAAAAATCAAAGCGGCCCAGAATTTGGGACGTTATCTAAAAACCAAAGCGGCCCAGAATTTGGGATGTTATCTGCAAACCAAATCGGCCCAGAATTTGGGACATTATCTGAAAAGCAAAGCAGCCCAGAATTTGCGACGTAAATGAAAACAGGGGCAGTCTATATGTAAAACTGTGATTACATTAGAGATAAACTAATGTATTCTGTAACAAAACTGCAATAGCGTATATGTTTTATATTAAAATATATCGCAAAAACGATTATCGATATATGCTACTTGAAAGAAAAAAGTACATCACCACAGAAAGCCAATTCTTACATTCGTGCATAACATGATAATTTATATAAAGTAATTCCTCATAGTTTGTAATATCAGTACAGTGTAATACCACATTATATTTTAATGGTAAGGTTGTGGAAAGCAGATCACTCTATCTGATCACAATGTTAAAAATGCCTGCACGCTTTTCCACTCGTGTGACGACATATTCATGTGACAGACATGGACCAATCAAAACGCGAGACTGTTATGCGGTTCCATCCCAAAAACCGGGCCTGTGTCATATCTCTTTTTTGTTCCTCCTCCTCCCCACCTCTGCTCCTTTCCATATCGCACTGTCCGCACAGGGCTCCCTCAGGGGGGGAAGTGAGTCTCACTCCCCCGGCTGTCCGGGTCGGCCTCTCGTCTCAACCACTGCCGCCCGGCTGTTCCTCGCCGGCCTGAGGGGACCCCCGGCCACATCCTATTCTTCTGCTGCTTATGCGCTAAGCCTTCCAGGCCTCAACCTTGCTGTCCCATCTCCTCTCTTCTATTTCAGGTCCAGGACCATTTCAGCCCCCTCATGCAGTAGGCCGTGCCTCCACCTTCCGAGCGGGCCCCGACCGAGGGGGGGGTTCTCTGTTTTCGTCTCTCCTAAACGGACACGAGACACTTTTTCCTAAGCTCTACACGCCGCCCAGCTGCCAGCTTAGCTGCCTGAGGATGCTGCACTGAGTTGCGAAGGATCTGTCCTTTTGTCCTGTTCGTCCCCTTCCTGTCTCTTGCTCCACTAAACGCCCAGCAGCCAGAGGATGCTGCCTGACCCGTCGGGAGCGAGAGTCAGTTTGTTGTATGTTATATGTCTAAACTTTGCTCTCTCTCTCACTTTTACATCACCCAGCAGTCGGAGGATGTTGTCTGACCCGGCGGAAAGTGTTTATATCTAATCCTTTGCTCTTCTCATGTCTCCCTCTCTACGTCGCCCAGCAGCCAGAGG
Organism: Acipenser ruthenus; assembly: GCF_902713425.1. NCBI lineage: Eukaryota > Metazoa > Chordata > Actinopteri > Acipenseriformes > Acipenseridae > Acipenser > Acipenser ruthenus. Next base: position 73,957,007 of record NC_081191.1, on the reverse strand, counting down.
ATGCTGCCTGACCCGACGAGAAGGGAAAACTCCCCTGCACAACACAATACAACATAAATAAATAAATACATTATGCTATCGCTGGCAAAAGGCTGTTTGAAATTTTTAACTACTAAAAGTAGAAAAAGCGCGGTCGACGAAGAAATGCCCCAGCAACAGCGGTTGCCCTCTCAACCAATCAGCTGCCATCGCAACCCACAGCGCGAGGCAGGTGTTCAACGTTTCTTCACAGGCGGTAGAGCTTTCTTCACTGAGAGGTGAGTAAAACCTTTTAATAACGCTAATTATCTTTATTTGTGTGAGTGAATGAAAAAATATAAACTAAAGACGTACAGACAGCTCTACAACATCCACGATTAAAATAAAAAAGGTTATTTTGCTTTTGTTAATGATGCGGGTCAATGATAGAATTTCTGAGGTAATTTTTTTTTTTTTTTACTAAACCTGATGACGATAATCAATTGGCCTGAACTGAGAGAGGAAAAAGGTAATACTTATGATACTTCTGGGAACTTTCTGACGTAAAATGTTTCATTAAGTCTACTGTTTAATGACGATTTCTAGAATACATGAGTATTAAGTATGAGGTAAATATATGATTTGCTTCTCTGCTACGATTTCTCGGGCGGTTCTGGTACGAAAATAATAAAACACAAATTACTGTATCTTTTTCTCTTGACTAAATGAGACTTTTTTTAACGACGTTCTTTTAAAACCATGGTGTTTAATATAATTTGTCATTCATGCAAACTGAAAACAATTTTATTTTAGTACTACTGTAAAAAAAAAAACCGTTAAAATACAGTACTGAATAATAATTCCTGGTAATTGTGTGACAAAGCATTAAGTATTGTAGTTTACGGTGTCAATATATGACAGCGTCTGAAATGGTGCGCATCACTTGAACAGTTGAGTAAGCGTTCCAGGAATGTAAACAAAGACGTAAACACACAAACAGATTTAATAAGAAAAAGAGTAACTACATATTATTTCTAACAGGGGTTTACAATTACATGATAGAAAAAATCAATGTAATTCTGCATATGAAGTTAATTTGATGCATTGGTATTGGGAGACACAAGTACTGTACCTCTAATCAATCTGATCACTTTAGAGGAGGGGCAGTTTCAGTTGCCAACAAACAGCATATATCTTAAAGTGCAAAGGAAAAAAGTGAGTGATCCACAAATGTTTTCGGGAGTACTGTGAGCTTCAGGAAAAACTAAACACAATTTCAAGCCGTCCTTTTAACTAACAGACAAATATTCTTTCATGAAAAAAAGGTTTTCTTTCAAAAACTATTTTACATAACTTTCTACTGTCAATTCAACTGCTGTAGAGAAACATATATATATATATATATATATATATATATATATATATATATATATATATATATATATATTAATTGGCTCACATAGCAGACTTTATTGACCATGTTGTTTGGTCAAGATGCATTATGCTGTATGATATTAAACAGCTGATCCTTTTGCTTGACTGGGCAAGGTGAGTATGGGCACATGTTCATACAATCCTTTGGCTCTAAGTCTGGGCAAGGTGGGGCTTGTTTAATCATGTCAAGCATGTGATCATTTTGCCTAGACATGGTCCATCTTACCAGTTTAATGTTACCAGGGGCTTAGCTAGGAATAGATTTTTACTGAGGCAAAAATCAAATTTTTGTCTAAAAAAAAACCAAAACCCTGTGCATATCCTGTTCATGTTACGAAGGTGAAATTTATCATATTTTAAAGCCCGGAGACTATTAATGCAAACTGCAAACCGATACAACAAATTCCTAAAATTACCCTATTCACACTGTTAGAAATATGTGATATTAAAAGGACAAGAAGAATAGAAGTTATAGATATGAACACGTAGATGGGTTTATACCTTCATTGAGAGACATGCGTTTGGTTCACTGCTATTGAAGTTAATGCTGACACTGATGACACTGATGCTACAACTGGAGCTGGTAAGACTGGTGCTGCTACTTCCAAATATTTAACTAGAATTTATAATAGTATATGTATGTATAACATGTGTATTGTAGTTTATTTCCATTTGTATCCATCTTGAACAGAACCTTTAATTGGATAAATATGTAGGAGAAACCCATACGACGTTCAACACAATAATAAAACCTCAGGGCAAGATGCCCCTGCACAACACAATACAACATAAATAAATAAATAAATAAATAAATACATAAATAAATGCATTATGCTATCGCTGGCAAAAGGCTGTTTGAAATTTTTTAACTACTAAAAGTAGAAAAAGCGCGGTCGACGAAGAAATGCCCCAGCAACAGCGGTTGCCCTCTCAACCAATCAGCTGCCATCGCAACCCACAGCGAGAGGCAGGTGTTCAACGTTTCTTCACAGGCGGGAGAGCTTTCTTCACTGAGAGGTGAGTAAAACCTTTTAATAACGCTAATTATCTTTATTTGTGTGAATGAATGAAAAAATATAAACTAAAGACGTACAGACAGCTCTACAACATCCACGAGTAAAATAAAAAAAAAAGGTTATTTTGCTTTTGTTAATGATGCGGGTCAATGATAGAATTTCTGAGGTAATTTTTTTTAATTTTTTTTTTTTTTCTAAACTTGATGACGATAATCAATTGAGCTGAACTGAGAGAGGAAAAGGGTAATACTTATGATACTTCTGGGAACTTTCTGACGTAAAATGTTTCATTAAGTCTATTGTTTAATGACGATTTCTAGGATACATGAGTATTAAGTATGAGGTAAACATAAGATTTGCTTCACTGCTACGATTTGTCGGGCGGTTCTGGTACGAAAATAATAAAACACAAATTACTATCTTTTTCTCTTCATTAAATGAGACTTTTTTTTATCGACGTTCTTTTAAAACCATGGTGTTTAATATAATTTGTCACTCATGCAAACTGAAAACAATTTTATTTTAGTACTACTGTAAAAAATAAAAAACAACAACTTTAAATTACAGTACTGAATAATAATTCATGGTAATTGTGTGACAAAGCATTAAGTATTGTAGTTTACGGTGTCAATATATGACAGCGTCTGAAATGGTGCGCATCACTTGAACAGTTGAGTAAGCGTTCTTTCGCGGGCTAGGATGTAGGCTACACCGCCTTGCAGGTCCAGTGTGCCTAACAACAGAACATTAACATAACATTAAACACCAAATCCCAAATCACAAAGCGCACGCACACACGCAGTCCAGTGGCCACGCCTTCCTGCTCGCACACAACATTATAAACATAAACATTTGGCTGCCGAGAAAAGCTTAGCTATTTTTCTGTTCGTATGTCACCAGGCATGTAGACAAAGACGTAAACACACAAACAGATTTAATAAGAAAAAGAGGCACTACATATTATTTCTAACAGGGTTTTTCAATTACATGATAGAAAAAAATCAATGTAATTCTGCATATGAAGTTAATTTGATGCATTGGTATTGGGAGACACAAGTACTGTACCTCTAATCAATCTGATCACTTTAGAGGAGGGGCAGTTTCAGTTGCCAACAAACAGCATATATTTTAAAGTGCAAAGGAAAAAAGTGAGTGATCCACAAATGTTTTCGGGAGTACTGTAAGCTTCAGGAAAAACTAAACACAATTTCAAGCTGTCCTTTTAACTAACAGACAAATATTCTTTCATGAAAAAAAGGTTTTCTTTCAAAAACTATTTTACATAACTTTCTACTGTCAATTCAACTGCTGTAGAGAAACATATATATATATATATATATATATATATATATATATATATATTAATTGGCTCACATAGCAGACTTTATTGACCATGTTGTTTGGTCAAGATGCATTATGCTGTATGATATTAAACAGCTGATCCTTTTGCTTGACTGGGCAAGGTGAGTATGGGCACATGTTCATACAATCCTTTGGCTCTAAGTCTGGGCAAGGTGGGGCTTGTTTTATCATGTCAAGCATGTGATCATTTTGCCTAGACATGGTCCATCTTACCAGTTTAATGTTACCTGGGGCTTAGCTAGGAATAGATTTTTACTGAGGCAAAAATCAAATTTTTGTCTAAAAAAAAAACAAAACCCTGTGCATATCCTGTTCATGTTACGAAGGTGAAATTTATCATATTTTAAAGCCTGGAGACTATTAATGCAAACTACAAAGCGATACAACAAATTCCTAAAATTACCCTATTCACACTGTTAGAAATATGTGATATTAAAAGGACAAGAAGAATAGAAGTTATAGATATGAACACGTAGATGGGTTTATACCTTCATTGAGAGACATGCGTTTGGTTCACTGCTATTGAAGTTAATGCTGACACTGATGACACTGATGCTACAACTGGAGCTGGTAAGACTGGTGCTGCTACTTCTGGAACTGATGCTGACACTGCTGGGACTGGCAGGACTGGTGCTGCTACTGCTGGAACTGGTAAGACTGGTGCTCCTACTGCTGGAACTGGTAAGACTGGTGCTGCTACTGCTGGAACTGGTAAGACTGGTGCTGCTACTGCTGGAACTGGTAAGACTTGTGCTGCTGGGACTGGTAAGTGGTTCTGCTACTGCTGGGACTGGTAAGACTGGTGCTGCTACTGCTGAAACTGGTAAGACTGGTGCTGCTGGGACTGGTAAGACTGGTGCTGCTACTGCTGGGACTGGTAAGAGTGGTGCTTCTACTGCTGGAACTGGTAAGACTGGTGCTGCCACTGCTGGGACTGGTGCTGCTACTGCTGGGACTGGTAAGACTGGTGCTGAAACTGGTAAGACCGGTGCTGACACTGCTGGGACTGGTAAGATTGCTGATACTAATGCTAAGACTGATCGGACTGCTGAGACTGTATGATGCCACAATTAAAAACTGATTTAGAAGACTTTACTTTAAATCAGGGTTTGCTAATCCTCCTATGGCCTGATCTATCGAAACGCTGTAACACTTCCTCCTGGGACATGTCCGCACATATTAGCAGGGCAAGGCCATTCAGTCTATTTTTACCCATACTGCTGCGAGACCAATCAAACATATCGAAACAATGCACTCAGTTAAACTCTTTGTCATCATGAACAGAGACCGTAAGAATCTGTTTGCTGCGGAAAACACGTACTGTCTATGTGCTGTCAGAGAATATTTGTTTTTACACTTGGGGCGGGGCAAAAAACATGCAAGGATTTTTTTGTTTGTTTGTTTGAGAACCAAACTAATACACTTATCATATATCATCATGAACAAAGACAATGTTGCTTTAAATGTACATAAATCTACTTTAAACTGCTTCTGGTGTACAGAGGTCAAGGTTGAACGTGGCGCACTGTCCGTGTCTCATTCATGCTGGAACGTAGCTGCAGTTTACTTCAGTATCCAGTGCGTGGTTACCACTGAACAAGCTGTTTAAAGATGCTGAAAATGATTAATAAATAAATAAATAAGTAAATAAATAAATCACCTGTATTAAAAACTTTGGATTTTTGTCTCTAACGAAAACATTCGGAATATATATATATATATATTTTTTGAACTGCTGTTGCCAAACAGTGAATTTATAAATAGAATTACCTCCAATTCTTCTAGCCCATGGCATCAAATACAATACATGAAAAGTATTAAAAACTAACAGCTATAAATTATTACATCAGGGGAGAGGGATGGTGTTGAAATTGAAGAATTAAGGGAATGGGAATATGCAAATAAAGATGATCACAATATAACGTAATTTTATTTTTAAAATACAGTGTAAGTGATTTATTTTTCTGTTGTTTTTTTTTTTTTTTTTTTTTAAGGACCCTACAACTCCCACACCTGTCATTATCTGGGGAAACCCCTTCCATCTTGATACAAAAATTGGTCTGAGAATGAATGGACAACATTTACTTGCTGAGGAGGCTGTGTGGTCCAGTGGTTAAAGAAAAGGGTTCGTAACCAGGAAGTCCATGGTTCAAATCCCACCTCAGCAAACTGACTCATTGTGTGACCTTGAGCAAGCCACTTAACCTCCTTGTGCTCCGTCTTTCGGGTGAGACATAATTGTAAGTGACTCTGCAGCTGATGCATAGTTCACACTCCCTAGTCTCTGTAAGCCTTGGATAAAGGTGTCTGCTAAATAAACAAATAATAATAACCTGAGGCCCTCACCCAGAGATTTGGGCTTCTTTTTTCCTTGTATTTTGTGTACAATATCAAATACCCACAGAGAAAAAACAGCCTAATATTATATTGAGAAATGTATTTTGGGTACTCAAAAAGATCAGAAAACTCCACCTAGTATAGTGGGAATAGTAAACTTTCTTTTGTCAGGCGCCAGGTCGGGAAAGCAATAAGGGTGTTGGTTCTGCTATAATAACCACAGGCTCAGGGATTACTATTTTATTTATTTTATTTATTTTTCTTTTGAGCAGACACCCTTACCCAGGGCAACTTACAGTTGTATACAGCTATGCTGATGATAACCACCTATTATCTGTCCCTAAAGCAAGGACATTCTTCTGCCTGGGTGTTATTAGCTACTTGCCTTACAGACATCAAGCATTGGATGTCACAGAATCTCCTAATGTTGAATTGAGATAAAACAGAGGTTATGCTAGTGGGCTCACAGAACCAACTAAAAGGAAATGAAGGATTACATGAGCACGACCCTTGCAGTCTCTCATCAAAATTTAAAGTCGAAATTAAGAGTTTGAGGGTAATCTTTGAGTCTGATCTATCATTTTAGACTCATACTAGGGAAGTTACTAAAGTATATTTTTACCATTTGAGAAATATAGCCAAACTTAGACCAACTCCCCAGTAATGTTTTTGAAGCTGACACTCTGGGATCCTTCAAGAAGCTGCTTGATGAGATTCTGGGATCAATAAGCTACTAACAACAAACAGAAATAAGAAATAAATAATAAAAGAAACAACTTTCTTATGTTCTAATTATTTCTGTATCTGATGCCGAGAGAATAATACATGTCTTTGTTTCATCTAGAATTGATTATTGTAATGTACTTTTTTAAATGGTGATTTTGCTGTTAACTTATAAGGCCCTGAATGGATTAGCGCCTCATTATTTACAGGAGTTACTGACACCGTATCTTCCAAACCACACTCTGAAAACACAGGATGTGGGGCTGCTGGTTATTCCTAGGGTCAACAAAACAACACGGGAGGCAGGGCTTTTTTTCTGGAATGCTCAGCCTTCGTTTATCAGGAAATATGGGTCCATTACAGTTTTCAAGTCAAGACTAAAAACACACTTTTATAAAATGGCTCGCTTATCTTAGTGGGTTTTAATGTAACTTTAAAATTGGTGCTTTTGTATTGTGTATACTGTTTAAATCTGTATTTAAATGGGCTGAGTGTAGCAGTTATATGTGTGACCTGCTATACAAACGGATTGTGATTTTTTTCCTGCTATGTACTATACAGTGCTTTGCGATACTTTTATATAAAAAGCGCTATATAAATGCAATAAATAAATAAATAAAAATAAATGTGTTAATATTTTTTATAATACTTGTTTTATAAAATACTTGTGACTAAAGTTAGGTTTTTGCTTGTTTTGTTTGTAATTAAATTAATTACATTATGGATAATATATTATGATTAGTTATAATTAATATATTTATATATCTACCTGTCAAGAAATGTTGTCAGCCTTTCACTTATTTGTGTATTTGTTATTCTAAGAGTAATGAAACATATACAGACTGTTTTATTTGTATGCATTTATTTATGTGTTATAATTAAAAGTATAACTCCTATACTGTATTTATTTATTTTATTGCTCTACCCGTAATAAAGGGTTTCTATAAAAAGTATTTCTTTGTTTTTATTGATATTGCAAACCAGTAATTCCTAGCATGTTATTTAACCAGACAAATTATGCAGACACGCATATTATATATATATATATATATATATATATATATATATATATATATATATAATATTATGCATGTAAGTTTGTAAATAAACATAAAAGGTTCCAAGTAGAACCTTGAGGTTCTTAAAAGATCCTTATTTGTAAGGTTCCTCATGGAACCCTAGTAAAAAGGTTCTTCGAAGCACCTTAAAAGCTTCCTCCACAGTATCAACCCCAGATTTAGAGTGTATGCGCGAGTAAATACCATCCTAACTATTAAGGGAATGGGAATATGCCTCTCCATCATATATATATATATATATATATATATATATATATATATATATATATATATATATATATATAATTGCATGCCCCGGTATCTACGATATGGAGTCTTGCATGCCCCGGTAGCTGCAATATTGAGTCTTTCCATCCACCTCCGGTTGCTTCATTCCGGAGGTCCATGCAATTCATATATATATATATATATATATATATATATATATATATATATATATATATAATTTCCATTACACGAGAGTAGATGTTAAAACTTCATGCTGATTTGAACTCGGCTCTCGCCAAGATAAGCACCAACTACGACGTAGCTTTACAGTAAACTAATGTGATCCATATGTGTCTCCATCCATTTACGTTTCCTTCCATATGATGATGTAGATATCCTTCTGTCTGGTGTTAATGGCTGAAGTGTAATGCTGGCTCCAGGGATGAGCTTATTTTGCCTCCCTGGCGCATCAGCACACACGACGGCTGCGATGCTGGCTCCGGGGATCAACCAAAGTGCGGCCTCCCCAGCGCATCAGCATGACAACCGTCTGGATTAAGCTAAGTAGGGTACATCTCTGGGGTTTTCAAGTGGGCATCTTCCATCCTCAGTGTTTCGTCGACTAGCCCACGACACTTCAAGAGGGCTCGACGGTGATTCTGGCATCCCAGCATGACCCCCCTCCGTCCCCCACTCAACTCAGCCCAGCTTACTTACCTGTACATCAGCGTTTCTTTCTTTCTATTGTGCTTGGGATCCCCAGCCAGAATCTTTCCGTCTCAACCACAGCCAGTTGCTGCTCCTCTCTGCTGCTTCAGATAAGTTCTTCACTGTGCGACGCAACTCTTGGCCGCTGAATCCGACGTCTCTGAGAAACCGGGTTGTAGAGTGTGCCACAAATCCTCAACAACCCACTTCCACTGGGTTAACCCGAACTCTCCATCCTCGCTGTTCCACTTCAGTTGCTAGTTGAGCATACCGCAGTCTCTTCCTCTCATACGCCTCATCTACAGCATCCTCCCATGGCACTGTTAACTCTACCAGGTGAACAAGGCGTGCTGATCCAGACCACAAGACAATATCTTGTCGAAGGTTAGTGGTGGCAATCTCAGTTGGAAAAATAAGCCGTTGACCAACATCTGCCAGCATTTTCCAGTCTCTAGCAGCTTCCAGTTGTCCTGGGCGAGGATTGGTTTTCACACCTTTTCTTGGTGGTTGCTCTCCTGGGCGGAGGAATGTTGTCTTTTGTGTGTAATGTTTTGATGGAACAGGTGACAACTTATTGGTCATGTTACGCTTGTCTTCCAATGCTAAGGCCAAACATCGCAGCACCTGGTCATGGCGCCATGTAAACCGTCCTTGGCTAAGAGCCACCTTACATCCTGTCAAAATGTGCCTTAATGTTGCAGGTGATGAACACAAAGTACATGAGGGATCCTCTCCTACCCAGAGGTTTAGGTTCTGTGGTGATGGGAGAACATCATATGTTGACCTGATGAGAAAACTGATCCTGCTCTGTTCCATTGACCATAGGTCTTGCCAGCCAATCTTGCGTTGTTCCACACTCTCCCATCTCATCCATTCTCCCTGCTTGGCCTGGGAAATGGCCTTTATACACCTCATCCTCTCCTCCTGCTTTTGCACCTCGTTGACTACCAGCTTCCTCCTTTGAGCAGGGGCTGCCTTGTGCCATATAGGAGGAGCTGAACTGAAACCAAGACCCCCTCTTCCATGCTGAACTTGCCCCATGATATCACCAATTTGAAGGGCAGCCTTTGCATCTTCCACAGCTTTCTTTGCCGCCCACTTTCTTCCAGTTTTCAACACAGGTGCTGCCTCCCTTACGCATTTATCGCGTGACTCTACTAATGTCATTTCCAGTCTGACCTTGGCGCACTTAAACTCCTCGGTTAGAGCAGAGACTGGTAGCTGCAGTATTCCTTTACCATAAAGTCCCACTCTGCTGAGGCAGCGTGGAACTCCCAACCATTTCCTGATGTATGAACTGATTAAAGCTTCCAGCTTCTCTACTGTTGTCAAAGAAACCTCGTACACAGTCAGTGGCCACAGCAACCTCGGCAGTAGACCAAACTGAAAGCACCAGAGTTTTAGTTTACCTGGTAGAGCGCAGCTGTCTATGATCTTCAACCCTTCCACTGCTTGTTGTCTAACTTCTCCCACACAAACTGTGTCCTTTAGATCCCCGTCGTACCATCTCCCAAGACTCTTCACTGGCTTCTCAGACACTGTTGGTATTGCCTCACCATTAATGAAGAATGTTTTATCTACTACTTTGCCTTTAATTATAGAGATGCTCCTTGATTTAGTGGGCTTGAATTGCATTCGTGCCCATTCAATGTTATTGGTTAACTTGCCCAATAATCGATTAGTGCAGGCTACTGTTGTAGTCATGGTTGTCATGTCATCCATGTATGCTCGAATTGGTGGTAGTCGCATTCCAGAAGCCAAGCGCTCTCCTCCTACTACCCATTTTGATGCCCTAATGATTACTTCCATTGCCATGGTAAAAGCCAGTGGAGAAATGGTGCATCCTGCCATTATTCCAACCTCTAGGCATTGCCATGTAGTGCTGAATTATGAAGTTGAAAAACTGAATTGCAAATCTCCAAAATAGGCTTTCACTAAATTTGTTATTGTCATCGGTACACTGAAAAAATCAAATGCTGCCCAAAGTAGTTCATGTGGCACTGAACCATATGCATTAGCCAAATCCAGGAATGTCACATGGAGCTCCTTCCTCTCCTATTTAGCTGATTGAATTTGTTGCCAGATCACATTGATGTGTTCTAAGCAACCTGGGAAACCTGGAATGCCCGCTTTTTGTATTGAAGTGTCAATGAAGCAGTTCTTTAATAGGTAAGCTGACAATCTCTGAGCAATAATGCTGAAGAAAATCTTGCCTTCTACGTTTAATAGGGAAATGGGACGAAACTGACTGATGCTTGTAGAATCTTTTTCTTTATTATTATTATTATTATTATTATTATTATTATTATTATTATTATTATTATTATTATTATTTATTTATTAGCAGACGCCCTTATCCAGGGTGACTTACAATTGTTACAAGATATCACATTATACATTATTTCACATTATACAGATATCACATTATTTTACATACAATTATCTTTAGGTATAAAGACTCCACCTGCTCGGCGCCATACTCTTGGTACAACCTGTTTTTCCCATGCCACTTTCATCAATTTCCACAGAATTCGTAGAACTCCTGAGGCACTCTTGTACGCTCTGTACGGAACTCCATTAGGCCCTGGAGATGATGAAGCCCTTGCTTTTTTCACAGCTTGCTCGATTTCTTTCCACTTAGGTGCACAGTCCTCCATTTGGTATTCTGGTAGATTGATAGGTGGGATGTCTGACGGAATTGACATAGGCTCCTGCCTTTTTGAATCTGTATGTGTTTCCTCCAAATATCTCTCCAGCTCAACCTTAGATGCTTTTAGTGTGCCATTCTTCTCACTGGTGAATAACTTCTTTACAAATTTGAATGGGTCTTTATAAAAGTTAGCTCTCGCAACGTTGAGTCATCTTCCACCCCCGCTCTCGCAGACTCTAGGGGTATTTTTCTCTTTAATTTCTTAGAAGCCTTGGGCGGGTGTCTCCAGCATCCTGTAAACACAGAGCTGGATACTGCCGACAAGGGTAGCTAACCCTTACCAGCCCCAATGGGGTCTCTTTCCTCCTGTCAGCTGTCTCTCCAGGCTGTCACAAGGTCTTTCCCTTGTTGCCAGCTGCACTATTCACAGCAGTCACTGGACGTATCCAGATCTTCATGATTTCCATTACACGAGAGTAGATGTTAAAACTTCATGCTGATTTGAACTCGGCTCTCGCCAAGATAAGCACCAACTAAGACGTAGCTTTACAGTAAACTAATGTGATCCATATGTGTCTCCATCCATTTACGTTTCCTTCCATATGATGATGTAGATATCCTTCTGTCTGGTGTTAATGGCTGAAGTGTAATGCTGGCTCCAGGGATCAGCTTATTTTGCCTCCCTGGCGCATCAGCACACACGACGGCTGCGATGCTGGCTCCGGGGATCAACCAAAGTGCGGCCTCCCCAGCGCATCAGCATGACAACCGTCTGGATTGAGCTAAGTAGGGTACATCTCTGGGGTTTTCAAGTGGGCACCTTCCATCCTCAGTGTTTCGTCGACTAGCCCACGACACTTCAAGAGGGCTCGACGGTGATTCTGGCGTCCCAGCATGACCCCCCTCCGTCCCCCACTCAACTCAGCCCAGCTTACTTACCTGTACATCAGCGTTTCTTTCTTTCTATTGTGCTTGGGATCCCCAGCCAGAATCTATCCGTCTCAACCATAGCCAGTTGCTGCTCCTCTCTGCTGCTTCAGATAAGTTCTTCACCGTGCGACGCAACTCTTGGCCGCTGAATCCGACGTCTCTGAGAAGGTTGTAGAGTGTGCCACAAATATATATATTTGCATGCCCCGGTAGCTAAATGCTTAGTTACGGCGCTGGGCAAAACCAAAGCCCATGGCCAGTATACAATATTTTTCGGAAATAACATACAAAACTATGCGCGAGTAAATAACATCCTAACTCCTAACATCCCCCCCCCCCCAAAGAAAAAGAAAAAAAAAAAACAATTATATATATATATATATATATATATATATATATATATATATATATATATATATATATATATATATATATATATTGTAACCCAGTGGCTAGAAGGGTAAGCTGGAATCAGAATAAAAGCGCTTGGAGGCTGAAAGTGGTCTTCAAAGCAGGACTGGCAGTTTATTATTTACAGGTTTGAAATAAACACAAAAACAAAAAAAACCACAGCACCTTACAGGGCACAAAAGAAAAGGCCTCGCTCTCCACAGAACGGATAAACCGCTTATCCAACAAACAAAAAAACAGTTACGAAATCGTAACTAAACACAGGGTTAATTTCTGTAGTATATTCCTTTTCACAGACCATGTAACATTAACTTGCCTTTTGTCTTCCACACTCTCTCACTCGCGATCACCGAGCACTGACAAAAAGACAGTTTATATCTCTGCCTCATTTAGCTTAATTGGAGACAGCTTGACTTCAGCTGCTCCTACTAATCAGCTAGTTAAGCATGAGAGAGAACTGGCTCCTGATCCCCTAGTGGACATTCTGCACATAACCCTTTTCTTTAAAAAGTTTTAAGATCAGGAGCTTTCTGGGAACAGTGCCCTCTTCATTCTCAAGCTGATATATCTATATTCCAACACAAATCCACACACTCTATTACAATATATATAATTGCATGCCCCGGTATCTGCAATATGGAGTCTTGCATGCCCCGGTAGCTGCAATATTGAGTCTTTCCATCCACCTCCGGTTGCTTCATTCCGGAGGTCCATGCAATTATATATATATATATATATATATATATATATATATATATATATATATATATATATATATGCATGCCCCGGTAGCTAAATGCTTAGTTACGGCGCTGGACAAAACCAAAGCCCATGGCCAGTATACAATATTTTTCTGTATGCATTATTTTCTGTTGAGCACTACTGACACCGTTGAAACGGTCGCCTACGTATACATTAGTCCAATCAATGCGTCTGAACCTGGTGTGTAATCCCAAGGTAACTGCTCACAGTTAACACGTTTTAATACGTTAATTCACGTTTTAAGTAATACAGTGTCCCCTTCAGACATGTTAAAGGAGAGATTCGGAAGTAACATACAAAACTATGCGCGAGTAAATACCATCCTAACTCCTAACATCCAAAAAAAAAAAAAAAAGAAAAAAAAGAACAATTATATATATAGCTACCTAGATTGTATTGAATTAACAAAACAAATAATAATAATTAACTGAGAGGTATTGGAGGAAAAAATACACCTATTTTGTTTATAACTTTTAGAATGTTTGTATGCTGTAGCTGCAATATTGAGTCTTTCCATCCACCTCCGGTTGCTTCATTCCGGAGATCCATGCAATTTATATATATATATATATATATATATATATATATATATATATATATATATATATATATATATATATATAATTGCATGCCCGGTATCTACGATATGGAGTCTTGCATGCCCCGGTAGCTGCAATATTGACTCTTTCCATCCACCTCCGGTTGCTTCATTCCGGAGGTCCATTATTATTATTATTATTTATTTCTTAGCAGACGCCCTTATCCAGGGCGACTTACAATCGTAAGCAAAAACATTTCAAGCGTTACAATACAAGTAATACAATAAGCGCAAGCAATACAATAACTTTTGTTCAAGTAAAATACAAGTTTGACAAACCACAATTCAATAATACAGCAGGTAATAGTGATAGTTACATCAGGATATGATTAAATAGTGATAGTTACATCAGGATGTGAGTAAATACAAAGTACTACAGGTTAAAAACTTGGCAGATAACAGTATTCTGAAGTACAGGATTAAATGAAGTAAAATAGGGGCTGATAAGAGCAAAATAAAGCACATTTACATGAAGGGTGATAGTGTCCCAGGATACAAACAGAGGAGTTCTACAGGTGCTCTTTGAAGAGGTGAGTCTTAAGGAGGCGCCGGAATGTGGTCAGGGACTGGGCAGTCCTGACATCTGTAGGAAGGTCATTCCACCACTGCGGAGCAAGGGTGGAGAAGGAGCGGGCTTTGGAGGCAGGGGAGCGTAGCGGTGGTAGAGCTAGTCTTCTAGTGCAGGCGGAGCGGAGAGGTCGAGTGAGGGTGTAGGGAGAGATGAGGGTCTGGAGGTAGCTGGGTGCAGACTGGTCAAGGCATCTGTCCATGCAATTTATATATAGGACAGTCTTAGGTCGCCTGCGGATACATTAGTCTAATCAATGCGTCTGAACCTGGTGTGTAATCCCAAGGTAAGTGCTCACAGTTAACACGTTTTAATAGACAGATTTATATATATATATATATATATATATATATATATATATATATATATATATATATATATATATTTGCATGCCCCGGTAGCTAAATGCTTAGTTACGGCGCTGGGCAAAACCAAAGCCCATGGCCAGTATACAATATTTTTCTGTATGCATTCTTTTCTGTTGAGCACTACTGACACCGTTGAAAGGGTGAGTCTTAGGTCGCCTGCGGATACATTAGTCCAATCAATGCGTCTGAACCTGCATGCGCGAGTAAATACCATCCTAACTCCTAACATCCAAAAAAAAAAAAATAACAAGTAGTGGAGTAGTGGTTAGAGCTCTGGACTCTTGACCGGAGGGTCATGGGTTCAATCACCTGTGGAGGACACTGCTGCTGTACCCTTGAGCAAGGTACATTACCTAGATTGCTCCAGTAAAAACCCAACTGTATAAATGGGTAATTGTAGTAATAATACTGTGATATCTTGTAACAATTGTAAGTCGCCCTGGATAAGGGCGTCTGCTAAGAAATAAATAATAATAATAGTAATATATATATATATATATATATATATATATATATATATATATATATATATATATATATATATATATATATATAATTGCATGCCCCGGTAGCTACGATATGGAGTCTTGCATGCCCGGGAGATATATATATATATATATATATATATATATATATATATATATATATATATATATATATATATATATGCCCCGGTAGCTAAATGCTTAGTTACGGCTCTGGGCAAAACCAAAGCCCATGGCCAGTATACAATATTTCTGTATGCATTCTTTTCTGTTGAGCACTACTGACACCGTTGCCCCCCCAGATTTCTGCCAGGCAGTGGCTTAGCCACTGTGTTAGGATCGTTCACACTGAAACATGTGTAAGAAATTGCAATATTGTTATTTTTTTCGCTTCCCATTATAGCGGGGCGGACGTGGCATGGGCGGCGCTGATTTTTCTTTTCGCTCACGGAAAGAACCTTTTATTTACCGCGTTGCTATCAACCAATGAGAATACATAAGCAAGCTGTACTTGCTCAACCCCAAACACAGATGCATGAAACATATAGGCTATGATTACTGTATATGCTATGTAGCCTAGCTACTACACACATAGATGTGGTAGAGGACATCTACTATGTAATGAGTAGCCTATGTATTTACATAGAATGCACTCGCCTCATGACATATCTTATTGCCAGCTGACCTCTCCAGCAGCCAGCCTACTAATAAGATTATCATTTTTCACGGATTGTGCAGCCAGCTTCATCAAGGGACGGTAACCAAGTCCATCCAGGTCTTGGAGATGGAGTGGTAAATGTACAACCTGTTATTAATTGAATAACTAAAGAAATAAATCAGAATGAAAACAGTTCTGGACGCTGCTGAGAGAAAACCGGCAAAACTGTTTCAATTCCTGAGTTCGGTTACCTACTTGTTTTCATTCTGATTATTTGTTTAGGCTACAACGTGTCCGTCAGCGAATGTCAGTGCAGTGTGATACCAAAAAAAAATGAGTGGTTGGATTTGCTGTCAATCAACCCAAGTTTTTTGTTGGATCAGCTGTTTGTACATTTTTTTGTGTGTTTAAAGGCGCTGTAGTTATACAATGTAGTTAATGCAACTGTGTGCACAAGTCCCTCCTCTCCCGAACCTCCAGAAGATTAGGTACCATCGGCAGTCCTGCGTCAGTCAAAGAGTAATTACATTAGTCAGGATTTGTGAAATTAAATAAAATGGTTTGCTTTGCTTTGAACACCAAATGTGAAATGAACAACCATAAGTACGAATGAAATTATATATAGTTATTTATTATCATAATGTGAAATTGAAATCTGATGCGCATGTTAAAAGTTCAAGTCCTTTGCTTCGTTTTTGTTTTTTTGTTTTTAAACGGAAGTGTTCTGAACTGAATCTCTCTGTCACGGGTGACAAAAGTGTATGTGATTTATTGAATTATATTGTTGTGATTTTTAGAATGTTTTATTTATTTTTCCTTTTTCACATTGTGTTGTTGGAATGATTTAATTTAAGCACGTTATTGATGTATTGATTTATTTTGTTTTTTACGTTTTCGTACACACGCTGTGTTACCTGTTCCTATGGCAACGTCACCGGTGTCTACAGCTTGAAATCACTGTTTGGATGGCAGGTGTGGACAATAATTTAATCAGCTGTTCACTATAAAGAGGGAGTAAAAAAGAGGATAGAAGAGACGCAGTTCAGAAAATGAGGTCAGAAAACAAAGTGAATAAACGAAGTTAGAACAAGGCGGAACGAAAAGAAAAGAAAAGAAAGAGGAAGAAACAAGACAGGGAGAAAGCAGAACGCGGGGATAGAGAAAAGAACAAAATGAATATAAGACTAAAGAAAGCAAGGAGATCGGAGTGTTGCAGGTAGCAGCACGGGACACTTGGTGTACTGGGAACGAGACTAAAGAGAAAGCGGGACGTGAGGAGTTGAAGACGACCAGCTGAGCGGTGTTGGTTGGAGAGAAGTGAAAAGCACGAGCACTTTGAGAGCGAGAGCTGCCCGAGACGCTGGATTGGGAGTTGTGGGTCGTCATCCACCAGTTAAGTGTTTTGTTGTGGTGCATTATGCTCGAACTGCAGTAGTCACACACCTTTTCATTGAGTTATTGTTACTTTTTATTATAACTTATCAGCGGAGTCTTTTCCCTGTTCCCTGCCTTATATTACAGCCAGAACTAAACTGATGTCGGGCTGTATTTTACTGCTACGAATGCTGTTAGATTACTTGGCTGCTACACTAGACAATGCTGCTAAATTGTATCTGCTGCTAAAATTATATAACGCTGCTAGACTGTATCTGTTGCTAAACTACATAAAGCTGCTAGGTTGTATATGCTGCTAGGTTATATCTGTTACTAGATTATACTGTATTTATACATAGATCTAGATATGTGTATTGATATATGGTTAGATATGTGTTTGTGATTAATTTTAATTAGTAATTTGCTTAATAGTAATCTCTCTGGTTTTATTATACTATTTCAATTTGTTGTATAAATTAGCAGATGAATTGAAATGTCCTGAAGTGCACTGATCTTTTGCTTTATTTATCAGGAAACCTGTGTCGTGTGCAATATCTTATTTTAGATCGAGACTGGAGGCCCTGCTCTGTTGCAGATTGAAACGTTCTTTCTCCACTCAATTGACTCTGGGGAAGGCTTGGTGTTATTAGTCTGTTGGCTTGGACTCGGTGGTGGAGTGGCGCCCCCTGTTGGGAAAGGGATAATTGAGCAGTTTTGAAATTTGGGGTGGCAGGAGATTGGAACCACGTCCCCTACCGACAATCCAGCCAGGGCAAGTGCAATATTGAATAAGGGCTGGTCATGCACATTTTACTGTATTACTTTGACTTTTCTTGTTAGTGAGGAGGTGTGCTATATTAATTCCAAGTTTTGACTATTTCCTGTTTTTAATAAAGAATTGCATATTGCTACTTCTCTGTGTTCTTTGATGTGGGCTAGTTGCGGTCCCCCTTTGTTGACAATTCGAACCTGTGTCAATGAAAGTAGAAGGTAATTATAATAGAACAGAATTCCTTATTTTCTTTAAACATAAGGTGGCGTAGTCTGGCTATTTATTCCGGGGGCGCGACATCTCTTTTTAACTATCTTGCACAACAGTGTATTTGGTTATTGGATCTTCTTTTTTTTTAAAAAAAAAAAGTTCTTTATTTTTCGACAATAAAACGTCAATGCACTAATAAGAAATCAGGTTGCCAATTTCACCACTGTGACTATTCACCTTAAAGTTACCATTGCCACCCTCTCCCGAAAAAAAATCCTGGCTACGCCACTGTTGCCAGGGTTTATTATTTAAAAATGCGCAGTTTATTTCAAACTTTCATAACATAACAGAGTGTCCAAGACCCTTCACCGTTATATTTGTTCTCGTGTGAGACTTTCACTTTTTCAGTCAGCGAAAATATGTGCTAAAACGGAGTGAATTTGAGCCCTGTTAAAATGGCAAAAAGACAGCTACGTTTGGAGTTTTTCTACAACAAAAAAGCTAAACCTCCAACGCCAGAGACATCAACAGAAACCGAACGTGACTCTTCTGTAGTTCAGAATGTTACGAACAGCACAAGAGTGTGACGATCCTTCCATTTCAAACGCTCAGGTTAGTGCAGGTGTAGATGTCTGTCGATAAGAGACTCTTGCCTGTAAAGTGTTTGCAGCTCTCTTGATTGTGACAATCTGGCGTAGAACTGTTTGTGATGAAATATCTGGTAATCTTAGAAAGCTAGCTTAATGTTTACATAAAAATGGTTAAAATCGGGCATCGGGTTTGAGCATTTTTTTTTTTTTTTTTGGGGGGGGGGGGGGT
This sequence comes from Acipenser ruthenus, assembly GCF_902713425.1. Taxonomy (NCBI): domain Eukaryota; kingdom Metazoa; phylum Chordata; class Actinopteri; order Acipenseriformes; family Acipenseridae; genus Acipenser; species Acipenser ruthenus. The sequence goes on along the minus strand of NC_081191.1, from coordinate 73,937,578 downwards.
GCTGTGCCCCACCAGTTTTTCAAGCAATGAGTCGCCAATACCCGGTAGCTAAATGCTTAGTTACGGCTCTGGGCAAAACCAAAGCCCATGGCCAGTATACAATATTTTTCTGTATGCATTATTTTCTGTTGAGCACTACTGACACCGTTGAAACGGTCGCCTGCGGATATATTAGTCCAATCGATGCGTCTGAACCTGGTGTGTAATCCCAAGGTAACTGCTCACAGTTAACACGTTTTAATACGTTAATTCACGTTTGAAGTAATACAGTGTCCCCTTCAGACATGTCAAAGGAGAAATTCGGAAATAACATACAAAACTATGCGCGAGTAAATACCATCCTAACTCCTAACATCCAAAAAAAAAAAAAGAAAAAAAATAACAATTATATATATATATATATATATATATATATATATATATATATATATAAATTGCATGCCCCGGTATCTACGATATGGAGTCTTGCATGCCCCGGTAGCTGCAATATTGAGTCTTTCCATCCACCTCCGGTTGCTTCATTCCGGAGGTCCATGCAATTTATATATATATATATATATATATATATATATATATATATATATATATATATATATATATATATATATATATATATATATATAAATATAATTTGCATACCCCGGTAGCTAAATGATTAGTTACGGCGCTGGGCAAAACCAAAGCCCATGGCCAGTATACAATATTTTTCTGTATGCATTATTTTCTGTTGAGCACTACTGACACAGTTGAAACGGTGAGTCTTAGGTCGCCTGCGGATACATTAGTCCAATCAATGCGTCTGAACCTGGTGTGTAATCCCAAGGTAACTGCTCACTGTTAACACATTTTAATACGTTAATTCACGTTTAAGTAATACAGTGTCCCCTTCATGAATGTTAATGGAGAGATTCGGAAATAACATTCAAAACTACACTCTAAAAAGTAAGGGTTCTTTGAGGGTTCCTCAGGGAACCTTAGGGTTCTATTGCAAGTTTTTTTCACAGTAAGGGTTTGTTTGGGAACCTCTGGTTGCTGTGTCTAATATAATATTGCAAAGGGTTCATCTTAGAACTCTTTATATCAATACATTGTAAATTGTGCTCTACAATATTGATGTGCAAATCGCAAATTTTAATACACAATACATGATGAGAGAAAAAGTCTGTCATAAAAAGGTAAACCCCATAAATGGTTATAATTTTGTACACGGTATTGAGAGGAAATCAAAGGGCAGATAATATTTTGCCAAATATTTAAATAGAATTTATAATAGTATATGTATGTATAACATGTGTATTGTAGTTTAATGTTAGCCTTTAGGCGTAATTCGGGGGATGTCGTAGAGGGCGCTCTCCCGCTTTGCGCTCCTTTTTTCTTCTTATCCTATTTCCTTTTCTTTAGCCTATCTTACCTTCCCTCCGTGGCATCCTGCCCGGTAGCGTCCGCGATCTCTTCCGGGTGGAAGCTGATCCCATTTCAGCCTCATTTAGTATTTCCAGCTAATCCCACAATGCAGCGCTCGCCTCGTCAATTATTAGGGCATGGCCAGCACTGCTCCACGTATGTGTTATTGGCTGCCCCTCCTGTCTATCTCGCTCTCTTTTTCTACTTTAACCCAGTACTATTTCCGCTTCCTTGTCTGTGTTTGTTTTTTGTTCCTCCTCCTCCCCACCTCTGCTCCTTTCCATATCGCACTGTCCGCACAGTAAACTAATGTGATCCATATGTGTCTCCATCCATTTACGTTTCCTTCCATATGATGATGTAGATATCCTTCTGTCTGGTGTTAATGGATGAAGTGTAATGCTGGCTCCAGGGATCAGCTTATTTTGCCTCCCTGGCGCATCAGCACACACGACGGCTGCGATGCTGGCTCCGGGGATCAACCAAAGTGCGGCCTCCCCAGCGCATCAGCATGACAACCGTCTGGATTGAGCTAAGTAGGGTACATCTCTGGGGTTTTCAAGTGGGCACCTTCCATCCTCAGTGTTTCGTCGACTAGCCCACGACACTTCAAGAGGGCTCGACGGTGATTCTGGTGTCCCAGCATGACCCCCCTCCGTCCCCCACTCAACTCAGCCCAGCTTACTTACCTGTACATCAGCGTTTCTTTCTTTCTATTGTGCTTGGGATCCCCAGCCAGAATCTTTCCGTCTCAACCATAGCCAGTTGCTGCTCCTCTCTGCTGCTTCAGATAAGTTCTTCACTGTGCGACGCAACTCTTGGCCGCTGAATCCGACGTCTCTGAGAAACCGGGTTGTAGAGTGTGCCACAAATATATATATTTGCATGCCCCGGTAGCTAAATGCTTAGTTACGGCGCTGGGCAAAACCAAAGCCCATGGCCAATATACAATATTTTTCTGTATGCATTATTTTCTGTTGAGCACTACTGAGACCGTTGAAACGGTGAGTCTTAGGTCGCCTGCGGATACATTAGTCCAATCAATGCGTCTGAACCTGGTGTGTAATCCCAAGGTAACTGCTCACAGTTAACACGTTTTAATACGTTAATTCACGTTTTAAGTAATACAGTGTCCCCTTCAGACATGTTAAAGGAGAAATTCGGAAATAACATACAAAACTATGCGCGAGTAAATACCATCCTAACTCCTAACATCCCCCCCCCCCCCAAAAAAGAAAAAAAAATAACAATTATATATATATATATATATATATATTGTAACCCAGTGGCTAGAAGGGTAAGCTGGAATCAGAATAAAAGCGCTTGGAGGCTGAAAGTGGTCTTCAAAGCAGGACTGGCAGTTTATTACTTACAGGTTTGAAATAAACACAAAAACAAAAAAAACCACAGCACCTTACAGGGCACAAAAGATAAGGCCTAGCTCTCCACAGAGCACTAACTAAACACAGGCTTTCCTAAACTACAGTTGGAACGGATCAGCCGCTTATCCAACAAACAAAAAAACAGTTACCAAACCGTAACTAAACACAGGGTTAATTTCTGTAGTATATTCCTTTTCACAGACCATGTAACATTAACTTGCCTTTTGTCTTCCACACTCTCTCACTCGCGATCACCGAGCACTGACAAAAAGACAGTTTATATCTCTGCCTCATTTAGCTTAATTGGAGACAGCTTGACTTCAGCTGCTCCTACTAATCAGCTAGTTAAGCATGAGAGAGAACTGGCTCCTGATCCCCTAGTGGACATTCTGCACATAACCCTTTTCTTTAAAAAGTTTTAAGATCAGGAGCTTTCTGGGAACAGTGCCCTCTTTATTCTCAAGCTGATATATCTATTTTCCAACACAATTCCACACACCCTATTACAATATATATAATTGCATGCCCGGTATCTACGATATGGATTCTTGCATGCCCCGGTAGCTGCAATATTGAGTCTTTCCATCCACCTCCGGTTGCTTCATTCCGGAGGTCCATGCAATTTATATATATATATATATATATACACGAAAACAAAAAAAACCACAGCACCTTACAGGGCACTTATATATATATATATATATATATATAAATTGCATGGACCTCCGGAATGAAGCAACCGGAGGTGGATGGAAAGACTCAATATTGCAGCTACCGGGGCATGCAAGAATCCATATCGTAGATACTGGGCATGCAATTATATATATATATATATATATATATATATATATATATATATATTGTTATTTTTTTTTTATTTTTTTTTGGATGTTAGGAGTTAGGATGGTATTTACTCGCGCATAGTTTTGTATGTTATTTCCGATTTTCTCCTTTAACATGTCTGAAGGAGACACTGTATTACTTAAAACGTGAATTAACGTATTAAAACGTGTTAACTGTGAGCAGTTACCTTGGGATTACACACCAGGTTCAGACGCATTGATTGGACTAATGTATTCGCAGGCGACCTTAGACTCACCGTTTCAAAGGTGTCTGTAGTGCTCAACAGAAAATAATGCATACAGAAAAATATTGTATACTGGCCATGGGCTTTGGTTTTGCCCAGCGCCGTAACTAAGCATTTAGCTACCGGGGCATGCAAATATATATAATATATATATATATATATATATATATATATATATATATAAATTGCATGCCCCGGTATCTACGATATGGAGTCTTGCATGCCCCGGTAGCTACGATATGGAGTCTTGCATGCCCCGGTAGCTGCAATATTGAGTCTTTCCATCCACCTCCGGTTGCTTCATTCCGGAGGTCCATGCAATTTATATATATATACTTATATACTTAGTTACGGCGCTGGGCAAAACCAAAGCCCATGGCCAGTATACAATATTTTTCTGTATGCATTATTTTCTGTTGAGCACTACTGACAGCGTTGAAACGGTGAGTCTTAGGTCGCCTGCGGATACATTAGTCCAATCAATGCGTCTGAACCTGGTGTGTAATCCCAAGGTAACTGCTCACAGTTAACACGTTTTAATACGTTAATTCACGTTTTAAGTAATACAGTGTCCCCTTCAGACATGTTAAAGGAGAAATTCGGAAATAACATACAAAACTATGCGCGAGTAAATACCATCCTAACTCCTAACATCCAAAAAAAAAAAAAAAGAAAAAAAAAACAACAATTATATATATAGCTACCTAGATTGTATTGAATTAACAAAACAAATAATAATAATTAACTGAGAGGTATTGGACGAAAAAATACACCTATTTTGTTTATAACTTTTAGAATGTTTGTATGCTTGTAGCAAAGTGCCCCCCCCCCGTGTATGTTATATGTTACGTGTTGTGTGTAAATGTTGGTGTATAGGCATTGGTACACGGGATATAAGCGGTCTGTGTTTCACGTGTGTGTAAATTGTATATTTGTAGTTAGGCACGGGGATGGCACATCACATCACGTGCAAGTAAAAAGTAATAGTATGTGAGCACGGGGAATTGCACTTTAATTAATTCACGTGCAGTTGTACCGAGATTCCAGTTGAATGATTGACTAGCAATCGAATCTCGGTACAACTGCATAAAAGCTGCATGTTTTCACTCACTGGGGATTGGTGTTCGGTGAGTGGAGAACGGGTTAGGAGACGGAGGGTATTGTAAAGTAAAATAAGTAGTAAAAGAAGCTCACCGTGTTTGTCTGTGTAGTCCGTTTTGTTTGTCTGTTTATTTTGGCTCAAGTGCCTTGTCCTGTTTTTGTGTTTTGTTACAAACGTTTATTTTCTGTCTGTTTATTCATTAAATGCTGAGCGAAAGCATTCGCTCAGCTCCACCAAACTCCACATCTAGTCTCTGTCGTTTGTGTTCCTGTTTCTGGTCTGACGCCACCCACTCCGGCCGTCTTTGTGACACGTGGTGTCAGAACCGGGACAACAGCGCCTCCAGGGCTCAGGCCAGAGCGGGAACCGCAGTTTTTTTTGGGAAAAAAAAAAAAAAAAAAAAAAAAAAAAAAAGGAGAAGAAATGGGGAGAAGAGGCTGGAGAAGAGCACAGGAGGGCAAAGGGAGAAAGGTGGAAGCAGGGCTGTGGTGTTTCGACTGTGGCCAAACTAGCCACACCACCATACCCTGCTCCGTCCACAGGACCCTACAGGCAATGGCCCAAAGACTGGGATGGGGGGAGTGGTGCCCTGGCTGTAGGGCATATGGGCACACGTTGGCCCTATGCCCCATGCAGGATGAAGAAGAGGAGCCCTTGCTGCCACGTCCTATGCCTGAGCGGGAGGAGCCCGAATGTCCACAGCCCGAGTGGGAGGAGCCCGAACGTCCACAGCCCGAGTGGGAGGAGCCCGAACGTCCACAGCCCGAGTGGGAGGAGCCCGAACCTCCACGGCCCGAGTGGGAGGAGCCCGAGCGTCCACGGCCCGAGTGGGAGGAGTCGGTGCGTCCACGGCCCGAGAGGGAGGAGTCGGTGCGTCCACGGCCCGAGAGGGAGGAGTCGGTGCGTCCACGGCCCGAGAGGGAGGAGTCGGTGCGTCCACGGCCCGAGAGGGAGGAGTCGGTGCGTCCACGGCCCGAGTGGGAGGAGCCCGAGCGTCCACGGCCCGAGTGGGAGGAGTCGGTGCGTCCACGGCCCGAGAGGGAGGAGTCGGTGCGTCCACGGCCCGAGAGGGGGGAGTCGGTGCGTCCACGGCCCGAGAGGGGGGAGTCGGTGCGTCCACGGCCCGAGTGGGAGGAGTCGGTGCGTCCACGGCCAGAGAGGGAGGAGTCGGTGCGCCCACGGCCCGGAGGGGAGGAGCTGGTGCGCCCACGGCCCGGAGGGGAGGAGCCAGTGCGTCCTGTGTCCGGAGGGGAGGAGCTGAAGGCCCAAACCCCTATTTTTTTTTGGGAGGGACGAGGGCGTGAAGCTCAGGCTCCACAGCAGCCGCTGTTTTTGCTGCTGAAGGGAGCCCAGCGGAGATGCCCGCCACCAGCTCTACCCCCGCTGTCGGAGGAGCCGGCAGCGCCACCAGCCCTACCCCCGCTGTCGGAGGAGCCGGCAGCGCCACCACCACCACCTGAGGGAGAGGAGCAGGAGCTGCCTTTGCCTCCACCACCACCCGAGGGAGAGGAGCAGGAGCTGCCTCTGCCTCCACCACCACCCGAGGGAGAGGAGCAGGAGCTGCCTCTTCCTCCACCACCACCCGAGGGAGAGGAGCAGGAGCTGCCTCTGCCTCCACCACCCGAGGGAGAGGAGCAGGAGCTGCCTCTGCCTCCACCACCCGAGGGAGAGGAGCAGGAGCTGCCTCTGCCTCCACCACCTGAGGGAGAGGAGCAGCAGCTGCCTCTGCCTCCACCACCACCACCCGAGGGAGAGGAGCAGGAGCTGCCTCTGCCTCCACCACCACCCGAGGGAGAGGAGCAGGAGCTGCCTCTGCCTCCACCACCACCACCCGAGGGAGAGGAGCAGGAGCTGCCTCTGCCTCCACCACCCGAGGGAGAGGAGCAGGAGCTGCCTCTGCCTCCATCACCCGAGGGAGAGGAGCAGGAGCTGCCTCTGCCTCCACCACCACCCGAGGGAGAGGAGCAGGAGCTGCCTCTGCCTCCACCACCACCCGAGGGAGAGGAGCAGGAGCTGCCTCTGCCTCCACCACCACCCGAGGGAGAGGAGCAGGAGCTGCCTCTGCCTCCACCACCACCCGAGGGAGAGGAGCAGGAGCTGCCTCTGCCTCCACCACCACCCGAGGGAGAGGAGCAGGAGCTGCCTCTGCCTCCACCACCACCCGAGGGAGAGGAGCAGGAGCTGCCTCTGCCTCCACCACCCGAGGGAGAGGAGCAGGAGCTGCCTCTGCCTCCACCTCCCGAGGGTCCGCTGCTGCTGCCGTCGCCTGAGGTCATCGAGGGTCCTGCTTCGCCTGGGGTCGCCGGGGCCTCTGCTTTGCCTCGGGTCGCTACACTGTGGCCGGAGCTCCATGAAGGGGAGCTGCCGGCCATAAAGAAAGAGGGGGAGGTCAGGAGACCAGCTCCCCCAGCTGCACTTTCGCGGCAGCAGATAGTGTGGCTGAAGCCCCGGAAGAGGGAGCTGCCAGCCACGAAGAATTGGGGGGGTGCCAGACATTCCACCATGGCCACCCCCAGAAACAACTTGCTTCCCCCTCTTCCGGGACTTTGGGACTGAGGGGGGAGGTGGCCATTGAGGCCATGTGTGCGTTGCACAAGGGGGGTATATGTGGCAAAGTGCCCCCCCCCCCGTGTATGTTATATGTTACGTGTTGAGTGTAAATGTTGGTGTATAGGCATTGGTACACGGGATATAAGCGGTCTGTGTTTCATGTGTGTGTAAATTGTATATTTGTAGTTAGGCACGGGGATGGCACATCACATCACATGCAAGTAAAAAGTAATAGTATGTGAGCACGGGGAATTGCACTTTAATTAATTCACGTGCAGTTGTACCGAGATTCCAGTTGAATGATTGACTAGCAATCGAATCTCGGTACAACTGCATAAAAGCTGCATGTTTTCACTCACTGGGGGTTGGTGTTCGGTGAGTGGAGAACGGGTTAGGAGACGGAGGGTATTGTAAAGTAAAATAAGTAGTAAAAGAAGCTCACCGTGTTTGTCTGTGTAGTCCGTTTTGTTTGTCTGTTTATTTTGGCTCAAGTGCCGTGTCCTGTTTTTGTGTTTTGTTACAAACGTTTATTTTCTGTCTGTTTATTCATTAAATGCTGAGCGAAAGCATTCGCTCAGCTCCACCAAACTCCACATCTAGTCTCTGTCGTTTGTGTTCCTGTTTCTGGTCTGACGCCACCCACTCCGGCCGTCTTTGTGACAATGCTGTAGCTGCAATATTGAGTCTTTCCATCCACCTCCGGTTGCTTCATTCCGGAGATCCATGCAATTATATATATATATATATATATATATATATATATATATATATATATATATATATATATATATATATATTTGCATACCCCGGTAGCTAAATGCTTAGTTACGGCGCTGGGCAAAACCAAAGCCCATGGCCAGTATACAATATTTTTCTGTATGCATTATTTTCTGTTGAGCACTACTGACACCGTTGAAACGGTGAGTCTTAGGTCACCTGCGGATACATTAGTCCAATCAATGCGTCTGAACCTGTTGTGTAATCCCAAGGTAACTGCTCACAGTTAACACGTTTTAATACGTTAATTCACGTTTTAAGTAATACAGTGTCCCCTTCAGACATGTTAAAGGAGAAATTCGGAAATGACATACAAAACTATGCGCGAGTAAATACCATCCTAACTCCTAACATCCAAAAAAAAAAAAAAAAAGAAAAAAAAAGAACAATTATATATATATATAATTGCATGCCCCGGTGTCTACAATATGGAGTCTTGCATGCCCCGGTAGCTGCAATATTGAGTCTTTCCATCCACCTCCGGTTGCTTCAATCCGGAGGTCCATGCAATTTATATATATTTGCATACCCCGGTAGCTAAATGCTTAGTTACAGCGCTGGGCAAATCTAAAGCCCATGGCCAGTATACAATATTTTTCTGTATGCATTCTTTTCTGTTGAGCACAACTGACACCGTTGCCCCCCCAGATTTCTGCCAGGCAGTAGCTTAGCCACTGTGTTAGGATCGTTCACACTGAAACATGTGTAAGAAATTGCAATATTGTTATATTTTTCGCTTCCCATTATAGCGGGGCGGACGTGGCATGGGCGGCGCTGATTTTTCTTTTCGCTCACTGAAATAACTTTTTTATTTACCGCGTTGCTATCAACCAATGTGAATACATAAGCAAGCTGTACTTGCTCAACCCCAAACACAGATGCATGAAACATATAGGCTATGATTACTGTATATGCTATGTAGCCTAGCTACTACACACATAGATGTGGTAGAGGACATCTATTATGTAATGAGTAGCCTATGTATTTACATAGAATGCACTCGCCTCATGACATATCTTATTGCCAGCTGACCTCTCCAGCAGCCAGCCTACTAATAAGATTATCATTTTAAACGGATTGTGCAGCCAGCTTCATTATTATTATTTATTTCTTAGCAGACGTTACAATTGTTACAAGATATCACAGGGATTGAACCCACGACCCTCCGGTCAAGAGTCCAGAGCCCTGACCACTACTCCACACTGCTGCCCATACTACTCCACATCAAGGGACGGTAACCAAGTCCATCCAGGTCTTGGAGATGGAGTGGTAAATGTACAACCTGTTATTAATTGAATAACTAAAGAAATAAATCAGAATGAAAACAGATCTTGACGCTGCTGAGAGAAAACCGGCAAAACTGTTTCAATTCCTGAGTTCGGTTACCTACTTGTTTTCATTCGGATTATTTGTTTAGGCTACAGCGTGTCCGTCAGCTCAACTAGCGAATGTCAGTGCAGTGTGATACCAAAAAAAATGAGTGGTTGGATTTGCTGTCAATCAACCCAAGTTTTTTGTTGGATCAGCTGTTTGTACATTTTTTTGTGTTTAAAGGCGCTGTAGTTATACAATGTAGTTAATGCAACTGTGTGCACAAGTCCCTCCTCCCCCGAACCTCCAGAAGATTAGGTACCATCGGCAGTCCTGCGTCAGTCAAAGAGTAATTACATTAGTCAGGATTTGTGAAATTAAATAAAATGGTTTGCTTTGCTTTGAACACCAAATGTGAAATGAACAACCATAAGTACGAATGAAATTATATATAGTTATTTATTATCATAATGTGAAATTTGATGCGCATGTTAAAAGTTCAAGTCCTTTGCTTCGTATTTCCTTTTTTGTTTTTAAACGGAAGTGTTCTGAACTGAATCTCTCTTTTTAACTATTTTGCACAACAGTGTATTTGGTTATTGGATCTTCTGTTAAAAAAAAAAAAGTTCTTTATTTTTCGACAATAAAACGTCAATGCACTAATAAGAAATCAGGTTGCCAATTTCACCACTGTGACTATTCACCTTAAAAAAGTTACCATTGCCACCCTCTCCCGAAAAAAAATCCTGTCTACGCCACTGTTGCCAGGGTTTATTATTTAAAAATGCGCAGTTTATTTCAAACTTTCAAAACATAATAACATAACAAAGAGTGTCTAAGACCCTTCACCGTTATATTTGTTCTCGTGTGAGACTTTCACTTTTTCAGTCAGCGAAAATATGTGCTAAAACGGAGTGAATTTGAGCCCTGTTAAAATGGCAAAAAGACAGCTACGTTTGGAGTTTTTCTACAACAAAAAAGCTAAACCTCCAACGCCAGAGACATCAACAGAAACCGAACGTGACTCTTCTGTAGTTCAGAATGTTACGAACAGCACAAGAGTGTGACGATCCTTCCATTTCAAACGCTCAGGTTAGTGCAGGTGTAGATGTCTGTCGATAAGAATTAAGAGACTCTTGCCTGTAAAGTGTTGTTTGCAGCTCTCTTGATTGTGACAATCTGGCGTAGAACTGTTTGTGATGAAATATCTGGTAATCTTAGAAAGCTAGCTTAATGTTTACATAAAAATGGTTAAATTCGGGCATCGGGTTTGAGCATTTCTTTTTTTTTTTCGGGGGGGGGGGGGGGGGGGGGGCGGTGATGGGGGTGCTGTGCCCCACCAGTTTTTCAAGCCATGAGTCGCCAATGGGCGGGGTTAAACAAATAATTTAAAGTGGGTGGGGCTAACCACATCATTTCATAAACCTTACTTGTTGTGCACTTCCATTTACTATATCGGTATCAGGGATATTATTTAAATAGTTCACACTTGGGTAAGAAAAGAATAGTATTATTATTTGTTTATTTTAGCAGACGCCTTTATCCAAGGCGACTTACAGAGACTAGGGTGTGTGAACTATGCATCAGCTGCAGAGTCACTTACAATTACGTCTCACCCAAAAGACAGAGCACAAGGAGGTTAAGTGACTTGCTCAGGATCACACAATGAGTCAGTGGCTGAGGTGGGATTTGAACCGGGAACCTGGTTACAAGCCCTGTTCTTTAACCACTGGACCACACAGCCTAATACAACATTTATATAAAATATATTAAAATATCATGATATAACAAGATTTGTTTAAACGATTATCCAGATACAGTATAATATACATAAGAAATTGAAATTGACTTTCAGCACACACAAAAAAAAGAAAGTAAAACATCTTTGGTGATCTGGGAGAGGAGAGTGCTGCAAGTTCCTTATTATTTCAGTGTTTCAGCCACACCTAATAAGATTGCATGAATGGCATTAACACATGTCCCTACACTGTCCCTATCCCTTTCTTCCTGTGAAATGAGAAAACGTTTTTCACAGTAATCATTACCCAACATCCTTTGAAGACCTGCAGCAACATATAGGCAAGGTTGATAAGGACTTCAGTTAAAATTCTGGTCTACCTGGATTAGTTTCTTGTGGTTTTACCCTAGAAGATAAATATCTAGAATATGGGAATATTGCCTGCAAGTGAGTAAAATGTTTTTCTTTCTTACGTTAGAAGTTGTTTCACCTTGAATGGAACTACCATATATTTGCAGAAATTAACTTTCAATGGATACTATATCTCAAGTTAGAAATACGAGTTTCATTAGAGTTAATTTTGTTCAGTTTAAATAATAAGTAATGCAAATAAATACATAGTTTTAAGAATACAATTTTATCTATTTCTACCTACCTTCATTGTTTTGTCTGTTTCAGACCCCTCTACATAGGGGCAGGAATAGCCACAGTCAGTGTGACCACAAGCAGGCAGACAAGCAGCAGTGACCTCATCTTCAGAGCTCAACACTGAACCACAAGCATGTTGCAGGATGTTATATAGCAGTTTAGCTTAGGGCTCCTCTCAATTTCAAAAACCTCACAAAACAGCAAGAGAATGATATAGCAGTTTGGTGTACTGTAAAGCCTATAAAGTGAGATTTGGAGTGAAGATCTTTTACGAATGTTGAAGTATTGATGGATTAAATAATACTTAATATTTATGTAACTTCTGGACTTACAGAGACTAGGGTGAGTGAACTATGCATCAGCTGCATAATGGATTTAATTATGAGTTTTTGCCACTGAACAACACAAAAAAGTCCATAATGTCAAAGTGAAAAATAAAATCTACAAATTGTTCTAAATTAATTACAAATACAAAACAGAAAATAATTGATTGCATAAGTATTCACCCCCTTGAGTCAATATTTGGTAGAGGCACCTTTGGCAGCAATTACAGCCACGAGTCTATTTGTATAAGTCTCTACCAGCTTTGCACATCTGGACACTGCAATTTTTGCATCTTCACGAGCTTTCCAGGCCCTGACGCAGAGAAGCATCCCCATAGCATGATGCTGCCACCACCATGCTTCACGGTAGGGATGGTGTTCTCAGGATGATGTGCGGTGTTAGGCTTGCGCCAAACATAGCGCTTAGCGTTGTGGCCAAAAAGCTCTATTTTGGTCTCATCACACCATAGAATCTTCTTCCACTTGGTCTCAGAGTCTCCCACATGCCTTCTGGCAAACTCTAGCCGAGATTTGATGCAAGTTTTTTTCAACAATGGCTTTCTTTTTGCCACTCTCCCATAAAGGCCAGTTTTGTAAAGCACCCGGGCTATTGTTGCTGTATGCACAGTGTCTCCCAGCTCAGCCGTGGAAGACTGTAACTCCTTTAGAGTTGCCATAGGCCTCTTGGTGGCCTCCCTGGCTAGTGCCCTTCTCGCCCGGATACTCAGTTTTTGAGGACAGCCTTTTCTAGACAGATTCACAGTTGTGCCATATTCTCTCCATTTCTTAATAATGGACTTTACTGTGCTCCGGGGGATATTCAATGCCTTGGAAATGTTCTTATATCCTACCCGATTGGTGCTTTTGAAGAACCTTATTCCGGATTTGCTTTGAATGTTCCTTCATCTTCATGATGTAGTTTTTGTTAGGAAATGTACTAACCAACTGTGGGACCTCCCAGAGACAGGTGTATTTAACCTGAAATCATGTGAAACACCTTAATTGCACACAGGTGGACACCATTCAACTAATTATGTGACTTCTAAAGACAATTGGTTGCACCAGAGCTTATTTAGGTGTGTCATAGCAAAGGGAGTGAATACTTATGCAATCAATTATTTTCAGTTTTATATTTGTAATTAATTTAGAACAATTTATAGATTTTATTTTTCACTTTTCACTTTTTGTGTTGATCAGTAGCAAAAACTCCTAATTAAATCCATTTTGATTCCATTTGTAACACAATAAAATGTGGAAAAGTCCAAGGGGGGTGAATACTTTTGAGTGTCACTGTGTGTGTGTATATATATATATATATATATATATATATATATATAATGATAAGTCTGTCCTTCCTATAACCTCCAGATGTCCACATGACCAAATACAAATTCCCCATAAACTGATCTAAAGAATAAATAAGTTATTAACACATTAACTATTGGCTAATGAGTAATTATAGCTATAGAAATTGAGGCAATCAAGGCTTTTGGTTTTAGAAAAAGAAAAGAAACATGACTGTGCCAGATTACAAAATGTACATCAGTACCCATTTGCAGTCATGCACTGTGACGACAATATATTTTTCATAATCTGCCATTTATCTTTAGAACATTATAGAAAGGCTTTAGTAGACAGACATTTGAAATTACTGAAAAAAGAGATCTTAAAGTTGCAACCCTTAGCATATAGATGAATCATTTCCCTGATGTTAAAAACCAAATTGCAACCAGAGATATATTTTTTTAAAATATTGCTCGAGCAGGAATATGTATTTTAAAGATCCTCAAGGAGGCTAGTAATCCAAGATTCAGGGCCACACTGTAAATGGCACTGCCTATATCTTGAAGAAATACTTAAATAAAAATATTATAATAGAAATCCCAAATCCAAGAAAGAAGATAACCACTCTAATTTTTTTAAGCCTTTAAGAAATTGGATTTAAAGCTTGATTAGTCATTAGCCTTTTCTGTGTGTTAATTCATCATGTCAAAATTGGTAATGTTTAATTATTGTTAATTACACATATTAGGTGTACTCCACTGACATTGTGTGGTTGTAGGACTAATTTACAGGTCAGAAAACCTTTAAAAGATTGCATGAAATTCTCAAGGACTTACTCAAGTGTTAAAGCTTTGTGAACACAACAAAACAGCTGTCAAAAGCATTCTGTCTTAAAAAGACATAAATCCATTAAAATGAACACCCTCCCACCAACCCACATCCTTCACACACATGCATATACACAAACACACACAAGAAGAATACCAATTTCAAAAGATACCAAAATAAACTCAAGAACAAAGTGTTTTTTATTTTTGTTCTTTATTAAAATGTCTTCATCTAGACAATGTGGGGAAGCTATAAAAAAAGGCCAACAAGATGCTCGGATATATTGTGATAAGTGTTGAATTTAAATCAAGGGAAGTAATGTTAAAACTTTACAATGCATTAGTAAGACCTCATCTAGAATATTGTGTTCAGTTCTGGTCACCTCGTTACAAAAAGGATATTGCTGCTCAAAAAAGAGTGCAAAGAAGAGCGACCAGAATTATCCCGGGTTTAAAAGGCATGTCATATGCAGACAGGCTAAAAGAATTGAATCTATTCAGTCTCGAACAAAGAAGACTACGCGGTGATCTGATTCAAGCATTCAAAATGCTAAAAGGTATTGACAATGTCGACGCAGGGGACTTTTTCGACAAGGACCAGGAGTCACAAATGGAGATTAGATAAAGGGGCATTCAGAACAGAAAATAGGAGGCACTTTTCTACACAGAGAATTGTGAGGGTCTGGAACCCGCTCCCCAGTAATGTTGTTGAAGCCGACACCCTGGGATCCTTCAAGAAGCTGCTTGATGAGATTCTGGGATCAATAAGCTACTAACAACCAAAAGAGCAAGATGGGCCGAATGGCCTCCTCTCGTTTGTAAACTTTCTTATGTTCTTAAAATGTTTGTTTACTTAGGCATGAGCATGCTGTATATGCTATCCTGACACAGATACATGATTTACTAGCGCAGGATTTAAAAAAAAAAAAAAAAAAGAACAATATTTGGTTATCAGGCCAACATGCATTTGACTGTGATTTTTCTGCACTTCGACTGGCAGGATCACGACGTCACTTGTTGGATCCACCTTCACATTAGGACAGGATCAGCTGTATGCTGGGGAAAGGTGAGAATCCTTTTAATAAAACTTCCCATGTAGTTTGTTTAATGTTTGGTATCACTTATCCTCAAAATGGGCAAAATCTGCTACGATCACAAGATATATGGTGTCTGATTTAGTTGCTTGATAAGGAAGAAATCTAGATGGTGCTATTTTTTCATCAGCGTGTGTCAACATTCTATAGAACCATTGAATAGTAGACCCCTCTATCTGGTAAATAGGGGCATATTAATCAAGCTTGTAAAAACTGAAGCATTTCACTTTTTTTTTTTTTTTATAAATTTAGTCGTTGCCAATTATTTTTTATTATTTTCTCCCCAATTTGGAATGGCCAATTATTTTATTATGCTCAGCTCACCGCTACCACCCCAGGGCTGACTCTGGAGGGCGAAGACAAACACACGCTGTCCTCCGAAGCGTGGGCCAATTGAGCGCCGCCCCCTGGGAGCTCCCATCCTCGGTCGGCAAAGGAATAGCCTGGACTCGAACTCGCGATGTCCAGACTATAGGGCACATCCTGCACTGCACGTGGAGTGCCTTTACTGGATGCGCCACTCGGGACCCCCGGCATTTCACTTATTGTTCATTACAATGGATTTTGTATCATCCCGCAACCACGCTGGGTTTCACTGAGGTCATTGTGATAGAGCTGATTGTTTTAATATTTTCAATATTGTTTTTCAAAGTGTGCTAAATCAGTTTTTCCTGTTGCTATGGCCAACGGTTTCATCCTAGGAATCTGAAAAATAGTAATGGCATTTGCAAAGTTGTTTCTTTATCAATAATTGTATTAAGAGTTCCAAAATAATGCAATGTAAACAAAAACTGACAAGTTTAAATATCTTTTAATTGATTTTTAAAAAACAAATTAAAAAAATGGACTAACTGAAGGTGACATGTTTTCTGATTGATTTGGTAATGAAGTGCCACATAACACTGCAGTCTAGGGAATGGCTACAGGAAAGATAACTTACTGTTACAGGAGCCTCCTTTTTAGCTGATATTACAGATAGGCAGCCCAGACAAGGTCTTGGACGTCTCTTTGGGTTGGCTTCGAATTGTCTCTTTTCTCTGATCGGAATGTCTGGAGGGGAGGTGGCCTTCTGGTAAGATAGCAATAAGATTTAAAAAATGACATCTCTGTAAAAATTAAAAAAGGCAGTACCCCACCATCAAGTATAATTTTACACTAAAATATTTTGTCTTATTAACTTTAATTAACACCAACGATATTCATCCACAAATTAGTTCATTGTGTAAACATATCCCAGGGTTTCTACTGCGCATCTCCTTCTACCTTCCTTAGCTCCACACATTCCCACAATCCCCTTCTGCTACTGCACACTCTGAAAAGAGATCCCACTGGATGAGATTGTTTATTACATCTTTAAAGGGAGCGTATAAAACCAATGAACTACTCCATTGCATGTTAAACTTATTTTCGATCAACCAATGAGTTAGAAATAAGTGTGCATGACATGGCCAGTGACTGTGACTTATTCGTGCTGCAAATGATTTGATGTTACACCACCACTCTCTTACTTCAGACAAACACCACAACCCCTAGTCCTTTACACATTTACACATTTTTTATAAACAAAACACAAAACATCCATATAAGATGGATATGTGTAAAAGATCTGAATCATTGATATGTCCAGAGGGTGAAACAATGTGGCAGGAAAATGGTTTATTTTTATGGGACAGCACTGGTAATGGAACCTAAGTTAAAAAAAATAAAAATAAAATCAGGAAGATAAGCTGTGTACCAAACATAGACAATAACTCAAAAGTGAATTAAGTTTCCGATTGTATACCTGGATATACACAGTTACTACTGATATAAAGACATTTTGGCTCATCTAACCTAGGTCTATGGCATATCCTGAACACAGATTATTACAAAAATATGATTTCAAACAGCATACAAATGTAAGGGGACAGAGAAAAATAATAATTTGAATCTATCTGTCTCTCTAATGCGGGTTCCTAAACATCACGTTGTAATTCTAATTACCTTTTCTTGTCCCTTGTCAAATCTACCCCATACTGTGCTGGCTTGGCCGCCTCCAGCATCTTCACCATCTCCGTCCAGCAAGGATACAACACCAGGAGAAGCAGGTCTTTTTTTACAAATCTGAAAAAAATACATTTGTATTTTAGATGTAATTTCTTGTCACGGGACATTATGTAAATGCTATTATCCATGGTGATTACGACAAACATTTACACTTGGGTCTCTTTGAGAAAGACATTACTAAATCTCAACAAAGAATTTGCCATGCTTACAATTTGCCTTTGCTTATGTATACATATACATCTCCTGCCACGTAAACTCTAAACGATGAACATGACATATCAACAGTATGTACAGGATAGAATAAGAATTAGCAATGAAATGTTTAATCACAGTCTGATGAGGGATTATCCAGATGTATGTAAAACTGTGTGACATTCACAATCTTGTATATTATCATTAATGTATACTCTATAATGTTGATGCTAAGTTTCCTGTCAATTGGATAAACAGTTTGTAACAAATTGTGTGTGTGTGTGTACAGCCACCTCCACTTCATCCCCTTCGCAATGGATTTCATCCCCAGCTGGGGATAACAGAGCTGGTATAAAAATCCAACTGTAGTCTCCCTTGGAGCACCAGACAGTGGCATGAATAAAGAGATTAGAAATTGCCCGCTTAGAGGGTATAAACTATCTCTTTAAAGTTTAAAATTACCAGCTTTTAGTGGTTGGTGTCCAGTCGTCATTTTTTACAGTTTCTTCGTTTCACTTTTCCTTTTGTTCAGTCATCCTGGTGCAATATATATATATATATATATATATATATATATATATATATATATATATATATATATATATATATAATAAAGAGCTAGTTATAACTTTTAAATGAATCTTAACCTCAAAAACACTATCAGGGGGTCCTCGAGTGGCTCACCTGGTAAAAGCGTGGTTGTGTGGTCATACAGCACAGGTTCGTGTCCTGGCTGTGCAAAGTTGTCGGTCTTCGCTGTGAATTCCAAAGGGAGCGTAACATTGGCTCTGGTACTCCCGTGGGTTAGGGAAGCAAAAACAAAAGGGACTGTTTCTCCTCATTGCGCTACAGTGAACCCTGCTGGCCAGGCGCCCTGTGAGCTCAAAAGCGGACACCTGCAGGGCTGGCCTTTGTCCTCCAGAGGTCAGTAGCTCGCTGACATCCGCTCTCGAGTTCCTGGGTGTAAAAGAGGATAATAGTTTGGTTGTGGGATCGGAGGACGCCCACTGAACCTTTGGATCTCCTGAGCTGTGTAAGGAATTGCTGCGATGAGGAGAAAAAATAATTGGACATTCCAAATTGGGGAGAAAATCGGGGGTAAAATAATTGGGCACACTAAATGTATATATACATAACTTCACGTCTGTCCCCAGGCAGGACGATTGAGATATTCGGTAAAGAAACAATGCTATAATTAATCCCTGTAATTACGCCAATTACAGATGTTTCTTTTGCTCCTAAATTATATTGGGATGGTCAGTAAATCATTTGCTGACAATTGCATCATTCACAGAAGGTGTGCGGCAGGTGTGGGATTAATTGGGCCTATTTATATCCCCATCGCTCACAACTTCTTAATTTCATTTTCAGAAATTGTAAAACAGTTTGTGTTAACTCTATAGACACCAACTAAAGTCCATTTATATTAAATATTTAAGTACGAGCATCCCAGGGAGAAAACTAGAATAGCAAATGAGCAAGTGTGCTCAGGTCAGCGCTTTGTGGTAACTGCAGGTATTTGCATCACACTGCTGAATGACCAATAGCCACCCAGTACTGTACATTGCAAATGGGCTGTTTCATCTGAGCTCAACTGTGTTAACCCTGACCTAGTCGAGGTTGGTGAACCCTGTTGTTCTGATTATCAACATAATGTCAATAAATCTTACAAGACTGCATCACACACTTAAAGCAGTTTTTGGCAAAAACACCCACCACCACTGTCAAGTGCATAGGAAAAACAACCATAGTTTAACTGCAGTGGAGAGGATTTGATTTAAATAATTGCAAAATACTGCATGTTTGTATATTGAAATAATGAACATGTTAATGATTATTAAAAATACCAATTGTAGTTGTTTTTTTCAGACAAACATAAAACTGTAGGCCACTGTTTAGTGTCTGAAGGGGACACTGTATGCTAACCAAAGCCCATGGCCAGTATACAATATTTTTCTGTATGCATTATTTTCTGTTGAGCACTACTGACACCGTGGAAACGGTCAGTCTTAGGTCGCCTGCGGATACATTAGTCCAATCAATGCGTCTGAACCTGGTGTGTAATCCCAAGGTAACTGCTCACAGTTAACACGTTTTAATACGTTAATTCACGTTTTAAGTAATACAGTGTCCCCTTCAGACATGTTAAAGGAGAGATTCGGAAATAACATACAAAACTATGCGCGAGTAAATACCATCCTAACTCCTAACATCCCAAAAAAAAGAAAAAAAAAACAATAATATATATATATATATATATATATATATATATATATATATATATATATATATATATATATATATATAATTGCATGCCCGGTATCTACGATATGGAGTCTTGCATGCCCCGGTAGCTGCAATATTGAGTCTTTCCATCCACCTCCGGTTGCTTCATTCCGGAGGTCAAGGGCGTAGGTTTGGTTTGAACATTGGTGGGGACACAATTTTGTAGGGGGGCGGAGTCACGGTCGCTAGTGGGGTTCGGGGGCATGCCCCCCCGGGAAGATATTTTTTAGTAGACAGCTATCAAATGGTAACTTCTGGTGGCTTGAAATTAATGCTGGACATGAATCGAGGACAGTTTGATTGACATGAAGTTGGCTGGTATACACTTAAAACACTATGATAAAGTGTCCCTCCTGGAAGCTGGTTTGACATCCCTGCTGTAGAATTACTAATAACCTGAATTATAACCTATCCCAGCCTTACTGTAAGCTACCAATACCCCTGGCGCTACAAGCATGAGCACATGCACGCTCACGTGCTCTGCCTGCCACTCCTGTGTCTGTGCTGCTGCTCGTACCTGGGTGCATTGCTTCATTCACCTGATAAAATAATAAATTGATGCATGCCATATAGAGAGAAAATATATGGCTATGCTAACTTTATTTGCTGAGTATTACTATACAGCATTAGCCTACTATTATATCACAATGTGCCTCAAACAATAATATATCTCAAAACTGAGTCTAACACTTTCACTGTTATAATCACTAAGCCATTACAGACCCCACCTGCGACCCTGTTGCTCCACCTGCCTCTGTACTGCTTTTACCAGGCTGCACTGCTTCACTCGCCTGATAAAATGATAAATTGATGCATGCTGTTTAGAGAGAAAGTATGACTCTGTTAACTTCATTAGTAAATTATTTTTTCATTTGCTATGAGAATCATTATCAATTGTGTTTATTACTTTAATAACATCTTCCTACTTACACTTTGACTTTTTGTAAAAAAAACTTCCTTATGTCCATCTTTATTTTTTTGGTTGCTATTATGCTTTAGTCACCTAAAGCCAAATTGAAGTGATTAGCTAACGTTAGTTGAATGACGATATCAAAACATGCTCACGCTCTCTCTCTCTCTCTCTCTCTCTCTCTCTCTCTCTCTCTCTCTCTCTCTCTCTCTCACACACACACACACACACACACACACACACATAATGATTTAGCTGTGAAACAAGCTAGCTAGCCACCAAGGACGTTGGGTTAGCAGCTAGCAATGGGTCGCTAACGTAATAGGTAGGTAGGTAGGTAGCTTTATTCTCTCAAACTATGTTGCTGACGAGCTGACAATACCTTCAGCCGCGGCACCTGGCTTTCATTCAGTCAGTGGCTCACACTCATATCAGCCTGACCGGCAAGCGGCAACTTCAGATGAGCGTCTTTCCAGAGTCCAGCCTAAACCAGCGGTTCTCAACCTTTTTTTTTACTCACGCCACACTGAAATTTATTTGTATATCTGTCGTTGTCCCCCCCCCCCCCCCATTAATTTGACTTTTTATATATTTTTTATTACTGCCTATATAATATAGTGCATTTATTTAGCCGCCTGGATAGTCACACTGTCCATTCAATCAAATACATATGTTCGTGTTCGCTTTTTACACACACGATACAAAAATATCAAGCAAGGAGTAAGTTAGTTACAAAGGGAGGAAGGAGGATTGAAATAATATGACAACGCATTAACCAACAAACACAAACATCGAATTAAACTGATTATATTTATTCTTATTTTTTAAAATAAATGTGAAAATTGTGGCACAATGTACACCGTTTAAGAATGACTAGAATTATTTTTTTTATTTTAAACCCGGAGATTTACCTTTCACTCCCGAGTCCTTGTGCACTTTCGCACTTCAATGAAAACAACACACTCTGCTGGTCCCTGACGTCAGCCACGCACTGAGTCCGTGTTACAGTGATGCAGTATGGAAGGGC
Organism: Acipenser ruthenus; assembly: GCF_902713425.1. Taxonomy (NCBI): domain Eukaryota; kingdom Metazoa; phylum Chordata; class Actinopteri; order Acipenseriformes; family Acipenseridae; genus Acipenser; species Acipenser ruthenus. Next base: position 73,915,590 of record NC_081191.1, on the reverse strand, counting down.
CAAAGCCAATCAAATTAGCGTTTTTTTTGTTTTGTTTTGTTTTTTTTGGAGGAGGGAGGACTAACGAGGGGGAAGGGCGGGGGGCTTGAGAGAGTTAACCCTTTGTGGAGCAGATAAAATGACTTGACAAAAGACGTTTAAGATTTATTAAAATTATTGGTAGGGACAATTCAACGGTCCCTTGACATTGGTAGGGACATGTCCCTACCGTCCCTAGCTAAATCTACGCCGGTGCGTGAAATAGTAGACTTTGTAATGTCTCCTGTTGTGAAAAAGTCGTCACTTTCACATTTGCAGATTTTAATTGGAGAATTTCTCAGCGAATTTAATAGACTGTATCCTGGTAATTTTATACCAAAATTGCATTACTTGGTACACTACCCCAGATTGCTAGCTGAATTTGGACCACTTCGATCACTTTGGTGCTTACGTTTTGAAGGAAAGCACCAGTACTTTAAGCGGCTTGCAAGAAATGTGTGCAACTTCCGGAACATCTGCTTTACTTTAGCAAAAAGACATCAACAAAGACAGTGTTGGGATTTTTGTTGTGCAGATGCTTTGCATCAGTCATATGAGCAAGAAGGGTCTTGTGTTGTTCAGCTATCATCTACATCTTTGAAAGACATTATTCTTGAAAAATGCAATATTCAAGCCAGTGAACTTGAAGCTGATGAAACCATACTGAAAGTAAAGAAACTAACTGTGGATCACGTGAAATACGAAGTCAAGGATTACTTCATTGTCAATGTAGTCCATGAGGATTTACCCATTTTTTTCAAAATCTTGCATATCATTCAGTTTAGGTGTACATGGATTTTGTGTGGGAAACTGTATTTTGCTCTGGAATTTAATTCTCACCTTCATGCCTTCAAAATAGAGGCTTTGCATGAGTGGTGTACATTAACACCTGGCAATGAAGTTGACTACCATGCACTAGATGCTTATGAAGACAGTGATGGATGTTTATATATTGCACCTCATCATACTGTGTATAAGGTACTGCTTGCATTTAAAACTGTGATATTAATTACAATGGCAGGTTAACATTGGTGCTTATTTTTCTGATTAATTTTATGTTTTTTTGTTCATTAGGTGAAGAAATAGATGGTGAGACTCTTTTAGGTCTGACAGAACATATGATTGGAAAGATCTTCCGAACTATGAAGGACCAAGTCAAATTTTTAAAGGCTCTCGAGAACCTTAAAAGGTATGTAATGACAAATATATTATACATTATGTTAGTCTATTGTTGTGTTTTAGTATTTACATTTAAATACCACATACTATACAGGAATCACTTTGAAAAGTATAAATTACTACTACCAGTACGCTTTTTGTATTGTAATGTTGTATTGTAAGAAAGATGTATATTATGGGAGTACATTTCTTTATGGAAACACAGAGAGAGAGAGAGAGAGAGAGAGAGAGAGAGAGAGAGAGAGAGAGAGAGAGAGAGAGAGAGAGAGAGAGAGAGAGAGAGAGAGGTATTTTCACTAGTTTAATTCCTGAAAATGAGGCCTGGGGTTTTAAACTTCTGTGTAGAAAATTAATATGGCTGTTATATTATAAGGCTCTGTATAAATATCAAGTCTTTAGATATTTTCAGGTGATTAAAATTATGAAATATTGTTTTTTTTGTTGTTTTTTGTATTTTCATAGAACAAAAGCAAATGAGCATATTTTTTCAGAGAAGGTGCTACCAGTAGAATGCAGAGAAGTGCCACAAACCTCAACAAGTGTTCATGTTTGGACCGCATGTTATACATTGCCTATATTTCCTCCAGTTGTACAGATGGCCCTTGATAGAAAGGACATTGGTTTCAAATCAAAAGACAAATCTGCCCTTCGTGCAGCTCTAATACAGACTCTGTTTGATGACCTCAGCAAATATACGCTGTAAGAACTGAGATTTCGGTGTTTGTTTTAGATACATAGGCAACCAATTTTAGAATAATTACATAACATAAAATAGCATATTCATTTTTAAAATGATTACTATTTTTTTTTTAAATCTATCATAACAGCAATATTTTATTCAAGAGAAAAAGTTTTATTAAATTCATTTTGATAATGCTTTTCAGCATGTTTTTTTTGTAAATTAAAGCAATTGTAAAATGCAACTGTATTTCATGACATTATTTCTCAAATATATATTTTTCTTACAATTCACTTACAATTCATATGCCTATATTATTTTCTAATCTGTATATTTAGGTATCCAGACCACATAATGTACAGTACTGTGCTAAGTACTTTGTGCTGTAAGTACAGATTTCTAAGGGATGACAGCCAAACTGGATATGTGAGTATACATTTGGTAGTTATATTCATAAAAGAAATAGTCGAATAAACATTAATTTGTCAAAATTATGCAGCGTTAAATATATTTTTACTAGTTGATATGTATTTTTTATAGCCAGATAATGGACATAGGTTTAACTTTCTATCATTGTTTCAGGCTACTCTACTTGAAATACTGAGAAATAAATTCAAAAAAGAGAGAAAGACACTTATTTCAGTGGAGACTGTAGAAGACATGAAAAAAAAGTTTGGTGCTGTGGGTCGAGGAAGGAAGCGTGCACCAGAGCAACAGCAACCGCTCATGAAAAAGAGAAGAGAATCTGTAAGCCTAACTCTTGGATCTGCATTGACAGAAATAGATTGAAATAGAATTACATACTTTATATATGTACATACATGCGATTGTGTAGTTTATTAGCTAATTGGCTTTCATGGAGAGTACTTGATCTTTAGCATTTTTCCAGAGTAAAGAAAAGCACAGAGAATACATGCAGTAAATGCCTGATCATAAGTATTGAATTACTTAACGTTATGATACATATTGCAGATGCAAAGTGAGGAGTTCCCAGGAGAAGACGAGCATAGTATTGCCAAACACTTGGACTCCATAAGAAAAGAAATAACAAAATTGAGGCCGAACATTGAAGCCATATGTGACAGCATGAATAGAACTGTACACACTCGGGAAAGAATGATGGAGAAGAAGTCCACTGAAGAAGTCCTTGGTCTGTTTCCATTCCTAAAGCATCCTAAACTGGTAGGTACTAGTTTTTATTCTACTATGGTGATTGATCAGAAATTAATATTTTTAGTTATAAGCATGTATAATCACTTTAATTAGTCCTCCTAGGTGACCTTTCTGCATCAGCAATCCACCTGCTCCAGCTTTTACAAAACTCCACTGCTCCTGGTTTTTCCCATGCAACTTCTTTCTGCTCGCATTCAGTTTAGTTTGATTTTGTTTTATTTATTGATTTTTTTAACTACTACATTATTTGTAAGTATTCAACTCTTTTTTACAGCTGTGTATATTGCCTTGGATAAAGGCATATGATAAATAAATAAATATAATAATAACTTTAGCATCTGTATTTTAGCTGTTGCACGAAGTAGAACTACGTTTTGGAGTAAACTTGGAACGGAACCTAATGAGTGGCCTATCCAGAATGGTAGATGCTATTTTCAGACTTTCTAGTGGGCATCTTCTAACTACTGTGATGTCCTACATTGAAGATGCTTCAGATAAGACACAGGGAAATGGTAATGTATAAGAAATATTTATTGTACATCAAATTGTTTTGACCTATCTCAGAATAGGATCTATAAATAACTATTAAACAGAAAATGATGCAACTTCATTTCATACACTTGGAGCATAATATTTCATGGGGAAGATAGCTGGTATTTAACTCTCACAGGGGCATAAAAACCAATGCGAAAAACCTGCATGAACAGATTTTTAGAAACTTTGTTGATACTGTTCTTAACATTTTTTTGCTCCAATCCACAATAACGTTTGTATCAGTGGTGGTCAGTCCTGGTCCTGGAGAGCTACAGTCGTGTGTGTGTGTTTTTTAGGTACCTTTCAATCATTTAAACTATTCTTTATCTGTGCAGTTTAGCAAATAATGAATTCATGAATGTAACTGAGAGCACTGGTGGAATGCAAAGCCAAAGATCCTGTACCTCTCAGACCAGGGTTGCTCAACATTCTTCCGTTTGCTTTGTACTTTGTATATGATCTGATACCCTATTTGTAGGACTGAGAATGAATGCTGCATTGTTGCTGTTGCCAGCTTTGTTTCGAGAGAGGGAAAATCTGTTTGTTGTTGACCAAGTAAGTTAATTGAGCTCTACTTTTTAAATGTAGCTTAACTGAATTGATGTTTTCAATGTTAAATACAAAGTCAAATTATCATTTAGAGATATCTCAAAATGAGTTTGAGATATCTCCAAATTAATTCCTGATATCTGTAAACCATTTTGAGATATCTTAAAATATGTTAAGATATCTCTAATTATTTAAAAATATTTTAAGATATATTCAACTGATTTAAGGATATTTTGAAATATTTAAAGATATCTGTTAAATATTTAAAGGTATCTCTTAATTTGGCTTGCCATAAATGTGTACTTAATGAATTATGAGGGAGACTTGTAGGCAATTAACAGGAGTTTAAGACGTTCCTCGCTGTTTTAAGTGAGATCCGACAGTTAAAATGTTTTTAAAGGGAGGAATATTACGAAATCCCTTTAAAGTAGCCGCAGCCCCACCACACGAGCCGCCACTGCTTGTAGGTATGGTGAGATGCTGCTGAAGTACAATTTCACATAATTTATTGATGAATAAAGTTATTAATTATTATTTTAAAATCTATACAGGTACCACCATCACCTACACCAACTATCGTTTTCAAGGGAACAACAAGCCCATTGGCAGCAGATGACATCTCTGTTTGTGTTGATGGAATTGAGATACTCAGTGATTATCCAGGAATGGATATCACCCTTGCTGTTGAATGTATTTTTTCTCTTTATTTTTCCTTGGGCATTGAGTATCCTAAAGCTCTAAAAAATTGTCTGACTTTCATGGAAAGGTACTTCATGAAGCCGAGTATCTCTGACAAAGTACCTTTGCCAGTGTTAAAGATGTACAGTCAAATAACTGCACTTTTACTTGGGGAATAATTATATTGATCTGATGGAATGCCATTTTAACATTTAATCTGAAATTAAATTAATTTATTGTGTCAACTATTTAATTTGATTACAAAAACAGAATATTTGATATAAAAATGTAATTGTACATATCAAAAAAAAGTATTTATTTTAAATGTAAATGGCTGATTAGAAAATTAATTGTTTATAACAAATGTAAATTGTTTTTAATAGAAGTTTTGATCTAAAAAAACTAATAAACATTCAGTCTTAATTTATAGATATCATAAACTCATAATAAGCTCTGATCTAAATACTGTACTGTAGCTCTTCTAATTTGTGCCACCAAAAAATGAATAAGAAAAAAGAAACCCACGTTCATCAGTTTCAATATACATTTTATCTCAGCTTTTTCAAGGTCTATTACATGTTCTTGAAAATGTATTTTGTGTAAGTTTCAGGAAAATCTGTGGGATGCATAGATTTATTTTCCAGTTTGCTGCGAGACCCTTTTTTTCACTGTGTAAATAATATGGTTTAATTATTAAAAACACACAGGTTGAATAAAACGGTGTAAAACTGTATATAACTAAACCTGAAACTACTCTAATGGTTTAACCTGTAAAAACAATAAATTGTTATATAAATGTTTAATAAATAAATTGTTGGCATCCTGAATTGAGTGATTTATCAAAGCACTTACACTTCTGAGGTTGGGGGATTCTAAAGGATGTGAAGAGCTCTTAACGGTATACATTTGTTTTTTCTCAGATGAACCAAACAACCCTCCATAGAATGTTAATTGTAAGGTTCAATAGTGTAACTCTTATGGTTCTATATTAAACCTCAATAGAAGGTTCTTCAGAGGAACCAATATGGTTCTGTATTATACCATTAATATAAGAACCATGGTGGTTCTTTATTAAACCTCTAATGCAGGGTTCTTCCAAAGAACCATTTTAAAAGGTTCCATATAGCACTTCAAAATGGTTCCAAATCTATACCAGCAGATAGAACCTCTTAGGGTTCTATATTGTACCCTTTTTTCTAAGAGTGTACTGCATAAAAAAACGAGTGTGTTGTCGTGGCAGTTGGTGATCAAAGAAATAAAACAAAATAAAATCAATAAATAATAATGTCATAGACTTAAAGTCATACCTTTGAAGTCATAATGCATTGAAAGTGTTATTAGGGAATGTTGTGCTGTGTTTTCAAGCGCTTCAATGTGACAGCGGGTGCGTTCACGGAGATCAAGAGCAGCCGGAGATCAAGAGCAGCCGCCGCAGGGGAGGGATACCATGGTAAATAGGTTACCTATTTACCATGGTATCTCTCCCCTGGGTGCGTTGTGTTTTGGTGAGCAGGAAAGCAGCGGGCGGGATGGCGAGCTTGTCCTGCTGCTCCAACACAAGCTACCTTAAGAGCCGGTACGATGCGGTCAATGGGTGAAGTTCGTCAGGAGTACTGCATAAAAAAAAAAAACGAGTGTGTTGTCGTGGCAGTTGGTGATCAAAGAAATAAAACAAAATAAAATCAATAAATAATAATGTCATAGACTTAAAGTCATACCTTTGAAGTCATAATGCATTGCAAGTGTTATTAGGGAATGTTGTGCTGTGTTTTCAAGCGCTTCAATGTGACAGCGGGTGCGTTCACGGAGATCAAGAGCAGCCACCGCAGGGGAGGGATACCATGGTAAATAGATACCATGGTAAATAGGTTACCTATTTACCATGGTATCTCTCCCCTGGGTGCGTTGTGTTTTGGTGAGCAGGAAAGCAGCGGGCGGGATGGCGAGCTTGTCCTGCTGCTCCAACACAAGCTACCTTAAGAGCCGGTACGATGCGGTCAATGGGTGAAGTTCGTCAGGAGTACTGCATAAAAAAAACAAAAAAACGAGTGTGTTGTCGTGGCAGTTGGTGATCAAAGAAATAAAACAAAATAAAATCAATAAATAATAATGTCATAGACTTAAAGTCATACCTTTGAAGTCATAATGCATTGCAAGTGTTATTAGGGAATGTTGTGCTGTGTTTTCAAGCGCTTCAATGTGACAGCGGGTGCGTTCACGGAGATCAAGAGCAGCCGCCGCAGGGGAGGGATACCATGGTAAATAGGTTACCTATTTACCATGGTATCTCTCCCCTGGGTGCGTTGTGTTTTGGTGAGCAGGAAAGCAGCGGGCGGGATGGCGAGCTTGTCCTGCTGCTCCAACACAAGCTACCTTAAGAGATGCGGGCAATGGGTGAAGTTCGTCAGGAGTACTGCATAAAAAAAAAAACGAGTGTGTTGTCGTGGCAGTTGGTGATCAAAGAAATAAAACAAAATAAAATCAATAAATAATAATCATAGACTTAAAGTCATACCTTTGAAGTCATAATGCATTGCAAGTGTTATTAGGGAATGTTGTGCTGTGTTTTCAAGCGCTTCAATGTGACAGCGGGTGCGTTCACGGAGATCAAGAGCAGCCGCCGCAGGGGAGGGATACCATGGTAAATAGGTTACCTATTTACCATGGTATCTCTCCCCTGGGTGCGTTGTGTTTTGGTGAGCAGGAAAGCAGCGGGCGGGATGGCGAGCTTGTCCTGCTGCTCCAACACAAGCTACCTTAAGAGCCGGTATGATGCGGTCAATGGGTGAAGTTCGTCAGGAGTACTGCATAAAAAAAAAAGACGAGTGTGTTGTCGTGGCAGTTGGTGATCAAAGAAATAAAACAAAATAAAATCAATAAATAATAATGTCATAGACTTAAAGTCATACCTTTGAAGTCATAATGCATTGCAAGTGTTATTAGGGAATGTTGTGCTGTGTTTTCAAGCGCTTCAATGTGACAGCGGGTGCGTTCACGGAGATCAAGAGCAGCCGCCGCAGGGGAGGGATACCATGGTAAATAGGTTACCTATTTACCATGGTATCTCTCCCCTGGGTGCGTTGTGTTTTGGTGAGCAGGAAAGCAGCGGGCGGAATGGCGAGCTTGTCCTGCTGCTCCAACACAAGCTACCTTAAGAGCCGGTACGATGCGGTCAATGGGTGAAGTTCGTCAGGAGTACTGCATAAAAAAAAAAAACGAGTGTGTTGTCGTGGCAGTTGGTGATCAAAGAAATAAAACAAAATAAAATCAATAAATAATAATGTCATAGACTTAAAGTCATACCTTTGAAGTCATAATGCATTGCAAGTGTTATTAGGGAATGTTGTGCTGTGTTTTCAAGCGCTTCAATGTGACAGCGGGTGCGTTCACGGAGATCAAGAGCAGCCGCCGCAGGGGAGGGATACCATGGTAAATAGGTTACCTATTTACCATGGTATCTCTCCCCTGGGTGCGTTGTGTTTTGGTGAGCAGGAAAGCAGCGGGCGGGATGGCGAGCTTGTCCTGCTGCTCCAACACAAGCTACCTTAAGAGCCGGTACGATGCGGTCAATGGGTGAAGTTCGTCAGGAGCACTGCATAAAAAAAAAAAAACGAGTGTGTTGTCGTGGCAGTTGGTGATCAAAGAAATAAAACAAAATAAAATCAATAAATAATAATGTCATAGACTTAAAGTCATACCTTTGAAGTCATAATGCATTGCAAGTGTTATTAGGGAATGTTGTGCTGTGTTTTCAAGCGCTTCAATGTGACAGCGGGTGCGTTCACGGAGATCAAGAGCAGCCGCCGCAGGGGAGGGATACCATGGTTAATAGGTTACCTATTTACCATGGTATCTCTCCCCTGGGTGCGTTGTGTTTTGGTGAGCAGGAAAGCAGCGGGCGGGATGGCGAGCTTGTCCTGCTGCTCCAACACAAGCTACCTTAAGAGCCGGTACGATGCGGTCAATGGGTGAAGTTCGTCAGGAGTACTGCATAAAAAAAAAAAACGAGTGTGTTGTCGTGGCAGTTGGTGATCAAAGAAATAAAACAAAATAAAATCAATAAATAATAATGTCATAGACTTAAAGTCATACCTTTGAAGTCATAATGCATTGCAAGTGTTATTAGGGAATGTTGTGCTGTGTTTTCAAGCGCTTCAATGTGACAGCGGGTGCGTTCACGGAGATCAAGAGCAGCCGCCGCAGGGGAGGGATACCATGGTAAATAGGTTACCTATTTACCATGGTATCTCTCCCCTGGGTGCGTTGTGTTTTGGTGAGCAGGAAAGCAGCGGGCGGGATGGCGAGCTTGTCCTGCTGCTCCAACACAAGCTACCTTAAGAGCCGGTACGATGCGGTCAATGGGTGAAGTTCGTCAGGAGTACTGCATAAAAAAAAAAAAGACGAGTGTGTTGTCGTGGCAGTTGGTGATCAAAGAAATAAAACAAAATAAAATCAATAAATAATAATGTCATAGACTTAAAGTCATACCTTTGAAGTCATAATGCATTGCAAGTGTTATTAGGGAATGTTGTGCTGTGTTTTCAAGCGCTTCAATGTGACAGCGGGTGCGTTCACGGAGATCAAAAGCAGCCGCCGCAGGGGAGGGATACCATGGTAAATAGGTTACCTATTTACCATGGTATCTCTCCCCTGGGTGCGTTGTGTTTTGGTCAGCAGGAAAGCAGCGGGCGGGATGGCGAGCTTGTCCTGCTGCTCCAACACAAGCTACCTTAAGAGCCGGTACGATGCGGTCAATGGGTGAAGTTCGTCAGGAGTACTGCATAAAAAAAAAAACGAGTGTGTTGTCGTGGCAGTTGGTGATCAAAGAAATAAAACAAAATAAAATCAATAAATAATAATGTCATAGACTTAAAGTCATACCTTTGAAGTCATAATGCATTGCAAGTGTTATTAGGGAATGTTGTGCTGTGTTTTCAAGCGCTTCAATGTGACAGCGGGTGCGTTCACGGAGATCAAGAGCAGCCGCCGCAGGGGAGGGATACCATGGTAAATAGGTTACCTATTTACCATGGTATCTCTCCCCTGGGTGCGTTGTGTTTTGGTGAGCAGGAAAGCAGCGGGCGGGATGGCGAGCTTGTCCTGCTGCTCCAACACAAGCTACCTTAAGAGATGCGGGCAATGGGTGAAGTTCGTCAGGAGTACTGCATAAAAAAAAAAAAACGAGTGTGTTGTCGTGGCAGTTGGTGATCAAAGAAATAAAACAAAATAAAATCAATAAATAATAATCATAGACTTAAAGTCATACCTTTGAAGTCATAATGCATTGCAAGTGTTATTAGGGAATGTTGTGCTGTGTTTTCAAGCGCTTCAATGTGACAGCGGGTGCGTTCACGGAGATCAAGAGCAGCCGCCGCAGGGGAGGGATACCATGGTAAATAGGTTACCTATTTACCATGGTATCTCTCCCCTGGGTGCGTTGTGTTTTGGTGAGCAGGAAAGCAGCGGGCGGGATGGCGAGCTTGTCCTGCTGCTCCAACACAAGCTACCTTAAGAGCCGGTACGATGCGGTCAATGGGTGAAGTTCGTCAGGAGTACTGCATAAAAAAAAAAAAAAAACGAGTGTGTTGTCGTGGCAGTTGGTGATCAAAGAAATAAAACAAAATAAAATCAATAAATAATAATGTCATAGACTTAAAGTCATACCTTTGAAGTCATAATGCATTGCAAGTGTTATTAGGGAATGTTGTGCTGTGTTTTCAAGCGCTTCAATGTGACACCGGGTGCGTTCACGGAGATCAAGAGCAGCCGGAGATCAAGAGCAGCCGCCGCAGGGGAGGGATACCATGGTAAATAGGTTACCTATTTACCATGGTATCTCTCCCCTGGGTGCGTTGTGTTTTGGTCAGCAGGAAAGCAGCGGGCGGGATGGCGAGCTTGTCCTGCTGCTCCAACACAAGCTACCTTAAGAGCCGGTACGATGCGGTCAATGGGTGAAGTTCGTCAGGAGTACTGCATAAAAAAAACAAAAAAACGAGTGTGTTGTCGTGGCAGTTGGTGATCAAAGAAATAAAACAAAATAAAATCAATAAATAATAATGTCATAGACTTAAAGTCATACCTTTGAAGTCATAATGCATTGCAAGTGTTATTAGGGAATGTTGTGCTGTGTTTTCAAGCGCTTCAATGTGACAGCGGGTGCGTTCACGGAGATCAAGAGCAGCCGCCGCAGGGGAGGGATACCATGGTAAATAGGTTACCTATTTACCATGGTATCTCTCCCCTGGGTGCGTTGTGTTTTGGTGAGCAGGAAAGCAGCGGGCGGGATGGCGAGCTTGTCCTGCTGCTCCAACACAAGCTACCTTAAGAGATGCGGGCAATGGGTGAAGTTCGTCAGGAGTACTGCATAAAAAAAAAAACGAGTGTGTTGTCGTGGCAGTTGGTGATCAAAGAAATAAAACAAAATAAAATCAATAAATAATAATCATAGACTTAAAGTCATACCTTTGAAGTCATAATGCATTGCAAGTGTTATTAGGGAATGTTGTGCTGTGTTTTCAAGCGCTTCAATGTGACAGCGGGTGCGTTCACGGAGATCAAGAGCAGCCGCCGCAGGGGAGGGATACCATGGTAAATAGGTTACCTATTTACCATGGTATCTCTCCCCTGGGTGCGTTGTGTTTTGGTCAGCAGGAAAGCAGCGGGCGGGATGGCGAGCTTGTCCTGCTGCTCCAACACAAGCTACCTTAAGAGCCGGTACGATGCGGTCAATGGGTGAAGTTCGTCAGGAGTACTGCATAAAAAAAAAAAAAAAACGAGTGTGTTGTCGTGGCAGTTGGTGATCAAAGAAATAAAACAAAATAAAATCAATAAATAATAATGTCATAGACTTAAAGTCATACCTTTGAAGTCATAATGCATTGCAAGTGTTATTAGGGAATGTTGTGCTGTGTTTTCAAGCGCTTCAATGTGACAGTGGGTGCGTTCACGGAGATCAAGAGCAGCCGGAGATCAAGAGCAGCCGCCGCAGGGGAGGGATACCATGGTAAATAGGTTACCTATTTACCATGGTATCTCTCCCCTGGGTGCGTTGTGTTTTGGTGAGCAGGAAAGCAGCGGGCGGGATGGCGAGCTTGTCCTGCTGCTCCAACACAAGCTACCTTAAGAGCCGGTACGATGCGGTCAATGGGTGAAGTTCGTCAGGAGCACTGCATAAAAAAAAAAAACGAGTGTGTTGTCGTGGCAGTTGGTGATCAAAGAAATAAAACAAAATAAAATCAATAAATAATAATGTCATAGACTTAAAGTCATACCTTTGAAGTCATAATGCATTGCAAGTGTTATTAGGGAATGTTGTGCTGTGTTTTCAAGCGCTTCAATGTGACAGCGGGTGCGTTCACGGAGATCAAGAGCAGCCGCCGCAGGGGAGGGATACCATGGTAAATAGGTTACCTATTTACCATGGTATCTCTCCCCTGGGTGCGTTGTGTTTTGGTGAGCAGGAAAGCAGCGGGCGGAATGGCGAGCTTGTCCTGCTGCTCCAACACAAGCTACCTTAAGAGCCGGTACGATGCGGTCAATGGGTGAAGTTCGTCAGGAGCACTGCATAAAAAAAAAAACGAGTGTGTTGTCGTGGCAGTTGGTGATCAAAGAAATAAAACAAAATAAAATCAATAAATAATAATGTCATAGACTTAAAGTCATACCTTTGAAGTCATAATGCATTGCAAGTGTTATTAGGGAATGTTGTGCTGTGTTTTCAAGCGCTTCAATGTGACAGTGGGTGCGTTCACGGAGATCAAGAGCAGCCGGAGATCAAGAGCAGCCGCCGCAGGGGAGGGATACCATGGTAAATAGGTTACCTATTTACCATGGTATCTCTCCCCTGGGTGCGTTGTGTTTTGGTCAGCAGGAAAGCAGCGGGCGGGATGGCGAGCTTGTCCTGCTGCTCCAACACAACCTACCTTAAGAGCCGGTACGATGCGGTCAATGGGTGAAGTTCGTCAGGAGCACTGCATAAAAAAAAAAAAACGAGTGTGTTGTCGTGGCAGTTGGTGATCAAAGAAATAAAACAAAATAAAATCAATAAATAATAATGTCATAGACTTAAAGTCATACCTTTGAAGTCATAATGCATTGCAAGTGTTATTAGGGAATGTTGTGCTGTGTTTTCAAGCGCTTCAATGTGACAGCGGGTGCGTTCACGGAGATCAAGAGCAGCCGCCGCAGGGGAGGGATACCATGGTTAATAGGTTACCTATTTACCATGGTATCTCTCCCCTGGGTGCGTTGTGTTTTGGTGAGCAGGAAAGCAGCGGGCGGGATGGCGAGCTTGTCCTGCTGCTCCAACACAAGCTACCTTAAGAGCCGGTACGATGCGGTCAATGGGTGAAGTTCGTCAGGAGTACTGCATAAAAAAAAAAACGAGTGTGTTGTCGTGGCAGTTGGTGATCAAAGAAATAAAACAAAATAAAATCAATAAATAATAATGTCATAGACTTAAAGTCATACCTTTGAAGTCATAATGCATTGCAAGTGTTATTAGGGAATGTTGTGCTGTGTTTTCAAGCGCTTCAATGTGACAGCGGGTGCGTTCACGGAGATCAAGAGCAGCCGCCGCAGGGGAGGGATACCATGGTAAATAGGTTACCTATTTACCATGGTATCTCTCCCCTGTGTGCGTTGTGTTTTGGTGAGCAGGAAAGCAGCGGGCGGAATGGCGAGCTTGTCCTGCTGCTCCAACACAAGCTACCTTAAGAGCCGGTACGATGCGGTCAATGGGTGAAGTTCGTCAGGAGTACTGCATAAAAAAAAAAAACGAGTGTGTTGTCGTGGCAGTTGGTGATCAAAGAAATAAAACAAAATAAAATCAATAAATAATAATGTCATAGACTTAAAGTCATACCTTTGAAGTCATAATGCATTGCAAGTGTTATTAGGGAATGTTGTGCTGTGTTTTCAAGCGCTTCAATGTGACAGCGGGTGCGTTCACGGAGATCAAGAGCAGCCGCCGCAGGGGAGGGATACCATGGTAAATAGGTTACCTATTTACCATGGTATCTCTCCCCTGGGTGCGTTGTGTTTTGGTGAGCAGGAAAGCAGCGGGCGGGATGGCGAGCTTGTCCTGCTGCTCCAACACAAGCTACCTTAAGAGCCGGTACGATGCGGTCAATGGGTGAAGTTCGTCAGGAGCACTGCATAAAAAAAAAACGAGTGTGTTGTCGTGGCAGTTGGTGATCAAAGAAATAAAACAAAATAAAATCAATAAATAATAATGTCATAGACTTAAAGTCATACCTTTGAAGTCATAATGCATTGCAAGTGTTATTAGGGAATGTTGTGCTGTGTTTTCAAGCGCTTCAATGTGACAGTGGGTGCGTTCACGGAGATCAAGAGCAGCCGGAGATCAAGAGCAGCCGCCGCAGGGGAGGGATACCATGGTAAATAGGTTACCTATTTACCATGGTATCTCTCCCCTGGGTGCGTTGTGTTTTGGTCAGCAGGAAAGCAGCGGGCGGGATGGCGAGCTTGTCCTGCTGCTCCAACACAACCTACCTTAAGAGCCGGTACGATGCGGTCAATGGGTGAAGTTCGTCAGGAGCACTGCATAAAAAAAAAAAAACGAGTGTGTTGTCGTGGCAGTTGGTGATCAAAGAAATAAAACAAAATAAAATCAATAAATAATAATGTCATAGACTTAAAGTCATACCTTTGAAGTCATAATGCATTGCAAGTGTTATTAGGGAATGTTGTGCTGTGTTTTCAAGCGCTTCAATGTGACAGCGGGTGCGTTCACGGAGATCAAGAGCAGCCGCCGCAGGGGAGGGATACCATGGTTAATAGGTTACCTATTTACCATGGTATCTCTCCCCTGGGTGCGTTGTGTTTTGGTGAGCAGGAAAGCAGCGGGCGGGATGGCGAGCTTGTCCTGCTGCTCCAACACAAGCTACCTTAAGAGCCGGTACGATGCGGTCAATGGGTGAAGTTCGTCAGGAGTACTGCATAAAAAAAAAAAACGAGTGTGTTGTCGTGGCAGTTGGTGATCAAAGAAATAAAACAAAATAAAATCAATAAATAATAATGTCATAGACTTAAAGTCATACCTTTGAAGTCATAATGCATTGCAAGTGTTATTAGGGAATGTTGTGCTGTGTTTTCAAGCGCTTCAATGTGACAGCGGGTGCGTTCACGGAGATCAAGAGCAGCCGCCGCAGGGGAGGGATACCATGGTAAATAGGTTACCTATTTACCATGGTATCTCTCCCCTGGGTGCGTTGTGTTTTGGTGAGCAGGAAAGCAGCGGGCGGGATGGCGAGCTTGTCCTGCTGCTCCAACACAAGCTACCTTAAGAGCCGGTACGATGCGGTCAATGGGTGAAGTTCGTCAGGAGTACTGCATAAAAAAAAAAAAGACGAGTGTGTTGTCGTGGCAGTTGGTGATCAAAGAAATAAAACAAAATAAAATCAATAAATAATAATGTCATAGACTTAAAGTCATACCTTTGAAGTCATAATGCATTGCAAGTGTTATTAGGGAATGTTGTGCTGTGTTTTCAAGCGCTTCAATGTGACAGCGGGTGCGTTCACGGAGATCAAAAGCAGCCGCCGCAGGGGAGGGATACCATGGTAAATAGGTTACCTATTTACCATGGTATCTCTCCCCTGGGTGCGTTGTGTTTTGGTGAGCAGGAAAGCAGCGGGCGGGATGGCGAGCTTGTCCTGCTGCTCCAACACAAGCTACCTTAAGAGCCGGTACGATGCGGTCAATGGGTGAAGTTCGTCAGGAGTACTGCATAAAAAAAAAAACGAGTGTGTTGTCGTGGCAGTTGGTGATCAAAGAAATAAAACAAAATAAAATCAATAAATAATAATGTCATAGACTTAAAGTCATACCTTTGAAGTCATAATGCATTGCAAGTGTTATTAGGGAATGTTGTGCTGTGTTTTCAAGCGCTTCAATGTGACAGCGGGTGCGTTCACGGAGATCAAGAGCAGCCGCCGCAGGGGAGGGATACCATGGTAAATAGGTTACCTATTTACCATGGTATCTCTCCCCTGGGTGCGTTGTGTTTTGGTGAGCAGGAAAGCAGCGGGCGGGATGGCGAGCTTGTCCTGCTGCTCCAACACAAGCTACCTTAAGAGATGCGGGCAATGGGTGAAGTTCGTCAGGAGTACTGCATAAAAAAAAAAACGAGTGTGTTGTCGTGGCAGTTGGTGATCAAAGAAATAAAACAAAATAAAATCAATAAATAATAATCATAGACTTAAAGTCATACCTTTGAAGTCATAATGCATTGCAAGTGTTATTAGGGAATGTTGTGCTGTGTTTTCAAGCGCTTCAATGTGACAGCGGGTGCGTTCACGGAGATCAAGAGCAGCCGCCGCAGGGGAGGGATACCATGGTAAATAGGTTACCTATTTACCATGGTATCTCTCCCCTGGGTGCGTTGTGTTTTGGTCAGCAGGAAAGCAGCGGGCGGGATGGCGAGCTTGTCCTGCTGCTCCAACACAAGCTACCTTAAGAGCCGGTACGATGCGGTCAATGGGTGAAGTTCGTCAGGAGTACTGCATAAAAAAAAAAAAAAAACGAGTGTGTTGTCGTGGCAGTTGGTGATCAAAGAAATAAAACAAAATAAAATCAATAAATAATAATGTCATAGACTTAAAGTCATACCTTTGAAGTCATAATGCATTGCAAGTGTTATTAGGGAATGTTGTGCTGTGTTTTCAAGCGCTTCAATGTGACACCGGGTGCGTTCACGGAGATCAAGAGCAGCCGGAGATCAAGAGCAGCCGCCGCAGGGGAGGGATACCATGGTAAATAGGTTACCTATTTACCATGGTATCTCTCCCCTGGGTGCGTTGTGTTTTGGTCAGCAGGAAAGCAGCGGGCGGGATGGCGAGCTTGTCCTGCTGCTCCAACACAAGCTACCTTAAGAGCCGGTACGATGCGGTCAATGGGTGAAGTTCGTCAGGAGTACTGCATAAAAAAAACAAAAAAACGAGTGTGTTGTCGTGGCAGTTGGTGATCAAAGAAATAAAACAAAATAAAATCAATAAATAATAATGTCATAGACTTAAAGTCATACCTTTGAAGTCATAATGCATTGCAAGTGTTATTAGGGAATGTTGTGCTGTGTTTTCAAGCGCTTCAATGTGACAGCGGGTGCGTTCACGGAGATCAAGAGCAGCCGCCGCAGGGGAGGGATACCATGGTAAATAGGTTACCTATTTACCATGGTATCTCTCCCCTGGGTGCGTTGTGTTTTGGTGAGCAGGAAAGCAGCGGGCGGGATGGCGAGCTTTTCCTGCTGCTCCAACACAAGCTACCTTAAGAGATGCGGGCAATGGGTGAAGTTCGTCAGGAGTACTGCATAAAAAAAAAAACGAGTGTGTTGTCGTGGCAGTTGGTGATCAAAGAAATAAAACAAAATAAAATCAATAAATAATAATCATAGACTTAAAGTCATACCTTTGAAGTCATAATGCATTGCAAGTGTTATTAGGGAATGTTGTGCTGTGTTTTCAAGCGCTTCAATGTGACAGCGGGTGCGTTCACGGAGATCAAGAGCAGCCGCCGCAGGGGAGGGATACCATGGTAAATAGGTTACCTATTTACCATGGTATCTCTCCCCTGGGTGCGTTGTGTTTTGGTCAGCAGGAAAGCAGCGGGCGGGATGGCGAGCTTGTCCTGCTGCTCCAACACAAGCTACCTTAAGAGCCGGTACGATGCGGTCAATGGGTGAAGTTCGTCAGGAGTACTGCATAAAAAAAAAAAAAAAACGAGTGTGTTGTCGTGGCAGTTGGTGATCAAAGAAATAAAACAAAATAAAATCAATAAATAATAATGTCATAGACTTAAAGTCATACCTTTGAAGTCATAATGCATTGCAAGTGTTATTAGGGAATGTTGTGCTGTGTTTTCAAGCGCTTCAATGTGACAGTGGGTGCGTTCACGGAGATCAAGAGCAGCCGGAGATCAAGAGCAGCCGCCGCAGGGGAGGGATACCATGGTAAATAGGTTACCTATTTACCATGGTATCTCTCCCCTGGGTGCGTTGTGTTTTGGTGAGCAGGAAAGCAGCGGGCGGAATGCCGAGCTTGTCCTGCTGCTCCAACACAAGCTACCTTAAGAGCCGGTACGATGCGGTCAATGGGTGAAGTTCGTCAGGAGTACTGCATAAAAAAAAAGACGAGTGTGTTGTCGTGGCAGTTGGTGATCAAAGAAATAAAACAAAATAAAATCAATAAATAATAATGTCATAGACTTAAAGTCATACCTTTGAAGTCATAATGCATTGCAAGTGTTATTAGGGAATGTTGTGCTGTGTTTTCAAGCGCTTCAATGTGACAGCGGGTGCGTTCACGGAGATCAAGAGCAGCCGCCGCAGGGGAGGGATACCATGGTAAATAGGTTACCTATTTACCATGGTATCTCTCCCCTGGGTGCGTTGTGTTTTGGTCAGCAGGAAAGCAGCGGGCGGGATGGCGAGCTTGTCCTGCTGCTCCAACAAAAGCTACCTTAAGAGCCGGTACGATGCGGTCAATGGGTGAAGTTCGTCAGGAGTACTGCATAAAAAAAAAAACGAGTGTGTTGTCGTGGCAGTTGGTGATCAAAGAAATAAAACAAAATAAAATCAATAAATAATAATGTCATAGACTTAAAGTCATACCTTTGAAGTCATAATGCATTGCAAGTGTTATTAGGGAATGTTGTGCTGTGTTTTCAAGCGCTTCAATGTGACAGCGGGTGCGTTCACGGAGATCAAGAGCAGCCGCCGCAGGGGAGGGATACCATGGTAAATAGGTTACCTATTTACCATGGTATCTCTCCCCTGGGTGCGTTGTGTTTTGGTCAGCAGGAAAGCAGCGGGCGGGATGGCGAGCTTGTCCTGCTGCTCCAACACAAGCTACCTTAAGAGCCGGTACGATGCGGTCAATGGGTGAAGTTCGTCAGGAGTACTGCATAAAAAAAAAAAAAACGAGTGTGTTGTCGTGGCAGTTGGTGATCAAAGAAATAAAACAAAATAAAATCAATAAATAATAATGTCATAGACTTTAAGTCATACCTTTGAAGTCATAATGCATTGCAAGTGTTATTAGGGAATGTTGTGCTGTGTTTTCAAGCGCTTCAATGTGACAGCGGGTGCGTTCACGGAGATCAAGAGCAGCCGCCGCAGGGGAGGGATACCATGGTAAATAGGTTACCTATTTACCATGGTATCTCTCCCCTGGGTGCGTTGTGTTTTGGTGAGCAGGAAAGCAGCGGGCGGGATGGCGAGCTTGTCCTGCTGCTCCAACACAAGCTACCTTAAGAGATGCGGGCAATGGGTGAAGTTCGTCAGGAGTACTGCATAAAAAAAAAACGAGTGTGTTGTCGTGGCAGTTGGTGATCAAAGAAATAAAACAAAATAAAATCAATAAATAATAATGTCATAGACTTAAAGTCATACCTTTGAAGTCATAATGCATTGCAAGTGTTATTAGGGAATGTTGTGCTGTGTTTTCAAGCGCTTCAATGTGACAGCGGGTGCGTTCACGGAGATCAAGAGCAGCCGCCGCAGGGGAGGGATACCATGGTAAATAGGTTACCTATTTACCATGGTATCTCTCCCCTGGGTGCGTTGTGTTTTGGTGAGCAGGAAAGCAGCGGGCGGAATGGCGAGCTTGTCCTGCTGCTCCAACACAAGCTACCTTAAGAGCCGGTACGATGCGGTCAATGGGTGAAGTTCGTCAGGAGTACTGCATAAAAAAAAAAAAAAAACGAGTGTGTTGTCGTGGCAGTTGGTGATCAAAGAAATAAAACAAAATAAAATCAATAAATAATAATGTCATAGACTTAAAGTCATACCTTTGAAGTCATAATGCATTGCAAGTGTTATTAGGGAATGTTGTGCTGTGTTTTCAAGCGCTTCAATGTGACAGTGGGTGCGTTCACGGAGATCAAGAGCAGCCGGAGATCAAGAGCAGCCGCCGCAGGGGAGGGATACCATGGTAAATAGGTTACCTATTTACCATGGTTACCTATTTACCATAGGTTACCTATTTACCATGGTATCTCTCCCCTGGGTGCGTTGTGTTTTGGTGAGCAGGAAAGCAGCGGGCGGGATGGCGAGCTTGTCCTGCTGCTCCAACACAAGCTACCTTAAGAGCCGGTACGATGCGGTCAATGGGTGAAGTTCGTCAGGAGCACTGCATAAAAAAAAAAAACGAGTGTGTTGTCGTGGCAGTTGGTGATCAAAGAAATAAAACAAAATAAAATCAATAAATAATAATGTCATAGACTTAAAGTCATACCTTTGAAGTCATAATGCATTGCAAGTGTTATTAGGGAATGTTGTGCTGTGTTTTCAAGCGCTTCAATGTGACAGCGGGTGCGTTCACGGAGATCAAGAGCAGCCGCCGCAGGGGAGGGATACCATGGTAAATAGGTTACCTATTTACCATGGTATCTCTCCCCTGGGTGCGTTGTGTTTTGGTGAGCAGGAAAGCAGCGGGCGGAATGGCGAGCTTGTCCTGCTGCTCCAACACAAGCTACCTTAAGAGCCGGTACGATGCGGTCAATGGGTGAAGTTCGTCAGGAGTACTGCATAAAAAAAAAGACGAGTGTGTTGTCGTGGCAGTTGGTGATCAAAGAAATAAAACAAAATAAAATCAATAAATAATAATGTCATAGACTTAAAGTCATACCTTTGAAGTCATAATGCATTGCAAGTGTTATTAGGGAATGTTGTGCTGTGTTTTCAAGCGCTTCAATGTGACAGCGGGTGCGTTCACGGAGATCAAGAGCAGCCGCCGCAGGGGAGGGATACCATGGTAAATAGGTTACCTATTTACCATGGTATCTCTCCCCTGGGTGCGTTGTGTTTTGGTCAGCAGGAAAGCAGCGGGCGGGATGGCGAGCTTGTCCTGCTGCTCCAACAAAAGCTACCTTAAGAGCCGGTACGATGCGGTCAATGGGTGAAGTTCGTCAGGAGTACTGCATAAAAAAAAAAACGAGTGTGTTGTCGTGGCAGTTGGTGATCAAAGAAATAAAACAAAATAAAATCAATAAATAATAATGTCATAGACTTAAAGTCATACCTTTGAAGTCATAATGCATTGCAAGTGTTATTAGGGAATGTTGTGCTGTGTTTTCAAGCGCTTCAATGTGACAGCGGGTGCGTTCACGGAGATCAAGAGCAGCCGCCGCAGGGGAGGGATACCATGGTAAATAGGTTACCTATTTACCATGGTATCTCTCCCCTGGGTGCGTTGTGTTTTGGTCAGCAGGAAAGCAGCGGGCGGGATGGCGAGCTTGTCCTGCTGCTCCAACACAAGCTACCTTAAGAGCCGGTACGATGCGGTCAATGGGTGAAGTTCGTCAGGAGTACTGCATAAAAAAAAAAAACGAGTGTGTTGTCGTGGCAGTTGGTGATCAAAGAAATAAAACAAAATAAAATCAATAAATAATAATGTCATAGACTTTAAGTCATACCTTTGAAGTCATAATGCATTGCAAGTGTTATTAGGGAATGTTGTGCTGTGTTTTCAAGCGCTTCAATGTGACAGCGGGTGCGTTCACGGAGATCAAGAGCAGCCGCCGCAGGGGAGGGATACCATGGTAAATAGGTTACCTATTTACCATGGTATCTCTCCCCTGGGTGCGTTGTGTTTTGGTGAGCAGGAAAGCAGCGGGCGGGATGGCGAGCTTGTCCTGCTGCTCCAACACAAGCTACCTTAAGAGCCGGTACGATGCGGTCAATGGGTGAAGTTCGTCAGGAGTACTGCATAAAAAAAAAACCGAATGTGTTGTCGTGGCAGTTGGTGATCAAAGAAATAAAACAAAATAAAATCAATAAATAATAATCATAGACTTAAAGTCATACCTTTGAAGTCATAATGCATTGCAAGTGTTATTAGGGAATGTTGTGCTGTGTTTTCAAGCGCTTCAATGTGACAGCGGGTGCGTTCACGGAGATCAAGAGCAGCCGCCGCAGGGGAGGGATACCATGGTAAATAGGTTACCTATTTACCATGGTATCTCTCCCCTGGGTGCGTTGTGTTTTGGTCAGCAGGAAAGCAGCGGGCGGGATGGCGAGCTTGTCCTGCTGCTCCAACACAAGCTACCTTAAGAGCCGGTACGATGCGGTCAATGGGTGAAGTTCGTCAGGAGTACTGCATAAAAAAAAAAAAAAAACGAGTGTGTTGTCGTGGCAGTTGGTGATCAAAGAAATAAAACAAAATAAAATCAATAAATAATAATGTCATAGACTTAAAGTCATACCTTTGAAGTCATAATGCATTGCAAGTGTTATTAGGGAATGTTGTGCTGTGTTTTCAAGCGCTTCAATGTGACAGTGGGTGCGTTCACGGAGATCAAGAGCAGCCGGAGATCAAGAGCAGCCGCCGCAGGGGAGGGATACCATGGTAAATAGGTTACCTATTTACCATGGTATCTCTCCCCTGGGTGCGTTGTGTTTTGGTGAGCAGGAAAGCAGCGGGCGGGATGGCGAGCTTGTCCTGCTGCTCCAACACAAGCTACCTTAAGAGCCGGTACGATGCGGTCAATGGGTGAAGTTCGTCAGGAGCACTGCATAAAAAAAAAAAACGAGTGTGTTGTCGTGGCAGTTGGTGATCAAAGAAATAAAACAAAATAAAATCAATAAATAATAATGTCATAGACTTAAAGTCATACCTTTGAAGTCATAATGCATTGCAAGTGTTATTAGGGAATGTTGTGCTGTGTTTTCAAGCGCTTCAATGTGACAGCGGGTGCGTTCACGGAGATCAAGAGCAGCCGCCGCAGGGGAGGGATACCATGGTAAATAGGTTACCTATTTACCATGGTATCTCTCCCCTGGGTGCGTTGTGTTTTGGTCAGCAGGAAAGCAGCGGGCGGGATGGCGAGCTTGTCCTGCTGCTCCAACACAACCTACCTTAAGAGCCGGTACGATGCGGTCAATGGGTGAAGTTCGTCAGGAGTACTGCATAAAAAAAAAAGACGAGTGTGTTGTCGTGGCAGTTGGTGATCAAAGAAATAAAACAAAATAAAATCAATAAATAATAATGTCATAGACTTAAAGTCATACCTTTGAAGTCATAATGCATTGCAAGTGTTATTAGGGAATGTTGTGCTGTGTTTTCAAGCGCTTCAATGTGACAGCGGGTGCGTTCACGGAGATCAAGAGCAGCCGCCGCAGGGGAGGGATACCATGGTAAATAGGTTACCTATTTACCATGGTATCTCTCCCCTGGGTGCGTTGTGTTTTGGTCAGCAGGAAAGCAGCGGGCGGGATGGCGAGCTTGTCCTGCTGCTCCAACACAAGCTACCTTAAGAGCCGGTACGATGCGGTCAATGGGTGAAGTTCGTCAGGAGTACTGCATAAAAAAAAAAACGAATGTGTTGTCGTGGCAGTTGGTGATCAAAGAAATAAAACAAAATAAAATCAATAAATAATAATGTCATAGACTTAAAGTCATACCTTTGAAGTCATAATGCATTGCAAGTGTTATTAGGGAATGTTGTGCTGTGTTTTCAAGCGCTTCAATGTGACAGCGGGTGCGTTCACGGAGATCAAGAGCAGCCGCCGCAGGGGAGGGATACCATGGTAAATAGGTTACCTATTTACCATGGTATCTCTCCCCTGGGTGCGTTGTGTTTTGGTCAGCAGGAAAGCAGCGGGCGGGATGGCGAGCTTGTCCTGCTGCTCCAACACAAGCTACCTTAAGAGCCGGTACGATGCGGTCAATGGGTGAAGTTCGTCAGGAGTACTGCATAAAAAAAACAAAAAAACGAGTGTGTTGTCGTGGCAGTTGGTGATCAAAGAAATAAAACAAAATAAAATCAATAAATAATAATGTCATAGACTTAAAGTCATACCTTTGAAGTCATAATGCATTGCAAGTGTTATTAGGGAATGTTGTGCTGTGTTTTCAAGCGCTTCAATGTGACAGCGGGTGCGTTCACGGAGATCAAGAGCAGCCGCCGCAGGGGAGGTATCTCTCCCCTGGGTGCGTTGTGTTTTGGTCAGCAGGAAAGCAGCGGGCGGGATGGCGAGCTTGTCCTGCTGCTCCAACACAAGCTACCTTAAGAGCCGGTACGATGCGGTCAATGGGTGAAGTTCGTCAGGAGCACTGCATAAAAAAAAAAAACGAGTGCGTTGTCGTGGCAGTTGGTGATCAAAGAAATAAAACATAATAAAATCAATAAATAATAATGTCATAGACTTAAAGTCATACCTTTGAAGTCATAATGCATTGCAAGTGTTATTAGGGAATGTTGTGCTGTGTTTTCAAGCGCTTCAATGTGACAGCGGGTGCGTTCACGGAGATCAAGAGCAGCCGCCGCAGGGGAGGGATACCATGGTAAATAGGTTACCTATTTACCATGGTATCTCTCCCCTGGGTGCGTTGTGTTTTGGTCAGCAGGAAAGCAGCGGGCGGGATGGCGAGCTTGTCCTGCTGCTCCAACACAAGCTACCTTAAGAGCCGGTACGATGCGGTCAATGGGTGAAGTTCGTCAGGAGTACTGCATAAAAAAAAAAAACGAGTGTGTTGTCGTGGCAGTTGGTGATCAAAGAAATAAAACAAAATAAAATCAATAAATAATAATGTCATAGACTTAAAGTCATACCTTTGAAGTCATAATGCATTGCAAGTGTTATTAGGGAATGTTGTGCTGTGTTTTCAAGCGCTTCAATGTGACAGCGGGTGCGTTCACGGAGATCAAGAGCAGCCGCCGCAGGGGAGGGATACCATGGTAAATAGGTTACCTATTTACCATGGTATCTCTCCCCTGGGTGCGTTGTGTTTTGGTGAGCAGGAAAGCAGCGGGCGGGATGGCGAGCTTGTCCTGCTGCTCCAACACAAGCTACCTTAAGAGCCGGTACGATGCGGTCAATGGGTGAAGTTCGTCAGGAGTACTGCATAAAAAAAAAAACGAATGTGTTGTCGTGGCAGTTGGTGATCAAAGAAATAAAACAAAATAAAATCAATAAATAATAATGTCATAGACTTAAAGTCATACCTTTGAAGTCATAATGCATTGCAAGTGTTATTAGGGAATGTTGTGCTGTGTTTTCAAGCGCTTCAATGTGACAGCGGGTGCGTTCACGGAGATCAAGAGCAGCCGCCGCAGGGGAGGGATACCATGGTAAATAGGTTACCTATTTACCATGGTATCTCTCCCCTGGGTGCGTTGTGTTTTGGTGAGCAGGAAAGCAGCGGGCGGGATGGCGAGCTTGTCCTGCTGCTCCAACACAAGCTACCTTAAGAGCCGGTACGATGCGGTCAATGGGTGAAGTTCGTCAGGAGTACTGCATAAAAAAAAAACGAGTGTGTTGTCGTGGCAGTTGGTGATTAAAGAAATAAAACAAAATAAAATCAATAAATAATAATGTAATAGACTTAAAGTCATACCTTTGAAGTCATAATGCATTGCATGTGTTATTAGGGAATGTTGTGCTGTGTTTTCAAGCGCTTCAATGTGACAGCGGGTGCGTTCACAGAGATCAAGAGCAGCCGCCGCAGGGGAGGGATACCATGGTTAATAGGTTACCTATTTACCATGGTATCTCCCCTGGGTGCGTTGTGTTTTGGTGAGCAGGAAAGCAGCGGGCGGGATGGCGAGCTTGTCCTGCTGCTCCAACACAACCTACCTTAAGAGCCGGTACGATGCGGTCAATGGGTGAAGTTCGTCAGGAGTACTGCATAAAAAAAAAACGAGTGTGTTGTCGTGGCAGTTGGTGATCAAAGAAATAAAACAAAATAAAATCAATAAATAATAATGTCATAGACTTAAAGTCATACCTTTGATGTCATAATGCATTGCAAGTGTTATTAGGGAATGTTGTGCTGTGTTTTCAAGCGCTTCAATGTGACAGCGGGTGCGTTCACGGAGATCAAGAGCAGCCGCCGCAGGGGAGGGATACCATGGTAAATAGGTTACCTATTTACCATGGTATCTCTCCCCTGGGTGCGTTGTGTTTTGGTGAGCAGGAAAGCAGCGGGCGGGATGGCGAGCTTGTCCTGCTGCTCCAACACAAGCTACCTTAAGAGCCGGTACGATGCGGTCAATGGGTGAAGTTCGTCAGGAGTACTGCATAAAAAAAAAAACGAGTGTGTTGTCGTGGCAGTTGGTGATCAAAGAAATAAAACAAAATAAAATCAATAAATAATAATGTCATAGACTTAAAGTCATACCTTTGAAGTCATAATGCATTGCAAGTGTTATTAGGGAATGTTGTGCTGTGTTTTCAAGCGCTTCAATGTGACAGCGGGTGCGTTCACGGAGATCAAGAGCAGCCGCCGCAGGGGAGGGATACCATGGTAAATAGGTTACCTATTTACCATGGTATCTCTCCCCTGGGTGCGTTGTGTTTTGGTGAGCAGGAAAGCAGCGGGCGGGATGGCGAGCTTGTCCTGCTGCTCCAACACAAGCTACCTTAAGAGCCGGTACGATGCGGTCAATGGGTGAAGTTCGTCAGGAGCACTGCATAAAAAAAAAAAACGAGTGTGTTGTCGTGGCAGTTGGTGATCAAAGAAATAAAACAAAATAAAATCAATAAATAATAATGTCATAGACTTAAAGTCATACCTTTGAAGTCATAATGCATTGCAAGTGTTATTAGGGAATGTTGTGCTGTGTTTTCAAGCGCTTCAATGTGACAGCGGGTGCGTTCACGGAGATCAAGAGCAGCCGCCGCAGGGGAGGGATACCATGGTTAATAGGTTACCTATTTACCATGGTATCTCTCCCCTGGGTGCGTTGTGTTTTGGTGAGCAGGAAAGCAGCGGGCGGGATGGCGAGCTTGTCCTGCTGCTCCAACACAAGCTACCTTAAGAGCCGGTACGATGCGGTCAATGGGTGAAGTTCGTCAGGAGTACTGCATAAAAAAAAAAACGAGTGTGTTGTCGTGGCAGTTGGTGATCAAAGAAATAAAACAAAATAAAATCAATAAATAATAATGTCATAGACTTAAAGTCATACCTTTGAAGTCATAATGCATTGCAAGTGTTATTAGGGAATGTTGTGCTGTGTTTTCAAGCGCTTCAATGTGACAGCGGGTGCGTTCACGGAGATCAAGAGCAGCCGCCGCAGGGGAGGGATACCATGGTAAATAGGTTACCTATTTACCATGGTATCTCTCCCCTGGGTGCGTTGTGTTTTGGTGAGCAGGAAAGCAACGGGCGGGATGGCGAGCTTGTCCTGCTGCTCCAACACAAGCTACCTTAAGAGATGCGGGCAATGGGTGAAGTTCGTCAGGAGTACTGCATAAAAAAAAAAACGAGTGTGTTGTCGTGGCAGTTGGTGATCAAAGAAATAAAACAAAATAAAATCAATAAATAATAATCATAGACTTAAAGTCATACCTTTGAAGTCATAATGCATTGCAAGTGTTATTAGGGAATGTTGTGCTGTGTTTTCAAGCGCTTCAATGTGACAGCGGGTGCGTTCACGGAGATCAAGAGCAGCCGCCGCAGGGGAGGGATACCATGGTAAATAGGTTACCTATTTACCATGGTATCTCTCCCCTGGGTGCGTTGTGTTTTGGTCAGCAGGAAAGCAGCGGGCGGGATGGCGAGCTTGTCCTGCTGCTCCAACACAAGCTACCTTAAGAGCCGGTACGATGCGGTCAATGGGTGAAGTTCGTCAGGAGTACTGCATAAAAAAAAAAAAAAAAACGAGTGTGTTGTCGTGGCAGTTGGTGATCAAAGAAATAAAACAAAATAAAATCAATAAATAATAATGTCATAGACTTAAAGTCATACCTTTGAAGTCATAATGCATTGCAAGTGTTATTAGGGAATGTTGTGCTGTGTTTTCAAGCGCTTCAATGTGACAGTGGGTGCGTTCACGGAGATCAAGAGCAGCCGGAGATCAAGAGCAGCCGCCGCAGGGGAGGGATACCATGGTAAATAGGTTACCTATTTACCATGGTATCTCTCCCCTGGGTGCGTTGTGTTTTGGTGAGCAGGAAAGCAGCGGGCGGGATGGCGAGCTTGTCCTGCTGCTCCAACACAAGCTACCTTAAGAGCCGGTACGATGCGGTCAATGGGTGAAGTTCGTCAGGAGCACTGCATAAAAAAAAAAAACGAGTGTGTTGTCGTGGCAGTTGGTGATCAAAGAAATAAAACAAAATAAAATCAATAAATAATAATGTCATAGACTTAAAGTCATACCTTTGAAGTCATAATGCATTGCAAGTGTTATTAGGGAATGTTGTGCTGTGTTTTCAAGCGCTTCAATGTGACAGCGGGTGCGTTCACGGAGATCAAGAGCAGCCGCCGCAGGGGAGGGATACCATGGTAAATAGGTTACCTATTTACCATGGTATCTCTCCCCTGGGTGCGTTGTGTTTTGGTGAGCAGGAAAGCAGCGGGCGGGATGGCGAGCTTGTCCTGCTGCTCCAACACAAGCTACCTTAAGAGCCGGTACGATGCGGTCAATGGGTGAAGTTCGTCAGGAGCACTGCATAAAAAAAAAAAACGAGTGTGTTGTCGTGGCAGTTGGTGATCAAAGAAATAAAACAAAATAAAATCAATAAATAATAATGTCATAGACTTAAAGTCATACCTTTGAAGTCATAATGCATTGCAAGTGTTATTAGGGAATGTTGTGCTTTGTTTTCAAGCGCTTCAATGTGACAGCGGGTGCGTTCACGGAGATCAAGAGCAGCCGCCGCAGGGGAGGGATACCATGGTAAATAGGTTACCTATTTACCATGGTATCTCTCCCCTGGGTGCGTTGTGTTTTGGTGAGCAGGAAAGCAGCGGGCGGAATGGCGAGCTTGTCCTGCTGCTCCAACACAAGCTACCTTAAGAGCCGGTACGATGCGGTCAATGGGTGAAGTTCGTCAGGAGTACTGCATAAAAAAAAAAGACGAGTGTGTTGTCGTGGCAGTTGGTGATCAAAGAAATAAAACAAAATAAAATCAATAAATAATAATGTCATAGACTTAAAGTCATACCTTTGAAGTCATAATGCATTGCAAGTGTTATTAGGGAATGTTGTGCTGTGTTTTCAAGCGCTTCAATGTGACAGCGGGTGCGTTCACGGAGATCAAGAGCAGCCGCCGCAGGGGAGGGATACCATGGTAAATAGGTTACCTATTTACCATGGTATCTCTCCCCTGGGTGCGTTGTGTTTTGGTCAGCAGGAAAGCAGCGGGCGGGATGGCGAGCTTGTCCTGCTGCTCCAACAAAAGCTACCTTAAGAGCCGGTACGATGCGGTCAATGGGTGAAGTTCGTCAGGAGTACTGCATAAAAAAAAAAACGAGTGTGTTGTCGTGGCAGTTGGTGATCAAAGAAATAAAACAAAATAAAATCAATAAATAATAATGTCATAGACTTAAAGTCATACCTTTGAAGTCATAATGCATTGCAAGTGTTATTAGGGAATGTTGTGCTGTGTTTTCAAGCGCTTCAATGTGACAGCGGGTGCGTTCACGGAGATCAAGAGCAGCCGCCGCAGGGGAGGGATACCATGGTAAATAGGTTACCTATTTACCATGGTATCTCTCCCCTGGGTGCGTTGTGTTTTGGTCAGCAGGAAAGCAGCGGGCGGGATGGCGAGCTTGTCCTGCTGCTCCAACACAAGCTACCTTAAGAGATGCGGGCAATGGGTGAAGTTCGTCAGGAGTACTGCATAAAAAAAAAACGAGTGTGTTGTCGTGGCAGTTGGTGATCAAAGAAATAAAACAAAATAAAATCAATAAATAATAATCATAGACTTAAAGTCATACCTTTGAAGTCATAATGCATTGCAAGTGTTATTAGGGAATGTTGTGCTGTGTTTTCAAGCGCTTCAATGTGACAGCGGGTGCGTTCACGGAGATCAAGAGCAGCCGCCGCAGGGGAGGGATACCATGGTAAATAGGTTACCTATTTACCATGGTATCTCTCCCCTGGGTGCGTTGTGTTTTGGTCAGCAGGAAAGCAGCGGGCGGGATGGCGAGCTTGTCCTGCTGCTCCAACACAAGCTACCTTAAGAGCCGGTACGATGCGGTCAATGGGTGAAGTTCGTCAGGAGTACTGCATAAAAAAAAAAAAAAAACGAGTGTGTTGTCGTGGCAGTTGGTGATCAAAGAAATAAAACAAAATAAAATCAATAAATAATAATGTCATAGACTTAAAGTCATACCTTTGAAGTCATAATGCATTGCAAGTGTTATTAGGGAATGTTGTGCTGTGTTTTCAAGCGCTTCAATGTGACAGTGGGTGCGTTCACGGAGATCAAGAGCAGCCGGAGATCAAGAGCAGCCGCCGCAGGGGAGGGATACCATGGTAAATAGGTTACCTATTTACCATGGTTACCTATTTACCATAGGTTACCTATTTACCATGGTATCTCTCCCCTGGGTGCGTTGTGTTTTGGTGAGCAGGAAAGCAGCGGGCGGGATGGCGAGCTTGTCCTGCTGCTCCAACACAAGCTACCTTAAGAGCCGGTACGATGCGGTCAATGGGTGAAGTTCGTCAGGAGTACTGCATAAAAAAAAAACGAGTGTGTTGTCGTGGCAGTTGGTGATCAAAGAAATAAAACAAAATAAAATCAATAAATAATAATGTCATAGACTTAAAGTCATACCTTTGAAGTCATAATGCATTGCAAGTGTTATTAGGGAATGTTGTGCTGTGTTTTCAAGCGCTTCAATGTGACAGCGGGTGCGTTCACGGAGATCAAGAGCAGCCGCCGCAGGGGAGGGATACCATGGTAAATAGGTTACCTATTTACCATGGTATCTCTCCCCTGGGTGCGTTGTGTTTTGGTGAGCAGGAAAGCAGCGGGCGGGATGGCGAGCTTGTCCTGCTGCTCCAACACAAGCTACCTTAAGAGCCGGTACGATGCGGTCAATGGGTGAAGTTCGTCAGGAGTACTGCATAAAACAAAAAAACGAGTGTGTTGTCGTGGCAGTTGGTGATCAAAGAAATAAAACAAAATAAAATCAATAAATAATAATGTCATAGACTTAAAGTCATACCTTTGAAGTCATAATGCATTGCAAGTGTTATTAGGGAATGTTGTGCTGTGTTTTCAAGCGCTTCAATGTGACAGCGGGTGCGTTCACGGAGATCAAGAGCAGCCGCCGCAGGGGAGGGATACCATGGTAAATAGGTTACCTATTTACCATGGTATCTCTCCCCTGGGTGCGTTGTGTTTTGGTGAGCAGGAAAGCAACGGGCGGGATGGCGAGCTTGTCCTGCTGCTCCAACACAAGCTACCTTAAGAGATGCGGGCAATGGGTGAAGTTCGTCAGGAGTACTGCATAAAAAAAAAACGAGTGTGTTGTCGTGGCAGTTGGTGATCAAAGAAATAAAACAAAATAAAATCAATAAATAATAATCATAGACTTAAAGTCATACCTTTGAAGTCATAATGCATTGCAAGTGTTATTAGGGAATGTTGTGCTGTGTTTTCAAGCGCTTCAATGTGACAGCGGGTGCGTTCACGGAGATCAAGAGCAGCCGCCGCAGGGGAGGGATACCATGGTAAATAGGTTACCTATTTACCATGGTATCTCTCCCCTGGGTGCGTTGTGTTTTGGTCAGCAGGAAAGCAGCGGGCGGGATGGCGAGCTTGTCCTGCTGCTCCAACACAAGCTACCTTAAGAGCCGGTACGATGCGGTCAATGGGTGAAGTTCGTCAGGAGTACTGCATAAAAAAAAAAAAAAAACGAGTGTGTTGTCGTGGCAGTTGGTGATCAAAGAAATAAAACAAAATAAAATCAATAAATAATAATGTCATAGACTTAAAGTCATACCTTTGAAGTCATAATGCATTGCAAGTGTTATTAGGGAATGTTGTGCTGTGTTTTCAAGCGCTTCAATGTGACAGTGGGTGCGTTCACGGAGATCAAGAGCAGCCGGAGATCAAGAGCAGCCGCCGCAGGGGAGGGATACCATGGTAAATAGGTTACCTATTTACCATGGTATCTCTCCCCTGGGTGCGTTGTGTTTTGGTGAGCAGGAAAGCAGCGGGCGGGATGGCGAGCTTGTCCTGCTGCTCCAACACAAGCTACCTTAAGAGCCGGTACGATGCGGTCAATGGGTGAAGTTCGTCAGGAGCACTGCATAAAAAAAAAAAACGAGTGTGTTGTCGTGGCAGTTGGTGATCAAAGAAATAAAACAAAATAAAATCAATAAATAATAATGTCATAGACTTAAAGTCATACCTTTGAAGTCATAATGCATTGCAAGTGTTATTAGGGAATGTTGTGCTGTGTTTTCAAGCGCTTCAATGTGACAGCGGGTGCGTTCACGGAGATCAAGAGCAGCCGCCGCAGGGGAGGGATACCATGGTAAATAGGTTACCTATTTACCATGGTATCTCTCCCCTGGGTGCGTTGTGTTTTGGTGAGCAGGAAAGCAGCGGGCGGAATGGCGAGCTTGTCCTGCTGCTCCAACACAAGCTACCTTAAGAGCCGGTACGATGCGGTCAATGGGTGAAGTTCGTCAGGAGTACTGCATAAAAAAAAAAGACGAGTGTGTTGTCGTGGCAGTTGGTGATCAAAGAAATAAAACAAAATAAAATCAATAAATAATAATGTCATAGACTTAAAGTCATACCTTTGAAGTCATAATGCATTGCAAGTGTTATTAGGGAATGTTGTGCTGTGTTTTCAAGCGCTTCAATGTGACAGCGGGTGCGTTCACGGAGATCAAGAGCAGCCGCCGCAGGGGAGGGATACCATGGTAAATAGGTTACCTATTTACCATGGTATCTCTCCCCTGGGTGCGTTGTGTTTTGGTCAGCAGGAAAGCAGCGGGCGGGATGGCGAGCTTGTCCTGCTGCTCCAACAAAAGCTACCTTAAGAGCCGGTACGATGCGGTCAATGGGTGAAGTTCGTCAGGAGTACTGCATAAAAAAAAAAACGAGTGTGTTGTCGTGGCAGTTGGTGATCAAAGAAATAAAACAAAATAAAATCAATAAATAATAATGTCATAGACTTAAAGTCATACCTTTGAAGTCATAATGCATTGCAAGTGTTATTAGGGAATGTTGTGCTGTGTTTTCAAGCGCTTCAATGTGACAGCGGGTGCGTTCACGGAGATCAAGAGCAGCCGCCGCAGGGGAGGGATACCATGGTAAATAGGTTACCTATTTACCATGGTATCTCTCCCCTGGGTGCGTTGTGTTTTGGTCAGCAGGAAAGCAGCGGGCGGGATGGCGAGCTTGTCCTGCTGCTCCAACACAAGCTACCTTAAGAGCCGGTACGATGCGGTCAATGGGTGAAGTTCGTCAGGAGTACTGCATAAAAAAAAAAAAACGAGTGTGTTGTCGTGGCAGTTGGTGATCAAAGAAATAAAACAAAATAAAATCAATAAATAATAATGTCATAGACTTTAAGTCATACCTTTGAAGTCATAATGCATTGCAAGTGTTATTAGGGAATGTTGTGCTGTGTTTTCAAGCGCTTCAATGTGACAGCGGGTGCGTTCACGGAGATCAAGAGCAGCCGCCGCAGGGGAGGGATACCATGGTAAATAGGTTACCTATTTACCATGGTATCTCTCCCCTGGGTGCGTTGTGTTTTGGTGAGCAGGAAAGCAGCGGGCGGGATGGCGAGCTTGTCCTGCTGCTCCAACACAAGCTACCTTAAGAGATGCGGGCAATGGGTGAAGTTCGTCAGGAGTACTGCATAAAAAAAAAAACGAGTGTGTTGTCGTGGCAGTTGGTGATCAAAGAAATAAAACAAAATAAAATCAATAAATAATAATCATAGACTTAAAGTCATACCTTTGAAGTCATAATGCATTGCAAGTGTTATTAGGGAATGTTGTGCTGTGTTTTCAAGCGCTTCAATGTGACAGCGGGTGCGTTCACGGAGATCAAGAGCAGCCGCCGCAGGGGAGGGATACCATGGTAAATAGGTTACCTATTTACCATGGTATCTCTCCCCTGGGTGCGTTGTGTTTTGGTCAGCAGGAAAGCAGCGGGCGGGATGGCGAGCTTGTCCTGCTGCTCCAACACAAGCTACCTTAAGAGCCGGTACGATGCGGTCAATGGGTGAAGTTCGTCAGGAGTACTGCATAAAAAAAAAAAAAAAACGAGTGTGTTGTCGTGGCAGTTGGTGATCAAAGAAATAAAACAAAATAAAATCAATAAATAATAATGTCATAGACTTAAAGTCATACCTTTGAAGTCATAATGCATTGCAAGTGTTATTAGGGAATGTTGTGCTGTGTTTTCAAGCGCTTCAATGTGACAGTGGGTGCGTTCACGGAGATCAAGAGCAGCCGGAGATCAAGAGCAGCCGCCGCAGGGGAGGGATACCATGGTAAATAGGTTACCTATTTACCATGGTTACCTATTTACCATAGGTTACCTATTTACCATGGTATCTCTCCCCTGGGTGCGTTATGTTTTGGTGAGCAGGAAAGCAGCGGGCGGGATGGCGAGCTTGTCCTGCTGCTCCAACACAAGCTACCTTAAGAGCCGGTACGATGCGGTCAATGGGTGAAGTTCGTCAGGAGTACTGCATAAAAAAAAAACGAGTGTGTTGTCGTGGCAGTTGGTGATCAAAGAAATAAAACAAAATAAAATCAATAAATAATAATGTCATAGACTTAAAGTCATACCTTTGAAGTCATAATGCATTGCAAGTGTTATTAGGGAATGTTGTGCAGTGTTTTCAAGCGCTTCAATGTGACAGCGGGTGCGTTCACGGAGATCAAGAGCAGCCGCCGCAGGGGAGGGATACCATGGTAAATAGGTTACCTATTTACCATGGTATCTCTCCCCTGGGTGCGTTGTGTTTTGGTGAGCAGGAAAGCAGCGGGCGGGATGGCGAGCTTGTCCTGCTGCTCCAACACAAGCTACCTTAAGAGCCGGTACGATGCGGTCAATGGGTGAAGTTCGTCAGGAGCACTGCATAAAAAAAAAAAACGAGTGTGTTGTCGTGGCAGTTGGTGATCAAAGAAATAAAACAAAATAAAATCAATAAATAATAATGTCATAGACTTAAAGTCATACCTTTGAAGTCATAATGCATTGCAAGTGTTATTAGGGAATGTTGTGCTGTGTTTTCAAGCGCTTCAATGTGACAGCGGGTGCGTTCACGGAGATCAAGAGCAGCCGCCGCAGGGGAGGGATACCATGGTTAATAGGTTACCTATTTACCATGGTATCTCTCCCCTGGGTGCGTTGTGTTTTGGTGAGCAGGAAAGCAGCGGGCGGGATGGCGAGCTTGTCCTGCTGCTCCAACACAAGCTACCTTAAGAGCCGGTACGATGCGGTCAATGGGTGAAGTTCGTCAGGAGTACTGCATAAAAAAAAAGACGAGTGTGTTGTCGTGGCAGTTGGTGATCAAAGAAATAAAACAAAATAAAATCAATAAATAATAATGTCATAGACTTAAAGTCATACCTTTGAAGTCATAATGCATTGCAAGTGTTATTAGGGAATGTTGTGCTGTGTTTTCAAGCGCTTCAATGTGACAGCGGGTGCGTTCACGGAGATCAAGAGCAGCCGCCGCAGGGGAGGGATACCATGGTAAATAGGTTACCTATTTACCATGGTATCTCTCCCCTGGGTGCGTTGTGTTTTGGTGAGCAGGAAAGCAGCGGGCGGGATGGCGAGCTTGTCCTGCTGCTCCAACACAAGCTACCTTAAGAGCCGGTACGATGCGGTCAATGGGTGAAGTTCGTCAGGAGTACTGCATAAAAAAAAAAAAGACGAGTGTGTTGTCGTGGCAGTTGGTGATCAAAGAAATAAAACAAAATAAAATCAATAAATAATAATGTCATAGACTTAAAGTCATACCTTTGAAGTCATAATGCATTGCAAGTGTTATTAGGGAATGTTGTGCTGTGTTTTCAAGCGCTTCAATGTGACAGCGGGTGCGTTCACGGAGATCAAGAGCAGCCGCCGCAGGGGAGGGATACCATGGTAAATAGGTTACCTATTTACCATGGTATCTCTCCCCTGGGTGCGTTGTGTTTTGGTCAGCAGGAAAGCAGCGGGCGGGATGGCGAGCTTGTCCTGCTGCTCCAACACAAGCTACCTTAAGAGCCGGTACGATGCGGTCAATGGGTGAAGTTCGTCAGGAGCACTGCATAAAAAAAACAAAAAAACGAGTGTGTTGTCGTGGCAGTTGGTGATCAAAGAAATAAAACAAAATAAAATCAATAAATAATAATGTCATAGACTTAAAGTCATACCTTTGAAGTCATAATGCATTGCAAGTGTTATTAGGGAATGTTGTGCTGTGTTTTCAAGCGCTTCAATGTGACAGCGGGTGCGTTCACGGAGATCAAGAGCAGCCGCCGCAGGGGAGGGATACCATGGTAAATAGGTTACCTATTTACCATGGTATCTCTCCCCTGGGTGCGTTGTGTTTTGGTGAGCAGGAAAGCAGCGGGCGGGATGGCGAGCTTGTCCTGCTGCTCCAACACAAGCTACCTTAAGAGATGCGGGCAATGGGTGAAGTTCGTCAGGAGTACTGCATAAAAAAAAAAACGAGTGTGTTGTCGTGGCAGTTGGTGATCAAAGAAATAAAACAAAATAAAATCAATAAATAATAATCATAGACTTAAAGTCATACCTTTGAAGTCATAATGCATTGCAAGTGTTATTAGGGAATGTTGTGCTGTGTTTTCAAGCGCTTCAATGTGACAGCGGGTGCGTTCACGGAGATCAAGAGCAGCCGCCGCAGGGGAGGGATACCATGGTTAATAGGTTACCTATTTACCATGGTATCTCTCCCCTGGGTGCGTTGTGTTTTGGTGAGCAGGAAAGCAGCGGGCGGGATGGCGAGCTTGTCCTGCTGCTCCAACACAAGCTACCTTAAGAGCCGGTACGATGCGGTCAATGGGTGAAGTTCGTCAGGAGTACTGCATAAAAAAAAAAAACGAGTGTGTTGTCGTGGCAGTTGGTGATCAAAGAAATAAAACAAAATAAAATCAATAAATAATAATGTCATAGACTTAAAGTCATACCTTTGAAGTCATAATGCATTGCAAGTGTTATTAGGGAATGTTGTGCTGTGTTTTCAAGCGCTTCAATGTGACAGCGGGTGCGTTCACGGAGATCAAGAGCAGCCGCCGCAGGGGAGGGATACCATGGTAAATAGGTTACCTATTTACCATGGTATCTCTCCCCTGGGTGCGTTGTGTTTTGGTGAGCAGGAAAGCAGCGGGCGGGATGGCGAGCTTGTCCTGCTGCTCCAACACAAGCTACCTTAAGAGATGCGGGCAATGGGTGAAGTTCGTCAGGAGTACTGCATAAAAAAAAAAACGAGTGTGTTGTCGTGGCAGTTGGTGATCAAAGAAATAAAACAAAATAAAATCAATAAATAATAATCATAGACTTAAAGTCATACCTTTGAAGTCATAATGCATTGCAAGTGTTATTAGGGAATGTTGTGCTGTGTTTTCAAGCGCTTCAATGTGACAGCGGGTGCGTTCACGGAGATCAAGAGCAGCCGCCGCAGGGGAGGGATACCATGGTAAATAGGTTACCTATTTACCATGGTATCTCTCCCCTGGGTGCGTTGTGTTTTGGTGAGCAGGAAAGCAGCGGGCGGGATGGCGAGCTTGTCCTGCTGCTCCAACACAAGCTACCTTAAGAGCCGGTACGATGCGGTCAATGGGTGAAGTTCGTCAGGAGTACTGCATAAAAAAAAACAAAAAAACGAGTGTGTTGTCGTGGCAGTTGGTGATCAAAGAAATAAAACAAAATAAAATCAATAAATAATAATGTCATAGACTTAAAGTCATACCTTTGAAGTCATAATGCATTGCAAGTGTTATTAGGGAATGTTGTGCTGTGTTTTCAAGCGCTTCAATGTGACAGCGGGTGCGTTCACGGAGATCAAGAGCAGCCGCCGCAGGGGAGGGATACCATGGTAAATAGGTTACCTATTTACCATGGTATCTCTCCCCTGGGTGCGTTGTGTTTTGGTGAGCAGGAAAGCAGCGGGCGGGATGGCGAGCTTGTCCTGCTGCTCCAACACAAGCTACCTTAAGAGATGCGGGCAATGGGTGAAGTTCGTCAGGAGTACTGCATAAAAAAAAAAACGAGTGTGTTGTCGTGGCAGTTGGTGATCAAAGAAATAAAACAAAATAAAATCAATAAATAATAATCATAGACTTAAAGTCATACCTTTGAAGTCATAATGCATTGCAAGTGTTATTAGGGAATGTTGTGCTGTGTTTTCAAGCGCTTCAATGTGACAGCGGGTGCGTTCACGGAGATCAAGAGCAGCCGCCGCAGGGGAGGGATACCATGGTAAATAGGTTACCTATTTACCATGGTATCTCTCCCCTGGGTGCGTTGTGTTTTGGTGAGCAGGAAAGCAGCGGGCGGGATGGCGAGCTTGTCCTGCTGCTCCAACACAAGCTACCTTAAGAGCCGGTACGATGCGGTCAATGGGTGAAGTTCGTCAGGAGTACTGCATAAAAAAAAACAAAAAAACGAGTGTGTTGTCGTGGCAGTTGGTGATCAAAGAAATAAAACAAAATAAAATCAATAAATAATAATGTCATAGACTTAAAGTCATACCTTTGAAGTCATAATGCATTGCAAGTGTTATTAGGGAATGTTGTGCTGTGTTTTCAAGCGCTTCAATGTGACAGCGGGTGCGTTCACGGAGATCAAGAGCAGCCGCCGCAGGGGAGGGATACCATGGTTAATAGGTTACCTATTTACCATGGTATCTCTCCCCTGGGTGCGTTGTGTTTTGGTGAGCAGGAAAGCAGCGGGCGGGATGGCGAGCTTGTCCTGCTGCTCCAACACAAGCTACCTTAAGAGCCGGTACGATGCGGTCAATGGGTGAAGTTCGTCAGGAGTACTGCATAAAAAAAAAAAAACGAGTGTGTTGTCGTGGCAGTTGGTGATCAAAGAAATAAAACAAAATAAAATCAATAAATAATAATCATAGACTTAAAGTCATACCTTTGAAGTCATAATGCATTGCAAGTGTTATTAGGGAATGTTGTGCTGTGTTTTCAAGCGCTTCAATGTGACAGCGGGTGCGTTCACGGAGATCAAGAGCAGCCGCCGCAGGGGAGGGATACCATGGTAAATAGGTTACCTATTTACCATGGTATCTCTCCCCTGGGTGCGTTGTGTTTTGGTCAGCAGGAAAGCAGCGGGCGGGATGGCGAGCTTGTCCTGCTGCTCCAACACAAGCTACCTTAAGAGCCGGTACGATGCGGTCAATGGGTGAAGTTCGTCAGGAGCACTGCATAAAAAAAACAAAAAAACGAGTGTGTTGTCGTGGCAGTTGGTGATCAAAGAAATAAAACAAAATAAAATCAATAAATAATAATGTCATAGACTTAAAGTCATACCTTTGAAGTCATAATGCATTGCAAGTGTTATTAGGGAATGTTGTGCTGTGTTTTCAAGCGCTTCAATGTGACAGCGGGTGCGTTCACGGAGATCAAGAGCAGCCGCCGCAGGGGAGGGATACCATGGTAAATAGGTTACCTATTTACCATGGTATCTCTCCCCTGGGTGCGTTGTGTTTTGGTGAGCAGGAAAGCAGCGGGCGGGATGGCGAGCTTGTCCTGCTGCTCCAACACAAGCTACCTTAAGAGATGCGGGCAATGGGTGAAGTTCGTCAGGAGTACTGCATAAAAAAAAAAACGAGTGTGTTGTCGTGGCAGTTGGTGATCAAAGAAATAAAACAAAATAAAATCAATAAATAATAATCATAGACTTAAAGTCATACCTTTGAAGTCATAATGCATTGCAAGTGTTATTAGGGAATGTTGTGCTGTGTTTTCAAGCGCTTCAATGTGACAGCGGGTGCGTTCACGGAGATCAAGAGCAGCCGCCGCAGGGGAGGGATACCATGGTAAATAGGTTACCTATTTACCATGGTATCTCTCCCCTGGGTGCGTTGTGTTTTGGTCAGCAGGAAAGCAGCGGGCGGGATGGCGAGCTTGTCCTGCTGCTCCAACACAAGCTACCTTAAGAGCCGGTACGATGCGGTCAATGGGTGAAGTTCGTCAGGAGTACTGCATAAAAAAAAAAAAAAAACGAGTGTGTTGTCGTGGCAGTTGGTGATCAAAGAAATAAAACAAAATAAAATCAATAAATAATAATGTCATAGACTTAAAGTCATACCTTTGAAGTCATAATGCATTGCAAGTGTTATTAGGGAATGTTGTGCTGTGTTTTCAAGCGCTTCAATGTGACAGTGGGTGCGTTCACGGAGATCAAGAGCAGCCGGAGATCAAGAGCAGCCGCCGCAGGGGAGGGATACCATGGTAAATAGGTTACCTATTTACCATGGTATCTCTCCCCTGGGTGCGTTGTGTTTTGGTGAGCAGGAAAGCAGCGGGCGGGATGGCGAGCTTGTCCTGCTGCTCCAACACAAGCTACCTTAAGAGCCGGTACGATGCGGTCAATGGGTGAAGTTCGTCAGGAGCACTGCATAAAAAAAAAAAAACGAGTGTGTTGTCGTGGCAGTTGGTGATCAAAGAAATAAAACAAAATAAAATCAATAAATAATAATGTCATAGACTTAAAGTCATACCTTTGAAGTCATAATGCATTGCAAGTGTTATTAGGGAATGTTGTGCTGTGTTTTCAAGCGCTTCAATGTGACAGCGGGTGCGTTCACGGAGATCAAGAGCAGCCGCCGCAGGGGAGGGATACCATGGTAAATAGGTTACCTATTTACCATGGTATCTCTCCCCTGGGTGCGTTGTGTTTTGGTGAGCAGGAAAGCAGCGGGCGGAATGGCGAGCTTGTCCTGCTGCTCCAACACAAGCTACCTTAAGAGCCGGTACGATGCGGTCAATGGGTGAAGTTCGTCAGGAGTACTGCATAAAAAAAAAAGACGAGTGTGTTGTCGTGGCAGTTGGTGATCAAAGAAATAAAACAAAATAAAATCAATAAATAATAATGTCATAGACTTAAAGTCATACCTTTGAAGTCATAATGCATTGCAAGTGTTATTAGGGAATGTTGTGCTGTGTTTTCAAGCGCTTCAATGTGACAGCGGGTGCGTTCACGGAGATCAAGAGCAGCCGCCGCAGGGGAGGGATACCATGGTAAATAGGTTACCTATTTACCATGGTATCTCTCCCCTTTGTGCGTTGTGTTTTGGTCAGCAGGAAAGCAGCGGGCGGGATGGCGAGCTTGTCCTGCTGCTCCAACAAAAGCTACCTTAAGAGCCGGTACGATGCGGTCAATGGGTGAAGTTCGTCAGGAGTACTGCATAAAAAAAAAAACGAGTGTGTTGTCGTGGCAGTTGGTGATCAAAGAAATAAAACAAAATAAAATCAATAAATAATAATGTCATAGACTTAAAGTCATACCTTTGAAGTCATAATGCATTGCAAGTGTTATTAGGGAATGTTGTGCTGTGTTTTCAAGCGCTTCAATGTGACAGCGGGTGCGTTCACGGAGATCAAGAGCAGCCGCCGCAGGGGAGGGATACCATGGTAAATAGGTTACCTATTTACCATGGTATCTCTCCCCTGGGTGCGTTGTGTTTTGGTCAGCAGGAAAGCAGCGGGCGGGATGGCGAGCTTGTCCTGCTGCTCCAACACAAGCTACCTTAAGAGCCGGTACGATGCGGTCAATGGGTGAAGTTCGTCAGGAGTACTGCATAAAAAAAAAAAAACGAGTGTGTTGTCGTGGCAGTTGGTGATCAAAGAAATAAAACAAAATAAAATCAATAAATAATAATGTCATAGACTTTAAGTCATACCTTTGAAGTCATAATGCATTGCAAGTGTTATTAGGGAATGTTGTGCTGTGTTTTCAAGCGCTTCAATGTGACAGCGGGTGCGTTCACGGAGATCAAGAGCAGCCGCCGCAGGGGAGGGATACCATGGTAAATAGGTTACCTATTTACCATGGTATCTCTCCCCTGGGTGCGTTGTGTTTTGGTGAGCAGGAAAGCAGCGGGCGGGATGGCGAGCTTGTCCTGCTGCTCCAACACAAGCTACCTTAAGAGATGCGGGCAATGGGTGAAGTTCGTCAGGAGTACTGCATAAAAAAAAAAACGAGTGTGTTGTCGTGGCAGTTGGTGATCAAAGAAATAAAACAAAATAAAATCAATAAATAATAATCATAGACTTAAAGTCATACCTTTGAAGTCATAATGCATTGCAAGTGTTATTAGGGAATGTTGTGCTGTGTTTTCAAGCGCTTCAATGTGACAGCGGGTGCGTTCACGGAGATCAAGAGCAGCCGCCGCAGGGGAGGGATACCATGGTAAATAGGTTACCTATTTACCATGGTATCTCTCCCCTGGGTGCGTTGTGTTTTGGTCAGCAGGAAAGCAGCGGGCGGGATGGCGAGCTTGTCCTGCTGCTCCAACACAAGCTACCTTAAGAGCCGGTACGATGCGGTCAATGGGTGAAGTTCGTCAGGAGCACTGCATAAAAAAAAAAAACGAGTGTGTTGTCGTGGCAGTTGGTGATCAAAGAAATAAAACAAAATAAAATCAATAAATAATAATGTCATAGACTTAAAGTCATACCTTTGAAGTCATAATGCATTGCAAGTGTTATTAGGGAATGTTGTGCTGTGTTTTCAAGCGCTTCAATGTGACAGCGGGTGCGTTCACGGAGATCAAGAGCAGCCGCCGCAGGGGAGGGATACCATGGTAAATAGGTTACCTATTTACCATGGTATCTCTCCCCTGGGTGCGTTGTGTTTTGGTGAGCAGGAAAGCAGCGGGCGGAATGGCGAGCTTGTCCTGCTGCTCCAACACAAGCTACCTTAAGAGCCGGTACGATGCGGTCAATGGGTGAAGTTCGTCAGGAGTACTGCATAAAAAAAAAAGACGAGTGTGTTGTCGTGGCAGTTGGTGATCAAAGAAATAAAACAAAATAAAATCAATAAATAATAATGTCATAGACTTAAAGTCATACCTTTGAAGTCATAATGCATTGCAAGTGTTATTAGGGAATGTTGTGCTGTGTTTTCAAGCGCTTCAATGTGACAGCGGGTGCGTTCACGGAGATCAAGAGCAGCCGCCGCAGGGGAGGGATACCATGGTAAATAGGTTACCTATTTACCATGGTAAATAGAGCAGCCGCCGCAGGGGAGGGATACCATGGTAAATAGGTTACCTATAGGTTACCTATTTACCATGGTATCTCTCCCCTGGGTGCGTTGTGTACCTATTTACCATGGTATCTCTCCCCTGGGTGCGTTGTGTTTTGGTGAGCAGGAAAGCAGCGGGCGGGATGGCGAGCTTGTCCTGCTGCTCCAACACAAGCTACCTTAAGAGCCGGTACGATGCGGTCAATGGGTGAAGTTCGTCAGGAGTACTGCATAAAAAAAAAAACGAATGTGTTGTCGTGGCAGTTGGTGATCAAAGAAATAAAACAAAATAAAATCAATAAATAATAATCATAGACTTAAAGTCATACCTTTGAAGTCATAATGCATTGCAAGTGTTATTAGGGAATGTTGTGCTGTGTTTTCAAGCGCTTCAATGTGACAGCGGGTGCGTTCACGGAGATCAAGAGCAGCCGCCGCAGGGGAGGGATACCATGGTAAATAGGTTACCTATTTACCATGGTATCTCTCCCCTGGGTGCGTTGTGTTTTGGTCAGCAGGAAAGCAGCGGGCGGGATGGCGAGCTTGTCCTGCTGCTCCAACACAAGCTACCTTAAGAGCCGGAACGATGCGGTCAATGGGTGAAGTTCGTCAGGAGTACTGCATAAAAAAAAAAAAAAAACGAGTGTGTTGTCGTGGCAGTTGGTGATCAAAGAAATAAAACAAAATAAAATCAATAAATAATAATGTCATAGACTTAAAGTCATACCTTTGAAGTCATAATGCATTGCAAGTGTTATTAGGGAATGTTGTGCTGTGTTTTCAAGCGCTTCAATGTGACAGTGGGTGCGTTCACGGAGATCAAGAGCAGCCGGAGATCAAGAGCAGCCGCCGCAGGGGAGGGATACCATGGTAAATAGGTTACCTATTTACCATGGTATCTCTCCCCTGGGTGCGTTGTGTTTTGGTGAGCAGGAAAGCAGCGGGCGGGATGGCGAGCTTGTCCTGCTGCTCCAACACAAGCTACCTTAAGAGCCGGTACGATGCGGTCAATGGGTGAAGTTCGTCAGGAGCACTGCATAAAAAAAAAAAACGAGTGTGTTGTCGTGGCAGTTGGTGATCAAAGAAATAAAACAAAATAAAATCAATAAATAATAATGTCATAGACTTAAAGTCATACCTTTGAAGTCATAATGCATTGCAAGTGTTATTAGGGAATGTTGTGCTGTGTTTTCAAGCGCTTCAATGTGACAGCGGGTGCGTTCACGGAGATCAAGAGCAGCCGCCGCAGGGGAGGGATACCATGGTAAATAGGTTACCTATTTACCATGGTATCTCTCCCCTGGGTGCGTTGTGTTTTGGTCAGCAGGAAAGCAGCGGGCGGGATGGCG
This sequence comes from Acipenser ruthenus, assembly GCF_902713425.1. Taxonomy (NCBI): domain Eukaryota; kingdom Metazoa; phylum Chordata; class Actinopteri; order Acipenseriformes; family Acipenseridae; genus Acipenser; species Acipenser ruthenus. Next base: position 73,871,480 of record NC_081191.1, on the reverse strand, counting down.
AGCTTGTCCTGCTGCTCCAACACAACCTACCTTAAGAGCCGGTACGATGCGGTCAATGGGTGAAGTTCGTCAGGAGTACTGCATAAAAAAAAAAGACGAGTGTGTTGTCGTGGCAGTTGGTGATCAAAGAAATAAAACAAAATAAAATCAATAAATAATAATGTCATAGACTTAAAGTCATACCTTTGAAGTCATAATGCATTGCAAGTGTTATTAGGGAATGTTGTGCTGTGTTTTCAAGCGCTTCAATGTGACAGCGGGTGCGTTCACGGAGATCAAGAGCAGCCGCCGCAGGGGAGGGATACCATGGTAAATAGGTTACCTATTTACCATGGTATCTCTCCCCTGGGTGCGTTGTGTTTTGGTCAGCAGGAAAGCAGCGGGCGGGATGGCGAGCTTGTCCTGCTGCTCCAACACAAGCTACCTTAAGAGCCGGTACGATGCGGTCAATGGGTGAAGTTCGTCAGGAGTACTGCATAAAAAAAAAAACGAATGTGTTGTCGTGGCAGTTGGTGATCAAAGAAATAAAACAAAATAAAATCAATAAATAATAATGTCATAGACTTAAAGTCATACCTTTGAAGTCATAATGCATTGCAAGTGTTATTAGGGAATGTTGTGCTGTGTTTTCAAGCGCTTCAATGTGACAGCGGGTGCGTTCACGGAGATCAAGAGCAGCCGCCGCAGGGGAGGGATACCATGGTAAATAGGTTACCTATTTACCATGGTATCTCTCCCCTGGGTGCGTTGTGTTTTGGTGAGCAGGAAAGCAGCGGGCGGGATGGCGAGCTTGTCCTGCTGCTCCAACACAAGCTACCTTAAGAGCCGGTACGATGCGGTCAATGGGTGAAGTTCGTCAGGAGTACTGCATAAAAAAAACAAAAAAACGAGTGTGTTGTCGTGGCAGTTGGTGATCAAAGAAATAAAACAAAATAAAATCAATAAATAATAATGTCATAGACTTAAAGTCATACCTTTGAAGTCATAATGCATTGCAAGTGTTATTAGGGAATGTTGTGCTGTGTTTTCAAGCGCTTCAATGTGACAGCGGGTGCGTTCACGGAGATCAAGAGCAGCCGCCGCAGGGGAGGGATACCATGGTAAATAGGTTACCTATTTACCATGGTATCTCTCCCCTGGGTGCGTTGTGTTTTGGTCAGCAGGAAAGCAGCGGGCGGGATGGCGAGCTTGTCCTGCTGCTCCAACACAAGCTACCTTAAGAGCCGGTACGATGCGGTCAATGGGTGAAGTTCGTCAGGAGTACTGCATAAAAAAAAAAAACGAGTGTGTTGTCGTGGCAGTTGGTGATCAAAGAAATAAAACAAAATAAAATCAATAAATAATAATCATAGACTTAAAGTCATACCTTTGAAGTCATAATGCATTGCAAGTGTTATTAGGGAATGTTGTGCTGTGTTTTCAAGCGCTTCAATGTGACAGCGGGTGCGTTCACGGAGATCAAGAGCAGCCGCCGCAGGGGAGGGATACCATGGTAAATAGGTTACCTATTTACCATGGTATCTCTCCCCTGGGTGCGTTGTGTTTTGGTCAGCAGGAAAGCAGCGGGCGGGATGGCGAGCTTGTCCTGCTGCTCCAACACAAGCTACCTTAAGAGCCGGTACGATGCGGTCAATGGGTGAAGTTCGTCAGGAGTACTGCATAAAAAAAAAAAAAAAAACGAGTGTGTTGTCGTGGCAGTTGGTGATCAAAGAAATAAAACAAAATAAAATCAATAAATAATAATGTCATAGACTTAAAGTCATACCTTTGAAGTCATAATGCATTGCAAGTGTTATTAGGGAATGTTGTGCTGTGTTTTCAAGCGCTTCAATGTGACAGCGGGTGCGTTCACGGAGATCAAGAGCAGCCGCCGCAGGGGAGGGATACCATGGTAAATAGGTTACCTATTTACCATGGTATCTCTCCCCTGGGTGCGTTGTGTTTTGGTGAGCAGGAAAGCAGCGGGCGGGATGGCGAGCTTGTCCTGCTGCTCCAACACAAGCTACCTTAAGAGCCGGTACGATGCGGTCAATGGGTGAAGTTCGTCAGGAGTACTGCATAAAAAAAAAAACGAGTGTGTTGTCGTGGCAGTTGGTGATCAAAGAAATAAAACAAAATAAAATCAATAAATAATAATGTCATAGACTTAAAGTCATACCTTTGAAGTCATAATGCATTGCAAGTGTTATTAGGGAATGTTGTGCTGTGTTTTCAAGCGCTTCAATGTGACAGCGGGTGCTTTCACGGAGATCAAGAGCAGCCGCCGCAGGGGAGGGATACCATGGTAAATAGGTTACCTATTTACCATGGTATCTCTCCCCTGGGTGCGTTGTGTTTTGGTGAGCAGGAAAGCAGCGGGCGGGATGGCGAGCTTGTCCTGCTGCTCCAACACAAGCTACCTTAAGAGCCGGTACGATGCGGTCAATGGGTGAAGTTCGTCAGGAGTACTGCATAAAAAAAAAAGACGAGTGTGTTGTCGTGGCAGTTGGTGATCAAAGAAATAAAACAAAATAAAATCAATAAATAATAATGTCATAGACTTAAAGTCATACCTTTGAAGTCATAATGCATTGCAAGTGTTATTAGGGAATGTTGTGCTGTGTTTTCAAGCGCTTCAATGTGACAGCGGGTGCGTTCACGGAGATCAAGAGCAGCCGCCGCAGGGGAGGGATACCATGGTAAATAGGTTACCTATTTACCATGGTATCTCTCCCCTGGGTGCGTTGTGTTTTGGTCAGCAGGAAAGCAGCGGGCGGGATGGCGAGCTTGTCCTGCTGCTCCAACACAAGCTACCTTAAGAGCCGGTACGATGCGGTCAATGGGTGAAGTTCGTCAGGAGCACTGCATAAAAAAAAAAAACGAGTGTGTTGTCGTGGCAGTTGGTGATCAAAGAAATAAAACAAAATAAAATCAATAAATAATAATGTCATAGACTTAAAGTCATACCTTTGAAGTCATAATGCATTGCAAGTGTTATTAGGGAATGTTGTGCTGTGTTTTCAAGCGCTTCAATGTGACAGCGGGTGCGTTCACGGAGATCAAGAGCAGCCGCCGCAGGGGAGGGATACCATGGTAAATAGGTTACCTATTTACCATGGTATCTCTCCCCTGGGTGCGTTGTGTTTTGGTGAGCAGGAAAGCAGCGGGCGGGATGGCGAGCTTGTCCTGCTGCTCCAACACAAGCTACCTTAAGAGCCGGTACGATGCGGTCAATGGGTGAAGTTCGTCAGGAGTACTGCATAAAAAAAAAAACGAGTGTGTTGTCGTGGCAGTTGGTGATCAAAGAAATAAAACAAAATAAAATCAATAAATAATAATGTCATAGACTTAAAGTCATACCTTTGAAGTCATAATGCATTGCAAGTGTTATTAGGGAATGTTGTGCTGTGTTTTCAAGCGCTTCAATGTGACAGCGGGTGCGTTCACGGAGATCAAGAGCAGCCGCCGCAGGGGAGGGATACCATGGTAAATAGGTTACCTATTTACCATGGTATCTCTCCCCTGGGTGCGTTGTGTTTTGGTGAGCAGGAAAGCAGCGGGCGGGATGGCGAGCTTGTCCTGCTGCTCCAACACAAGCTACCTTAAGAGCCGGTACGATGCGGTCAATGGGTGAAGTTCGTCAGGAGTACTGCATAAAAAAAAAAAACGAGTGTGTTGTCGTGGCAGTTGGTGATCAAAGAAATAAAACAAAATAAAATCAATAAATAATAATGTCATAGACTTAAAGTCATACCTTTGAAGTCATAATGCATTGCAAGTGTTATTAGGGAATGTTGTGCTGTGTTTTCAAGCGCTTCAATGTGACAGCGGGTGCGTTCACGGAGATCAAGAGCAGCCGCCGCAGGGGAGGGATACCATGGTTAATAGGTTACCTATTTACCATGGTATCTCTCCCCTGGGTGCGTTGTGTTTTGGTGAGCAGGAAAGCAGCGGGCGGGATGGCGAGCTTGTCCTGCTGCTCCAACACAAGCTACCTTAAGAGCCGGTACGATGCGGTCAATGGGTGAAGTTCGTCAGGAGTACTGCATAAAAAAAAAAAACGAGTGTGTTGTCGTGGCAGTTGGTGATCAAAGAAATAAAACAAAATAAAATCAATAAATAATAATGTCATAGACTTAAAGTCATACCTTTGAAGTCATAATGCATTGCAAGTGTTATTAGGGAATGTTGTGCTGTGTTTTCAAGCGCTTCAATGTGACAGCGGGTGCGTTCACGGAGATCAAGAGCAGCCGCCGCAGGGGAGGGATACCATGGTAAATAGGTTACCTATTTACCATGGTATCTCTCCCCTGGGTGCGTTGTGTTTTGGTGAGCAGGAAAGCAGCGGGCGGGATGGCGAGCTTGTCCTGCTGCTCCAACACAAGCTACCTTAAGAGCCGGTACGATGCGGTCAATGGGTGAAGTTCGTCAGGAGTACTGCATAAAAAAAAAGACGAGTGTGTTGTCGTGGCAGTTGGTGATCAAAGAAATAAAACAAAATAAAATCAATAAATAATAATGTCATAGACTTAAAGTCATACCTTTGAAGTCATAATGCATTGCAAGTGTTATTAGGGAATGTTGTGCTGTGTTTTCAAGCGCTTCAATGTGACAGCGGGTGCGTTCACGGAGATCAAGAGCAGCCGCCGCAGGGGAGGGATACCATGGTAAATAGGTTACCTATTTACCATGGTATCTCTCCCCTGGGTGCGTTGTGTTTTGGTGAGCAGGAAAGCAGCGGGCGGGATGGCGAGCTTGTCCTGCTGCTCCAACACAAGCTACCTTAAGAGCCGGTACGATGCGGTCAATGGGTGAAGTTCGTCAGGAGTACTGCATAAAAAAAAAAGACGAGTGTGTTGTCGTGGCAGTTGGTGATCAAAGAAATAAAACAAAATAAAATCAATAAATAATAATGTCATAGACTTAAAGTCATACCTTTGAAGTCATAATGCATTGCAAGTGTTATTAGGGAATGTTGTGCTGTGTTTTCAAGCGCTTCAATGTGACAGCGGGTGCGTTCACGGAGATCAAGAGCAGCCGCCGCAGGGGAGGGATACCATGGTAAATAGGTTACCTATTTACCATGGTATCTCTCCCCTGGGTGCGTTGTGTTTTGGTGAGCAGGAAAGCAGCGGGCGGAATGGCGAGCTTGTCCTGCTTCTCCAACACAAGCTACCTTAAGAGCCGGTACGATGCGGTCAATGGGTGAAGTTCGTCAGGAGTACTGCATAAAAAAAAAAAACGAGTGTGTTGTCGTGGCAGTTGGTGATCAAAGAAATAAAACAAAATAAAATCAATAAATAATAATGTCATAGACTTAAAGTCATACCTTTGAAGTCATAATGCATTGCAAGTGTTATTAGGGAATGTTGTGCTGTGTTTTCAAGCGCTTCAATGTGACAGCGGGTGCGTTCACGGAGATCAAGAGCAGCCGCCGCAGGGGAGGGATACCATGGTAAATAGGTTACCTATTTACCATGGTATCTCTCCCCTGGGTGCGTTGTGTTTTGGTGAGCAGGAAAGCAGCGGGCGGGATGGCGAGCTTGTCCTGCTGCTCCAACACAAGCTACCTTAAGAGCCGGTACGATGCGGTCAATGGGTGAAGTTCGTCAGGAGTACTGCATAAAAAAAAAAGACGAGTGTGTTGTCGTGGCAGTTGGTGATCAAAGAAATAAAACAAAATAAAATCAATAAATAATAATGTCATAGACTTAAAGTCATACCTTTGAAGTCATAATGCATTGCAAGTGTTATTAGGGAATGTTGTGCTGTGTTTTCAAGCGCTTCAATGTGACAGCGGGTGCGTTCACGGAGATCAAGAGCAGCCGCCGCAGGGGAGGGATACCATGGTAAATAGGTTACCTATTTACCATGGTATCTCTCCCCTGGGTGCGTTGTGTTTTGGTGAGCAGGAAAGCAACGGGCGGAATGGCGAGCTTGTCCTGCTTCTCCAACACAAGCTACCTTAAGAGCCGGTACGATGCGGTCAATGGGTGAAGTTCGTCAGGAGTACTGCATAAAAAAAAAAAACGAGTGTGTTGTCGTGGCAGTTGGTGATCAAAGAAATAAAACAAAATAAAATCAATAAATAATAATGTCATAGACTTAAAGTCATACCTTTGAAGTCATAATGCATTGCAAGTGTTATTAGGGAATGTTGTGCTGTGTTTTCAAGTGCTTCAATGTGACAGCGGGTGCGTTCACGGAGATCAAGAGCAGCCGCCGCAGGGGAGGGATACCATGGTAAATAGGTTACCTATTTACCATGGTATCTCTCGCCTGGGTGCGTTGTGTTTTGGTGAGCAGGAAAGCAGCGGGCGGGATCTCGAGCTTGTCCTGCTGCTCCAACACAAGCTACCTTAAGAGCCGGTACGATGCGGTCAATGGGTGAAGTTCGTCAGGAGTACTGCATAAAAAAAAAAACGAGTGTGTTGTCGTGGCAGTTGGTGATCAAAGAAATAAAACAAAATAAAATCAATAAATAATAATCATAGACTTAAAGTCATACCTTTGAAGTCATAATGCATTGCAAGTGTTATTAGGGAATGTTGTGCTGTGTTTTCAAGCGCTTCAATGTGACAGCGGGTGCGTTCACGGAGATCAAGAGCAGCCGCCGCAGGGGAGGGATACCATGGTAAGTAGGTTACCTATTTACCATGGTATCTCTCCCCTGGGTGCGTTGTGTTTTGGTGAGCAGGAAAGCAGCGGGCGGAATGGCGAGCTTGTCCTGCTGCTCCAACACAAGCTACCTTAAGAGCCGGTACGATGCGGTCAATGGGTGAAGTTCGTCAGGAGTACTGCATAAAAAAAAAAAACGAGTGTGTTGTCGTGGCAGTTGGTGATCAAAGAAATAAAACAAAATAAAATCAATAAATAATAATGTCATAGACTTAAAGTCATACCTTTGAAGTCATAATGCATTGCAAGTGTTATTAGGGAATGTTGTGCTGTGTTTTCAAGCGCTTCAATGTGACAGCGGGTGCGTTCACGGAGATCAAGAGCAGCCGCCGCAGGGGAGGGATACCATGGTAAATAGGTTACCTATTTACCATGGTATCTCTCCCCTGGGTGCGTTGTGTTTTGGTGAGCAGGAAAGCAGCGGGCGGGATGGCGAGCTTGTCCTGCTGCTCCAACACAAGCTACCTTAAGAGCCGGTACGATGCGGTCAATGGGTGAAGTTCGTCAGGAGTACTGCATAAAAAAAAAAGACGAGTGTGTTGTCGTGGCAGTTGGTGATCAAAGAAATAAAACAAAATAAAATCAATAAATAATAATGTCATAGACTTAAAGTCATACCTTTGAAGTCATAATGCATTGCAAGTGTTATTAGGGAATGTTGTGCTGTGTTTTCAAGCGCTTCAATGTGACAGCGGGTGCTTTCACGGAGATCAAGAGCAGCCGCCGCAGGGGAGGGATACCATGGTAAATAGGTTACCTATTTACCATGGTATCTCTCCCCTGGGTGCGTTGTGTTTTGGTGAGCAGGAAAGCAGCGGGCGGGATGGCGAGCTTGTCCTGCTGCTCCAACACAAGCTACCTTAAGAGCCGGTACGATGCGGTCAATGGGTGAAGTTCGTCAGGAGTACTGCATAAAAAAAAAAACGAGTGTGTTGTCGTGGCAGTTGGTGATCAAAGAAATAAAACAAAATAAAATCAATGAATAATAATCATAGACTTAAAGTCATACCTTTGAAGTCATAATGCATTGCAAGTGTTATTAGGGAATGTTGTGCTGTGTTTTCAAGCGCTTCAATGTGACAGCGGGTGCGTTCACGGAGATCAAGAGCAGCCGCCGCAGGGGAGGGATACCATGGTAAGTAGGTTACCTATTTACCATGGTATCTCTCCCCTGGGTGCGTTGTGTTTTGGTGAGCAGGAAAGCAGCGGGCGGAATGGCGAGCTTGTCCTGCTGCTCCAACACAAGCTACCTTAAGAGCCGGTACGATGCGGTCAATGGGTGAAGTTCGTCAGGAGTACTGCATAAAAAAAAAAAACGAGTGTGTTGTCGTGGCAGTTGGTGATCAAAGAAATAAAACAAAATAAAATCAATAAATAATAATGTCATAGACTTAAAGTCATACCTTTGAAGTCATAATGCATTGCAAGTGTTATTAGGGAATGTTGTGCTGTGTTTTCAAGCGCTTCAATGTGACAGCGGGTGCGTTCACGGAGATCAAGAGCAGCCGCCGCAGGGGAGGGATACCATGGTAAATAGGTTACCTATTTACCATGGTATCTCTCCCCTGGGTGCGTTGTGTTTTGGTGAGCAGGAAAGCAGCGGGCGGGATGGCGAGCTTGTCCTGCTGCTCCAACACAAGCTACCTTAAGAGCCGGTACGATGCGGTCAATGGGTGAAGTTCGTCAGGAGTACTGCATAAAAAAAAAGACGAGTGTGTTGTCGTGGCAGTTGGTGATCAAAGAAATAAAACAAAATAAAATCAATAAATAATAATGTCATAGACTTAAAGTCATACCTTTGAAGTCATAATGCATTGCAAGTGTTATTAGGGAATGTTGTGCTGTGTTTTCAAGCGCTTCAATGTGACAGCGGGTGCGTTCACGGAGATCAAGAGCAGCCGCCGCAGGGGAGGGATACCATGGTAAATAGGTTACCTATTTACCATGGTATCTCTCCCCTGGGTGCGTTGTGTTTTGGTGAGCAGGAAAGCAGCGGGCGGGATGGCGAGCTTGTCCTGCTGCTCCAACACAAGCTACCTTAAGAGCCGGTACGATGCGGTCAATGGGTGAAGTTCGTCAGGAGTACTGCATAAAAAAAAAAAACGAGTGTGTTGTCGTGGCAGTTGGTGATCAAAGAAATAAAACAAAATAAAATCAATAAATAATAATGTCATAGACTTAAAGTCATACCTTTGAAGTCATAATGCATTGCAAGTGTTATTAGGGAATGTTGTGCTGTGTTTTCAAGCGCTTCAATGTGACAGCGGGTGCGTTCACGGAGATCAAGAGCAGCCGCCGCAGGGGAGGGATACCATGGTAAATAGGTTACCTATTTACCATGGTATCTCTCCCCTGGGTGCGTTGTGTTTTGGTGAGCAGGAAAGCAGCGGGCGGGATGGCGAGCTTGTCCTGCTGCTCCAACACAAGCTACCTTAAGAGCCGGTACGATGCGGTCAATGGGTGAAGTTCGTCAGGAGTACTGCATAAAAAAAAAAACGAGTGTGTTGTCGTGGCAGTTGGTGATCAAAGAAATAAAACAAAATAAAATCAATAAATAATAATCATAGACTTAAAGTCATACCTTTGAAGTCATAATGCATTGCAAGTGTTATTAGGGAATGTTGTGCTGTGTTTTCAAGCGCTTCAATGTGACAGCGGGTGCGTTCACGGAGATCAAGAGCAGCCGCCGCAGGGGAGGGATACCATGGTAAGTAGGTTACCTATTTACCATGGTATCTCTCCCCTGGGTGCGTTGTGTTTTGGTGAGCAGGAAAGCAGCGGGCGGAATGGCGAGCTTGTCCTGCTGCTCCAACACAAGCTACCTTAAGAGCCGGTACGATGCGGTCAATGGGTGAAGTTCGTCAGGAGTACTGCATAAAAAAAAAAAACGAGTGTGTTGTCGTGGCAGTTGGTGATCAAAGAAATAAAACAAAATAAAATCAATAAATAATAATGTCATAGACTTAAAGTCATACCTTTGAAGTCATAATGCATTGCAAGTGTTATTAGGGAATGTTGTGCTGTGTTTTCAAGCGCTTCAATGTGACAGCGGGTGCGTTCACGGAGATCAAGAGCAGCCGCCGCAGGGGAGGGATACCATGGTAAATAGGTTACCTATTTACCATGGTATCTCTCCCCTGGGTGCGTTGTGTTTTGGTGAGCAGGAAAGCAGCGGGCGGGATGGCGAGCTTGTCCTGCTGCTCCAACACAAGCTACCTTAAGAGCCGGTACGATGCGGTCAATGGGTGAAGTTCGTCAGGAGTACTGCATAAAAAAAAAGACGAGTGTGTTGTCGTGGCAGTTGGTGATCAAAGAAATAAAACAAAATAAAATCAATAAATAATAATGTCATAGACTTAAAGTCATACCTTTGAAGTCATAATGCATTGCAAGTGTTATTAGGGAATGTTGTGCTGTGTTTTCAAGCGCTTCAATGTGACAGCGGGTGCTTTCACGGAGATCAAGAGCAGCCGCCGCAGGGGAGGGATACCATGGTAAATAGGTTACCTATTTACCATGGTATCTCTCCCCTGGGTGCGTTGTGTTTTGGTGAGCAGGAAAGCAGCGGGCGGGATGGCGAGCTTGTCCTGCTGCTCCAACACAAGCTACCTTAAGAGCCGGTACGATGCGGTCAATGGGTGAAGTTCGTCAGGAGTACTGCATAAAAAAAAAAACGAGTGTGTTGTCGTGGCAGTTGGTGATCAAAGAAATAAAACAAAATAAAATCAATAAATAATAATCATAGACTTAAAGTCATACCTTTGAAGTCATAATGCATTGCAAGTGTTATTAGGGAATGTTGTGCTGTGTTTTCAAGCGCTTCAATGTGACAGCGGGTGCGTTCACGGAGATCAAGAGCAGCCGCCGCAGGGGAGGGATACCATGGTAAGTAGGTTACCTATTTACCATGGTATCTCTCCCCTGGGTGCATTGTGTTTTGGTGAGCAGGAAAGCAGCGGGCGGAATGGCGAGCTTGTCCTGCTGCTCCAACACAAGCTACCTTAAGAGCCGGTACGATGCGGTCAATGGGTGAAGTTCGTCAGGAGTACTGCATAAAAAAAAAAAACGAGTGTGTTGTCGTGGCAGTTGGTGATCAAAGAAATAAAACAAAATAAAATCAATAAATAATAATGTCATAGACTTAAAGTCATACCTTTGAAGTCATAATGCATTGCAAGTGTTATTAGGGAATGTTGTGCTGTGTTTTCAAGCGCTTCAATGTGACAGCGGGTGCGTTCACGGAGATCAAGAGCAGCCGCCGCAGGGGAGGGATACCATGGTAAATAGGTTACCTATTTACCATGGTATCTCTCCCCTGGGTGCGTTGTGTTTTGGTGAGCAGGAAAGCAGCGGGCGGGATGGCGAGCTTGTCCTGCTGCTCCAACACAAGCTACCTTAAGAGCCGGTACGATGCGGTCAATGGGTGAAGTTCGTCAGGAGTACTGCATAAAAAAAAAAAACGAGTGTGTTGTCGTGGCAGTTGGTGATCAAAGAAATAAAACAAAATAAAATCAATAAATAATAATGTCATAGACTTAAAGTCATACCTTTGAAGTCATAATGCATTGCAAGTGTTATTAGGGAATGTTGTGCTGTGTTTTCAAGCGCTTCAATGTGACAGCGGGTGCGTTCACGGAGATCAAGAGCAGCCGCCGCAGGGGAGGGATACCATGGTAAATAGGTTACCTATTTACCATGGTATCTCTCCCCTGGGTGCGTTGTGTTTTGGTGAGCAGGAAAGCAGCGGGCGGGATGGCGAGCTTGTCCTGCTGCTCCAACACAAGCTACCTTAAGAGCCGGTACGATGCGGTCAATGGGTGAAGTTCGTCAGGAGTACTGCATAAAAAAAAAACGAGTGTGTTGTCGTGGCAGTTGGTGATCAAAGAAATAAAACAAAATAAAATCAATAAATAATAATGTCATAGACTTAAAGTCATACCTTTGAAGTCATAATGCATTGCAAGTGTTATTAGGGAATGTTGTCCTGTGTTTTCAAGCGCTTCAATGTGACAGCGGGTGCGTTCACGGAGATCAAGAGCAGCCGCCGCAGGGGAGGGATACCATGGTAAATAGGTTACCTATTTACCATGGTATCTCTCCCCTGGGTGCGTTGTGTTTTGGTGAGCAGGAAAGCAGCGGGCGGGATGGCGAGCTTGTCCTGCTGCTCCAACACAAGCTACCTTAAGAGCCGGTACGATGCGGTCAATGGGTGAAGTTCGTCAGGAGTACTGCATAAAAAAAAAACGAGTGTGTTGTCGTGGCAGTTGGTGATCAAAGAAATAAAACAAAATAAAATCAATAAATAATAATGTCATAGACTTAAAGTCATACCTTTGAAGTCATAATGCATTGCAAGTGTTATTAGGGAATGTTGTCCTGTGTTTTCAAGCGCTTCAATGTGACAGCGGGTGCGTTCACGGAGATCAAGAGCAGCCGCCGCAGGGGAGGGATACCATGGTAAATAGGTTACCTATTTACCATGGTATCTCTCCCCTGGGTGCGTTGTGTTTTGGTGAGCAGGAAAGCAGCGGGCGGGATGGCGAGCTTGTCCTGCTGCTCCAACACAAGCTACCTTAAGAGCCGGTACGATGCGGTCAATGGGTGAAGTTCGTCAGGAGTACTGCATAAAAAAAAAAAAACGAGTGTGTTGTCGTGGCAGTTGGTGATCAAAGAAATAAAACAAAATAAAATCAATAAATAATAATGTCATAGACTTAAAGTCATACCTTTGAAGTCATAATGCATTGCAAGTGTTATTAGGGAATGTTGTGCTGTGTTTTCAAGCGCTTCAATGTGACAGCGGGTGCGTTCACGGAGATCAAGAGCAGCCGGAGATCAAGAGCAGCCGCCGCAGGGGATGGATACCATGGTAAATAGGTTACCTATTTACCATGGTATCTCTCCCCTGGGTGCGTTGTGTTTTGGTGAGCAGGAAAGCAGCGGGCGGGATGGCGAGCTTGTCCTGCTGCTCCAACACAAGCTACCTTAAGAGCCGGTACGATGCGGTCAATGGGTGAAGTTCGTCAGGAGCACTGCATAAAAAAAAAAAAACGAGTGTGTTGTCGTGGCAGTTGGTGATCAAAGAAATAAAACAAAATAAAATCAATAAATAATAATGTCATAGACTTAAAGTCATACCTTTGAAGTCATAATGCATTGCAAGTGTTATTAGGGAATGTTGTGCTGTGTTTTCAAGCGCTTCAATGTGACAGCGGGTGCGTTCACGGAGATCAAGAGCAGCCGCCGCAGGGGAGGGATACCATGGTAAATAGGTTACCTATTTACCATGGTATCTCTCCCCTGGGTGCGTTGTGTTTTGGTGAGCAGGAAAGCAGCGGGCGGGATGGCGAGCTTGTCCTGCTGCTCCAACACAAGCTACCTTAAGAGCCGGTATACCGCTAGCTACCATATAAACCTAGATACAAATGCAGTATACTGGCCAAGGGCGTTGGTTTTGCCCAGAGCCGTAACTAAGCTTTTAGCTACCGGGGCATGCAAATATATATATATATATATATATATATATATATATATATATATATATATATATATATATATATATATATATATATATATATATTAATTATTGTTATTTTTTTTCTTTTTTCTTTTTTTTTTGGATGTTAGGAGTTAGGATGGTATTTACTCGCGCATAGGTTTGAATGTTATTTCCGAATCTCTCCTTTAACATGTCTGAAGGGGACACTGTATTACTTAAAACGTGAATTAACGTCTTAAATCGTGTTAAAAGTGAGCAGTTATCTTGGGATTGCACACCAGGTTCAGACGCAATGATTGGACTTATGTATCCGCAGGCGACCTGAGACTCACCGTTTCAACGGTGTCAGGAGTGCTCAACAGAAAAGAATGCATAGAGAAAAATATTGTATACTGGCCAAGGGGGTTGGTTTTGCCCAGAGCCGTAACTAAGCTTTTAGCTACCGGGGTATGCAATATATATATATATATATATATATATATATATATATATATATATATATATTGCATGCACCTCCGGAATGAAGCAACCGGAGGTGGATGGAAAGACTCCATATCGTAGCTAGCGGGGCATGCAAGACTCCATATCGGAGCTACCGGGGCATGCAATTATATATATATATATATATATATATATATATATATATATATATATATATATATATATATATATATATATATATATATATTATTGTTATTTTTTTTCTTTTTTCTTTTTTCTTTTTTTTTGGATGTTAGGAGTTAGGATGGTATTTACTCGCGCATAGTTTTGTATGTTATTTCCGAATTTCTCCTTTAACATGTCTGAAGGGGACACTGTATTACTTAAAACGTGAATTAACGTATTAAAACGTGTTAACTGTGAGCAGTTACCTTGGGATTACACACCAGGTTCAGACGCATTGATTGGACTAATATATCCGCAGGCGACCTAAGACTCACCGTTTCAACGGTGTCAGTAGTGCTCAACAGAAAATAATGCATACAGAAAAATATTGTATACTGGCCATGGGCTTTGGTTTTGCCCAGCGCCGTAACTAAGCATTTAGCTACCGGGGCATGCAAATATATATATTTGTGGCACACTCTACAACCCGGTTTCTCAGAGACGTCGGATTCAGCGGCGAAGAGTTGCGTCGCACAGTGAAGAACTTATCTGAAGCAGCAGAGAGGAAGGAGCAGCAACTGGCTGTGGTTGAGACGGAAAGATTCTGGCTGGGGATCCCAAGCACAATAGAAAGAAAGAAATGCTGATGTACAGGTAAGTAAGCTGGGCTGAGTTGAGTGGGGGACGGAGGGGTGTCATGCTGGGACGCCAGAATCACCGTCGAGCCCTCTTGAAGTGTCGTGGGCTAGTCGGCGAAACACTGAGGGTGGAAGGTGCCCACTTGAAAACCCCAGAGATGTACCCTACTTAGCTCAATCCAGACGGTTGTCATGCTGATGCGCTGGGGAGGCCGCACTTTGGTTGATCCCCGGAGCCAGCATCGCAGCCGTCGTGTGTGCTGATGCGCCAGGGAGGCAAAATAAGCTGATCCCTGGAGCCAGCATTACACTTCAGCCATTAACACCAGACAGAAGGAAACGTAAATGGATGGAGACACATATGGATCACATTAGTTTACTGTAAAGCTACGTCTTAGTTGGTGCTTATCTTGGCGAGAGCCGAGTTCAAATCAGCATGAAGTTTTAACATCTACTCTTGTGTAATGGAAATCATATATATATATATATATATATATATATATATATATATATATATATATATATATATATATATATATATATATAAATTGCATGGACCTCCGGAATGAAGCAACCGGAGGTGGATGGAAAGACTCAATATTGCAGCTACCGGGGCATGCAAGTCTCCATATCGTAGATACCGGGGCATGCAATTATATATATATATATATATATATATATATATATATATATATATATATATATATATATGATGGAGAGGCATATTCCCATTCCCTTAATAGTTAGGATGGTATTTACTCGCGCATACACTCTAAATCTGGGGTTGATACTGTGGAGGAAGCTTTTAAGGTGCTTCGAAGAACCTTTTTACTAGGGTTCCATGAGGAACCTTACAAATAAGGATCTTTTAAGAACCTCAAGGTTCTACTTGGAACCTTTTATGTTTATTTACAAACTTACATGCATAATATTATATATATATATATATATATATATATATATATATAATATGCGTGTCTGCATAATTTGTCTGGTTAAATAACATGCTAGGAATTACTGGTTTGCAATATCAATAAAAACAAAGAAATACTTTTTATAGAAACCCTTTATTACGGGTAGAGCAATAAAATAAATAAATACAGTATAGGAGTTATACTTTTAATTATAACACATAAATGCATACAAATAAAACAGTCTGTATATGTTTCATTACCCTTAGAATAACAAATACACAAATAAGTGAAAGGCTGACAACATTTCTTGACAGGTAGATATATAAATATATTAATTATAACTAATCATAATATATTATCCATAATGTTATTAATTTAATTACAAACAAAACAAGCAAAAACCTAACTTTAGTCACAAGTATTTTATAAAACAAGTATTATAAAAAATATTAACACATTTATTTTTATTTATTTATTTATTGCATTTATATAGCGCTTTTTATACAAAAGTATCGCAAAGCACTGTATAGTACATAGCAGGAAAAAAATCACAATCCGTTTGTATAGCAAGTCACACATATAACTGCTACACTCAGCCCATTTAAATACAGATTTAAACAGTATACACAATACAAAAGCACCAATTTTAAAGTTACATTAAAACCCACTAAGATAAGCGAGCCATTTTATAAAAGTGTGTTTTTAGTCTTGACTTGAAAACTGTAATGGACCCAGATTTCCTGATAAACGAAGGCTGAGCATTCCAGAAAAAAGCCCTGCCTCCCGTGTTGTTTTGTTGACCCTAGGAATAACCAGCAGCCCCACATCCTGTGATTTCAGAGTGTGGTTTGGAAGATACGGTGTCAGTAACTCCTGTAAATAATGAGGCGCTAATCCATTCAGGGCCTTATAAGTTAACAGCAAAATCACCATTTAAAAAAGTACATTACAATAATCAATTCTAGATGAAACAAAGACATGTATTATTCTCTCGGCATCAGATACAGAAATAATTAGAACATAAGAAGGTTGTTTCTTTTATTATTTATTTCTTATTTCTGTTTGTTGTTAGTAGCTTATTGATCCCAGAATCTCATCAAGCAGCTTCTTGAAGAATCCCAGGATGTCAGCTTCAACAACATTATTGGGGAGTTGGTCTAAGTTTGGCTATATTTCTCAAATGGTAAAAATATACTTTAGTAACTTCCCTAGTATGAGTCTAAAATGATAGATCAGACTCAAAGATTACCCTCAAACTCTTAATTTCGACTTTAAATTTTGATGAGAGACTGCAAGGGTCGTGCTCATGTAATCCTACATTTCCTTTTAGTTGGTTCTGTGAGCCCACTAGCATAACCTCTGTTTTATCTCAATTCAACATTAGGAGATTCTGTGACATCCAATGCTTGATGTCTGTAAGGCAAGTAGCTAATAACACCCAGGCAGAAGAATGTCCTTGCTTTAGGGACAGATAACAGGTGGTTATCATCAGCATAGCTGTATACAACTGTAAGTTGCCCTGGGTAAGGGTGTCTGCTCAAAAGAAAAAAAAAAAAAAATAGTAATCCCTGAGCCTGTGGTTATTATAGCAGAACCAACACCCTTATTGCTTTCCCGACCTGGCGCCTGACAAAAGAAAGTTTACTATTCCCACTATACTAGGTGGAGTTTTCTGATCTTTTTGGAGTACCCAAAATACATTTCTCAATATAATATTAGGCTGTTTTTTCTCTGTGGGTATTTGATATTGTACACAAAATACAAGGAAAAAAGAAGCCCAAATCTCTGGGTGAGGGCCTCAGGTTATTATTATTTGTTTATTTAGCAGACACCTTTATCCAAGGCTTACAGAGACTAGGGAGTGTGAACTATGCATCAGCTGCAGAGTCACTTACAATTATGTCTCACCCGAAAGACGGAGCACAAGGAGGTTAAGTGGCTTGCTCAAGGTCACACAATGAGTCAGTTTGCTGAGGTGGGATTTGAACCGTGGACTTCCTGGTTACGAACCCTTTTCTTTAACCACTGGACCACACAGCCTCCTCAGCAAGTAAATGTTGTCCATTCATTCTCAGACCAATTTTTGTATCAAGATGGAAGGGGTTTCCCCAGATAATGACAGGTGTGGGAGTTGTAGGGTCCTTAAAAAATAAAAAATAAAAAAATAAAAAACAGAAAAATAAATCACTTACACTGTATTTTAAAAATAAAATGCTGACGCAGCATCTTACGTTATATTGTGATCATCTTTATTTGCATATTCCCATTCCCTTAATTCTTCAATTTCAACACCATCCCTCTCCCCTGATGTAATAATTTATAGCTGTTAGTTTTTAATACTTTTCATGTATTGTATTTGATGCCATGGGCTAGAAGAATTGGAGGTAATTCTATTTATAAATTCACTGTTTGGCAACAGCAGTTCAAAAAAAATATATATATATATATATTCCGAATGTTTTCGTTAGAGACAAAAATCCAAAGTTTTTAATACAGGTGATTTATTTATTTACTTATTTATTTATTAATTAATCATTTTCAGCATCTTTAAACAGCTTGTTCAGTGGTAACCACGCACTGGATACTGAAGTAAACTGCAGCTACGTTCCAGCATGAATGAGACACGGACAGTGCGCCACGTTCAACCTTGACCTCTGTACACCAGAAGCAGTTTAAAGTAGATTTATGTACATTTAAAGCAACATTGTCTTTGTTCATGATGATATATGATAAGTGTATTAGTTTGGTTCTCAAACAAACAAACAAAAAAATCCTTGCATGTTTTTTGCCCCGTGTAAAACCAAATATTCTCTGACAGCATATAGACAGTACGTGTTTTCCGCAGCAAACAGATTCTTACGGTCTCTGTTCATGATGACAAAGAGTTTAACTGAGTGCATTGTTTCGATATGTTTGATTGGTCTCGCAGCAGTATGGGTAAAAATAGACTGAATGGCCTTGCCCTGCTAATATGTGCGGACATGTCCCAGGAGGAAGTGTTACAGCGTTTCGATAGATCAGGCCATAGGAGGATTAGCAAACCCTGATTTAAAGTAAAGTCTTCTAAATCAGTTTTTAATTGTGGCATCATACAGTCTCAGCAGTCCGATCAGTCTTAGCATTAGTATCAGCAATCTTACCAGTCCCAGCAGTGTCAGCACCGGTCTTACCAGTTTCAGCACCAGTCTTACCAGTCCCAGCAGTAGCAGCACCAGTCCCAGCAGTGGCAGCACCAGTCTTACCAGTCCCAGCAGTGGCAGCACCAGTCTTACCAGTCCCAGCAGCACCAGTCTTACCAGTTTCAGCAGTAGCAGCACCAGTCTTACCAGTCCCAGCAGTAGCAGAACCACTTACCAGTCCCAGCAGCACCAGTCTTACCAGTTCCAGCAGTAGCAGCACCAGTCTTACCAGTTCCAGCAGTAGCAGCACCAGTCTTGCCAGTTCCAGCAGTAGGAGCACCAGTCTTACCAGTTCCAGCAGTAGCAGCACCAGTCCTGCCAGTCCCAGCAGTGTCAGCATCAGTTCCAGAAGTAGCAGCACCAGTCTTACCAGCTCCAGTTGTAGCATCAGTGTCATCAGTGTCAGCATTAACTTCAATAGCAGTGAACCAAACGCATGTCTCTCAATGAAGGTATAAACCCATCTACGTGTTCATATCTATAACTTCTATTCTTCTTGTCCTTTAAATATCACATATTTCTAACAGTGTGAATAGGGTAATTTTAGGAATTTGTTGTATCGCTTTGCAGTTTGCATTAATAGTCTCCAGGCTTTAAAATATGATATATTTCACCTTCGTAACATGAACAGGATATGCACAGGGTTTTGGTTTTTTTTTTAGACAAAAATTTGATTTTTGCCTCAGTAAAAATCTATTCCTAGCTAAGCCCCTGGTAACATTAAACTGGTAAGATGGACCATGTCTAGGCAAAATGATCACATGCTTGACATGATAAAACAAGCCCCACCTTGCCCAGACTTAGAGCCAAAGGATTGTATGAACATGTGCCCATACTCACCTTGTCAAGCAAAAGGATCAGCTGTTTAATATCATACAGCATAATGCATCTTGACCAAACAACATGGTCAATAAAGTCTGCTATGTGAGCCAATTTATATATATATATATATATATATATATATATATATTTCTCTACAGCAGTTGAATTGACAGTAGAAAGTTATTTAAAATAGTTTTTGAAAGAAAATCTTTTTTTCATGAAAGAATATTTGTCTGTTAGTTAAAAGGACGGCTTGAAATTGTGTTTAGTTTTTCCTGAAGCTTACAGTACTCCCGAAAACATTTGTGGATCACTCACTTTTTTCCTTTGCACTTTAAGATATATGCTGTTTGTTGGCAACTGAAACTGCCCCTCCTCTAAAGTGATCAGATTGATTAGAGGTACAGTACTTGTGTCTCCCAATACCAATGCATCAAATTAACTTCATATGCAGAATTACATAAGCTTTTCTCGGCAGCCAAATGTTTATGTTTATAATGTTGTGTGCGAGCAGGAAGGCGTGGTCACTGGACTGCATGTGTGTGCGCGCTTTGTGATTTGGGATTTGGTGTTTAATGTTATGTTAATGTTCTGTTGTTAGGCACACTGGACCTGCAATGCGGTGTAGCCTACATCCTAGCCCGCGAAAGAACGCTTACTCAACTGTTCAAGTGATGCGCACCATTTCAGACGCTGTCATATATTGACACCGTAAACTACAATACTTAATGCTTTGTCACACAATTACCAGGAATTATTATTCAGTACTGTATTTTAACGTTGTTTTTTTATTTTATTTACAGTAGTACTAAAATAAAATTGTTTTCAGTTTGCATGAGTGACAAATTATATTAAACACCATGGTTTTAAAAGAACGTCGTTAAAAAAAGTCTCATTTAGTCAAGAGAAAAAGATACAGTAATTTGTGTTTTATTATTTTCGTACCAGAACCGCCCGATAAATCGTAGCAGTGAAGCAAATCATATATTTACCTCATACTTAATACTCACGTATCCTAGAAATCGTCATTAAACAATAGACTTAATGAAACATTTTACGTCAGAAAGTTCCCAGAAGTATCATTACCTTTTTCCTCTCTCAGTTCAGGCCAATTGATTATCGTCATCAGGTTTAGTAAAAAAAAAAAAAAAAAAAAAATTACCTCAGAAATTCTATCATTGACCCGCATCATTAACAAAAGCAAAATAACCTTTTTTTATTTTACTCGTGGATGTTGTAGAGCTGTCTGTACGTCTTTAGTTTATATTTTTTTCATTCATGCACACAAATAAAGATAATTAGCGTTATTAAAAGGTTTTACTCACCTCTCAGTGAAGAAAGCTCTCCCGCCTGTGAAGAAACGTTGAACACCTGCCTCGCGCTGTGGGTTGCGATGGCAGCTGATTGGTTGAGAGGGCAACCGCTGTTGCTGGGGCATTTCTTCGTCGACCGCGCTTTTTCTACTTTTAGTAGTTAAATTTCAAACAGCCTTTTGCCAGCGATAGCATAATGTATTTATTTATTTATTTATTTATTTATGTTGTATTGTGTTGTGCAGGGGAGTTTTCCCTTCTCGTCGGGTCAGACAGCATCCTCCGACTGCTGGGTGACGTAAAAGTGAGAGAGAGAGCAAAGTTTAGACATATAACATACAACAAACTGACCCTCGCTCCCGACGGGTCAGGCAGCATCCTCTGGCTGCTGGGCGTTTAGTGGAGCAAGAGACAGGAAGGGGACGAACAGGACAAAAGGACAGATCCTTCGCAACTCAGTGCAGCATCCTCAGGCAGCTAAACTGGCAGCTGGGCGGCGTGGAGAGCTTAGGAAAAAGTGTCTCGGGTCCGTTTAGGAGAGACGAAAACAGAGAACCCCCCCTCGGTCGGGGCCCGCTCGGCAGGTGGAGGCACGGCCTACTGCATGAGGGGGCTGAAATGGTCCTGGACCTGAAATAGAAGAGAGGAGATGGGACAGCAAGGTTGAGGCCTGGAAGGCTTAGCGCATAAGCAGCAGAAGAATGGGATGTGGCCGGGGGTCCCCTCAGGCCGGCGAGGAACAGCCGGGCGGCAGTGGTTGAGACGAGAGGCCGACCCGGACAGCCGGGGGAGTGAGACTCACTTCCCCCCCTGAGGGAGCCCTGTGCGGACAGTGCGATATGGAAAGGAGCAGAGGTGGGGAGGAGGAGGAACAAAAAACAAACACAGACAAGGAAGCGGAAATAGTGCTGGGTTAAAGTAGAAAAAGAGAGCGAGATAGACAGGAGGGGCAGCCAATAACACATACGTGGAGCAGTGCTGGCCATGCCCTAATAATTGACGAGGCGAGTGCTGCATTGTGGGATTGGCTGGAAATACTAAATGAGGCTGAACTGGGATCAGCTTCCACCCGGAAGAGATCGCGGACGCTACCGGGCAGGATGCCACGGAGGGAAGGTAAGATAGGCTAAAGAAAAGGAAATAGGATAAGAAGAAAAAAGGAGCGCAAAGCGGGAGAGCGCCCTCTACGACATCCCCCCAATTACGCCTAAAGGCTAACATTAAACTACAATACACATGTTATACATACATATACTATTATAAATTCTAGTTAAATATTTGGCAAAATATTATCTGCCCTTTGATTTCCTCTCAATACCGTGTACAAAATTATAACCATTTATGGTGTTTACCTTTTTATGACAGACTTTTTCTCTCATCATGTATTGTGTATTAAAAATTGCGATTTGCACATCAATATTGTAGAGCACAATTTACAATGTATTGATATAAAGAGTTCTAAGATGAACCCTTTGCAATATTATATTAGACACAGCAACCAGAGGTTCCCAAACGAACCCTTACTGTGAAAAAAACTTGCAATAGAACCCTAAGGTTCCCTGAGGAACCCTCAAAGAACCCTTACTTTTTATAGTGTAGTTTTGAATGTTATTTCCGAATCTCTCTATTAACATGTCTGAAGGGGACACTGTATTACTTAAACGTGAATTAACGTATTAAAACGTGTTAACTGTGAGCAGTTACCTTGGGATTACACACCAGGTTCAGACGCATTGATTGGACTAATGTATCCGCAGGCGACCTAAGACTCACCGTTTCAACGGTGTCAGTAGTGCTCAACAGAAAATAATGCATACAGAAAAATATTGTATACTGGCCATGGGCTTTGGTTTTGCCCAGCGCCGTAACTAAGCATTTAGCTACCGGGGCATGCAATATATATATATATATATATATATATATATATATATATATATATATATATATATATATATATATATATATATATATATATATATATATATATATATATATATATATATATATATATATATATATGTGGAGTAGTGGTTAGGGCTCTGGACTCTTGACCGGAGGGTTGTGGGTTCAATCCCCAGTAGGGGACACTGCTGTTGTACCCTTGAGCAAGGTACTTTACCTAGATTGCTCCAGTAAACACCCAACTGTATAAAAGGGTAATTGTATGTAAAATAATGTTATATCTGTATAATGTGAAATAATGTACAATGTGATATCTTGTAACAATTGTAAGTCGCCCTGGATAATGGCGTCTGCTAAGAAATAAATATATATATATATATATATATATATATATATATATATATATATATATATATATATATATATATATATATATATATGCATGCACCTCCGGAATGAAGCAACCGGAGGTGGATGGAAAGACTCCATATTGTAGCTACCGGGGCATGCAAGACTCCATATCGTAGATACCGGGGCATGCAAATATATATATATGCTCAATTAACATGTCTGAAGGGGACACTGTATTAATAAAAACGTGAATTAACGTCTTAAAACGTGTTAACACTGAGCAGTTACCTTGGGATTACACACTAGGTTCAGACGCATTGATTGGATTAATGTATCCGCAGGCGACCTAAGACTCACCGTTTGAACGGTGTCAGTAGTGCTCAACAGAAAATAATGCATACAGAAAAATATTGTATACTGGCCATGGGCTTTGGTTTTGCCCAGAGCCGTAACTAAGCATTTAGCTACCGGGTATTGGCGACTCATTGCTTGAAAAACTGGTGGGGCACAGCACCGCCATCACCCCCCCCCCCCCCCGAAAAAATAAAAAAAAATTTTAAAAAAATGCTCAAACCCGATGCCCGATTTTAACCATTTTTATGTAAACATTAAGCTAGCTTTCTAAGATTACCAGATATTTCATCACAAACAGTTCTACGCCAGATTGTCACAATCAAGAGAGCTGCAAACAACACTTTACAGGCAAGAGTCTCTTATCGACAGACATCTACACCTGCACTAACCTGAGCGTTTGAAATGGAAGGATCGTCACACTCTTGTGCTGTTCGTAACATTCTGAACTACAGAAGAGTCAGGTTCGGTTTCTGTTGATGTCTCTGGCGTTGGAGGTTTAGCTTTTTTGTTGTAGAAAAACTCCAAACGTAGCTTTCTTTTTGCCATTTTAACAGGGCTCAAATTCACTCCGTTTTAGCACATATTTTCGCTGACTGAAAAAGTGAAAGTCTCACACGAGAACAAATATAACGGTGAAGGGTCTTAGACACTCTTTGTTATGTTATTATGTTTTGAAAGTTTGAAATAAACTGCGCATTTTTAAATAATAAACCCTGGCAACAGTGGCGTAGCCAGGATTTTTTTTCGGGAGAGGGTGGCAATGATAACTTTTTTAAGGTGAATAGTCACAGTGGTGAAATTGGCAACCTGATTTCTTATTAGTGCATTGGCGTTTTATTTTCGAAAAATAAAGAACATTTTTTTTTAACAGAAGATCCAATAACCAAATACACTGTTGTGCAAAATAGTTAAAAAGAGAGATTCAGTTCAGAACACTTCCGTTTAAAAACAAAAAAGGAAATACGAAGCAAAGGACTTGAACTTTTAACATGCGCATCAGATTTCAATTTCACATTATGATAATAAGTAACTATATATAATTTCATTCGTACTTATGGTTGTTCATTTCACATTTGGTGTTCAAAGCAAAGCAAACCATTTTATTTAATTTCACAAATCCTGACTAATGTAATTACTCTTTGACTGACGCAGGACTGCCGATGGTACCTAATCTTCTGGAGGTTCGGGGGAGGAGGGACTTGTGCACACAGTTGCATTAACTACATTGTATAACTACAGCGCCTTTAAACACACAAAAAAATGTACAAACAGCTGATCCAACAAAAAACTTGGGTTGATTGACAGCAAATCCAACCACTCATTTTTTTTTGGTATCACACTGCACTGACATTCGCTGACGGACACGTTGTAGCCTAAACAAATAATCAGAATGAAAACAAGTAGGTAACCGAACTCAGGAATTGAAACAGTTTTGCCGGTTTTCTCTCAGCAGCGTCCAGAACTGTTTTCATTCTGATTTATTTCTTTAGTTATTCAATTAATAACAGGTTGTACATTTACCACCACTCCATCTCCAAGACCTGGATGGACTTGGTTACCGTCCCTTGATGAAGCTGGATGCACAATCCGTGAAAAATGATAATCTTATTAGTAGGCTGGATGCTGGAGAGAGAGGTCAGCTGGCAATAAGATATGTCATGAGGCGAGTGCATTCTATGTAAATACATAGGCTACTCATTACATAGTAGATGTCCTCTACCACATCTATATGTGTAGTAGCTAGGCTACATAGCATATACAGTAATCATAGCCTATATGTTTCATGCATCTGTGTTTGGGGTTGAGCAAGTACAGCTTGCTTATGTATTCTCATTGTTTGATAGCAACGCGGTAAATAAAAAGTTCTTTCCGTGAGCGAAAAGAAAAATCAGCGCCGCCCATGCCACGTCCGCCCCGCTATAATAATGGGAAGCGAAAAATATAACAATATTGGAATTTCTTACACATGTTTCAGTGTGAACGATCCTAACACAGTGGCTAAGCCACTGCCTGGCAGAAATCTGGGGGGGGGGGGACACGTGACCAGGCGTGCCCCCCCTATGCGTCGCCACTGCCTTATACAATAAAATACAACCAGTGTTACCTGGCCACGCCCATTATTGTGACAGTTACAGTAAACCAAATCATGCGGTGCAGTCACACCTGCTACGTGAGATTACATCGGAGTTTAAAAATCAATAACGCAAATAAACATCAATTTGTAAATTGCACTTGAACCCTGAGGCTGAAGCTGCAGTGCTTGGTTTTCATTGCTGGAGGTGAGTTTCGCGTAATTTAGAACTATAGGCTTTTGGAAAACACGCTTTATGAGTGCTAGTATCGTACTGCAGTATTCAGTACTGTGTGCAAATTCATGTCTTTACGTGACGTATACAGACAGCACCCTACTAACCAGTGTATTCTTTCAGAGTACTTCATTGTTGTATTTGTTGCATTACAAAAAAGAAAAACACGTTTAATTATGGAATTATGTGTGGAATCGTGCACGTAGTGTAGCATGTACGAAAGAAACATTGGCTATCATGAGTACCAATATTTTTGCAGAAAGTAACTATTTTAGTTACTTATTTCCAGATTATATGAGGCGACGTTTTCTAGGCTCAGAAGTCATATTTGATATTGTATTTATGGAATATACAGTTTTAATATACCTCAATGTTTTGTAACACAGGCATTTCCTTAATTAAAGAGTACATGCTTTGAAAATTTGACCTACAGTTTTACTATGTAGGCGTTTTACACAAAAACACTGGAATTCTAAGCATTTTTGTAAGGATGTTGTTAAAATGTGATGGTGGTGTTGTTTTTCTGTTAAGTATAGGTACACATTTTTGCTAATAGTTACATAATAATGATACCACTTAACACATTATTATTATTGTTGTTGTTGTTATTTATTATTATTATTATTATTATTATTATTATTATTATTATTATTATTATTATTAATAAACACAGTGGAACACTGAAGGTATTTCAAGATGTCAAGGCACCAAGTAAAGCTGGTCATTCCCTATGGTCTGAAGACGCTGCTGGAAGGGGTCAGCAGAGCTGTGATAAGGAGACAGCCAGAAAACCTTCAAATGTTTGCTTCTTGCTACTTTACAGAACTACTGAAGTTCAGAGACGGTACGTTCACGCTCTGTACTCAGTGTTATTTAAGTTATCTTTACCAATTATAAGTCTGAAATTATATTGCTCACAGTTTGTTTAAAGCTGTTTTTTTAACGTAATATATATATATATTTTTTGTTTCAGAAAATCCTTCTCTTGACATACAAGACCTAGTAAAAGGATTTCAGCAAACAAAGGGTAAGTTATATCTTATTATAAATTAATACTGTAGATACACACTATACTTTATCCTGTCCCAACACTGTTCTAATGTTTATCTGAGGGTAGTGTATTATTGTAACCTAATACAATACTACTCTATGCTGTATTTTACTTCTAATCCAAGAACTTTAAGGGATGTTGTAAAGGTATATCTCATAAATGTTCTTAATATTTTATTTCTTACCTGTTTTATATGCTACTGTGTGTCATATTCAAGGAAAAAAAAAAAAAAAAACGTTTTTTCAACCATTCTAAAAATGACTAGCTAAAGTTTTGAAGTGAAGTGATTTGAAAAATAACTAGGGTTCATGTGTCTGTCCCCTCCTGGGGGGAGGAGGGGTGGGGGGGGGGTGTATCAAGACATTTTCCACGAACTAACTCACAGTTGGCACATTGCAGAAGGGGCAGAAATTACAGTTGCACACCCCAAGTGGTTTGTCTAAAACCACTTCACTGCAGGAATTCAACAATTTAAAGTATTTTCAGAATCACACCCCACAGTTGAAAATGGATATAAACGAGTAAGCCTGGTAAATAATGATCTAAGGAGAAACATCAGTAGAGAACTATATAACGGTATATATTGTAAGAAAGCCCTTTCCCAAGGTAGGGTAGTGTACTAACTTGATTTACAGAGAGTAGCGTATAGCTGCCACCACCTTTGATTACCCTGGAAGGTCAGGAAATAATGGATTGCTGGAAGCTCTATACAATAAAAGAAGTACCAGGATAAAACAATAATCCCGTATTTATTAACACATAAAAAAGAGGACATTAAAAAAATCACCATATATAAAATGACTATATGCTTAGAGACAACAATCACCATTAATAATTTAGACAGGTTACATAGCTAGAGTCAATAAGACTGCATACAAATCAATTAACTACAATTAACACAAATATATCAAACTATGTAAAAATGCACACAGCAAACAATAAAGCAAATCCTTTAAATCAATTTAGAAATACACGCAACAAACAATACAGTGAATCCTTCAAATCAACACAAAACCAAATCAAAACTCATTAATATAAAAACACAAGTGAAACTACAAGCATGTAGCCAATAGATAAAAATCAGATCTATTGAATCAATATAGGCTTGTGTCCAATTAAGTTAGGTGTTAGATAATATAAGCTCCAATAGTTACATGGTTAATAGTTATCTGTAAGTCACAGCATACATTAATAATTTCAGTAATTAAAAGCTCCCCTCACAATACAACATCCCATCCAATAATAGATACAATGAATTAAAAGAAACAGAGATTAAAGCATTTCAAAACTTTCCTTGGATCGGTAGTCGGAAGCCCCCCATCCCAAAGTCTCGGTAAGCCCTCGCTCTGGTTGCAAGCAGTTTCGTTTTACTTCAGCCTCTTGCTCTGTTCTTATTTCTTGAGCCTCTCGCTCCAGTTACATTCAGTTTGAGCCTCTCGCTCCAGTTACATTCAGCTTGAGCCTCTCGCTCCAGTTAGATTCAGCTTGAGCCTCTCGCTCCAGTTACATTCAGCTTGAGCCTCTCGCTCCAGTTACATTCAGCTTGAGCCTCTCGCTCCAGTTACATTCAGATTGAGCCTCTTGCTCCAGTTACATTCAGTTTGAGCCTCTCGCTCCAGTTACATTAAGTTTGAGCCTCTCGCTCCAGTTACATTCAGATTGAGCCTCTTGCTCCAGTTACATTCAGCTTGAGCCTCTCGCTCCAGTTACATTCAGTTTGAGCCTTTCGCTCCAGTTACATTCAGATTGAGCCTCTCGCTCCAGTTACATTCAGTTTGAGCCTCTCGCTCCAGTTACATTCAGTTTGAGCCTCTCGCTCCAGTTACATTCAGATTGAGCCTCTCGCTCCAGTTACATTCAGTTTGAGCCTCTCGCTCCAGTTACATTCAGTTTGAGCCTCTCGCTCCAGTTACATTCAGTTTGAGCCTCTCGCTCCAGTTACATTCAGATTGAGCCTCTCGCTCCAGTTACATTCAGTTTGAGCCTCTCGCTCCAGTTACATTCAGCTTGAGCCTCTCGCTCCAGTTACATTCAGCTTGAGCCTTTCGCTCCAGTTACATTCAGTTTGAGCCTCTCGCTCCAGTTACATTCAGTTTGAGCCTCTCGCTCCAGTTACATTCAGTTTGAGCCTTTCGCTCCAGTTACATTCAGTTTGAGCCTCTCGCTCCAGTTACATTCAGTTTGAGCCTTTCGCTCCAGTTACATTCAGTTTGAGCCTTTCGCTCCAGTTACATTCAGCTTGAGCCTCTCGCTCCAGTTACATTCAGCTTGAGCCTCTCGCTCCAGTTACATTCAGCTTGAGCCTCTCGCTCCAGTTACATTCAGCTTGAGCCTCTCGCTCCAGTTACATTCAGCTTGAGCCTCTCGCTCCAGTTACATTCAGCTTGAGCCTCTCGCTCCAGTTACATTCAGCTTGAGCCTTTCGCTCCAGTTACATTCAGTTTGAGCCTCTCGCTCCAGTTACATTCAGTTTGAGCCTTTCGCTCCAGTTACATTCAGCTTGAGCCTCTCGCTCCAGTTACATTCAGTTTGAGCCTCTCGCTCCAGTTACATTCAGTTTGAGCCTTTCGCTCCAGTTACATTTAGCTTGAGCCTCTCGCTCCAGTTACATTCAGTTTGAGCCTCTCGCTCCAGTTACATTCAGCTTGAGCCTCTCGCTCCAGTTACATTCAGCTTGAGCCTCTCGCTCCAGTTACATTCAGTTTGAGCCTCTCGCTCCAGTTACATTCAGTTTGAGCCTCTCGCTCCAGTTACATTCAGTTTGAGCCTCTCGCTCCAGTTACATTCAGTTTGAGCCTCTTGCTCCAGTTACATTCAGTTTGAGCCTCTCGCTCCAGTTACATTCAGCTTGAGCCTCTCGCTCCAGTTACATTCAGCTTGAGCCTCTCGCTTGCCTTACATGCAGCCCGAGTCTCCTGCGAGTTATTCATACAGGTGTAAGCAATTAAGCAAACATTTAGAGAGAGGGGTGTGCCGTTATGTTCAACACAATATATGTAAAAATAAATAAATAAATAAATAGAATATTGAACGGGTAAGAAATGATATTATTTCTAGAAAATATATACTGTATGGTATAACTATCCCTTAATCTCGAATTACTTAAATAGGCAGAAATAAAATACATACATTATACAGCATCACAACCTTTACAACCAATCAGATCGCTCTGTTACCGTAGGATATGCCACGATACACAACACCTTTTGATTTCTGTGGTGTATGAAATTGAACTATTTTAAGATGGAAATAAAAACAAACATTCCATCACTATGGCAACCGTGAAGATAGCAAAGTAAAAAACAAAAATGGCTAGATTTTAAAATGTTGTATTAATAAAGTAATGGTGAATAATAGTGATAGTTTGTTTTTATGTGTAGTGAACTCAGAGATAAACATTCCAAATTCTAAAAAACGAATTCTGAATGTTTTCCTCCTCATACACTACACTCAAAAACAAATTATCGCTTAAATACACTACAGTATTTGCAGTACAATAAGTTTACAGTCCTCAAAAGTACCACATCGCTTTAGGTGTTTTATACAATACATCTTAAGTAAAAATCCATTGCAGTCAATGGTGTACATGTTTGTTAAAGTTACTCTACCAGTTACAATATCTAGTCTCTCTCACTGTCCAGCATATGCAATTTCAAGAGACACACCTGAAGTGTTAACCTAGCGACTTGAAACGTTCCAGCTGCTATTGTGTCTAAACACCACTTTGAGGGTCTACAGTATTTGGTTGGAAAAAAAAATAAAACAGCTTTTTTTGGGTCTTGGCACCATATGCATGACCAAGATTAATCCATCCCTGTAGCCAACATGCCATGATGCTACCAATAAACTGTCAGACAACTTCAATCAATTTATATTACAACTGTAAACTTCCTGAGCTTGATATATATCCAATCTCACGTTATTCTGACATGGTGTTGGACTAATTTGCTATACCCCCCCCCCATGCATTTAATTTTACAATGAAAACATGTTAAAGCATAGGTAAGCCAAAAAACAAATAACATGGTAAACTATGGTAAATGCACTGTATAACCACAGCACTGTGTACTTTTTAAGTTAACTCTGGATACAGTTATACCATCTTAAGGGGAAGCCTCAATTTTACTGCAGTGTATTGTAGACATTTCTCAAAATATGACTTAATGTTACTAATAGAAATGATTGCTTTTAGCTGTTATAAGAAAAGGCCATATGAAGGGCCTGACAAATACAGCTGTCCATGGTGCTGTGATGATTTCCAGTGCCGTGCCTTGTGGAACTGTTGGTAGTACACGGATTCTGAGGCAATCCATTAAAGAACTATATAGAGCTACAGTGCTTTGCATGTATTTAACATGGTTGCTAGTTTATGTCCCAGTCACAGCTACCTAATTAGTAAATACAGAGGGTGATTTGGCCAAAGCTGTTTTTTTTATCATAAAAAAGACAAAATGTTTAATAAAAACAAAACAAAAAGAGATGTACTTGTCTGTTGACAGTAATATTCTGTAAAACAAATTATCAAGCCCAGCATATAAGCTATGAACTATTGTATTTAATGTATATATATATATATATATTTAAACTGAAACCTCTTCGTAATGTTTTTAGCGGGCCAGTTACCTGCATCCGCTTGCCACAACAGGAGAATGCTTGAAACGCCAACGTTTGCTGACACAGTTTTAAGAGGTGCATCTGTGCTGTCTCCAGAACCAATATTACCCGATGATGCCCATGAGATAACCCATATTCATTATGAATCTTCATCTATAAGGGACAAATCTGTTCCTACTACGGGCTCATCAGGACACTCAACGTCCACTATTAAGGCATCTTCATGTGCTCCCAATTGTGAAATCTCTGCAGATCAGTTGAGGCACAGTTGTAGTTTTGATTCCATTTCAACAATATCACCGGAGAGCATTTGCCCACCACTTTCTCAGGATGCTGACGTATGTAAACATGACTCACAGAAAGAAACTCTGGTTTACTATGAGGGAGTAGCTCGGTCTCCTCAGGAAATGTGCTATGAAATTCCAGGTTTCCAAAATTTTCAATCTGTTTACCAAAAGATTTATTCTGCTACCAGGCTTCCGTCTGTTGAGAAAACGCCTTTAGCCCAAGAGGATCATGGTTTTGAAGACGCCGATAGTCTGAAAATGCCTCCTTTACACCATATCATTCTAACCTCAGGTCCCAGCATGCCTTGTGATCCTAGTACAATTAAATCTTCTCATGCAGAATTGGGGTCTTCTTTTAAGGAACATGGGACTGGGGTGGCAGCTTTTCATAAAGTTTCGTCAGCTTGTGAAGAGCATGGTACTGATTCAAGGTCAGTCTATGATTCCAGTAAGTATAATTACGAATCAGGCATTGCTTGGAGCCCTTCCGGTGATCAGGATCCAAATGCTAGATGTGCTGTTCAATCAGTAGTGTTTCAAAGAGTTCCATCAGGCGTAAATCACACCTCAAACTCTGTGTTAATTAATACCCCTGCTGTTCCTCATGAGGAGGTAATAATTGTTCATTCTGAGAATGTTCCGGAAGAAATAGTATTCCATAAAGTTAAAGAAGAAGAATCTTGTACAAGCCAGAGTTTATTGGGTCCTGATGAATCAACCAGTTTGCATGAAAAGATTCAGGATGGACAAGCAACATCGGGAAAGGAATACCAAGTGGTAGTGTTCCAAAGAGTTCCATCAGCCAGTCAGCCGGCGACCCCTTTGGCTACTCAAACAGTCAATCAGGAGACAGTACCTGTGAATGTTGTGGAACATTCATCAGCAGAAGCACTTTCCCCTCATCGCAAACCTTCAGCTTCTGGTGTAGGGGTACATACTGAAAAAGCAGAGAAAATTAAACAAGAATGTGGTAAGACCCATTACTTTCAACACTCAATCATTAATCTGGGAAAATCTAATAGGAATCTAATTCTTCCTAATTTAGTTTTAATTTCTTTTTAAAAGTTTTAGCTTTTATTTTTTTATATATTACATATAAGTACTTGTCCAATGTGTAAAAGACAGCTGCTTAAACAATATCAATCGATCAGAGACTTGGAGACTATCTGTGTCTTCGTGTTAGTCATTACATATTACCATTGGCCTTTTCCTACTTACAGTAAAACACAAAAATAAGCACACGTTGCTTTCCACTTGCAAGGAACTGGCTTTATTAACTTTAAAAAATATTGATTTGTATGAATCATACATTTATTTACGATTTTATGAGGGAGATATGTCATACTGCAGAGCTGTGACTGTATTACAGTGGGTGCCACGTTTGCCATTTCCTAAAAGCTGTATTGGCAAGACATGACTTATGCCTAAACTTTAGCCATACTGTGAAAAGTTAAGATAAGGTACAGGTTATTTGGAAGTGGTTAGCTAGAATATGAAAAATTCTGAAAGGTAGGGATGCTTTTTCTTTTTTATTATACCTGAAGAAAACCTCTACCATCATTGTAAAGTGTGTTCTTTTAGTTTACAAATAACCTTGAGTGTTATTATTTACAAACCGTGCTTGTGTAACAGAGGCTCTCTGTAGCCTTTATGTGTCATGTTACAGGTCCCGAATCAATGTCTCCTGCTTGGCATAGTAATTTAGTCTTTGTCTTAATTTACTACTGTTTCCGATTGAAACTGTGTTCACTGACTTATGTTATAAAAGTCTAAGGGGTTTCTTTTGTATCACTAAGGCTACTAATAGATGAGCTTTTTTTCAGTCACTGCACAGCAACAGAAAGCTGAAACTTTACAAGTTGAGGCTGGCAGCAAGCAAGAAAACCCTAGTCAGGACGATGGAGGAGAAGTTTGGACACTTTATTGTCTAGCAGATTTGGGGGCACAAGGAAATATGATGCAGGCTCAGCAACAATTTGTACCAGAACAGCCTTTTTACCCAATGTACCAGGGCACTTCCCCAGTGCAGGGAATATTCCCAGGAGGTGGTTTTATACCCATTCAGACACTTACACCAAGCCAAATGTTCTGTCCCAACCGTGCTGATGTTCTTACACATAGGAGACCAAGCACCTCTCAGTTTGTTTTGGTAAATTCTCCTTCTAAAGAAAAGAACATGAATATACTGGCTTCTCCTGGTAAAATGCCTAATGCACCTTCACAGAGACCAAGTACTCCCAGATTCCTTTCTTTTTCCATACCTACTAATGGAGATCAACCTCAGGTATGGGGATCTGGCCAACTGCCTTTCCAGGTGGGTGCAGATGAAATCAATTCCATGTATCAACCAACATACGTCCCAATGGCCAACTTGGTCAATGTGGCATGCTGCAATACAAGTCAGAATGACTGTCCCCAGCCAGATCCAGGTAGGAAAAGACAGTTTTGTATAATGTCAGCTACTTTATTTTTAAAATAATTTTCCAAATGTATTTGTTAAAAATGAGTGATTCTGGGCCCCACCTCAGTGTTGATAGTTTTAGAGGAAGTTGAGAAATGCCAGTAATGAATAGAATGATGGTAAATCAAACATGACTTATGTATGAAGTTCTTCTTAACACCAGAAAAGAGTAGAGAGGGTTAATTAAACAAAACAGTATTTATTTATTTTTACAGTAGTTTTGTTGACTGTTTTGTGGTATTCTTCACATGCAGTCACAATAAACTGGTTAGATTATGCTGTGAGTTTTGCCAAACTAAAATGAGTGTACACTCAATAATATTAAAACAAGTATGTCAGAGACATTTCTCCCAAACTTGGTCTCAACATTTAATATTACAGCTACCAGAAACATAGAAATGTTTAACACAATACTCTTCATCCCCCCCCCCCCCCCCAACCCGCACATTTAAAAACAAAGCTTTTTACTTTTCAAAGCTTTTGCAGCAAGATATCTATTAAAATATCTATGATTTAAAAAGATTTTAAATTTGTAATGTACAGTACTTCTCACCAGGAGAAATTCTGAATCTCATGTCTTTTTTATCTTTATTTCTTGCTTTCAATACAGAGTAATGTTTCCTATATCTGAAGGGGAAAAATCACTCCTTATGGACCTCATTATAAACACATAAACTATTTTCATTGTCTTTGTAATAGGCACAAAGGAAACAATTGAGACTCATTAAACAGAGAACTAAAGGACCCACCCAATTCCTCAGCAGGTATGTTTTTTTAATTAAATTATTTAGATTTATTAGTCAAGCATATTTATCTATAACTTCAGAAAAAACTGAACTGGAACTTAAAACATATTGTAGCGATCTCGGTTAACGCAGTCAGGCACATCACACAGGGAGAGGCAATCCACACACAGGCAGAGGGCGGGCGCGAACCCGGGACCTCTCGCACTAAAGCATAGCGCCGATACCGCTGTACAAAAGAGCCGGCTCCTTTGCAAGGAGAGTATATCAGGCTCATGTCTTCGTGTTTGATTATGTTACCTACCAGCCCTGCAGCTTCCTTTCCCCCCATGCACTCTACACTCTCCCCTGCCAGCCTCAAGTCCGCCCTGGACTTGCTCACCAGGCCACAGTCCGACAAGTGCATGCTGGGGTACCTGCGTCCACTTCTGACACCAATGTAGTCTGCTCTTTTGTACAGCGGTATTGGCGCTATGCTTTAGTGAAAGAGGTCCCGGGTTCGCGCCCACCCTCCGCCTGTGTGTGGATTGCCTCGCCCTGTGTGATGCGTCTGCCTGTGTTAACCGAGATCGCTACAATATGATAAACTAATTAAGTCAACTTGATAAAGGCAGAAGGTAAAAACGCTTTTGCTGCTTTTAAGTTATGTAAAAATATAAAATGTTTTTCATTTTAGGCTCAGCATTGTCTTGAATGGATTGACATTCATATTTAAAACAGACATATAAAATAATCATACAGGAACAAACATTACACAAAGATCTGACACATTTATAATAAAATACTGTAGATCAAATTCAAAGACCGTATTATTTTTGATAGAGGGTTATTCACATGTTTGACAGCTTTCAAAGCTGGACTAAACATTAAGATACAAACTGTCACTTTGGAGACAATCTTTTAAACATTAAGTATGAATTATATATTTTAAAAAATACAAATTAAAAAATAAGATTTATAATATGTTTATAGGGTCAGCAAGGTTGTCTGTTTTTGCCCTCCAGGCCTCAGCCCTCCTAAGCTAAAAACTTTGCTTTTGACAGAGAATGCAGTAATGACCCTATAAACATACAGTATGTATTGTTACTAAAACATGAGCTAATTACAATACAACAGCCAGCCATAAATGGATTGTATGTGAACTTTGTGTGCAATAACAGAGTTGCTTTTTTCACAATAGGTCTGGAAATCTCTCATTCAAGAAACAGGGACTTTTGACCTGTTTGGTGGACTACGACTTGGTAGATGTCCACTTTACCTTAGTACTTGCCAATAAACTGATCTTGCGCAAACTGTTTGTTTGTTTTCTTCTTTGTTTTTTGTTTTTTTGGGGGGGGTGGGGGGGCGGGTTGTACTAACAATTTACAGGCAACTATACATCAAGTATCTGTAAAATTAAAGGTTTAAATGCACACTGCAATTGATGGAAATAATATAGCAAGGAAAAGAGGTAGAAAGAAAGAAGAAATGGCAGAAAATAGAGAGTCACATTTGGTGGACAAAAGACAAAAAGAACAGTGAGTGGAACTGAGATAGCAGTCCTTGACTGGCACAGGGAGTGAGGAGGTCTTGGAGTTGATCGAAAAATGTGAAGCATAGAATGTTCCTGTACATCCCCAAAGTGTGAATTTCATTGTTTTGAGTTTTATGAATTGCATGACAATCCTAACC
Source organism: Acipenser ruthenus (assembly GCF_902713425.1). Classification (NCBI taxonomy): domain Eukaryota; kingdom Metazoa; phylum Chordata; class Actinopteri; order Acipenseriformes; family Acipenseridae; genus Acipenser; species Acipenser ruthenus. The sequence continues at coordinate 73,835,112 of NC_081191.1, read as the reverse complement.
CAGTAGATATGAGAGGGTGGGGCAGCTTGCTTCCAGCTAAGTAGAATTAGGTGTCTGGCCAACAAGGTTGTAAAGGCCAGGGAGTCTGACTGCAACCTGGATACAGGGATATCATTGGGCACAGGAGGAGCACATTACATTTAAACTATGTATAGACAGTGTATCAGTGTATGTCTTACCATACTCTCTGTAGTATGATTCATATTTACTAATAAGTTGTACTCATAATATTAAACCCATAAAGGTACAGTAGTATACAGTATGCTTCTGAAAGTTTCTTAAGGTACTGACATATTTGCCAGGTACTAACTATTTCAAGTTGTATAAACCCTGCATGCTAAATATGTCTGTGACCATGACATTGATTTCTAACTAAATTTACCATATAGAAATCATATGATGTTTTGGGTTTCACACGCTTTTAAATATTGCCTACATCGTTACATCAGCAGATTCATTGTGTTGCATAGTGTGTTTACCTGGTTGCCAGGTAGCTTCACAATGGCAACTGCCACTGCAAGATCTGATCCTCTGATCTTGACTAGTTAGTTACAGGCAAGAATGAAAAAGAGAAGAAATAAAAACAAAGGCATGAGATAAAATATAAATACTGAAGGGTGGGGGACAATTGTAGATAATGTGAGATCTTAAGTGGGCAATACTTTCTATTATGGTGTTGTTTTTATGTGAATTCCAAATGGGCTATCTGTTAAGAGTTGTGCTATGTTGTTCTTAGGTCTTTCTTTCACTGAGTGTACTGGTTGCATATATACAATGACACTGGAGTGGGTCTGGACTCCCAGTGCTGGCAATCATATTTACACACTATCTATGATCCTTCCCCAACCTCCCATTTTTTAGTTTTCATTTTATTTCCCTCTTGTTCTCATATCTTTCTTTTAAGGAATGACAAAATCATGTAATCTCATAAATAGTTCATTATTGTGCTGCCCTACCACCCCCTCCCTTAAAGAAAGCTGCGGATTGTGTCACAAAGCATTAAGACAGCTAGTGATGGCATTACTATTTGTAATCTGATTGGTTGATGAGCAGAGCAAGGTGTATACACACTAACATTCTCTTGCATACTGAATAAACATCACTTATGTAATGTTACATATGACTACCTTAACAACAATCTCCATGGGAACGTGAACATTCTGAGATACACAGTGCCAGTTTGAGACAGAATTTGTTTCAACAGCTGGCAGATTAATTTATTACCATTTTGTGTCTAAGAAGGGAGAAATCAGGGAGAAAACAGTTGTGGGGTTGTGTTGGGATCCGCATGGGTCGGAACTCTACTCAGCCAGACAGAAGGGTTTTTAATGGCCATTTCTTAACAATTTGCTGCAGTCAAAAAAGTTACTTCTCTTTTTCCCAGATGAAGAAAACAAAACTTCCAGCAATTAATTGCTGTATGCCAAACATTTGTGGTGAGTAACGTCATTGCAAATCCTTTATTGTACTGTATGGGATGGTCCACAATGTTCTCACTTCTGGGCTTTTGATTCTGTGCCAGTGACCTTTCGTGATGTTACAGGGTGCAGCAAAGGGTCCATGATATTCCTTCATATTACATATTTGATTAACTTGGGTGTACAGGATGTCTTCCTCTTAATGGAAAGCTCCCTGTCTGTATCTGGGAACACAACTTTATCATCAGCCTAAAGCTACATGGAATATAAGACAGTATATCTGTTTTCTGTAACAGGTTTTTACTGCAGATACATTATTCCAATTTATTGGTTAATTTCTGGGCTAGCAGGTGAATTTAGAAATACAAAAAAAAGACCCTTGTAAAAGTTTCCCATAGTAAAAGCATAGCAAAGTGTAATAAAGCATAGTAAGAGCATGGTTAAGCATACTGTAAATAAGCACTGTAAAGCCCAGCGAGGTAGACTATGATAACTGCATAGTATAATAGCCATGGTAAAAGCATGGGAAAACCAAAACATTACAGTGCAAAAATAACATGGTAAACTTTCATAAGGGTGGTTATTGGTTTCAAAAGAAGATTATAACACTGTTTTCATCTCTGGTCCCCTAGTTACTTATATGTATGTGTGCTTCATTGTTTTAGAAGTTGATATTAAGTTAAAATTAATCCTCATTTATGTTAACTAAACAAAGCTGCATATACGCAATACAGGTAAGATGGGTATCTTACAAAATCTTGAGTTGAGTCCATATACAGTTTGAATATTGTATAGAAATATGCAAGAATGTCTACATCATTCTTTAGATAACTTACTGTATATAGATTCTGAATATAGATTTCTTCACAGGACCACTGTAAATATTCTACAAATACAATATCTATAGGCCTACAGCTATGGCCAAAAGTTTTGCATTACCCTATAGAATTAACTCATTGAAAGTCAAATGAAACCTGCTGAATAATGTTACCTTAACATATTGAATTATTACATACCACTTTGTAGTTTTCCATCTACTTAACGAAAAACTGATAAAAATGGAAAAATGTGGCATTTCAAAATTTAACATGAAATACTATACTGCTATTATGGCTTCCGGTAGACACTTATTATTGATTACATGATGTTAAATAAAAGATCTAAATTATGATCATATATATATATATATATATATATGTCTCAATCCTAAAATTAAAGACGATGCAAAACTTTTGGCCATAGCTGTAGATTTAGTTTTGGATAGGATGTTTCAATGGCTTTCTAAAGTTGTGCTCATTGTACAACTGAAATTATGGGTAATACTATTGGTATTTGATTGGTTCTAATCCTTAGTGTCTGGAAGGTGCTGAAATTAAACTATAATTCACCAGAAAACAACATGCTAACATCTGTCCAGTAAGATATCTGCTCTTCTGCCATGGACCCTAACTAAATTCATTAATAGGTTGGTCGAACTGTTAGATTGTTACAGCACCAAACAGCCTACATGTATTTGTCTGAATCCTTTTTTTTGTTTTTAACCTAAAAACTGGACAATATTGCAAGTACCTAAGCCTGCGTATTGTATGATATTAAAGTTTGTCTGGCTGAGAATGTATTATTGAAAGTGAAATATATTCATAATATTTTTAGGGGGGGCAGCACCATCAGAAGCGGTGGGTGAAGAGAAGAAAACTAAACCACTGAAACTGGAAGACAGTAATGAGGTAACCCGGATTCATTATGAGTCTTCACCGCTAAAGGGAAAAGGCTCTTCATCTTCCAAAAAGAAGAAAAAGAAAAATGTCTGCCAAGCTGTACCTGCTGCCAAAGAATCAAGCCTGCCAGACTCCAAACCTTTACTACCTGCACCACCTGCTGTTAAAAAAGATCATCCTAAAGGTGTTTCTGAGTCAGTGAAAAAGGAACATGGTAAGATTTTTGTTGTTACATAGTAATAAGTATAAATATAAAGGACGACTGAGAGACAAGTTTTTAACTGACATTCCTTAACCATTCACTGCAGTCCAAAAAAAAGTTATTTTTCTTTTTCCCAGGGAAGAAAGCAAAAATCCCAGAGATGAATTGCTGTATACCAAGCATTTGTGGTGAGTAACAAAAGTCATCAAAGATCCTTTAATGTACTGTACAGGCTATTCCATATTTCTCACTTCTGGGCTTTTGATTCCATTCCAGTGGCATCACCTGATGTTATTCTGAGATACACAGTGCAGCAAAGGGTACATGATAGTCCTTATATATATCATCAGCATAAAGCCACATAGAAGACAGTAATTCTGTGTTTTCTGTAACAGGTATTTACTGCATTTACATGATTCCAATGTATTGATTAATTTAACTCTGGGCTAGCGGGTATGCACTTGAAATTACTAAAGGGGGTTCCTGGACATCATGTATTTTTAAACACTCAATAGTGCTGAATTTAAGAATACAAAAAGAAAACTTTTTTTCAGGCTGCCCTTATAAAAGTTCCCTAGAGTAAAAGCATAGCAAAGTATGATAATGGGAGAGGCTTGGTAAAGCATATTCAAAAACATGACAAACCATGGTAGACTATGGTAAATGCATAGTATAACCATGAAAAAAGTATGGGAAAACTGAACAATTACTGTGCAAAGTTACCATGGCAAACTTTTATAAGGGTGGTTACCGCTTTCAGTAGAAGCTTTTAACATAGGTTTTTAATATTGTGTTTTCTCCTAGTTACTTATATTTCTCTGTGTTTTGTTGATTCTTTTTATGTTCAAATGAATCATCCTTTACATAAACTAAAAATAGCTGCATATACGCATGCAGGTAAGATGGCTGTACTGTTCAGTTACGAGACGTACAATGTGACAATATCCAGTATTTTGAAACCTAGAGTACACAACAAAGACTCTAATAAGATAACACAGATTAATTCACAAGGGGGAAAGCCCTTCATCTTTCAAGAAGAAAAGACTGAAGAGCAATGGTATGGTTAAGACTAGAATGTGACACACCTTACTGTACACTACCGTTATAACTGGTCCCCTATTTATTGTGCTGAGAATGATTTGGTTCGTACATTAATTGATATGCAACTCATTCAGATATACTACAGATAAACTACTGCAAACTGATACTTCCGTTGAAGTTCACAAGGACTGATTGCAGCTGGACTATATGTGTGTGTGTGTGTGTGTCTGGACTACAAAACATTTGGTACCAGAAAGCTGCAGCAGTTTTTCAAAGGGAAATTGCTTTTGCAATTTGCACTCCCCTAAACAGCAACTGTAAAAGTTGTCTTTGAAATATCTTATTCCAAACTGATTATTAATACTGCTAATGTGATAACAGGCAAGAACAATAATCTTAAAACTTCAAATCTATTTTTATTTTTTACCATAAAACTGATATTAACTCTTTCAAAACCGCAGACCCCTAAATAAATCTAATGCTAGAGCTAATACCATGAAGCCTGGATGTCCTTTATTCTCAAAAGTCCTTTAAAAATGTAAAGATGATGTTGTATTAATAAGTCTGTTTCTTTTGTTTGTTTTAGTTTCTGATGACAGGCATCTCCAAGCACAGGCATTATCTGATGGTGATACTAAAGCAGGTCATCACAAGTCTGCAATGTTGAACTTTTCTAAGCTGGGGAAGTTTGGATCTGCACCGACTGTGATTAAATTACTTCATCCTCGTTTTGCTGGTCCATCGGTTATAAAATGTGGCCCTAAACATATATTCGTAAAAGGAAAGCCTGACTGCCCCATAACACAGGATCACGTGAAGGAAATAAGGCCAGGCTCTCCTCCAAGCCAACGGCTTGGACAGTTTTTAAAGACATCTCCAATGCCTTTTGCCTGGCCTCAGACACTGAACTGCCCACAGTATCTTATGGTAAATAAAAACAATGAGATAAGACCACTGTTTTCCTTACCACCAGGAGCCCCTAGTGGTGTTCCAGCAGGTGCGCTTGCTTACAACATGCTATCTTTTCAACAAGCATCACCTGGTAACCAGGATCACAAAACAGATTCTTCGGCACCAGTGCATGGTCCAGTTCCATACACACACCCATCTGGTACTCAAAGTCTTATTCCCGTACCAGCTGACAAATTTCATCCTCATAGCAGCCCATTGGCCAACCTTGCTGATACAGATAAATTGCCACATCAACTGACAAATAAATGCCAACCTCAAGGATGGACAGCAAGCCCCCAACCAATCCATGGTTCTATGGATAAAGGTCATTCTCAAGGAGGAGAAAATAGCCCGCTGGCTAGCCAACCTACATTTTTTTCGCCAACATACATAGCAGTAGGCAAAATGGTACAAGTGAAGAAACCATGTCAAACCAATGACGGTGGTGAAGCACTTTCAGGTAGATAAAAATAATCTTTTTTTTTTATATTACATTCTATATGCTACTTCAGTATAATTCTGTTTCTTTTCTATGTGTTATAAAGAGGTAGTCTTCATAAGGTAATTTTTTTTAGGTAGTGTGAATAGGGTTGAAGACTCTTCAAAAGACTTGACAATCTTAATGTTGTGTGATGCCTTAGCTAAGACGGGATACATGTGGTATTAAAACAACAAAATGGCAATGAAGCCCAACTCCTTGACACTAAAGATAACAATTGAAGGCATTTTGCCACACAAAGGGCCTTTTGCAGATAAGCCTTGTAGGGGGGCTGTAATTTAACTTGGTATAAAAACATTTTAATTCAAGCAGGTAACGCGGGTCCTTTTTCAATGACAGCTCTAAAGTTGCTCTTAAAGTCACATTTAAAGAGTTGGGAGTAAATTAAATCTAAAACTGCATTCTGAGAAGCTGCGAAACTTGGGCGGCTTTAGTTTGCGGTTTCTCAAACACAGCAGCAAATCAAACAATCGCTGAAGTTGAAGCCGCTGCAAAATGGATGAGAGATACAATGCAGTTTAAATTTAAAAAATGTAAAATTGCAAAATAAAAGCAGAACACATACTTAATGTTTCCCCCCCCCTCCCCTCCCCACAGGCCAGTCTTGTGTACTCTACAGGGTTTATAAAACCGCAGACACAAAAATATTTGGGTCTAACATTAAAATAACATTTCCTCCATTTTGATCATTATTAAAAGTTGTTTTTAATAATACTACTACTCTACAACAATTTCAATAATGCTACCATAATCAGAAAACAACAAGATCAACCTTAATGAGATTCCTCTATTGCATGTTCTTTTATTTTTGTCTTTGGAATAGGCACATTTGTAAAGGGTGTTACTCATCAGGAAGAGAAGAACTGAAGGGCCCACCACATTCCACTGTAGGTTGTACAGTAATATATTTTCTCTGCAAAATAGACTATTCTTAATTTTTAAACAAAGAAACAAGCCAGTTCTTAGTTTGTACTGTAGTTTACATTGGTCATGTCCCCACTGGAGTCTATTAGCAGCAACTACAGTTCTAATTGTACCTAAAGTGGAGTTATTGCACCATTAATGACAACATTCTAAACATTTAAATGGTTTTATGCAAACTGATTAAATACTTAATATATACTTTTCTCTGCAGTGGCTACCTTGAAGTTGATGTATTTCTTTTTTTGCACTTTGTATGACAGATACACTTGGAACTTGGTAGAGGTATAGCCATCGAACAAAGTAGACAAAGGCAAAAAGAAGCCTATAAAATGTAATTTTATGTGATTCATAAATATGTAGCAGCAACATGAGTCACCTGAATCCATATGGAATTGGGCTGTGGGGTACAATTTAGTTGTAGCTAATCCTCATTACTTTACAATGAAACAGCCAGCACATGGACGTTACTATGATAACGTTGTTTCTTCTTTTATTATAACAATAGGTTCATAAGTTTGTCTTCTAGAAGGATATGAAGAAACTGGGACTCTTGACCCGTTTGGTGAACTTCGTTTTCATTCTCCCTTTGTAGCTGTCAATAAACTAATCTCCCAAAAACAGTATTTTCTACCCCTATTGTTTATTGAGAAACATACATAATTTCTTAAGATGGAGTCAAGTACTGTAGGTGCTGAGTGGATAGACAACGTGATTTTACAAAACATAAGCAATACAATTTAGTAGTTAAATGTAATGCTGAACAAGGGTAAAGCGGGACTAAAAAAAAAAAAGAATCTGACACACACTACATACATTTGTGAGTGTTTCAAAATATATGTTAACTCAATATGCATTCATAAATTTGGTTACAGGGCATGAATATCCATATATCCATGTAATTACATTCTAATAACTGAATAACTACCAATGGTTTGAGGCTTTGGCGGGGGCCACAGCTTTGTAAAATTACTGTCATAAAATGCCTGAGGAGTTACCACAGCACTGAAATAGTTTGAGATATTCACAAAATAAATCTTCCCTTAGGGTTATGCTTAATATATATATATATATATATATATATATATATATATATATATATATATATATATATATATATATATATATATATACACACACACATATATACACATACATATATATATATATATATATATACACACACATATATACACATATACATATATATATATATATATACACACATATATACACATATACATATACAGTGCCTTGCAGAAGTATTCAGACCCCTGACCAATTCTCTCATATTACTGAATTACAAATGGTACATTGAAATTTCGTTCTGTTTGATATTTTATTTTAAAACACTGAAACTCAAAATCAATTATTGTAAGGTGACATTGGTTTTATGTTGGTAAATATTTTTAAGAAAAATAAAAAACTTGCTTGCATAAGTATTCAACCCCCACACATTAATATTTGGTAGAGCCACCTTTCGCTGCAATAACAGCTTTATGTCTTTTGGGGTATGTACTTATACTTGAATACTTATGCAAGCAAGATATTTCAGTTTTTTATTTTTCTTAAAAATATTTCCCAACATAAAACCAATGTCACCTTACAATAATTGATTTTGAGTTTCAGTGTTTTAAAATAAAATATCAAACCGAATGAAATTTCAATGTACCATTTGTAATTCAGTAATATGAGAGAATTGGTCAGGGGTCTGAATACTTTTGCAAGGCACTGTGTGTGTGTGTGTGTGTGTGTGTGTGTGTATATATATATATATATATACACACACACACACACACAGTATATATATATACATATATATATATACACACACACATACATACATACATACATACACGAGAACAAGTGTATAAATAGATGGGGGAAAAAAATACAGCAAATCATTTTATTCATACATGATTTTAAGCCTTTATTGAGCATTGATTCTAACATTTATTTTACATAAAGTTCTAGACAGTGTTTACAACTTAACCTCCTTGTGCTCCGTCTTTCGGGTGAGACATAATTGTAAGTGACTCTGCAGCTGATGCATAGTTCACACACCCTGGTCTCTGTAAGTCGGCTTGGATAAAGGCGTCTGCTAAATAAACAAATAATAATAATAATAGTGAGCATTCGCCCAACTCCACTATACCACAGCCCAGGTGTGGCCAACCCTGGTTTTGGAGAACCACAATCCAGCAGGTTTTATAAGTAATCCTTAAATCATCACTTTCTGAAAAATTTAAGTTGTTGATCAACTTAGCAAGTTAATTTGTTCAATTAAATCAGGAGTGGTAAGCGCTAGTCCAGGAGAGCTGCAGGGTGTTCGGGTTTTTGTTCCAAATTACCTCTAAATTACTAAATTGAACAAATGATTACTTAAAATTGAAAAAAGTACTGCTTAACTAGTCAAAATTAAATTGTTCCAAGTCTTTAGAAATTGCTGATTAAGGGCTACTTATAAAACCTGCTGGATTGTGGCTCTCCAGGACCAAGGTTGGCCACCCCTGCCATTGACAATACCACATATTAAATATCTTCTAGTTTAATTTGAACAACATACCAAACTAAAATAGGGTACAGAGAGGCCCTTGGTGCAACCACAAAATACCAGCTTATGCACTACACATTTTTCTATTATTATTATTATTATTATTTATTTCTTAGCAGACGCCCTTATCCAGGGCGACTTACAATTGTTACAAGATATCACATTATTTTTACATACAATTACCCATTTATACAGTTGGGTTTTTTACTGGAGCAATCTAGGTAAAGTACCTTGCTCAAGGGTACAGCAGCAGTGTCCCCGACCGGGGATTGAACCCACGACCCTCCGGTCAAGAGTCCATAGCCCTAACCACTACTCCACACTGCTGCCCTGACATAGGAGACTTATACAAAATATACAGTGGCATCACTGGTTTGAATACAGTATTTTTATTATCCAGCCACTGCATACATATGATTCTGTTGGATTTTATTACAAATAAAGATTAATCTTTACACAAACAGCTGTACATTGTATTTAACTAAGTCAGCAATAGTTATCATAATGGTTATTTTTGTAGTGGGGGTGGGGGGAATATATGACATACCAAATTCAAGTCAAAACACTGCATTTTAAAAATAAAAATCAAAATGTTAAATAATCATACTCTGGATTTTAGTTCTTGCACAAATGGTGAAGGATACACAGAAGACACACAATGAACTTTATGAATTAGAAGACTGGGTTAATCTGAAGAGTTATTTTATCGGATACATGATTGGTATAGTCTTGATAACGTTTGTATTGCAATACACAGTTATTGTGCTTGAGTATGTCTTATTATGACAATAAGAAAAAAAAAAGTCTTTTGTTGTACATCTTGTTAGAAATGGAGACAATGAAATATTAGCTTGATGGTCTGCCCAGTCAATATCTGACATATTATTGTTACAGAGCCTACCTGTGAATGCACTGTGATGAGAACTATACTTACAACACTTAATCGAGGGCTGTCTTTTTTCTTATTTATACCATCCTATAAACCCTATAACAATAATTCAGTATTTAAAGATGAGTAAAAAAAGAAAAAATACACAACGAGGTTCTAACTATTTCTGAATAACCACATATACTACTATCTATAAACACATGTTATCAATAAATGTCAGGCAAGTGAGAATAGTTTCTGTCCCAATATCCACTTGAGAAGAGCCAGTCTTGCATGCCATTGTGGGGGTTCAATCCCTGGTGGAACCAGCTGGGCCACAAAAAAACAGAAAACAGAAAGTTTACTATCAAAACAGAAAACTTAGAACATTTCTTTCTTAAATAATCAAGACAGAGAAATCTAAATTGGAAGTCTATACTATATTTAGCGTTCTGCATTTCTGCATTTTAATGGAAACGTCGGTAAAAATCAGATTGTGCAAGTCGAGGCCATATTTTCCCAAGTTAGTTGGTACTTTGCAAACATTTGGGCAATCGCTGTGCTGACAGAAATAGTATCTGCAGAAGGTATCAACATGACAACACAAAACAAGCCAGGTCTTTCGCTTTGAAATCATAAAAAAGAAAATTGACATAACTGGATGGTCCAAGCCATCAGGAATCACGCTGGACATTTCCATCAATGTGTTCCAACTAAAGCATAATCATTTAGTGTCAAATATGTATGATTAAGATTGTCAGCATTATATTATATTTTCGTGTAGGTATTTAAATGTAGTTTTTGATCAAGTTAGTTACTATGCCCGCACTTGCCACAACAAATCAGACTTCGATTGGCCAACAATCAGATGATAACGTGTTTGTGAACAGAGAACCAATGTGCGACGTTTGAACGTCATTTGATCCTCTGAAAATGTACTTGCTGTATCCTAGGATGCAATGTAAGGCTGCTTATTACAATGTCGGAGTCAAAATAAAACAGCATTGGGATGGGATGGGATTCTACACTGTTGATTAGTGTTGAGCATGCAGATGAACCTCATATACACTGTAGAGTGGTTATAAAGCTGTGTGGCGAATAATGGCAATAGTGGAAAAATGGTGCAAGTCAGTCAAAGAGCACTGAAATTTAGTATGCAGTGCTACTGCACGCTTTGCTCCTCATCCACATTGTTTCCCTAAATTACATAATGGAACAGCTCATAAATCTCAAATGAATGTTTTAATGAACTTGTAAAGGGTCTGGTAAATGTGCAATGGATTCACTTGTGTGCTGCACTCAGTTCAATTGTGGTCATTCTCTCCTGCCACTTCAACTCCAGCATTGTGGCACTTGCTTTCGTGTGGATGGGGATTTTCGAATGTACTGTAAACACACTTCTCCAAAAATCAGCAAAAAGTGGATTTGTTGGAATGAAATGGATTAAAATCATATATAACCACACATATTATATCTATAATCATTACTTGTGCAAGCAATTGAATGAATTGAATTCCTATTTAACCATTGGTTATGTCTCTCATTATTTACAGTTTTCATTGGTTGAACTAGCTGTTGGTTCATGGTGCTGTATTTGCTAAATTTTACTGACAGATTACCAGTCAGAGTAGTAATCAATTCGATATGTCCTACATTACCAGGCATTTAGTTATTCTCTTATATTCTGTGCTTTGATTTCCTATGCTTGGTGGTGGCATGCTGAAATGATGTGTATCGTAGTTGCCCTTATCTGCTTTTTCTTTTTGTGTTTACATTGGAAATCCCCGCTCCATACCGAAGCAAATGACCTGAACTGACAGGAGAAAATGATGGTGCTTAACTTAAACTGTGTACACAGGTGAATGTTATTCACAATTACAGTCACTGTAGGTCTAAATCAAAAATTAAACCTGGAGTAAAGGAAATCAATTAACTTTTAGACCTTAAAAAAAAAAAAAAAAAAAAAAAATTATATAACGGTGGCAGTCAATGGGATTAAAACTTGTGGTTTTATAACCAGAATGCAACTTTATGTCCAGTGAACGCATTCCTACACATCTCATGCATATGTTCCAGTACTTCAGTATTCTGCAGCAAGCAGTGTGCTAGTTTGTGGAGCATTAACACAGTGCGCTAGTTTGAACAACAAATCAAAGCACTCCAAAATGTACAAATAGTTCATACCTGGGGCCCAGAGCTGGGTTGCTTTAGGTGAAAATAATGGAGAAAATGGCAACTCATTAGAAAATGCAAAACATGAAAAGCTCATTTACACAAAGCATGTAAAAGCTTTGTATGGACAATCTTATAGTAAAGGTAACTACATTGTTACTAATGACTAGATTATCAACCATGACATATTCATACTACAAAACTATTTAAAAAAATGCAAACTGCAAGTGCTCATGTATCTTAACTACAGTGGTTGCCATTTCACATTTAATGACTCATAACATCAAAATGGCCTTTTAAATTAGTGAACAGAAATGTGCAATTAGTGGAACGACAGGCAAGAGATTACGGTAGAGCAAAAAAAAAGCAAAAGCAATGATGCGAGACAGGCCGTCAAACATTATATAATTCACAATTAACAGAAATGAAAAGATATTTGTTTAGTAAAATGTAAAAAGCTTGCAGCCTGCTTGTACCCTCTTTTTTATATTATTGTTTTAAAAGATCTCATAGCCTGGAGAATGAGAATGCACTGCATCCGAGTAACTAAGACACATTAGCGTTGCTTACATTTTTTAAATGTTTAAAAAAAACTGCCAGGAGAGACACATTAACAGACAAACACTGTACATGTATATGTCAAAATACTGGTTTGCCAGTTGAATACCATGAATATTATACCGACCTGGTCTTCCAGTCTTCATCAGACTTTGAACGTTTTTTACGAGCTGCTCTCTGTTTCTCTTCTAATCTCTTTTTTTCTTCACTTGCTAAGTCTGAAACAGAAGGGCATATGATATACAGAAAGTGTTTTGCAATTGTGTGCGGCTATTCGTTCATATTAGAAGCACTAACAAGGATGCTTCTGCCATGTTTGATCAATGAAAAAAAAAAAGCCTGCTTACTTTAAGATGTGTTGGTAAGTAAATAGAAACACAGAAAAATAGACATAGAAAAAATAGTACAGTAGGGAAAACTAGACATTTCACCACAATGTTAACAATAATGAACATAACGCTTTAAAAATCAACAAATAAAGGCATATGATGAACACTGAACCTTATTTATGTAAGCCTGAAGGGGCATTTTAGTCATTTTCTGTGAATTATGTTCCATAATCCTTGTATGGAGCTTTTTAATGCCAAAGCTAATGTTCAAGAGAATTTCAAGCCTCAGACCGCCCACATTAACTTAGGCTTGACCCTTTGCCTGAGTTTACATAGTTCCTGAATGCTCATTTTTTCAGATATGGGCCTAATCAACACTATAAATCCAATGTGATTCAACATTTAAATAACACCCCTGCCACTATCAATAATGTGCACAGAGGAAGATGATGAGAAAAGCTGCATGCCCCACCTTCGATGACCAATGGTATATTTAGCTCATTTCAGTCCAGGACCTTGTTACAACCATGTCCTTAATTATTTATTTCAACAGTCTTGGTCTAACCATGTCTTAAACATTCCTGTATGGAGGGAACAATTTCAGCATCCCAGTCACTGACATGTGACCATAATTTACCAGCAAATAAATAAATACATACCATACATTCACACATTTGCCTATAATGTATTTGCACAATATCTTCAGCCCCAATAGCCAGCTCACTTCACTGTACCTATGTCTCCGTTTTCCATCGCTCTTATATCTGGTCGTAACCGGCAATCAGTTTTAGGAATAACAGTCTCCATTTCTTGGTCTGATTCATTCAGATGCATAGCAAAGGTAGTAAAGCTGTACATCTAAAAATAAAGTAAATGTAAAGTGATTCATTACACTTGGGTTATCACAACAAAAACATAATTTCTCTTACGGGATTCAGTCTCTTTTCTTTTATGCTTATCAATGCAAGACCTTAATAACTAATGTAGTTTCAAACTATTTTAATAATGGTAAAAACAACTCCGAACATGTTTAATACAAAATGATATCAAAAGGGAAACACAAAAATAAATCAACCTAATCTATATATGACTTATTGTTGTTGTGCTATGGGCATTATGCCTTCTGTTTTATTTTGAAAACAGAAATATATATTAAGTGATAAACAAAAAATGGGTGTTTTAGTAAACAGAAATTAAACACACCTAGCAGTATACTATATGGGGTATGTCATAGCACATCAAATAGTTTGTAAACATAAAGTAATAATATGGAAATTCAAAAAAAGATCTGCATCCTTGATATGCCTGGAGTTTAAAAACAATGTGGCAGCAAAAAGGTTACTTGTAATAAAACTTTACTGTGAGAATCTAGAATACGATGTGTACTAACTAAAAAGACCCAGTGGCAAAGATGTGGTATATATCATTGATATGGCTGGAGGTTAAAGTCATGCAACAAACATGACAGTAGCTGAAAGTACACTGTCCCTATGCAGCTGTAACTTCAAAAAGGCCAAGTGATGTCAATATGGCAGTCATATTAGGTCAGAGGTCAATGTTATGGTAATCAAAACATTAAGAACAGGTCACAGGTCAAAATGAATGGGTCATTTGTCTGCAGAGTTTCCATACCACTGATAATATGAAGCTGCCAGTTTATATGGTTCATGAGATATTTAACAGTAGGAGGTGCGACAAGGGGACTGCAAACTCATACAAGCTCACTTATAAGTGGCCAGGTGTTATCTACTCACCTCTGTAGAATTTGGAGGTCTAGGGGCTATCTTCCAGAGAAGCTGGCTTCCTGGAATAACCTCAACAGTTTCTGCATCTGGTATTGGCATTTCTTCAGACTCCTCAGAACTAGTTGTCTAAAACAAAATACAACAAATAAATTAACTCTGTTTTTACAGTATGTTGTCCCATCAATGGGTAATTATACAGCCAGACAGAAGCAATGCATATTTGTTTCAATGGAGTAAGTGGGTGAACTAATATTGTAACCCACAGCATATTCTGTCTCCAAATCCCTTGTTCTAAGAGTGAGCCCACTCTGTCTCCCTTGTGTTAATATATAGTCTAAGCCTCTGGGAAATACTTAAATGAGTGCTCATGGAAAAGATGATCAGAAGTCACGAAGCATGGGAAATAATGATTAAAGTCTGATTCTGTGCTTACTGCGCCTGCTGGAGTTCTACTATTTTTCTTTTCATCTGCACTCTTCTTGTCATTCTTCTTGTGTGCATCAAATGTGGCCAGGTCTATGATGTACAGGCACTCAGTCCACTTGCCATACAGTGCACAAACCTTCTTTTTGCTGAGAGGATAAATAAAGTTTGTGCAAAAAAAATTACCTCCACAGTCTGAATTTCATTTCTAAAAGCAATTATAAATCACTTATGAAAAATCAACCAATGACATATATTTTTTTCAATTAACAGGTTGCAATAAGGTTTCCCTCATTAAAAAAATATGAGTTAAAGACTCGAGTAAATGCTTTGAAAATATGGTCTTAAATGTTTAACTATGACTATGAATAATGTCTTTACACTTTAATTCAATACGTGTACTGAAAAAAAGAAACAAAAATCAGCAGCACAACAAAGCTCATTTCAGGTCTTCAATACATAATAAGCAAACTACCTTGCTTAAAAATAGGCTGACAAATTGCTCACAGAAGCAATCATCAGTTTATATTTTGCTATATAGTACACACCTTACATTCAAATTACTGTAAGTCTACGCACATTGTTTTATTTATTTTTTAACACAACAACTTCCAGCTGCAACTTTCCACTTTACCCTACCCCAGATGTATTAACTTATAAATGAAATCAACAACAGAACTTAGGGAGCGGAATTTACGTTTTAAAAACTTCAGTCAAGTTAGCATTATACCAATTTACCAAAACAGACCACCTTATTCTTACATGCAGTATCTGAAGCATAGTTGCTAGTGTAAATCTTACCTTTTATCCACAATATAACCTTCAACTTTGTGTAACTCTTTGCCAAAAAGGCCACATGGTTTAAAATTTAAGTAACACTTTTCCCCAGTTCTGTGGAGAAAGAAAATTAGAATATAAATGAGATCCAACACCCTTTCCCAATTCTGGAAAAACATGCATTTTTGTTCATTACAAAAGCAATTGCAATACACATTACATTATCTGTCACAGTAAATACAAATATAGCTGTTAGTATCATAAACAACAAGTTCTCTATGGACATATATATGACATAAGCCTTACAGAATAAAAAAAAAAGGGTTAACATACCGAATGGAGCTCAAAAAGAACACAGCGCCAGTAGATCAAACTGGCACAGTCATTAAGTATTAGAATGATTACACACAATATCTAACATCTAAATTGCTTGATAAATGAAACCACACAAAACAAAGAAAATAAATGATAATACGTATATAAATAACTCCAATAATTAATTGTGAAAATATACAAAACCACATAAAATTCAAATTGTACTAAATAAATAAATAAATAAATAAATAAAGGAATATCAAAACCCTACTTGCTGACTGTGGTTGTTTTTCTCCAGCTATCTGGGCATGGATTAAATCTAAATGAAGGCTCTTCCACAAACCATTACAAAAGTCCCTGGCCCCAGATCTGTGCACCCCTATTATTTTTCTAAAACTTTCCTTTTATTTATTCAGTTAAAACCTATTCCCTGTCCAAACCTCTAACCTAAAAAACAAATCTGATTAACGGGCCAATTCACATTACAGCGTGCCTCGTGAACAAAACAATGGGAATTACAATGGAAGGGTTATTGTTACTGGTTAGACCGCTGAACATTTGTTTTACTTTGACCTCTGCTTTTCCAGATAATCTGCCCCGCTTACTTCTCTTAACTAGTCTTTTAAATATTTGATAATTGATAATTCCTCATTTATCCTCAGAGCGCACCCAAAATACCTTCATTACCGGTACTAACTTAAACATCAACACACACATTAATACACATTTAGTCCAAAAGTTTGGCAAGGGAGAATTTGTCAGTCCCGAACCATTACACTATCACTTGGGGTGATGCTGCTGCTTCAGGGCTGTGGTTTACAAAAAGTGTTGTACAAAAAACCCAAAACAAAAACAACACAGCAAACACGGTTAAAAAAAGCTAATAAAACAAAAAGGTGGCCTACTTTGGCCGTACGCTACTCCCTCTAAAAAATTAGGTCCTGCACCTGGAATGCTACTCTAACTTAACAAAATAGGTATATATGTGTTACACTCAGAGTCCGGATTCGGTCAGTCACCACCAGAAAAAAAAACATTTCGCGATTTGAGCATTTAAAAATGATCAAAGAACGAAATTAAATGTTGTTTCGGTCTTTGCATGAATTGTTTTGCTCAAATTGCGAAATGTAAATTACCAAACAAGCAAAGAACGAAACAGAAAAGAGGAGACAGCTTCTTCGGTCTACCGAAGGATCTGTGTTGCGCCTTTACAGTCGGAATGAATTTCAATTTTCCGATAGTTTATTCCTAATTTTGACGAAGTATACAAAGAAAACAAACTTTCTCTTCGTACAGCAGCGAAGCTGATTCTGGTGTTATGCAAGGCTTCATTTTTGTCAAACAAAGAAGCTCTTCTGTGTGCATAAGGGAGTTCAATGCAATTCTAAATGCCACAGCTGCAAGCCTTGCAAAAACAAAAAATCTAAATCTAAATTGTGATTTTTTTTAATGAGCTCTCATTATGGTTTCTTTATATGTCTCTGTAACAGGGGAGATCTGGACTGTCTATTTGGCACATCCGTATTATTGCAGGTAGAGGGCAGCAGTCTCGTGGGATCTGCCTGTCGGTCATGGCGATGACACGGAGAGGTGGGGAAGAGGGTGTGTGTGCTTTCCCTCTCTCTGAGTGGCTGAGGGGCGGGTCTTGGGAGACTGCTCGGCCCATAAGAACTGACTTGGTTGTGCACTCGAGTGGCCGTGTTCGGGGAAATACAGTGTCGCTGGCAGAAGAGGCCAGAGTGAAACAAGGATCAGGCGAGCCCGGCTGAGGGGACAGCCTTGCATAAAAACTAAATTTCACAAAGCAATATAAATAAACACGTACCCGAGGGGACGTGTGTAGATGTACGGGGAACCCTGGCCAACCTCAGTGTATAGGAACAACTGAGTGTAGGACGGAGACCCGTTCTGACCGGCTTAGCGGCAGTGGGGTCACTGTGTAAGCAGCACTTTTGTTTGTAGTTTTATTACTGTGTTTTATTTTCCCTTTTTCTTTTGCCTTCTGTTTTCATTATTATTTTCGAGCAGTTATATGTGCACAGAACAGTATACCTGTATTGGTAACCCCGTGGCCCTATTTTACTGTTGACAGTATACAGACCACGGAAATAGCGCCCTCTGCAGGCTAAAATAAATAAAAAAAGAAAATAAATAAAACTGGACACCCGTGCAGTGTTTGCAAATAAAATCTTCTGTCTCCCGTGTGAGTGAATACCCCCATCCTTCCACAGTCTCTAATTTGATTGAACTACTTAATTTTTACCTGACTTATTATCTAAACAATCAAAACAGTGTTTTAAAATGAGGCTCAGTAGCCCAGTGGAGCTCTCAATGTGGTTTATTTTGAAAATGTTAAATTTACCCGCGTTGTCGTCATTTAAAATAAAAACATTCAAGAAGGTTTTCTTGTTGTCAAAAGCAGTTTCTGTCTTTATTCCACAGGCGAGGCACTGTGGCACTGATCGGGGTCTGCAAAACCTGTTTTTCTAAGAAGTGACAGTTCACCCCTTCCTATGATTTATGAGAATATTAAAACGTTTAATAAGCATAATCTTATTTCTTTCTTTCGTTTAAAAAACAGCGATTAGACAAATACTGTGTATACAGTAGTCTTATAATATTAATAAAAATTAATTTTTAATTGTGTTATTTTGTTTCTCTAAAACTGAATTTCTAAATAAGGCGAGAATATTAGTAACGTTTTTTCAAACTCACTTGAAGTTTAATGTTTGAGATCACTATCCTCCTAAATTGATTTCCACAATCACCTTGCAAATGAGGCCACAGTCTCAATGGGTTAACTTCCTGCATAAATAATAAATCAGTGACGTGTATCTTATAAATATAATTTACTGATTTTATGTTTATTGAATAAAAATATATATTTTATTAAAGCACCTTTTTAACACCCCGCAATTAATTGTTATTCGCAGATTAAGCAGCATTTTCAAAATCTGTTCGGGAACTGTGCATTTGCTCAAAAGCACATTTCGGAATTTCAGTATATCACTTTACTCAAACACCAAAGAAGTGGTCTCTTCTTTTCTGTTTCGTTCTTTGCTTGGTTGGTATTTTCCATTTCGCAATTTGAGAAAAATAATTTGCTCAAAGACTGAAATAACCTTTAATTTCATTCTTTGATAATTAAAAAAAAAAAAAAAAGATTATTTCTGTCTGTGATTGACCTAATCCTGACAGTTTATCATATATATATATATATATATATATGTGTAATATATATATATATATATATATATATATATATATATATATATATATATATATATATATATATATATATATATACACAGACGTGCTCAAATTTGTTGGTACCCCTCCACAAAAAACGAAGAATGCACAATTTTCTCTGAAATAACTTGAAACTGACAAAAGTAATTGGCATCCACCATTGTTTATTCCATATTTAATAGAAATCAGACTTTGCTTTTGATTTTTTATTCAACATAATATTGTAAATAAAAAAACAAATGAAAATGGCATGGACAAAAATTATGGGACCGCTAACCTAATATTTTGTTGCACAACCTTTAGAGGCAATCACTGCAATCAAACGTTTTTGTAGCTCTCAATGAGACTTCTGCACCTGTTAACAGGTAGTTTGGCCCACTCTTCCTGAGCAAACTGCTCCAGCTGTCTCAGGTTTGATGGGTGCCTTCTCCAGACTGCAATTTCAGCTCTTTCCATAGATGTTCAATAGGATTCAGATTAGGACTCATAGAAGGCCACTTCAGAATAGTCCAATGTTTTGTTCTTATCCATTCTTGGGTGCTTTTAGCTGTGTGTTTTGGGTCATTATCCTGTTGGAGGACCCATGACCTGCGACTGAGACAGAGCTTTCTGACAATGGGCAGTACGTTTCGCTCCAGAATGCCTTGATAGTCTTGAGATTTCATTATGCCCTGCACAGATTCAAGGCACCCTGTGCCAGGCGCAGCAAAGCAGCCCCAAAACATAACCGAGTCTCCTCCATGTTTCACTGTAGGTATGGTGTTCTTTTCTTTGAAAGCTTCATTTTTTCATCTGTGAACATAGAGCTGATGTGACTTGCCAAAAAGCTCCAGTTTTGACTCATCTGTCCAAAGGACATTCTCCCAGAAGGATTGTGGCTTGTCAATATGCATTTTAGCAAATTCCAGTCTGGCTTTTTTATGTTTTTCTTTCAAAAGTGGAGTCCTCCTGGGTCTTCTTCCATGGAGTCCACTTTCGCTCAAAAAGCGACGGATGGCGCGATCAGAAACTGACGTACCTTCACCTTGGAGTTCAGCTTGTATCTCTTTGGCAGTTATCCTTGGTTCTTTTTCTACCATTTGCACTATCCTTCTGTTCACTCTGGGGTCGATTTTCCTCTTGCGGCTGCGCCCAGGGAGGTTGGCTACAGTTCCATGGACCTTAAACTTCTTAATAATATTTGCAACTGTTGTCACAGGAACATCAAGCTGCTTGGAGATGGTCTTGTAGCCTTTACCTTTAACATGCTTGTCTATTATTTTCTTTCTGATCTCCTCAGACAACTCTCTGCTTTCTCTGGTCCATGTTCAGTGTGGTGCACACAATGATACCAAACAGCACAGTGACTACTTTTCTCCATTTAAATAGGCTGAATGACTGATTACAAGATTGGAGACATGTGTGATACTAATTAAAGAAACTAATTAGTTTGAAATATCACTATAATCCAATTATTTATTATCTTTTCTAAGGGGTACCAACAAATGTGTCCAGGCCATTTTAGAATATCTTTGTAGAATAAGCAATAATTCATCTCTTTTCACAGCTTCTTTGCTTTATTCTATGACATGCCAAAGGCATGCAAGTATACATTATAAAATAGCTTTTAATTTCATCACTTTTCAGGAGGAATGAAGCATTATTTCAATGAGTTGTAAGGGTACCAACAAATTTGAGCACATCTGTATGTGTGTATATATATATATATATATATATATATATATATATATATATATAATATTTGAAATTAAATGTACCATTCTTTTTGTTTTACTTTATAAAATGTTACTTTAGGTTAAACAGTCTTCAGGCTCTCATCTAAACTTTTTACCATGTGGCCAGGTCTAATTGATAATTAATAAATCTATTAGCGCCTGACCACCTTCCACACATGTTTTTGCAGGGATGGGTTTTTAACCCCATCCCTGCCAAATTTAACAAAAAAAATAATAAAATTTGGAATATTCCAAACCTCATTTACAAAAATCAAAACCCAAACAAAAAACACACATAGTCCCTGTTAAAAAATAAAAATAAAAAAATACATTTAAATAAATATAAATAATTAAATAAATAAATAAAATGTTTTCTTGGTCTGGTTAAATGACAATCCAATTAATAGACTTTTGGATATTCAGCAATATAATCTTTATATTTGATTAAAATAATTATCAAAACAAATATTTTAATAGAACAATGTGTTGTTACAGGTTTATGATGGCACAATAGTAGGAGTAGCGTTCTTTTCTCGTGGCACTGAAAAGGGTCAAGGATATTTGAAAAGAAGTCTACTTACTCATGGTTGATTATTTCCACATTGCCATACTGCTCAATCCACAATTTTCCAACAATGATGTTGTGCACGCAGCATGTGGGGTTTGTCCAAGTATAGGACTCATTGTGTCTACAATAAACAAATATTTTTAAACCACTCATGGGGCTAAATTTCAATGAGAAACTAGGTAATGAAAACTGACCTAAACCTTTTTTTTCTTCATTGTGACATGCAATGCAGATACATTCTATTGCTAAGCATACTGCGTATCATTTTACAAAGCATTGATAGTCACAAAATATGGGCGGTGTGCAGTTGAAGGACAACACACTTGCCCTAGATCTTGTTTGCCATCGCCATGCCCCACCCATAACAGAAATATCATATGTCACAGTTTTTCATGGCATACCTTCTACATAGCATTAGAAGCTAAAAACAACAACAACAACAAAAACACACACATTTAAAAACAGCTTAATTCTCCAAATATGTCTCGATTTTGCAGAATCAGAATAGACACAAATGGCTTTTCAGTGATGGTCTCTTAAATCACTGAATAGTTTTAATGTATTCAATCACAGTGCCTGGATATGCAGTCTCATTATTGGTAGGTAATGTGTAGATTTGAAATGACAAACCCATACCCCATCCCATCCCACCCCTGTCCGCCCGCCCCCACAATGTATGATTGGCAGCTTACTTGGAAAGTTCTAGCGTTATAACTCCTTTGGGTTCCGCTTCCACACTCTTTCCCCAAAATTTGAGCTTGGGATAAATGGATCCGTGGAAAACAAAATCCTTCTCAAGTCCTTCAGCATGAAATGCACTGATGGGTGGATGATGGCTGACCTGTTCTGATATGAGCCTAAATCCCAAATCCTCTCTGAAAAATAGATAAAATTCAATACATTCACAAATCAAATGTATTGAATGTAATTCTCCTTACATTGAAAAATCCAAAGAAGAATAAAGCTCATACATTGAACGTTGTCTGAGGCTTGTATTGCAGGCAAATGCTTTGAGTTTAGTATTTTGAAAACACAGAAAATTAAAGTGATTTAAAGCTTTATCAAAGAAGACTGACCCTCACCTGACAAGCTCGTAAGTTTCACCCAGGAGCGGGTTGAATGGTTTACCTGTCCGTTCCCATTGCCCGGCAACAGCAGAAACAGCAAAGGCTGCAACAGACTGTACAAAAACAGCAATATTCAAGAAGCACACTTGCATTATTATTTCTACCTCTCTAGATGACGTAAAATACATTGTATAAAATCTTTTACAGATTTAACTGCTACGTATGGTTTTGTTGTCACAAATCAAACCAGGTAGACTGACCTCTAAAATACAAAAATTCTCAAAAATACTGTTTCAATTTATATCATAATAAATTCATTTCAAACTACTGTTACGATAAAAAAAAGTTAAGCACTAACAAAATACTATTTTTTCTTTTCTCTGAATTGAACATGGAACTGACCGATCCAGTAACACAGCCTGAAAATGATTCTCACTAGCTGTTAACCATGCAGCCCAGACATTGTGCCTGCTGCCTAGTTACTGCAGTCCTCTTTGAAAATCATTCTTACTGGACAACACATGGCGGAAGAATACCAGGAGTAACAAAATAAACGTATAAGATGTAGCCGAAATCGGATACTACCTGGAATTATTTGTGGCATAAAAGATTCCAGGCAATAACTTCTATACCCCCCTCCTATGTATATATTAAAATGTATTATCTTGTTCCTTTTCAAGTACAAAATGTAACCATTACCTAATGGGTGTTTACCTCCTAAAGCCCCTGAAAACTGACTATTCTATACCAAAGCTGCTCGGCCGTACCGGTACTGAGGTCACTGACCCTACTCCGTTCCCAACCTGGTAAATTACCGCACCGTACCGGGACTGAGGTTAACGCACCGGTACTTTACCATAACGTCCCAGTGCTAAAGTCTCTGAACTGGTACCGTACCGACCCAGTGCTACAATCACTGAACCGGTGCCGTCCTGGTTCTGACCCGGTACTGTAACACACCAAACCGACCCGGTACCATCCTGGTTCTGACCCGCTACCGACCGGTGCTTACATCCCCGGTCTGTTGCCAAGCCGGTCTTGTTTGAGTCTTGACCAGCCCTGTTGCTGTCTTTAAGCAGACTGAGGCAGTGCCTGTACATTGCTTACTGTACACTGCATTGCAACTTGTATTATACCTGTGTTTTATCCCTGCGAGACATGCAAGGCCAGTCTGCCCGTTGAGGACAAGCATGGCAGATGCTTTTCCTGCCTGGGGTCAGAGCATGCCAAGGACTAACCGCAGCTTCTGCAAGTTTTGTGCATCTTTCTATAGACAGTTCTGCGTCCCTTACACCTGCACAGCTCTCTTTCCCATCACCCTCTGGTATGGACGTGGCTGCACCCTCACCACATGGCTCTGTGCCAAGGGAGATCGGACGCACCCGGGAAAGTAGCCCACTCAGGAAGCCGTCTTCACAGTCTTCCTCATCCTCCTCTGCCTCTCCTTCTCCTCCCCTGAGGAAGAAGAATCGCCGTTCCAAACGATCGATGGACTCGGAGCAGATGGTGAAGTTCTAGGCAGCAGTTTCCACTAAGGAACGGTGCTCGCAGAGTTACTGCATAAACGTTCAGCGTCGCCTGCTCCACCTGTCCGCTTGGGGTCCCAGGGGGCTACGAGCACAGATTGGCAGCAGGATAACATGCTGTCAATTGCCGCCTCTGAGGAGGTAGCAGAACAGGAGTTGGCGTTCCTTTCTGAGGACATGGAGTCAGACAGCACATCTGGGTCTGGCCCCTGAATGGCTGCATTTGAGCCATCTGGGTCTGTACAAAAGGGTTATTGACACTCTGCAAAATGCCAGAGTAGCATCCATGCATTCCCAGTGGGGAGTCTTTCAGATGTGGTGCCTGCCTCGGGAGTTTGACCCCACGACCTGTCCCATGGCAGGTATACTACAATTTTTGCAGGGCCTGTTTGACGAGGGGAATCCCCCTCTACATTAAAGGTCTATATGGCAGCTATTTCAGCTTGCTATGTCAAAATTAACTTGGTCTCCCCAGGGGCTCACTTCCTGGCACAGCAATTTTTGAAAGGAGCTCCATGAAGAATATTGTTCCTTGCTGGAGGATTAACATGGTGCTTGATGAACTCACGTAGCCTCCTCTTTGAGCTCTTGCATTCAGCTGAGCTGAAATTTGTATCACTCAAAGCGGCTTTCTTGCTTGCAATAATCTCTGCAAAGCCAGTGAGTGAGATGCAGTCAGTCAGTCATTCTCAATTCCGAAAGCCTGCTTAATTTTTGCAGAAGGACAAAGGTTACGCTCCCTACCAATCCTACTCTTTTGCCGAAGACTATCTCGGCATGTCAACCGTGTCTGTGAAATTGGATGCTTTCCATCCAACTCCTTTCCAGACTGACAGAGAACGGCAGCTCCATACGCTCTGTCCAGTGTGGGCCCTAGCATATTATGTTGCCAAGACGAGAATTGGAGGCAGTTCGAACAATTTTTTTGTCTGCTATGGGATGAAGTCCCATGGTCAATCCCTGTCTAAACAGAGGCAGTCCAAATTGATAGCACACACAGTCAGGACTGTCTACGAGCGAGCCAACTTGCCCCCTCCAGAAAAGCTCACTGCCCATTCCTCCAGGGACATGACAACTTCGTGGGCTTTATTCCAGGGTGCATTCAAAGACATATGCAATGCAGCGGTATGGGCTACTCCCCATATCTTCACTAGTTTCTACAGACTAAATGTCGTGGATCCTCAAAACCCTGGCTTTGGAACTAGTGTTAAGGGCGGCTTCCGAGTCGACCCTTACAACACGGTACAGAGGAGAGTTTCTCCCTCTATTTTTTTAGCCTGCTTGTTACTGGGGTTCCTAATGGTAACATACGAGGCAGCCTCTTGGCTTAGCCTTGTAGCATTCCAGTCGTTCTGCAATATTGCCCTTGCAACAGCTTGGGTATATTCACCCATTAGGTAATTGCTACATTTTGTACTTGAAAGAGAACGTTAGGTTATTATCATAACCCTGCTTCCCTGAAATAAAAATGTAACCATTAGCCTTCAAGGTCGCTGCGTTCATGATTGTAGCAGGCTTGAAAGAATAATGACACAGAGATCTGTGCGCACAGTTCTTTTATACCCTCGTGGGCATGCATGACTCAGCCGAGCAGCTTTGGTATAGAATATTCAGGTTTCGGAGGTAAACACCAATTCAGTAATGGTTACATTTCTATTTCAGGAAACCAGGGTTATGATAATAACCTAACGTTTCAAAGGGCTACTCAGATAATTGATCACTGTTAAATTGCATACCAGTTGTATTACCTGTTGACACATTGCAGCTTTGTGTTCATTCTGAATAGCCTTAAAAAAGCTTTATAAGCAGTTTTGTTAAATTGGAATCACGCTTTAAATTTTAATAACAAACCAAATCATTATGTAACATCCACATGTAGTAGATGGGACTTTAAATATAAATCGCATTCAAAACGGGCAACATCTTTTACAAACAAAGCCTGTGGACACCATGCAGCCGCGTCGTAGTTAATCCTATGACAGGGTTCTGTCATCGTGGTTTTGAGATTCTCACTCGAGGTGGGTACTGCCCACTTAGCAGCCAGCATTCCTTCATGTTTTCACAAGCCTCAAACTAGAAACTTTGAGCCTGATAACTGATGTAAAGATATAAAAGGGGGGAGAAGAGTACCTGCATTCTCTCAATGGAGCTTGAGGAAGCGTTCGCTTGGTGGATGAGGTATGTGTGCTCCATGTACTCTGTGAGGCGCTGCAGGAAGCTGAGAGGTTCATTGAAGATCACAGGCATGGTGATCTTGGAGAGCTCCTGCCAGCACAATATCACACTGGCATTAGTAAATAATCCAAAAGGAAGCTTTTGTTCCAAATGGCGATACCAACAATAACTTCCTTAAACATGCAGTATATGAGTTGTAATTTGACAATGTTAACTGTAAGCCTAAATTGTAGAATAACACATAAAGGAACAGCCCCTTACATGCACCTATCTACAATTGTTGAATCCTAATATGTTGCAAACTTGGGTATAATACATGCCACACTTGTATTTTGCATTAGTATGGTTGAAAGAACCCTTGGTGTATAAAATGAAATAAAGTGGTTTGAGGATTTAAAAAAAAAAAAAACACACACACAAAAAAGAACACAAAAAAAACATGTTTTATAGGCTAATGCAGACACACATCTTTCAGTATAATACACATTCAAACACATTTCAAATCCACAAATATTTTAATAAATAAAAAAATAAAAAAATGAAAACCAGAGATACGTTCACAGATTCAGGATTTCCCTGTTTTCTAACCATCTCTCTTGAATGGTTGACACTGATCTGTATCCAGGATACAGTAATACCAAGCTTGAAAAAGTGACATGCCTGTAATGACATATCAAGGCAGGAAAAAATACCATTTGCACTTACACAAGATAAACCAGTAGAGGGAGAGTGGAGTGTGAAACTGGAATACACAACAGTGATAATACTGTGTGTTTCTCTGTAATTTCTTTAGGGTGTCATTTAATCACATTCTCTATACTGTGTACACACTCTTTGTTAAACAATCTGGCAACATGATACTGCTACTTTACATCCACTTTTTTGCAGTCTATCTGTGTAACTATCTATATACCTTAAAGAGTAAGTAGCAGGATTCCTAAAAATATAGCATACACGTCCCCATGTGTTGCTACAACTGTTTAAATAATGTACCTGGAATTATTATTTTCATTGTTAACATCCTGACAACTTTTTACACTTAGAAGTTAAGTGTCTTGCAAAGGGGGTTTGAGATCAGAGGCATGCCGTCTGATCACTGCAGGAAAAAAACAAACAAACACCTGCAAGTGCTCTGGCTTTGTGTTCCGTGTGAAATCATGTATAGTTATTGCTGTGTTACCCTTAACTATTATTATTATAGCTGATAGTGTAAGGAGTATTGCCCACATTGCCAAACAGGCAACGCAGCAAAAAGGACCCATGATGTCACACGGAACACAAAGTCAGAGCTCTTGTATTTCTAATCGCTCTTCCTGCAGTGATCAGGGACACACCCGTTCTCAAACCCGAGCGCACTCGGCTGACACCTTGAAAATACCTTTGAAACAGACTTTACATTTAAGTGTAAAACGTTAGGATGTGAACAATGAAAAGAAACATTACAGGGACATTATTTAAACAGTTGTATCAACACGTGGGTACATACAATGCTATATTTCTCTGAACCCCGCTACTTACTCTTTAAGGTAGTGCTTTTTTTATTTTTTATTATGATGATGTTAAAAATGCTAATGTTTCTTTATGTATACAGTACAGTCATGCTACTAATTATGATTTGTATCTTGCTATTCCCACTGTAAGTGGGTAGAACAGCTTGTCCTATGAAGCTGTTCAGAGCTCACTTTAATTGGGGATCAAGGAGACATATCTACAAATCTGAGCTTGGTCTGATCATGACACACACTGCTCTCGTCTATGCACAGCTTAATTTTGTTTGGGATTAGAACAGGTATTTGTACTGTTACTGAACTCCAGTACCATCCTCTGCGTTAAAGCATCATTAAAATTATTACTGCACATTCTAAATACAACCAAATCTATAAGCATATATCTGTCCGAGTCTTACAGTGAATTACATATGGCTTCTCCATTTAGTCAGCCCTCTTACCCAACCAAAAGTTTCTTCTTGTGCACAGAAAATCTATGAACTGCACACAGCATTTTCAACTATAGCTAAAACAGTAAAAATACAAATAAAACATCATGAATGATTCACAATTGGCTGCCATCTTAATAAAGACGTATATCATAAGATGCAAAGCCAAGCTGTTCACTTATTCCAAGAGTTACAGAATAATCTCCAGGTGTACAACAACTTGAAGATACAATAACTTACCATTCCAATGCATTTTTTTAGGATACTCCAGATACTGAAATCATTCCTAGAAAACATGGGTGCTGGTAAGCTTGTTCTAAGAAATAAATAAAATAAAATATAATATAATATAATATAATATAATATAATATAATATAATATAGTCTCAAGCATGTCGTGGCACAGGTAGGTTTTTAAACAGGGCAGGTAAAAACAATTTGTCATCTTAAAAACATTTTGCATGCTAACAATTATTTTGTAATCCTTACAAAACAGAAGGTGTGCAGTTGTAAGCATATGTTTAACTAATGTATGATTTGACAAGGCCATATATACAGCATTTGCTTACTCCTATTAGTAGGCATGTTATGAATGTTTCTCATTCTTAAGTATATGATCCCTGAAAGATCATTAGGTTGGGATCGCCCACAGAGGAGCCCATTAAGTTCTTCCCATAGGGCCTCAGATCAGCAACTGGTTTTATATACACAGTACATAAATAGCTTGCAGGAAGACTGAAAACAAGTATCTCATGTTGATCACATCCCCCGTCGTGTCTTAATGCTTAAATGCACTGGACTGAACAAGGTCAATGTGGATACATGGTTTGTCTCAATTTTCCTTAAAGTAAATATTAACAAAATGCAATCTGAACCATTATTTGTAAAAGATAAATGTGACAAAGTTAAAATGTGGTACCGTACTGTATGCTCAATGACACAAAAGTATCTGAGGTGGCACATTAAACTTGAATAAATGGACACTCCAAAATAAAACTCTGTGAGCACCTGCCTGGTTAATGAGAATACAAAATCTAATTGATAGAGGGTTCAAATGTCACAGAGTAACCTGGTAACAGGACTTCATAATGGTTTTGTGTTACATATGATTTAAAGACTTCAAAAATTAGGGAAGAATGAATGTTTATAACGGTTCACTTTCAAACTGGACCCCAATTTGGTAGAAACTACTGTAAGCTGACTGGTACCCCCTTCTAGTTACGTGACCAATATCTGATAAATATCTAAGAATACAAATATTTACAATGTTGAGATTGAGATCATATCTGGTCTTGCCTCAGTGAGGCATCATTAGAACACAAGTCCTCAAAATTGGTATGTTCTTCTCCTGCACATTACATTATCTCAGTCCCTATTAGTCCATAAGCCAGGAACCAGACTTTGGCTGATTGGTACCAATTGGAGGTACCAAATGAAACAGTACTTTTCTAAAAGCTTATTATCTGTAGATTCCAAATATGTATGCTGGACATCTATACCTTGTAGCCTTTTTGTAGTAATTTGCTTCCAAACAGAAGCACTATCAGACAATACTGGAAGTTTTTGGTGGATATGTGGGGTTGACAACTCATACTTCAATCCGACTATCTTATGCAATACGCAGCAAATCTTTATTAACTATACACCACTCTTCAAGCTCAAAGGCCTGTGCCCATTGGCTCAATAATTAAATTGCTACAGTGATGGAATAGCATTATTTTTTTTTAGTTTTGAACCTTTAAACATTAATGGTTGTGCCACATGAAATACCCAAATTTCTGAAGTGATACAAGTAACATATTTATTATATAATTATGCAAGTGATAGCATCCCTCTACACTTCTGACATTTTTCAAAGTTAAGAACCATAATCTAACATTTGTTGGGTAAATAAAACTGTAAGCAACAAAAACGCATTAACACAGTTTTACTGATTGATATAGATTAATATACGTAACAGAACAGTTTAAACAAATTATATGATTCTCTGCACTAATATGCATTCACTACAAATGTCTTTTCAAAGACCAACAAATTTGTAAGTGAATTTTTCATTTGCAGGGTCAGTTTTTAGTCAGACTCATCTTCACTATCCTCATCATCAAGTATATCCTGCATTGAATCCATACAGTTAGATTGTACGCTTCTTGTACTCCTATCTGTCACGTGAATGAACTCTGCTTCCAGTTGAGTGGAATCAGGACAGCTGCCTCCATGTGAAGATAGTCTTTACCAACATGCTCTGAGAGCCAACTACCAAAGCACCATATGGAGACATAGTCTGGTAGCAGCTCCAAATGTGCCAGCTCCCCAGAACAACCACGGATGGACAGCAGGAGAGGGTGGCAAGCTTGATATGAAATTGATGGCTGGCTCTCCTGCACCTCAGGTCATCCTGGTTCAAAACTGAAAAAAATAATGCTATTCCATCACTGTAGCAATTTGATTACTAAGCCACTGGACACAGGCCTCTGAGCTTGAAGAGTGGTGTGTAGTGAATAATGATTTGATGCGTATTGCATAAGATAGTCGGATTTAAGTATGAGTTGTCAACCCCACACATCCACCAAAAACGTATGATATTGTTCGATAGTGCTTCTGTTTGGAAGCAAATTACTACCAAAAAACTACAAGCTATAGATGTCCAGCATACATATTTTGAATCTACAGATAATAAGCTTTTAGAAAAGTATTGTTTCATTTCGTACCAATCAGCCAAAGTCCCTATGAGGTCTGCATACATGCAACCTTGACTTGTTTGGTCTTAGGTCTCCCACTCTGAACTGGTTCCAGTCTAAGCACGGAAGGGAGATAGGGCTGTTAGATGGGGCTACAGAGCTTTCGCTTTGTGCTACTAAAGGGGAGGAAATCATCACACAACATATAAAAAATCAAATGCTACGGTGATGAGTTTTAATAGAACAGTTTTTTTGTATTGTTGACTTGGAAATGATGGGTTGTAGAGAGTATTTTATCTGCAGTAGGGATTACATGTTGATTCAGCCTTTAACCCTGTTCTAGTGTAAATATCAGCAGATGTTACCCAAGCAGACAGAACACGACTACTATAAGTGAAGAAAATGTTTACCCCTTACTTAAAATAAAAAATACAGTACAATCATAACATCTGAACTAAACGACATTCAGGAGACTAATGTTTTGTGAAGGCGTATTTTCGATATCTTATGTTTGCAGTTAACCCTACAGATGCTTGGCTTGGCTGGACTCTTGACCGGAGGGTTGTGGGTTCAATCCCAGGTGGGGGGAAAACTGCTGCTGTACCCTTGAGCAAGGTACTTTACCTAGATTGCTCCACTAAAAACCCAACTGTAAAAATGGGTAATTATTTTTACATACAATGTGGTATCTTGTAATAATTGTAAGTCGCCCTGGATAAGGGTGTCTGCGAATAAATAAATAATAATAAAATGTAAACCAGTCATACATATACAGTATCCACCATCCTTACACCATCAGCACTGATTGCAACAGCAACCTTGGCTGGAAAGAGAAAAGCGATCAGCACGAAAATTCAGTGTTTAAATAAAATGTCTCTGTTAGATGCTGTGCGCTTGCTAAAGCATGCTTGGAACTTTGTCAGTCAGCAAACAATGTAGTTGAGGAGGAGAGTGCTGACGAAAATACAACCGAAACGGATAACACCAGAAAGGTTGTCAGAGGAAGAATTCTCAGCTGTGTCTGTGCTTTTAACACTGTGGTGTGCTATGGAGCAGTATTGATATAAAGCCGAATTGGGATTTTTTTTTAGAAAACACTGACAAAGTTTGCCATCCATACTGGCAAAAACAGATCTTCCAGATGCATGTCAGAGTTCTTCGCTGGAAACAATGTGCAGTAATGTAGCCTACCTGTACTGTACATTTCTGCACTTACTTTTTATTAGGCTTTAATAAACTTTTTTTATTAGTGTAATGTGTGTCTTAAGATTTAACCGCATACACATGTGTTTGTTTGGATTACTGTACTTGTTATTGGGGTTATTGAGTAGAAGTTTATACCATTCATCGCTTCCTGTGGGCGAACCATGTTAACACAAATGCCCCTGTTTTAAGCGGTGGCAACTGTATATACAAATAACAGTCCTATACCGCTAGGTGTAGTAGCTCTGGAGCTGCAATACTTTACCTTTTGAAGTCTGCATGGGTGATGGGTGGCACGGTGGAAAAAATCTAACCAGAGTGTATGTATGTGTATGTCTGTGTTAACGCAAGTGTGAATATGAATGTTCATGGAAGTATCAGGCAAGCCTTTTCTTTTAACGACACCGCAGATCTGTATATTAGTCTAGGAAAGAAAACTACACAAAAAAACTGTAGGCCACAAATCTAAACATAATATACTAATATATTAATATATTTAAACAATATGATGTACAGCTATGGCCAAAACTTTTTCATCACCTAGAATTTTAGAACTGACATTATAATAAAAAAAAAACAAAAAAAAACACATTAACATAATGTAATCAAAGAAACTACAAAATAATATCGTAAAATTCTACCGGAAACCATAAGAGTTGTACAGTAATTCATGTTCGATTTTGAAATGTTAAGTATATGGAAAACCACAAAGCAGTATGCAATTCAATATGTTAACATAATGTTATTTCAGCAGGTTTCATTCGACTTTATAAAGCAAAATTAGTTAATTCTATAGGGTGATGCAAAACCTTAGGCCATAGATGTAGCTAATGTAATTGCAAAATTGGTAAGGTTTATGGAATTATTTTATTAGCTGCGATTACTACAGGTGGATACAGTATATTGATCCTCACTAAATCTGACCATGGACATGTAGCGCACATGGAACTGACCTTGCCAGACTAGAATATCAGATAACAATCTCTCAGTCAGGGCCATACCCTCACTATAAACTTTGATAATTCAATGAATTGAATATTAACACTAAACCCATGTGTTTGGCCAGTAGTAAAAGTTTAGAAATTAGTCTGGAAATTGTGCTCTAAAAAAAAGGACAAAAGTATTTAGAAGAACATATCCTGTAGCACATTTTTGGGTAAAAAAAAACTGAAAAACATTAATATAAACAATGCAGCGAACCGAATGTATTTTTATTGAACAGGCATGATTCAAGTCTTACAATGGGGGCTGGGGGTGGTTACATACAGAATGTACGACCTGGATAAAGAGATGTAATGGAAACAGAATGACTTTGAATCCTATTGACGGCTACAATATCTAGCCAGGACAGAGTCAGCATTTGAGCCTTAAAGTAGCAGTAAGCACCTGGAGAGCCATGCTGCTTATCTGCAACAAATTAAATTGTATTTCAAATGATGAAGGTGACAAAAATAAGAAAAGCTATTATAAAACAAAAATGCATAAAAACAACCAAAGACAAGGGAGGTGCTACCATGCAATAAATAATTCCTTGAAAAATAATTAAACTTTATTTGAATAAGGGCTTCAAATAATATAACATTTTTCCCATCGATTAAGTCCTCTTATTATATCTGACAGCAGACATAGCCAAGCAAATGTATTGGTTGTCTCACTCCATTGCCAGTGACATACTGTTAAATACTGTATATATGTTTTGAAAGATTTGGCAAGTCAGTGGACATTAAAGGAATACAATCTCATGTTATGTAGGTAACACACATTGCCAGCACACATTAGTAGCATCACGCAAAAGTAGGTCACTCTGACTTGCATACACAGCTTGTAGTACTAGAAGGGTTGCCTAACAAAGTAAATTACACGTTAGAAAATTACATATTTGTGTTTGCAAATGATTATAGACAAATTAGCCAGTGGGCGAGTGTTTTCAGTGTTTGTTTGATGAATGTGTGTTTCGAAGCCTAACCTTTTTGAAGGCACACATTTTCAAAGTATTAATAAATCACAAACTTGCAGGGAAACAAAAAACTATCCACACAAGAAAATGTATAGAAACATCACGTACGTTACAATCTTGTTCAAAAATCGTCTTAAAATAAGATGCTCATGTAGTCCCAGTTATAATCTACAATAGGTCAGCCAACTGGTCAGTAATGTGCAACAGAAGTTCACCATGACCTAAATCCACCACTTGTGGAATAGCTGCTTGTGCAAATGTCCAAGTACATCACTTACCTATATTCTGATACCCTTGAGAACTTTTCTAAGGAATTTGACCAAGTTTCATCAACAACTGCATCAGCATTTCTCAAGATATAGATAACAATTTTCTTTTTTTTCAGTCAATGTCTGAAAATCGCTAAATTATCTATTCAATCTTATCTTAGTATATCTGTGGCCACATCATGACCTTTCCAAAAGATCAACTCATAAATCGACACACAGCCTTCTATGCACTTTGCAAATACTCTGCCTTATACTTTGCCTCTCAATTTTATTTTAATTGCTTAAGCTAGAGTATCCTCTAGCTTTGAGCAAAATATCAAGCTTATCCAAATGATGTACTGTAGGCATGTATTAGCTTATCAAATGTACAAAAAGTTTCCACAGAACGAATTATAAACGCATACAGTAAACATGATAGGATTGTTTAAAATCACCAGGCAAGCCGTTAAAGGGCCACATAAAAATATTTCAAACATGGAGAATTTTATTTTATTTTATTTTACCATAACCTGTCAAATGCTGATGCACTAAAAAGAGCACATCTTTATTGCTGCTTTGAGTTGCATAACAGCAAATTGCTGTCAAGTGTCCTTGTCACGAAGTGCTCGCGTGGTGATGTCAGACCAGGAACTGAATGACACAGAGTTGTACAGTGAATGCGCTGCTTGCGCCTGTTTATTAAATGAATAAACACAACATTCAAACAAAACACAAAACACTCGAACAAAACAAACGGCACGTTGGCCAAAATAAATAGATAGACAGAACAGACAGTGGATAAACCCCAAACAAGTATCGTGCTGGTCCTTCCATCACGAGTAGTAATCTGGGGGCCCAGGCCAGAAATTTTTCACGACGTAGCACCCCCTGTACAGAAAGCAACAACTATGTTATTTTGATAGTATCCCTTACGTGCTTATCTAGGGTGGATGTGGTGTTGTAAAGTGGTCGCAAGGTATGCCAATGCAACATTTTTGTACTTATGTCAAAACAACATTTTTAGAAAGTGCAAGGCCACAAAAATTTAATTAAGTTGTCAAGGAACGTTTGAAAGCAGAAATGACCAATAAAGTGGGATTTTAACAATTTTATTTCAAAGACAAAAACACATTTTAGTCGTGTAAATGTTTGACACAAATTATTAATTAAAATACAAAAATAAATTATAGTCATAAAAAAGACTTGCTTGACAAAAATGATTAATAAGGCTCACTACTTAAAAACATGTTAATGCACAGAATATTTAATTACACAAAACTTTATGAGGATTCTAACAGTCCTCACCACCAGTACACAAGCATGTGTGCATGCCATGCTCTGTCTGGAACAACTGCAGTTGCATTTACACTTGGCTTTTTCACACCCACATGTAATGAGTTCCAGGAGTGCTTCAGGGGAAGGTGTCTGTGTCATTGGTGTTGAAGAAATTTGTCCATCCTTGTCATGCCAGCCATTTCCAATTGGGGAGGAGATGTCAGGCTAAGCCTTCAAGGCATGGTTCCAGATAAGGGTCTTGTAATTTGCACGCTTGGTATGTTGGGGAGAGGGCTTCATTCCGGGCATGTTTGCAACAGAAAAGCTTATATCGCACATCATTTACATCCAAAGTCAGCTGTTGGGTCATAGAGAAGGGTTATCAGAAGTTCTACTGATTTCAACTGTGCAGGAGATATATCCACCATAGTGCCAAACTTGGTAAGGCTTCTAAAGGTGTGTGGATTCTTTCTGACAAGCTGCCATGGCTTTAGTTTGCCAACCTTTGCAAGACTGCTGGTTGAATCATACCGAGTCAATGTGTGTACTGCTGGCAACATCCTGCATGTTGTTGGCCAAGTTCAGCAGCTATGGTGTGGGTTATCCTTCACACCAGTTCGAAACCAAAGGTCTTGAGTTGCTTCCAACTTGAGAATAAAATGTACACAGAGAACTGCAATGTCAATGTCTGGAGACCACACCATTACACAAGGGTATTCTTGTGAAGCATGTACAACATGAAGTAGAAGCCGAGTATCTGCATCTTCGTGCAACGGGAACAGATCTTCTTGGTCTACAACTCCATCTGAAGTGACCATGCAAGCAATGAGGCTGTCCTTGAATCCATCTGCAATAACCATTTTCTGATCTGGGCCAAGTAAAGTTTCTGCCATATCACACCATAATTCTTACAGGAATTTTACCAGATGTTCTTTATTCTTGAGATTTCCAATCAACTTCACTGCGTTGGGATGGGTGTTTTGGGACAATGGATTTTGACTATTACTTTGTGAGGATTGTCTTCATGCACGCTCAAAAGCTTAAATTGAATCATATTGATCAAAGACGATATCTACTCTTTTGCAGCTCTCATAACTCTGTAGAGGCTGGCGTATTTCTGAAGACCAACTCAGCAAGTTCTCCAAAGCTAGGTGCACCTCCTTGCCCGACCATTTGTATAACAGCCATGTCACCCACTATCCAAGATGTGGGAATGTTAGATGCTGGCATTTGATACACTCTCTCTCTTTTTTTTTTTTTTTTTTTTTTTTTTTGAATTCAGACAACAGCGTACTCTTTGCAGTTTTATTTAGGGTACCATCAGAGTGTGCTAGAGAATATGTTACTGTAGAAAGTTCATGTGTGAAAAATTCCTTCAGATCAATCTCTCTTGTTTGTGCAGCTACTACAAGACGGCTAAACAACTCCCTGTCTGCATTGATAGTCACTGTCTTATCACTACTAACTTTGATCTTGCTTAGAGAAGAACATGTCTTGATGTTGAGCTTGTGTAATGGTTCAAAGAATCCAGTGGTATTTGAATTTAGTCTGTCTTCCACAAACTGTTTCATTGTTTTGATTCCTGTATCATTCGCAGTAATAAGCTTGGTGGCAACCTCTGCGGGGGCAACACTGCCAGTTGCAATGCTGGTGAGTGCTATCAAGTCAGCATTAAAATCAAATGGGTTGTCAAGGAGCTGGCGATGGTGTTAACCATCTTATTTACATCTCCTTCATCTCATTGCATGTGACGTGGTGCTACCTCCTTGTGTTTTCTTGTGAAACATCTGAGTCTATCATATCACACATTACCTTCATGAAGATGTGATAGTGGAGCGCTCATGATCAGTGATGAACCATCTAGATAAAGCTCCTGGATTTTAAGTTAAACCCACTATACCCCCTTTTACTGTTTATTCAAGTGCCATGTCTGTCCAGACTTTGCTGAATTTATTTCTAGACAAGCCACAGGATTTCCTTGCACAAACTGCTCATGAACTTCAGAGGCATAATCTGGCAGAAGCTTCATATCACTGATGAACAGAGATAGCCAGCGGGCATAGTTAGTGAGGTCAAAAGCAGAAAAATAGTGGCAGCATCTCTACAACCACCGCAAGATGCAGGTCCCAGTTGCTTTAACATTCAGCTCTAATGAACCACATTAAATAAATGAATTACATTTTGTAAGCATTTCATAAATTACACATAGACAAAATAATAAGCAGAGAACATATTTAAAGTATATTTGCAATAATTAAATCAATATAGGATAAAAAAAAAACAATGTATAATTATACATATGTTAAAAGGAGAGTCATTTTTTTGACTTAAGAAATTCGGGATGACAATTTTACATGATTTAGAAAAGCAGCCATATTTCTCAAAGTTACCACTGGGGGGGGGGGGGGGGGTGCTACGAATTTCCAGTTTAGGAGCAGTTTTCCATTTGTGCCCCCAGACTATAGCAATTGTTATTTTAAATCTCTTCATTTTTATTTCTTCTCCCATTCTCCACTGCAAACACACCAACCCCGAGTGCGTGAAGCACTCACTCTTTCATGCAGCTGTGCCAAGACTTGATTGCTAATCAATCATTCAATTGAATCTTGGCACAGTCTGCACGTGGACTAATTATGCACGCCCCGTGCCCCCATACAAATACCCATTTTAATCTGCAGGTGAAGTGATTGTGCAATCCCTGTGCCTAAATACAAATATACATTTTAAATCACCTGTGCTACATAACCCACACTCCGTGCATCAATACACACACAACATAAAACATAACACAAAAATACACACAGGGACGGAGCACCCTGCCACCATCCTTTACTGCGGGACTCAAGTCTGGTTTCAGGCTCTTAGAGTAACTACTGGAATAATCATAAATTGCTGGCTGTCACAGGTGCAATATATTATAGAAATAAAAACAGCAGAGAATTACTTTAATTAAAATTCATATCCAGCACTGTACATTCTGATTCTTTCCATTCAATACACACTAGCAATCACTCAGCACAGTATACTTCTGGATTACAAGAATGATTGTATTACACTGTGACCCTATTAATGATGAATGTGCCCTACATAGAGTTGCTTTCGCAGACCCTTCTTTGCTGAAGCTCATGCATGCTATTACTCTCAATTATTTATAGAGCACCTGCTCACTAAATATACTTTCCTATAATGTATTACATTCTCTTAAGATTTTCCTAGCTTAAAAAAAATATGGAAAACTCAAATATGGCAACATATAAAAATACCGAATATGGAAATATTCTTATACTTAACACAGGCACTACAGTTCATAGTTGGAGAAGTAAACATATACCTGATATGGACCAAAGTACAGAGACATTAGAGAAAAGGGTTATCCATTTTATGTCATTAACATTTAGGCTATGCAACTGAATAGTATTTCTCGATTCAGATCAATCTGTACAAAATCCTTTTTACTTTCAGATAAATTTGCTAAAGGAATAATTGTCCCCTTTTTTAAACTCCAGCTGATACTTAGCTATGTTCTTTTATAAAAACAGCAAGGACAGAAACGTACAGGAAACAACTCATCCCCTACTTTCAAATGTCTTTCAGAAAGTATTCAAAAAGTTAAACAAAAGCAGCACTTAAAATATGTTTGACCTTGCAATTGTCTTTTCACATCAGTTAGCTATGTATTGTGTTCATGTTGTGGTGTTCTTGACAGAAGCATCTCTTTACACTTGCAGCTGTATTTATATTTAATCTGTGGCAGCACATGACATCCACTGTAGCCTCTAGAAAATAGAGGTATGGTTAATCTAACTGGGAGCAGACTGCGCATTACATTTTACCTCGGTGCCTCCTCACCTGCGTTTCTTGATTCCATTGGACTGGGGCTGCTCGTTGCCATGGTTATTTGCCATTCTGGTCTGGCTGCTGCGGCCGCTGCTGCTGTAGCCGACGGGTTCTTCGTCAAAGGAATGGCTTGTAACGGTTTCAAATCCACTCAAAGAGTGTTCGGAGTCAGAGTCTGCATTGGAAAAGCAAAAGGAAACATGTTAATGAAGCACCTCAGCCCGCTGCCAGCGCTCCAGTCAACAACTCACATCTTTGACTCTGCGGCGTACTACGAAACCTTATCAGGGCATATTATTCTGTTTGCAGCATGCACCTGGTAACTTTCTTGAAGAATGTTTGCCCAGCCTCTGAGCTTTCACACACAAAGTCAGATAAATGATTCCTTAAATGGGAATCAAGACCAAAACAAAGTGGTACATACTAATGTTGGGGGGGTCCCGAGGTTTTCATTTCTAATAAAAGATGGAGCATTAAATACAGTGGGCAGTCACTACAATTTTAGCTTTTAGTTAAACAACTAAATAATTCCAGTAAATTTTTCCAAAATATTTATTGCAATCATTTTGTAAGGCTCATATTTTATATATTAAAAGACACACATTGTAAACGTTCGATTATTTAAATATTAAGGAACAAAAAAAAAAAAAAAAATAGCAGTGTTTTTTTAAACATATTTAAGGCCCATAAAGAAGATACATAATGGAATGCAGGAACATTGAAAAAACATACATCATGTAGGTTACTGTGGAGTGTCTTATAAGAGTTTTACAACCCCCAAAAATATCAATAAAAAACTGTATTGTGTGCATCTTTTATATAGGAAATCATGAGACCTAAAAGTGATGTGGTTATACATATTAGGTAAGATCTATCATTTTTTAAGTAAATCTGATTCTTTGCCTCTACAGTACTTTCCCCCCCTTGTTTTAACCCAATGTCACATTTTGCTGTGCTTAGTTGGTTAAAAGACGATAAGAAATATCCTATTGCCAGGTACACCCCAGGGACAGGTTTTGTACTCTACCTTAAGGTGCAACTGATCACTTTTTAGTAGCATGATATTGTTTACTAAAGCGTAAGTGATCCTCTGAATTGTGCAATGAGAATAAGTGCTTTCAATACAATTAATATACTCATTCACTAAAAAGCTGTTTTGCTGTTCAGGGAGCAATTTCACTTCAGCATCTTTGATCCAGAAATGAATACAACAGCATGAATTTAAAACAGTAACACTGGCTGCAGCAAGAAGTGGATGTGCCCTTGCAGAGGCCAATTTAGCATTATTTTGAGAAGTGTTTTGATGTCTTAAAAAGTACATCTCGCTTATACTACTGAAAGTTTGCAGTGATTAATAAATTAAACAAAATGAAATGAAACGGTGACACATAAGCATATCTCAAATAGGGCAGGGGGCAAAATTCGGCACAAATCAATTGCGCCAAACTTAATGCAGCATGAAAATAGCATTTGGTACTTAAGCGCAAAGCAATGAAATACAACGGTTCGATAATACTTTAGTGTGTGGTTGTTCTTTGCCTATGAGACTGACAATGACTGGTATGTCTGAGTGTATTGTAGCTTAATATAAAATAAACTTGATTATACTGCATTGTATTTTAGCAGTATTAACAAGCTTTCTCTGCAAGCTTTTCGTACGAGAATGATCTTTTAAATTCCACAATATCGTGATATCAAAATATCGATATTGGTGCCCATAATTACTAATATATATATATATATATATATATTACACACATACATATACATATATACACACACACTTATATACACACATGTATAACACTGTTATAAAGTCACTTTTTGGAGTAATGCATTGTTAAGGAATTAATTAAACATTTTTTAGACTTGAAATCCAAATGAGCTCATATTTCAGTTTAAAAAGTAAAATCTAACTTTTGTTCAGCAAATGCATTTACAAAGAAATAAACACCTAATGCATCTGAAATTATTTCTTGTAATTAGTTTGCACACCTTTGCTGTAAGTCGCATGGTTTGACTTATTGCTAGCTTATTAGAGTGAGTTTGGACTACAACACTTCTAAGCACCAGGAAATAAGTGGAAA
The DNA here is from genome assembly GCF_902713425.1 of Acipenser ruthenus. Classification (NCBI taxonomy): domain Eukaryota; kingdom Metazoa; phylum Chordata; class Actinopteri; order Acipenseriformes; family Acipenseridae; genus Acipenser; species Acipenser ruthenus. The sequence continues at coordinate 73,793,101 of NC_081191.1, read as the reverse complement.
CAGTCAAAACACATGGAAGTGGTAAAACAAAAACCATAAACTTTGACAACAGCTTATCCGCAAATTCAATGCTAGAGGGCCAAAAGAGTAGCACCCGACGACTCACCAGAAACAGCATCATAAAACTCATCTTCACTAAGCACGCTCTGAGACGGAGATCCTTTCACAACGGATTGCTCTAGTTCGTGGTGCTCAGTGGCCAGAGTCTGCAGAGCCTCAGAAAGAATCTTACTCTTCTCTTGTTCCTGCTCCAGTCTCAAGCTCCGCACCTTAAAATAAATGTAAATAGACGTAGTGTCAAAAAAAACTCTCTCAAAAAACTTTCTTGGGTTTATAGCCTTTTTCGTAGTTGTTTTTGTTGAATAGAACCGTAGACTCTTGCAAACCTGAACCCGAGGAGTCTAAAAAATGAACTAAGCATAGTCCGAACCATGCTATTATAATGAAATGCATGCGGAGGTCAGCTGTAGAAACCAACTTCCGTATCAATGAGCAACACCTTTAAAGCTGTCTGCATGTGTATTATTCACTGTATATTGATGACATAAAAAAATACAAAATTCATTTTTTGTCTGCAACTGTTTAGATATCAAAATGTACCAGATACACATGCATCAATAATAAAAAAATAAATTAAAAAAAAACCTGCCATCAAAGGAAACCCCACATATAAAATGATGGCCTCTAGATTCTCTTTGGGATGCTAGGGGAGAAATTGAAAGAGGCAAAACATGAACTCTCATGTTGCTAAGTAAAGAATCACCATTAATTAAACACACCAAAATTCAGTGATTCAGCTTCACTTCACAATTACAGCCTTGACGTGTCTAGGTGGGTGTACATTATTTATTAAAATATTGTTATTGTTATTGGTATTATTGGTCCTTGAGAACATAATTTAAAAACATAAAAGAAGCCTGTGTGCTGGGTCCTGCCGGAACTCATCGAGACAGGGGTACTGTACACTACATCATTAATGTAACAACCTCTCACAGGTCATGTTTCCTCAGCCTGGAAAACAATAACCCTTTTAAAAGACCAGGCCAGGCTCAGAAAGGTCTGACTGCAGGATCCAGTTTCCGATCTGGCAATAGGAGATGTGGTGTTCTTCCTGTGAAAGATCTGCTTTCAAACGAGTGCCCAATGTCATCTGCTCCTTCACCGATATACAGTATTATTTTATAAAACATTCAAAAAAAATACACATCATCTTGTGTAGTGCCCACTATGATTTTAATATAGCCTGTGTTGAAAATATCATCTTTAAAATGTGTTTCTTGTAAAATGTTATATAATGTAACATAGCAGCAAATAGGTTTAAAGGGGGTGACACTGGAGGATAAAATTGAACACTCAAACTTTAGAGCACATCCTAACAATATTGATCGAAAAACAAAAAAGAAACATCATCCGACAGAGTTAGAGTTTGCTTTGCAGATTATTAACCACTAATGATCAATGTGTGAACTGAATTTCCACAAGAATCACAAAATCACACTGTAGTGACATTCTAGAGTGCAAGACTAACCGCATCGGAACAGCGTGACACTACGGTTTTGGCACATGTACAAAATAACCACCCTAATCTTTCTACTCTTAAACAATACACAGGACAGTATAGGGGTAATTAGGCTACTCGAGACCGAATTCGTTCAACCCTGGAATTGTTTTACTTAGTTGATCAAATAGTGCAATCTGATTGAAACATGATGTCTTACAGCAAGGGTACCGCTAAATGTTATCCATTTACCAAGTAAAACTATGAACTGTCCATTTCACCACACTTTTTTCTATGTTAGCAAAAACAAAAACTCACAAGCAACATTCACATACACCAAGTACATTTCGGTTTTTCTGTCATTTGTTTCCTACATATTATTTCCAGTTTGACTGAAGTTATTTTTTTCCTGTCACAAAGCTAGAAGTTCATACCCTGTATTCCACTTTGGAAACAGGATTTCTGAAATGAGGACTGACAGAACATTTGTTTTTAATGTTATTCCAGTCTTGGCAGTCACCATTGCAAAAATAAGGTATGATTCAGTACAAAGGCACTCTTATGAGTTAGCCCATTTTCACTCATTTACTCAAGAGTTGATGATCATTATTATTTATTTATTTTTATATCTATAGTCAGTAGTCGAGATGAGCTGCATACCTGACGTTTTACGCTTTAAAAAATCCAAAATACGCACTACATTAACAACTACATCTCCCAGAATACAAGGTCTTCAGTTACTAGGAAACTACACAAGTTAATTATTAACTGTCTTTGTGAGTGTTTTTTTGCAATTGCTGTAATAAAATACAATGCAAATAGTCATTGTTGCCCTGTTTATAAGCCATGATAACTAAAAAAAAATGTGAATTCTCTTTTTAAAAGCATTTTTATTATTATTTTTCTTCAGTAAATGTAACAAATTTTCACAGAACAACTGTTCATTTGGGCGACTGTCAGTCACATACCTGATTTCTGAATCTTGTTACAGGTATCCGAGAATACTGTGGCTATTGACAAGTGATTGCTTAACATGCTGTCGTAGAAAGTATCAGAGAAAGTAATTTCACATCATTACCTCTATTTGAGGAATTGGTGCCTTCTAGTGCCCTCTGAAAGCCAGTTCTTGCTTGCTCATTATGATGTACTGTATCCCTATGCTTCTGCATATCCAGCTGAACATCACTCCGGGTTTTGAGTGTTACAGTGGCTCGCAAGTGACTTTGAGAACGATCATGTTTTTGTGCTGACTTCATTAGATATCCTATATTGCTGTAGCCAGTGTGGTTCCATATCACCTTTTCTATACTGAACAAAAGACACTATTATTTTTTTAACTGACAGCTACCGGTAAGCCACGGATACCTTTAATAATTGAAATTTTGGAAGCGGCGAGTATATCCCTTCCCTTCCTGTGTTGGTTCGGGTATTTGTGATATACAAATCCCTTTTTTTTTTTTTTTTTTTTTTTTTTTTTTAACAAATCTACAATTTTTTCTGAGAAAGTTCTTCTTCAAAATTAATTCATAACCAACTCGACTATGATGCCTCCTTTGTCTGATGACATTTTTTCTTTTATATATTTGTAAAAAGTCATTTGAAATATTACTTTGACGTTCTCAATATCACTAGAATAAGCAATATCACGCAAAATTCAGCTATTGTTACACCGCTTAGGGCCTAGCATATTTTTATCCCTCCTCCTCTCACTGTTGATTGCACTGCTGTGGAAAAAAATGCAGATTTTCTATTGGTTGATTTTATTTTATATAAAAAAAACAAATTCTGCACGATTAATTGTAAAAAAAGAAAAATGACTTGCGATCAACTCTGTAGTTGATTAATCGGTCCGATTAATCTGTTAAATCGGAGCAGCCCTAATATTGTGATTTCCTTTCTCTAACACAGTAACAATATGTTAATGTGTTAGAGAAAGGAAAAAGTGATGACCAATGCACACTGTATTGCACATGCTGTATAACAAATATTTCTATATGTTACCAATATATAGGTAACTAGCAAGGACGTACATAAGCAGAATACTCAGAACTGGTATATCTCTTCGCAGCTTTTTAGTACTCAGGATGTAGTTTCTGATCTAGTACAGTGCATGTTCATTATTTATCAGTAAAAAAGTGGGGGCTGACTTCTTTTTTTAAGACAATGTAAAAAGGTATTCAGGGATTGTTGTTTAATCCCCCAGATTGTTTTTTATTGTATTTATGATACAATTAAAAATAACCTAACATGAACCCTGGGTTCACTGAAGCCTGTAGCATATTAACAAATTACCCAAAGAGCTTTAAGCAAAATGCTGCTTTAAGCACTGTGAAAAATAAGGACAGTACAGATGCCTAGTTTCGTGCTGCAGACTCCACCTGCTTCATGTTCTCGAAGCAGAAGTAATTTGATATTTGGTAATGCATGAGAATTTCAGTTGATGAAGTTGAAGAATGCAGTTTCAAGTTTGAAATAAATCCTCAGGCCCCAGATATTTGTTCATTTGATTCAGGATATGCATATTTCTACCAAATTATTCAAATATCTACTTGACAGTGCTGGGAAGTGTCAAGCTGAATGTCTGAACATTTCTACCAAGTCTGTGTGTCTAATTTCCTCGACAGAGTCCACTATAAGCAGAATGCAGGGTTCACTGTGTAGCATTCTCCTTCCAGCAGTAAGTGATAAGGGGTATGATACTGATGTGGGGTAAGGATACATGCTTTACTGGCAGTTACTTACAACTCATCATGAGAAATGCTATGGCCTTGGAGGAAGAAACATGAACAACAATAACCTATACACCAGCACATTATTTCCAGCCAATCAGATCACCATTCACCATCGCGCTGAACGATACTTGCCGTATCGTCACTAGGTGCCTTAAGGCTACCTGGTACACTGCCTGCATGCCTTAGCTGGAACTGCCCCACCAAACATAAGAAAGATAGCAGGAGATAATGACCGTCTAAAACAAGAAACTGACAACCGCCACCCGCTCCACAAATATAAACATGTCCACCGATGCCTGTCCTCAAGGAAGAGCTTTCTCGCCATGACAGAACCACTAATAACCTCAGAAATCTGCCAGAGAGCCTCTGGCGGAAGGACTGGGGGGGGAACTTGGGGACAGATCAATAGAATGGAGCAACAGAGGTATTCTACCAGTGGAAGAGATAACACCTGGAGGCTCCCATCACTGGTTGTCCTGGAGATGCCTCAACAGACTTCGAGTGCAGGTTTGGAGATGTAAATCCCTAATGAAAACCTGGGGATTGTGCGAGATGGAGAAGTGTGTTTGCGAAGCCATACAGATAATGCCACACCTGCTTTTCTGCCCATTGGCTCCCCAGTGTGCCGCAACAGATTTGGCTTCCCCTACACCTAGGGCAGTAGCATGCATAGAATTCTGGGAACTAATTATCTAGTTGGTGCCAGAGACTCGACAAAGAAGATCTCAGCATTCATCATGTCATCATATATACATTTTACTCTGTTTTTTATGTAATAAATGCAATCATTTAACTATATACATTTGATTCATGGCGCTGCTACATTTAAAACAAAAATTACCAAATAGAAAAAAAAAACAATTCTAATTAGGTGTGTTTAATGGCAGAAAACATCAGTTATCTTCAGTATAGTTGTTTGATTTTTTTATTGGTCACTTTTAAAAGCAGCTGTATCTGTAAAGGTACAGAAAATAAACTAAATTATGGATACAAGAGAAAGGTTCAGGAAACAGCATTATTTTTTAAATAATTGCACAGAGTTGTCAGTTTTTGTTAATTGACATTCACGGATTCAATAAGGGAATGCATCACCATGTTTAAATTCATTAAAATAGTAGAATAAACATTAGTGTTGAGATGCATAAAATTATTCCTTAAAGTTATAATGCAATGCAGTCTTTTTCCTGAAAGGACAACTCAATAACACTGACTTATGATGAGACATTCATGATTTGCTGGTGTCCGTTATTAATTAACTTATTTATTCTGCATGTTACCAACTCCAGCTACTAGCAAGTTATTGTCCCATGGTTTTATTTAAAGGTACACCTTGTAAGAAACCAAGTCAAGTAGAGAAATGTTTCAGCTATTGCCTTCAAAGGTTTTTATTTATTAAAAGGAACATAAAACTGCACATTTTTAAAAAAGCAATACTGTGGCTATCGATCGCAATTTTGTGGTAAAGCTGAAGGACACAAAAAGAATCAATTCAATATACTGCAATATGTCCTCGAAGGAAATTTTGTAGTTAGTCCTACCTGAAAAAAACTATACTACAGTTTTGATTGTGACCGTTTTGTGTCCTATAAACTTAACAAATGTTCTGTACACAACTATGCAGACACAAGAATTTGCTGAATTTTCATGTCTGATAAAATAACTTTTTGAATTTTAACTCAATACCCATATTGAAAAACTTTTCATTATTACTAATTTGCTGTCTGTTATTGTAAAGCTGTAATATTTGGTTTATTAAGGGATCATGCCATGCACATTCAACAGAACATCAGCTCTAACTGAAAACACTTTGGCTTCCAATAAGCTTCTTTCTACACAGTAACATCCATTTACTATGAAAGTGTGAAACAGATCTGCATCCTCTTCTTATTACTCTGATTTACTCTACCCATACTATTCATGCAAATGATTGATTTTAAAGTGAATACAGTTCATTTAAAACTACGCTATCAGTCCACTAACAGATACTTACATTTAAGGTCTGATCCATAAGTGTGCCTTATTTTTTTTATGGTCTCAAAAATATTGACTTCTCCAATAGAAAGTTAGCAACCACTGCCAACCCACCAAACCGTCAGTGTGCAACAAGGAAGATTACAACACACAGCAGCAGTACCAGTAACATTAACAGCAGCACAGCGTCACTGCTTTGTAAAAGCTTTGCTGTGTCATTCAATGACCTCCCAACAGCCACCTTACAAAACAATTACAGGCTGATTTTCTTGTCCTTTACCCTCCCTTTCTCACAAGATGCTAAAAGAATGCTGCTTTCAGCCAGTTCTGTTGGAAAAACATTTCTAAACAAGGCAGGGTTTGAAGCGCCCATCTCCTGATTCACATATATAGACATAATCTGCTAAACTTCTGAACAGCACGGTAACTACAATATAGTTAGGGCTGCTGTTTTTCAGGTTTTATAAATTGTATTTTTCAGTGCTTATTTTTAGCTATTTGAGTTTTATGTAAATCGTTTTTTTTCGGGGCTTTCGTTTTTGATATACTGTATGAAATAAGTGTTTTTGGTTACTTTTCAAAATGCTTGAGCGTTTTTTGTTTTTTTTTCTGTCAAAATAGGTATAATAGTAACTCGACAGTACTTGCACACTTAAGTTGTACCTTCTTTCCATTGTTGTCTTCCACAACGAAATCCCTATGGTCACGGGCACATTTTTCTGGAGTTTTTGTGTGTAGGCATTTTTGTACATTTCGCCACAATTCTGTTTTAAATCCTCTGTATCTTAACAGTAATACAGCTTGAAATCCCGCTAACAAGCCTCCATCCTGATTGTAATCTTGTTTTAAATCTTGCAAGCGGAGTCTCCAATAGAAATGCAGGAATGTGCTGTCACTCAGTAGTTGGGGCGGGTTTAAAGTATTGAGAACGAATCAATGCTAGCTGCAAGTCAGGAAGGCGGGACATTGCCCAGCAGCACTGGGAAATGTATTTTTTATGATTTTTGTAGTAGGTTTTATTTTTTAATGGGAATAGGGTAAAGTCAACGTGAATTGATTAACCATTTCCACAGTTTTTCCGGTGTTTATTGGCTATCACACATTTCATTTTTTTTGTATCAGGGGTGTTTTATCGGTTAAAACCAAAAACCAGAAGCCCTAAATATACTTTACAACATTTAATATATCAGCTGCGCTTTTTTTTTTTTTTTTTTTATTAAACAGTGAATTCATCCCATGTTCAAATTTTCCTATCCTGGGAACATGACCACAACAGATACAGACTTGGCCTTACAACTCCTTTAAGGACTGACCCACCCCTCTCCTCAAAATGGATTGTATGCATCACTGTGCTTGGCTAGAGGCCCTAGGGCATTTAAAAGGTTACATTTCTAGACAGCATGTTTACATAAAAACCGAAACAATCAAACAATTTCACAATCTAGTTAATTCTGCAAACACACAGTAAGCACAACATTTACCCAAGACACTAACTCAACAGTATTTCCCTACTGTGTAAACCGTTATCTCGAAATGATGATTTTATGGGTTGCAGGTGCAAGTTCATATGCAGGTACATTCAAAGGCTGGATTAGTCATGGGGACTATAACAATGTTAGTATTGTTTTTTACATAATGAAACAAAGTGTTAAATATGGGCAACTGTTCACGTACCTGCTAAAGCTGTACTATTCTACTGATCAGAAACAGACTCCCCAACTTGTCTACAAAATGAGGGGCAGGGAGTCACAATCACAATCCTGTAGTTTTTATCAAAATCAGAGGATAAAAAAGCAAATACAACTCACATTCAGATTTGGATTGTAAAATGTCAAGATTTGACATTTTATCATATTAAAAAACAACAAGGAAAACAAAAAGCTATCAAAACAACCAATGACAAGGCCTATTATTGAACATACAAACTCTTTCTTTCAAAAGTACAGTATTACTGAAATGACACGTTTTCACATCCACCTAAAAATGCCCATACTGTAAAAACCGTATCACAAACATTTTAAAATGAATTACATACATTTGAAAGAAAAAAATTTATTCATTATTTTGAAGTGCTGCTGTTTGCGCCAAGATCCTCACTATAGGCACTCTGCCAGGTAGAGCATGTAGAGATGGAGGCTTAATGTCATTTTAAACTGGATCCATGTAATGTGAGACCTATCAAACCAAGAAAACACAAGCAGTACTTCCATGACATCACCACATTGACTTGAAAAGATGTCTCAGCTGATAAAGAATGTGAAATAAATACCGCAACCGCCTCTCCACAAATAGTGATGTACCTGACTGTTCGGCTGCAACAAATTAAACAAGCTGTATATAGATTTAAGCAAAGTGGGTATATTTAAGTACATATTACTGAACCAAAACACACAATGTGGCTCTGCTACAGTGTATTTATTTCAACTAATATTCTAGTAAGCTTCGCAACATTTATTGTTACTATACTGAATTTAAAAAGTACAATGGTACAGGGTACATTGCTCTCTGATTAGGCTGTACTGTATTCACTTGTATCTGCATTCTCGTTATAACTAGACTTCTTCATGCTCCTTTACAGGCAGGCACCATATACCCAGTGGTTGTGATACACTCAGTAAACTATGCCAAAGAAGGAAATTAAAAAGTTGTGTGACAATTGGGAAAGCAATAATCTATATACTGTATATGTAAACATACTGCATGTACAACCTTAAAATGTCCACATGCCTGTTTTTTAAAACAGAGCCAATTCCAAATCTCTAGAACCACCACTCTGTAGAGCTAACATTTTCCTATATGGAAGATGCCCACATTATGGTAAACGTGTACTATTAGAGGCTGGCATGGGAACCTGAAAACCTGGGTACCCGTTGGGATTTAAATTACCCGACTCGTATCTCTTTTTACTACCTGGGTATCGATTATTAATTTGAGAATTTAAAGAAAATGTAGAAAATATGACAAATGTAGTTCATACTTTCTCTGGCCGACGTAATAAAGACAATGTTAAAACAAGCATTGTATTAAGCCTTTTCTTAACTGACAGGATATCAGGGTTTTACAGAAAATAACACCACACAGTGGCAAGTACACCTTAATAATAATAACTGCGGGAACTATTCTCAGGAACTAAAATCGGTAAGAAAACACCATAACATCCTGCTGGGTTTATGTCAGCGATAACTCTGTGAACGATTAATAATAACACGTGACTTCCAATAAGGAATTACCAGTGCACACTGCTGGTATGCCCCATGGTGGTCATTTTTATACTGGCCTCATTAAAACAAGTTACACCGAGCTCTGACTTGCTCAGAGACTGCCCAATAGGCAAATTGACAGGCCCTGATTTTTAAATTGCACCTGGGGATTGAACCCACGACCCTCTGGTCAAGAGTGCAGAGCCCTAACCACTACTCCACACTGCTGCCTCTATTCTGATAGGTGTTTTTTATATTAATGTTAAAGCAATACAGAATCCTTTGTTGTGTGTGGAAAAAAAAACAAAAAAAAACATTACTTAGCATTGCTGACTCACTTTTGGCTAAACATCAGCAAAATAAAATCTGTAAATGTAACTGATAAAAATACCCCTTAGATTACAACTCGTTGATTATTGACCCAACACATTCCATGACTAAATATATCAAAACACTGGTGTATATGTTGAAAAAGATATTGCAGGGACTCAGCATAGCGCAGGAGACAAAAAACATCGGAAGTTATATGTTTGTCTAAACACAACAATGTTCCATAACGCTGTGTAGGTCTTTTGGTGAAGAGTGACGTTAGATCTTGTCTAAGGAGTTTCCATTAGATTAAAATGTTAAAACCGCCTTTATTAAGTGGAATGTAATTCCAAACTATAGCATGTACCTATACTTTGTCAATACAAGAAGCTGAAGTATGTATGTATTTATTTATTTATTTTTTAAAATCGCACTACTAAATCTAAAAAGTCTATCTAAATCTTAAAAAAATGCTAAAATAGTTTAAGTAAAAAACAGCAATAAAGAGGGCCCCAATTTGCTTTTATATATGTGCCTCCATTTGCCACCTGTCTTGTCTGTCTGGCAGTCTTGCTTAGGAGCTTAGTTTTCAGTGGAGTTAGAGAGAGTATATTCTCTGAAAACATACGGTTATCCTCCTTGTGATTGCTTTGTCATCGTACTTGACGTTACACCAAGTATGAGCAGGTATAACTCGCAAAGTACTAAAAGCCTAATAGACGGGTAAATGCTTAGGAAATCGCACATAGGGGTATGTCAGCTAATTTAACTAGTCGTGAATACTTGAAATAGACGGACGACTAAATGCCTGGAAGCACCTAAACTTACACGTTGGAAAATCGCACACACAAGTCACCCGTCTAAATGACTAAAAAGGCAGCTTTGCACGTACGTACGAAAATAGGGTCCCTATGTGGGCAAAATGCAACACTACCTGAAATCATGAGTACTTTCAATAAATATTGTATGTACGTTAATGCTAGCTTATGGGCTATGCATTAACTACAGCCTTACATTTTAACTGTAATGTTACCTGGCTTGAGGTCTTAAAATAAAAACGTCCCTTTCCCTATTTTCCCACCTGAAAAAAAATCCAGCCATATTTTTTCAGATGAAACCGTTTCATCATTTAAAAAATGTTAAACACTGATGGACATGCCATGAAATGAAATTTACTGGTTGCATAAGTATTCAGCCCCTTAAGTCAGTACTTGGTAGAACCACCTTTTGCAGCAACTACTGAGTCTTTTTGGATAGGTCTCTACTAGCTTTGCACAGTAGGATGTTGACAGTTTTGCCCATTCTTCAAGGGAAAATTGCTCCAGTTCTGATAAGTTTGTTGTGGATCGTCGATGGACTGCAATCTTCAAGTCTCACCAGAAATTTTCGACTGGATTCAAATTAGGACTTTGACTGGGCCACTCAAGAACATTAATTCTCTTCTTGTTCAACCACACCAGTGTGGCTTTGGCTTTGTGCTTCGGGTTATTGTCCTGCTGAAATGTGAATTTCCTCCCCAGATTCAGAGTCTTGGCTGACTCAAACAGGTGTTCCTCAAGGATTCGCCTGTACTTTGCACCATCCATTCTCCCCTCTATTTTGACAAGCTTCCCAGTCCCTGCTGAAGAAATGCATTCCCAAAACATGATGCTGCCACCACCATGCTTGACAGTTGGGATGGTGTTGACTGGGTGATGTGAAGTATTGGGCTTGTGCCAGACATAACGCTTGGAATTTAGACCAAAAAGTTCAATTTTTGTCTCGTCTGACCACAAAACCTTTTTCACATGTCTGCAGTATCATGTACATGCTTTTTCGCAAACTCCATATGTGCTTTAAGATGAGGCTTTTTGAGTAACGGCTTATTTCTTGCCACCCATCCATGCAGGCCACCTTTGTGTAGGGACTGGCTTATTGTTGATGTGTGAACACTGACTCCCATCTCAGACACAGAACTCTGCAGATCTCTCAAGGTCATTGTTGGCTTCAGAGTGACATCCCGAACCAGTTTCCTGCTTGCCCGGCTGCTCAGTTTGGGAGGGCAGGCTGATCTGGGTAGTGTCTGGGTGGTATGATGCATCTTCCTTTTCTTAATGATGGACTTCACTGTGCTGAGAGGGATAATCAGCGCCTGTGGCAGGGTGACCGATAGTCTGACGTCACGGCAGAAGCAGGAACAAAAACTGACACCAAGGCAAGTACTGCAGTTAACGGCTGTGACGCTTTTATTCAGCAAAAGAAAGATAAATCAAAAGTTTAAACAAAAAACACTCGCTCACAGAGCAAAATAAAAGGGTAAACAAAAACAAATCTCTGACACAAAATAATAAATAATACGATCCCAGGTCAGGCTGGGCAGTTGCTATCACTGTTCCTGGAATCTTTTTAAATCACGTTTCGTTTCTCTCCACTCTCGCTCCTCACTAACACCCACCTGGAGCTAGAGAGCTGCAGCCTTTTTATATCGTGGCCGAGGGGTTTAACTAGCTTGCAATTAATTATTCTATTACCCCTCGGCCACAATCTGCACGAGTTTATTAAATTACTTCTGTGGATGGGACTACCCATCCACGCTACAAAACAAATCGGCTACGCCGTCAAAATACAAAACAATAAAACATACGGCGCTCGCCGTCATGTAAATAATAAATCATAATACAAATACAAAATAACACAGGGGCGGAGGGGGAACCCCCGTTCTAAACTAAAATAATAAATAATAATAAATAAAATAAAAACTAAAACAATGTACAGGGCTGCTCGCCCTGTTACAGCGCCTTTGAAATTTTCTTGTACCCTTCTCCTGCTCTGTGCCTCTCTACCACTTTATCCCTGAATTGTTTCGAAAGCTCCTTGGTCTTCATGGTTGCTTTGTTGGATCACTATGTGAGTTGCAGCTTGACAGTCTTTATATACCTGAGGAAAATTATCTACATGTTAAACCACTTTGAGTACACACAGGCTGAAACCATTTCACTAATTTTGTGACCTTTCAAACAAATCATTTGCACCTGAGCTGATTTATGGCTGCAGTAGCAAAGGGGTTGAATACTTATGCAACTGAGATTAATCGGTTTTTCACTGTAAATCTTACTTATTTACATTCTATATGCATTTTTTAACTTTATCAATATGGAATAGTTTGTGTAGATTCTACATGTAAAGTCTAATTTGAAAATGCCGTGGAGTATGCACAGGTGCCAACAAAATGTGAAAACTTTGCAGGGGGGTGAATACTTCTGCAAACCACTGTATATAACATTTTGAAAACAGCATGTGTCCACATCCCATGAATGTCCTTTACTTGACTAAGACCATGTATACAAGTCTAAATATAATATTTTATGGATTTCTTGTTTCTGCATCTTGTAAAGCGCTTTGTGATGGTAGTCCACTATGAAAGGCGCTATATAAAATAAAGATTGATTGATTGAATGTCTGCTACAGTAGAACTAAGATTGTGTTTAATTTACAATGAAATACTACAGGTTTCATTGCCTGTTCAATCGTATTTAAAGTACATCAAGTTAAAGTCTAATCAAGTTAAACCCTGTTACAATTAGAGTAAACCCAGATTACAGGGCATAGGCTTCAGATGTTGTAGGTTTCCTAAATACACTTTTAGTGTTGGCCTACTCGTACAAGGCACAGGCACTCTGTTATCATTCCCATATATGCTGTAGTTGAACTGTAGATATCTTCTGAGAAACAGACATCCTTATACAAAGAATTCCACAAATCGGGTGCATACCACTAAATAAACGAACAAAAAGCCTATCTTCACTTGGAGCACTAAACTAAACTTTGCACAGGAACCTTAAACTGTAAAACCGGGGAACTACTCTGCTTACCGACTTAAAAACACACTTTCCACAAACACTGATCAAAAAAAGGTTCTTACTACCTGTTCTATCTCTTTCTATGATTACACACACTCCCAACCGGGCTCTTCACTCAGCAGCCCTGAACAGACTGACTGCCTTTCTTTTATATTCTACAGCTGGCTTCAATTTACAATAATCACCAGCTTGCAAACAATTAATCCATTTGAAAACAATTATACACTCCATTGTGGCATTCTGGGGAACGTAGTCCTCAACCAGGACTATTTTCTTTCTCTTTCTCCCCATCCTGCTACAATATATTATTGCAATATATTGCATTTTAGAAACAAATTTTGATCACGCTGATCTGTTTTTTTTCGCTTTGGGCAAAAAATGCAGAAAAATTGCCTACTAAAAAAAACACAAAAAAAACAACACACACTGTATTCCGTAAGAAATGCTGCACTGCTGTTAACTCATGTTTACCTGGTCTCACTCACACAAAAGCCACATCTATCATCTAAGTTAACACAGCATACTCCATGCTTGGCTACATACAAGGCTACATTTTACAAATGCACATGCTCATTTTCATATCAGCTCTTGATTACAGAACACTTTTTTGGCAACAATTGTCTTCCATTTTAAATCGGCTTATCTCTTAAATATCCCATCTGGCTTCCACTTCTGTGTAACATCGAATTCACTATACAATGTTTTACCATATATTTGAATTATTGTATGTTAAAAAGTATTCTGTTTGCATCATTTCACCATACAATGAACACATACTGTTCATCTTGAGAAATGGTAAATTATAATACAATTAATTAGTATTTGGCATCTACCTTTTTTGACTGCTGTGTGTTCCAGTGTGTTTTCTCTACTGCTTGTACAGGTTACAGTTCTTATTCCCAGTAGTTTCCTTGTTTGAGATGGTCTCTTGGTGTGTGTGTAAGCGAGTGCTATTCAATAAAATGTGGTGCTGTTTGCCTTAGGGTAAAAAAATTAATAAATAAAATATCAATTGTTTATGACTCATATTACAAACAGTCTATCAAGGATCAGGTTTACTTCCAAACTTTCATAAAGAGATTACTGTAGGCATATTAAATTGCTGACAGTAGGGTACGAATGCTACATTAAATTTATCAGCTTTGAACCAGAGACATACAGTACCCCCACTCCCAATTAAATAATTATGGGGGACTGTGGCGGAGTGTCCCGCCCGTGTGTATTTTTGTGTTATATGTTGCATGTTGTGTGTTAAATGTTGGTGTATAGACATTGGTACACAGGATATAAACGGGTCTGTGTTTCACGACTGTTAGTAATATAGATTTGTATTTAGGCACGAGGATTGCACATCGCGTCACGTGCAGGTAATATGTGATCACGGATAGAATGCACAAATTAGTTCACATGCAGTTGTACCGAGATTCCAAATTGAATGATTGATTAGCAATCGGGTCTTGGTACAACTGCATAAAAGGAGCAGTTTTCACTCACTCGGGGTTGGGTGTTCGTGTTGTGGAGAACGGGAGAAAGGTAGACCGACGCAGCAGAGTGTAAAGTAGCGCTCTGCCTTGGCACAAACTTTACCCCATCCCGAATGTATTAACTGGACTAAAATGGTATAAGTTGCCGCATTTAAATGCAAAACCCTCAAAATGGGCTACCGGTAGCACAGACTAATCTGAAAAATAGCGCCTCCCCTCCAAATGGGCTGCCTCATTGAACAATAGGTAGGTCATTTGGAGAGGCAATGACCCGTGTTGACTAAGTGTCTTGACTTCATATTATTATTATTATTATTATTATTATTATTATTATTATTATTATTATAACAGATAAAACCATATATACACAATGAAAAGGATATAATGAACCACGTTTATATTCCGACCAATACAAACAACTGTACATAATGAAATAACCGGTATCGAGTTTTAATTTCATTCTCAGGGAGATCAAAAAGGGTAATGCAGACCCTAAATACTCTCCCTTCTTCTCAGTACTCTCCCTGTATTTCTGGGTTGTTCGGGAAGGTTAGGAGCCTGCACTCTCCGTCGTAAGAAATGCCCCTGAAAATTCACAAATTTCATGGAAACTGTGTATTTGACTGCCTACCGTGAAAAATATGCATTTTATTTTCCTTACAGTAATATCATGAAACAAAATGCAAAAATCACACACAAATTGTCAAACAAATTAAAAATTAAACATATCAGGTGCTCATCCATCATATATACAGTGGTGCCACCAAAGTATTGGTACCCTCTTACATGTTTACAGTGTTTGTCCATTAATTCATGGTTATTTTTATTATTTATTTATTTATTTAAAGCGACTACAAGTTTGTAGCCTAGTTTGTAATTTAAGACGGTGCTAATATTTTTGGTCAGCACTATACATATATATCAACCACTGCAATTAATTCTCTCTCTGAGCCTCTCATTGTCTGTCTATTCTTTCTTCTTCCTCTGATGAAAACAATTATTTTTCTTTTCTCTCTTTGTCCCCATCCTTTAGGATGTCTCATGGCTCTTTTCTTTCAGATTGCTTTTTATTATCTGCATAAAAAAACATCGATACTGCTGTTATCATGTGATACATAAACAGTTCAACGCTATAAACTACAGTTTACGTACTGTCTGCCATCAGGGGAATTTAGTACATATATACAGTGTTTGCTCCAGGACTTACAGACTGAGGGTCAATGTGGCCCCCACTCTAAATTTTAGGGGGACATTTTCTTCGGTGAGGGGGTCAATATGTTTGATAATTCAGAACCAACCACCATTTCTTATTTTTGTTTACTGACCTTTTGTTTCTGAAGAACAAAAAATAAAACCTAAAGCTGTAGATACAACCAAGGTGTCCCTAAACCACTCACTGTCACTTTTGGGGAAAATATTGGGAAATGTGTCAGTGACGCTGGTGTATCACTGAGTAGAGGACATTCATTGAACCAGATCACATTAGAACAGGGGTTTTCAATCTTTTTAAGCTGCATACCCCTTTCCAAAAAAAGTAGTCCACCGCATACCCCCATCTGAGATACAGTCATAATAAAATTAAAACAGAAGAAAAGGTTTGTACAATAACATGATACAACAAAACGCACAAGCCTTGGAGTGTGTGATGGATAAAATCATAAAAGTTACAGTATTATAAATGGGAAAAAAATATATTATATTTACTTTTGGATAAAAATTGTACCTCAAACAGGTTTCTAGTTGTTGGAAACATCAACATAATTTTATTGTAACTACTAATTAATTAATCAACGAAGCCTCCGTGCTACACTCATTCTCTCAGAAATGACATAGGACTATTCCATGATAGCAAATGGCAATCATGTATTTTTATTGATAATAAAATTACAGAAAAGGTGGCAAACAAAAGTTCACTATCCATGGCTCTCTACAGCTGACCTCATTACGAAAACATTGTTATTTTTTAATTCTTGGTGACTAAAACGTACAGTAATGATGCTAATTAAAAAACAATAATAAAACGCTTACCTAGTATCAGTGTGATGGATGTCCCTGCTTGATACCACAAAAATCACTGATGATGGCAGGGAAATCGGTTTCGTTTCACAGTCGACATCTTTGGCGTTTTTAATCTCTGACGGTATTTCGTCTTGATCGCCCTTTGCAAGTAATGTACTAGTATTGAGCCAACAATCCATATTTGTTCACTGGATTGAAAATTAAAAATTCTCACACCAGACGTAACGGTGTGAGTGTATGAGTAATATATATATTATATATATATATATATATATATATATATATATAATCCTAAAACAGACTGCAGTAACCGCCCAACTGTTTATATGACATGTAAAACAACAGGGTTTATTTATAACGTACATATTTAATATGTAAATTAACCATGTGTTATCTCAATGCAAGATGTATAACATGTGCTGTATAAAAATCACATACACTTTATATATATATATATATATATATATATATATATATATATATATATATATATATATATATATATATATATATATATAATCATGCCGTTATAGGCCTACTGGCGAAATGGCCAAGAAACAGTTGGTGCTTAACACATACTGAATTATTTTAGCATTTTTTGTCATAGAAAAGACACATTTCACATATTTATAACGTTACCGTAGTCTACTCTTTTTTTTTTTTTTTTTTAATCGATGCGGTTTTCGTTTCACAATTCTACTGCACTTCGTCTATAAACTGTAGCAGTACGCACAAGTTCACATTTCTCCCATTCACTAGCAAATAGATCAGTTAACAGCGGATGAATTTCACAGTATTTAAGCACAAATATTATAGCCTACAGTTCAACAGTCACTACCGAAGCGGATTAATTATTATTCCAGAAGAAATGGTCGGGTGTAACAGGGATACGAGGTTATATTTGCGCCGTGTTGTTAACAAGCCTGATGACGTTGTTGTCCAGGCTTTAATAAAGCCTTTACTGTGAAACTGTCTGTAACCAGGGAGGGTGTGAGCGCATTCTATTGGACTGGGGAATAAAAGCACGGAGTTTAATTATGAAAACGCAAGTGTAAACAAACAAGTAAAAAAGATTAGCATGTCGTCTGATATGTCATGGTAATACAAAATGCATTAATTTACTGCGTATTGGTATTGCGTCTCGTCTGGGAAGGGGGACATACGGGCGCGTTAAGAGAAATTCAGCGGGACATTTTTTATTTCAGGGGGGCACTGGTGCAATGGCGCGGCCTAGCGCCTATATATATATAATATATTATATATATACACACACACATTATATATATATGTGTGTGTGTGTATGTATATATATATATATATATACACACACACACACACACACACACACACACACACACACACACACACCACAGTTAGGGGTATTAATATAATTACAGTTTTTCATATATAAATTATAATTAATTACTTTAAGTCCTGGAGGCATGCCTAACAATTTTTTATTTTTGTATACAGCTTTTACCAACAGTATATTAAGGCAGGGGATCCCAAACTGTGGTCCACAATCCCTGATGGGCCGCGGGAGCAATAACATTCTATGTATTTTTTTTTTTTTCTATTAATAGTGAGAAGCAGGCACCGGCGGCAGCTGTAACTGTAGAAAAAATAAAGTGCATCAAGGCAGTATTGGCGGACTGTCAATCATAGCAGAAATTCACAAATCAGAGCTAACAGATTGCCTACCTGTAGGCGGGATGTAGAGCGAGAGCTCTAACAATAGGGCAGTGTTACGGTCATGTGATCGCTCTGCTGGCAGATGTAAACTGTACGTTCAGTATTAGTAAAGTTTCAATATGTCGAATCCGTTACCAAAGAATATGTTTTGCAAAGTATAAATAACAAAAAAGTCAGCTATAGGAGTTTGAATGCATTTGTACCTTGGGCTCAGTTTTGAGGTGCTGGAATGGGTTTGTTCTTTTGTTGAAACATTTTTAAAAAATCTATTTTGTCTGCTTGTTACTTTTTTTTTTGCAGCCAACACAGACCATTTTAAACGTCTTGTTTCCTGCAGAAGTTTGTTACATTTTTAAAGATTGCTTCAATAGCAAATCGAGTTACAATGTACATTTTTTAAGATTGCTTCAATAGCTAGGCTAAATTTTAAAATGTTTCTGCCTTGTTTTTTGGATGATGTTCTTGATGAACTGTCAATGATAACACATTTTAGGCATTTTACATCAGTAGAATAATTCCAACCAGTGAGCAGCGCGAGCTTATCTACAACCAAGACTGAACGGGAATACAAAAGAGAAGTTAAAACTGCCTTTGCGACTGCAATCTTCTTTCCTGGGCCGGCTCTGTTGGAAGGGAATACAGCAACGAGGAAAGAGACATGCTGGGGGACAGGCTGGCCAACAAACGACCTGGTAAAACCCAGGAACCAATTAATGCAATTGGACGTGGTTAACTGTCCAGTTAGTTTACTTTTTTTTTTTTTTGTTATACAAATCCTGTTTGAACTGTATTTTCTTTATATCTCATCTCGCAACCAGTATTGTATTTTCTTTTGTGAAGTAAGCGAGCAAGTTTATTTCTTTTCCTTTTGTGAAGTTTAATAAACAAAACTTGGATTATATTGGAAACTACTGTCTGCTTCGTCTGTGTGCACCCACACTCTCTCTCTCTCTCTCTCTCTCTCTCTCTCTCTCTCTCTCTCTCTCTCTCTCTCTCTCTCTATATATATGTCAGTTAAGGGGCATTCTGTGAAATTTGTTGTTTTTATTTTAAAAATACTGTGCATTTTCCGGGCCCCTATGACTACTGCCATAATGCTCTTTCCTATCAGCTGCTTTCTGACTTTCTTTGCGCCTAAATAAGACCAATTTGAAAATCGGTCTTATTTGTGGACCCCTTTAGGGCCTTCGCTGCTGTTCTGCCGCTTCATTAATCTATTTTAATATCAAAGAGTTCATTTACAAATGAGCCCCACCTATAGTTGGAGAAGTGGTTAGGGCTCTGGACTCTTGATCAGAGAGTTGTTGGTTCAATCCCAGGTGGGGGACGCTGCTGCTGTACCCTTGAGCAAGGTACTTTACCTAGATTGCTCCAGTAAAAACCCAACTGTATAAATAGGTAACTATGTAAAAATAATGTGATCTCTTGTAACAATTGTAAGTCGCCCTGGATAAGGATGTCTGCTAATAAATAAATAATAATAATAAAATAATAATAATAATAATAATAATACAGTTTGCACATGCACATAATTAAGGCTTGACATGCCTTAAAAATGCATGGCTAATGATCAGCAGAGCGCATTGCACGGCGGAGCACATTTTGGCGGTGCTAACACAGCCTTAACTTGCCAAAAGTGTCATAATACATACAGGGCAATTTTAAGGCCGGCATAAACTTGGTGTTATGGCCTTAACACCGTCGCAAATGCTTGATACGTGTCCCCCTATATTTTTAAAATAGAACATTTTTTGAACACAGAATTCATATTCTGCGAGGGAGTATTATGAGTACCTAAACAAAGCAATGCAGTATACGATAAGCAATTATGTTCCACCGATTTAGACTTATAATAAGAACAAAGGAGTTAATCTGCACACTTTTTATTTCGTATTCTTGCATGTTAGATACTAACAGAAAACACTTCACTTCAACTTGTCTAGAAAACAGTACAAAACTGATCGTATTAATACAGGCTTTAAAAAAAAAAAGCTGACTACATTTTAAAACAACGCAAGTCTGCAAGCTAAACATTCACTTTTAAGGTTAATAAAATGTCATGATGCAACACCAAGAGGACACAATCCAAACAAAAGCATTAGTTTCTGCAACCTCTGCATAGCTCAGATGAATTCGTATTTGCAAACTTCAAAATAAGAAGGTTATAAAGTTTAAATACAAACCCCTTGTTGCTTGGTGAAAAGTGTGAGGCAGTTGCTCAGGGCTGCACAGGTCTCGGTAGAAACTTCAGATAGTTCCTTTAACTTCTGGAGGACTGTAACAGGCAATCCTGGCGGAAATAAGAAGTAAACGTTTTAGTGAGTTATGCGACATAAGGTGTAGGTAATAAACAAGGAGGTTAAAATCAATGTGGGTTATTTTCCAAATTAGGAAGGAAATATAAAAAAAAAACTCATAGTAATGCAAGTCCTCAATAGGAAGATGACATCATGTTTAAAAATGCTCTTAACAATTATGCATTTTGAAAATGTACTGGTTTCACCAAGGTAGTAAAGATAAACATAGCTCCTGTATCCAAAACACTAGTAAAACAAAAGAAACTACAGTATAGTAAGCATGTTCTAGTTTAATACTTCCTCCAAACCAACTACTTCCTCCAAACCATTTCAACTCTGCTGACCCCTGCTTCATACTGTAGTGATTGTTCCAGTTTTCATAAAATACAAGGAAGTAGTAATTTACACTATAGTGCAGGTGCGTAGATCACTGGTCAGTGTGCAATTCTAGTATATGTCTACGAAACATAACATACTGGAGCGATCTGTGCTAAGTGTGTGTGTATATGTGTGTGTGCGTGTGCTGTCCTGTCTTTCCCGCCGTTTGTGTGTCACCCTGCATGAATCTGTGTAAACAGCGTTTTGTGTCTAGGCAGTGCTTGAGTGCTGTCTCGGGTGTCACATGCACAGTGCAGCTGTATGTAGATGGGGGTCTGTGTTTGCTGCACTGTGATTTGTGTTCGGTTCTGCCGGTCAGCTGCTTGCGCAGGACCGAGGGTCTGAGCGATTGGTCAGTGTGTATGTAAATGTGCCCTTGTGTGTGTGAGCCAATAGGGCTTGGGGGGGATCTCTATTTAGGAGATGTCTGTGAGCAGCTCGGGGCTGTGTTGTGGTGTCCTGACATTGAATGAGTCGTCTGAAACGCTACAATACAGCAAATAACACAAAGATCAAACAATTTACTAACTCCACAACCATGCAATATCAAAAAACTAAAATGATTCATGATTCCGAAATCCAGAATTATGTCAAAGTGCAATTCCAATCTTAATAAAAAAAAAAAAAATCTGGAAATATGGGGGAAAAAAATAAATAAAAAAAATAAAAATCAAATGTCATATCAGATTGAATGGTTTGTAAACATGACGTAACATGGATATGTGAAAAAAAGATCTGTATCGCTGCTATATCCAGAGATCAAAAAAGGTGGCAGTAAAATGGTTAATTTGCCATTAGGTTGTGCCTGAAGAGATTTCATAAAACTGAAAATATGAAGTTGCGGTGTCCCCAAGTGGCTCATCTGATAAAAGTACAGCCGCATGATGTGCAGGGTGAGTCATATAGCGCAGATTTGCGTCCTGGTTGTGCAAAGTGGCCTGCCTTTGCTGGCTCTGACACTCCCGTGGGTTAGGCAGGCAAAACCGTCAGCGACTGTTTCTCCTCATCGCGCTACAGCGAACCCTGCTGGCCGGGTGCCCAGTGAGCTCAAAAGCGGATACCTGAAAGGCTGGCCTTTGTTCTCCAGAGGTTGGTAGCTCACCGACATCTGCTCGAGTTCATGGGTGTAAAAGTGGAAGCTGGCTTGGTCGTGGGATCGAAGGAAGCCCACTGACCCTTCAGTTCTCCTGAGCTGTGGGCAATTGCAGTGTTGAGGGGAAAAAATGATTGGACATTCCAAATTGGGGCGAACAAATCGTGGGTAAAATAACTGGGCACACTACATTTATATATATATATATATATATAAAAAAAAAGAAAAAAAAAAGAAAATATGAAGTTGGGAGCGGAACTTAGCTATTGTGGAGGTGGTGATGGCTGTGAGGAATTTGTAAACTCATGCTGCTTCCCTCATGGGCATGCTTAAATATTTTTTATTAAAATACTAAAGTTGTGAGAGACAGTTGGATAAGAACTTGCAAGCTTTGAAACTACAGGCAAGTGTGCAGACTGCTACGCTATGATAGATAGCTTCCTGTTATTTAAGATTTCAGTCTCTATATAGAATTTGATCCTGGATCAGACCATAATCACATCCTCCGTAAACTGACCCTCTATTAGACATTGATTTCAATAGGCCAAGAAAGTACTCAAGAGCAGGCTGCAACTATGATTCTACAGAAATCTTTCTGATTTGGGCACTCTGCCATAATATACAATCTTAGAGGATTGGAGGATTCTCAGAAACCTGTCATCCCAGAACCTGCTTTTAAAAAGGTAAATAGTTACCCTTAATGTCAAATTTGAATATTTACCTGAATCTACAGTAAATGAGAATTGCCATCAGTTCCAGCTCCCCCATGGGCCATGGGCAAAGTGTTTCATGATTGAAGGTGGGTGCTGAGTGGTTTTACTAAGTGATCACTCTTGTTTTTATGTGTAGTATTATAAGATTTCTAATCAAAATCAATAAAACATGGCCCACCTTTTCATATCTGAAAGTATTCCTTAGTATACCCTCTACTTTTCTTTGAGAGAGCCATTACTGCTTAGAGCAACAGCCTCAGAACCTTAAGTGAACTGAAAAGGAATTAAATAAAAAGCTTATCCTTAAATGCTTAGGAAAGAATTACCAGACAGTGTCACTGATGTCAGCACATTATAGTGAACTTCAGCCACAATCTCCTGAAGGTCACACATTTTGTAGATCCAAAATACAGTGCAACATATTTGTACAACTTTACAGCTTCATTGCATTTATATATAGTAGAGAGTACTACAATTTTAATTTATTCTCGTGTATTTGTTTCCATTTTCATCAAAGTGGATCGCTTCTGCATTTTACCCTGTACTGTGCATGTATGTGTTAGTAAAGAAATGACTAGACGAGTGGTGCCCTGTTAAAATAATTAATAATTAGTTTGGGTTTGTACTGCGATTTAGGCTAATTGATGTTAGCCACTTTGACAAGATTTACAAAGGTCCCTAGTTACACGTGCACATGACCTTACCTGTGTGCGTTCCTCATCTGCTGGGTACGAACACATTTATCTAGTGTTAGTGGCAGGAGTGTGGACCAGCTAAAACAATAATATATGCACAGAAACTTGCTAGCCATGCCTGTGTGTACTAGTTTATCTCTTAAAAGGAACCTTATGGTTGCAAAGAAGAGTGTACCCTTATAAAAGCTTACCACTGTATTTTTTGCAGTTTTACCATGATTTTCTCATGATTATGCTGTGTTTGCCATGCTTATTAATATGCTTTACCGCACCTCGCTATTCTTTAAAATGCTTACATATGATTTACCATGCTTTCACTATGGAAACTTTTATAAGGGTAATAACCAAGGGATTTCTGCAGTGGAGCAGAGTTTATGAAACCTATGACTGGTTTAGTAAAGTTTTTGTTTATTATCATACATGCCTGCATGTACAGTATGGACCCCCATATACTTCTCAACCACCCCTCAAAGAAGTCATAGTTTAACAGAAACTGAATCTTACCTCTTGTATTCTTGTTATCTTTCACCATTGAAAGAAAGCTAGAAACTTGCATCTCCAACTTTTGCTGGCATGCTTGAGCTTTCTGTGGAAAACTATTAACCATGAGAAACTTGCAATAGTACAAGTAGTTTATTTTTTGCATTTGTTAATGTATGTGTTATTTTAATCATTTAATCAAAACAATTAATAAGTGAGTTACAATATCACAGACAGAATACACAATCTGCATATAATCAAAGGAATCATTACACAACAATTTTTTCAGATGTTTTTTTTTTATTATTATTTTTTAATTTTTCCCTTGCTGTCAGTAAGTATACCTGTGATGCTTTTATTTATTTATGTATTTTTCAAAACACACAAACTTCCTTAGAAAGCTGCTATAGGCGATGAAAATATGGTTTGGTATATTTTCAATGAACCACAGCAGAAATTGTGTGTTATGTTCCAAACTTACATCTCAGATTTAAAATTATGAAAGTGTCAGGTCATTGTACTGAAAGATAAAAAAATATATAATAAATAATCTATCAATTTCCTAACTAAAAGTTGCTGTATGTCAAAGGAAATGCAAATTAGGCAACATTGATTCTTACCTGTAATGAATCACTCAGCTGCCCTCACAGCACATCTTCCTCTTCCTCCTCGCTCACCTGGTCCTGGGAGCAGTAGTGAGTGCTGTAGGCAGAATGCTCTTCTATTGCTTCCAGCCATTTCTTAAAAGAAGAAAACTAAAAATCAGTCAATCCTGCAAATCATGCTTAAACTGACCGTCCTCATTAGACTGTCAAAACATATCTATCAAGCATGATTAATTTATTTAAAAATAAAAGCTATAATGAAACACAGAGAATAGACACCATGGAACCAGGATTGACTATTGTCATGCTATAACTACTCAACATTAAATCTTTTTGCAGACATTTAAACAGAGCAGACTACACAAAACAGCATTTCAACAATGAGCGGTTGTTCTAGCCCATACACCTAGGAACATTCTAGGGTTAAGAGTAAAAAAAGTCTCAGATTTTCCATTTACTAATCAAAGTTGCAGAGGGGACAGAAATTACCACCACAGTGGTACTTTCTAAAAGCCCCTTACCGGTTAAAATAGGATAAATATAGTATCTCTTTAATAAGATATGGTATAAGGCAAACAAATATTACATGGATTGAGCTTACGTTTGTTGTCAGTGCTGGTGCACCCTTTGGATGCACTTTAAAGTTGTGGATACTATCATCGAAGCACTTAACAGAGAAAAGGGAGGCGTCTCTGGACTTTACCTGGGTAAAAAGAAAAACAATGAATGTAACCATGGTAACAAAAAAATATACCTACAAAATTAGCAGAAAGAGACAGTGTAGACGGCAACTGTACTGATGTAGACAGAAGCATATTGGTTTACTTTTCTAAGGAGTAAGGGAAAAAACAAAGGATGTAGAGAAGGAGAACAGCCCAAAACACGAATAGTTTTACATGTGAAAAATGTGTTTTTTGAATTAATAAACGTACTGTTTTGGATACCAGGACAAAACTCCATCTTGGAGAACCACCCAATACAGCCGCCATCCAAAGAAGCGTGAACTCTAGGACAGAAAGAGACAGATTACATAAAAGGGTGGTTATAGATAATGTCGCTACTTGGGGATTAATAATTCACCGTAGATTTACAAAAAATTACAAAACAAAGATTCCAGGACTATCACCATGAGTGATATAAGGGGCCAGTAGCAGACATTTGTATGTGTTACTGCATTACCGAAGGAGGAAAGATTCATCAGAATGCAACATTTTTAATGTCTCTATACCCAAGAAACTTAAAAGTTGTATGACCTCAATATGGCAGTCATATACTGCAAGGTTATGTCACAGTCACCAACACATTAGGGTGGAGGTTTTGTATAATTCTGCAAATATGAAATCTCTACCTCAAACGGTAATCTAAGATTATTTCTTGCACGATACCCATGATCGAACTTAACCTAGACAATCAAAGAATACAGTTGCATATTGAATATGAATCCAGGTTTTCATTTGGACATGACTTCTTTGAAAAATTACCTTCCAAACAGGTCCTTCAAATTTCTGCAACGTTCAGTTCACACCCTTTAAAATAAAAAAAATGAAAAAAAAGTCACTATATTTTAGCCTATTAATGCTCACTTATTTCTGTGGATTTTGATTGTATTTTCTTCAGTTGGCATAAAAAGACTTAAACAAATTAAAATACTAACCTATGCCATTTTCAGTAGGTTTAGAGAGTCACTCAAGGTGTAATACATGATCAGAAGATACAGTAAACTGGGGCTCCCGAGTGGCGCATCCAGTAAAAGCGCCTCATGTGTGCAGGATGCGCTCTATAGCTTGGGGCCGATTTTTCAAAATTTTGGTAATCCGATTTCCGCGTTTGATCTGGATTATATTTTTCAAAACATCAAAATGTGATTGGGATTTCTGTGATCCGGATTTCGTTTTGGTAATCCGATCACACTTTTAATCACGATTAAATGTTGCAATTGGGTTTTTCAGAATTTAAAAAGAGGAGATCAAGATTACTTTGATCCAAAATACCAGGATTATTGTGGTTTTATGGAGGAGATGGATTTAGCTTTTAAATGATCATAAAACATCAATATTTTGTTTGAATTGTCATAGCAAACACGTTGCATGTCCAAATCGATTGTTAGAATATAATATTTACATATTTAAGTTTTGTATACATGCAAGCAAAAAGGAAAACACATATTTAGTGGTATAGCTTTAATAAAGAAGCACTTCACTTACGCCTCCTTAAAGCTCGTCTGAGAGATGCTGGTCTCCCGACCAACGAGGAAGATGATGAAGATGTCTAAAAACACATATCCTTTTTTCAAAAGTTTTATTTTTATTCAATTTAGATTTAGTTATTTAATTCCTGCTAAGTGGGCATAAATAAAATAACCATTATTTGCATTTGTTATATGTGCACCAACATTAAAAGTGATTTAGATTTTGTTAAGAAAATATATATAAAACAAAATAAAGTTGTGTATTAATCATTATTTCCACGATCTTATTTCTTTTGTTAAATTAGGTTATACCATAACAGTGACATTTTCTGAAAAAACAGATCAAAACGATCCAGATAAAAGTAATCTCGAGCACAAAATATAGGATTACAAAATCCTAAAGTTTTGAAAAACCGGCCCCTGGAGATCACAGGTTCGAATCCAGGCTATGTCACTGTTGACTGTGACCGGGGGTTCCTAGGGGCCGCGCACAATTGGCCGAGTGCCGCCCGAGTAGGGAGGGCTTAGGTCGGCAGGGGAATCCACAGTTCACCGCGCACCAGCGACCCCTGTGGCCAATAAGGTGCTGCAGTTCTGCAGTGGAGCTATCAGATCTGTGTTGTCCACCGGCACTATAGGTCTGGTGGCTTCGCTGTGGATCCGCAGTGCGAAAAATAACAGATTGGCAGGAACATGTTTCGGAGGACGCGTGTTCCAGCCTCCATTTCCTGAGTCGCCAGGGGGATGCAGCGGTGAACCAGGATACAAATAACAATTGGGCATTCCAAATTGGGGAGAAAACCGGGGCAAAAAACCAAGATACAGTAAACAAAACAAGCATTACATAACAGCCATACATACAAAATTACACTTTAGTGGTCACATTCTACTGTGAACCCACCTCAAAAGTGAGCACTTACCATTTTTAGGTTTGACATGTCTCAATTTAAAATGTCCCAATTTTGACATGGAAATTACTTTAACATGAATACATTGCAAATGTATAGGCAACAGTATGATATCCTACGTATGAAACCTGATATTTCTTTACAATAAGGAGTATCTGCACTGACCTTCAGAGGATTGCCCTCAAGTATTTCTTTCATCTCAGCTCCCTTTGCAAGGTCGAGAGCAGTCTGATCTGTCAGTGGATAAAAAATGAAAGATAACCTATTCCACGTACTTAGAAAAGCATAACCGTATCAGTGATCAAACAAAAGAAAAAAGTTAAAATGCTTATTTTCCAAACTGTTAGCTGTTTAAAAGCGTGTAACACTATAGCAGTATGTAACTATTATTAAATGGTCTGTACTTGTGTTAAACAAGTGGGTACTATTTATTTGTTCATGAAGTTCTAGAACCAATATAAGACATGTTGACTGAAATGTTAAAGAAAAAAAAGCCCCTAGCCATTACTCACTGTTTTTGTTTTTGATGCCGGGGTCTGCCCCGCTCAAACATTCTTCTTCATTTATCAAACATTCTTTCTCTAGAATGTCAACGCTCAATACTCTTTGGAAGAAAGTATTAATACATTTTTGAGTGGTGATGATAAAACTGTATGTAGACATTCATGTGGCTTCCATGCAAGTTTTTTTTTTTTTTAACTCGAGACATTTACACGAGAAAAATGTCTTGTGAAAAATGCTTTTCTGGGTTTCCATTTGCTCAGTTTATTTTACTCGAGTAAACCAGGCTTTTCACTCGACGTCATGCAAATGAACGGGAAAGGTGGGGGTTGATATGTAAATTAGCTATGTGTAAAGTACTCGTGGTGTTTTTGAAGATTACTAGTGAAATTTTATGAAAAATGTGGTTTCCATGCGCAGAGACCTGCTACACGACTGAAACAAAGCTGTTGTAATAAAGCAAAATACCTTGTGCCTGGCTAGTTAATAATGTGATTTACTACTCTTGCCCAAATTGTTTTTCAAATGTCATTAGTAGGTGAATACTGTTTCAACTAATGTATCTTACGACTCATTAATTAAAAATAAACTAGGAGGTATAAAATGAAACTGGCCAACAGGTATTGCAGATCACCATGGCTGAAAACCGGCGGAGACGTTATATATATATATATATATATATATATATATATAATAAATTATACAGAAAAAAAATTACACAGAACTGTAAACCCACAAGAGATATACAACATGACAGACCAGACACAGCAAAACACAATAATAATAATAAAAAAACCCCGCCTGCATTATCATTAAGGTGAACTACTCCACTGCTAACCATAAAAATCGCCCATCAGCCACTACTTTCTGCCATCTTGGAATCCACAGCAACAACTGACCTGCTCCCTTGCAATATTTATAGTTAAGGATAAACACGCTCATTGACATTTACACGTGAAATGCGGGTTTCCATGCGAAACTGGCCGTGGATTTCCCGTGAGTTTCGTCATTTACACGAGTAAATGAGATTTAGCCTATCCCTCTCTTTGGCCGTTTTTTTCAGCCACAAACCTGATTTACACGAGTAATTCTCCCAAACGTGCACGCGCATCGCCATTTCACGTGTAAAATGATCCGCATGGAAACCCCATGATTGTCTACGTACATATCAATAACAAGATTTTCAGTGTTCAAAGATATTTCAGTTTCTGAAAACATGAATCTCCAAGCTTTTGTTACAGTATGTGTCTGTCCCGAACCAGGTAAAAAACAGTCACAAATCTATAAATATTTCTCAATATCTGAAATAATCCATAAATGATCCGTATGCATTTCTAATTCAGCTCTGTTGGCTTTTGTTCTCTTTCCAATTTTTTATTCAGTTTCTCACAGTATTTGCTCTTGACTGCCATCTTATGGTTCTTGGTGCACAGTAAATAGGTAAATACAATATGTAGTCCTTAAATGAGTGCCAAGTAAGTTTTTTACATTCATTTTCTCCCCCCTTTAGATCTTTGTATTTTCCTGGTTGCTTGTTTTTGTATACTTCGGTTTAGGAAATACAGGTTTTTCAAATATAACAAAAAATGTAACTGTTGCATCTTGGTATCTAATTAAACTCCTGTGCGGTAGGTTGCATTGGCATGTTGCATTTAGACCACTGAAGTGAACTAGCGCTTCAGCACAGGAAACGATTTAGCATGGTACAAGGAAGTTGGATCAACTTTTACTTCTGTAGCACCGAGTATAAAGTGTGCCCTCTGGAGTACTGATCAAGCCTTCAGCTGGATCTTGGAAACATTCACTGCTTGGGTTTTGCAGGTGAAGAGAGATGATTGGTTAGACAGAAAGAATAGAGGTCATCTCTTGATCTTGAGTCCTGATCTTTATCAGTTTGTGGGTTTTTGCTGGACAGAGAAAGCGCTTTTCCATTTAGATCTCAAACTAACACAAGATTTAAGAAATGCATACAGTACTTGAGCTTACTATGACCTTCCGAAATTATGTACAGTATAGCGAATTATTATTATTATTATTTATTTCTTAGCAGACGCCCTTATCCAGTGCGACTTACAATTGTTGCAAGATATCACATTATTTTTACATACAATTACAATATTTTTTTACACATTTTTTTTACATACAATTACCCATTTATACAGTTGGGTTTTTACTGGAGCAATCTACGTAAAGTACCTTGCTTAAGGGTATAGCAGCAGTGTCACCCACCTGGGATTGAACCCACAACCCTCCGGTCAAGAGTCCAGAGCCCTAACCACTACTCCACACTGCTGCCCCGACGCAACCGAAGGCGACTGATGGTCAGAGCAGCTCTGTGGAGGCCTCAGCCCAGGTCTTTTACGAGCACAGACTGACAGAGGTAGAACACAGTGATTGCATAACCTTATAGAAGTGAACAACAATAAAATAGGACCTTCTGCCACTTAATGGTTTGAGAGAAGAGCGACTAAGAAGGTTGTCATAAGTAGAACCCCAATTCCAGTCATTCATTACAACCCTACAAGAACATTTTTGCAGAGACTCAAGCCTCTTAGTATTGTATTTTTAAAATGGTTCCCAGACAAAACAGTGGTACTCTAAAATAGGTCTTAAACTCTTGTAAAGACGTAAACCAACATTGGAAGGGGCCTCTCTAAAGGAATGAAATATAAACCCCAAAATTCTTCTTGCTTTGCCGCAAACATAATCATCATGGTGTGACCAGAGCAAGTTATCAGATACCCAAACCCCCAGGAGCTTATGAGTGCCTTTCTCAATTGGGACTGTCCCCATTATTTTAAAGTGTAACTAACTTTTGTTTCAACAGCATACAGTACTAACTGTTTTCTTAGTGATGTATCTATCCGTCAATATCAACAGTGATTGCTACCATGGCAAGAGAACTGAAACACACAATGGATACACTTGTTTAATTGACAAATTATTGAATGAATCAGGATGACAATAAAAATACAACAAAATGGTGAAATTAGTAAGTGTTTTTAATATGTACTGTACAAAAAAATGTTTTAAAATGTTTTAAATCTATAAAACTGTTATGAGAAGAAGAATCACACTTTAAAAAGTCTGTCAATGGACAAAAGTAGCAAAGACAAGAAATGGGTGCTGTTTTTTATGGAATATGAGTAATATGCATGGTTTGAGAATAATCCTGCAAGGTCAACCCGGTTTGTACTAGTGTAAAAACTTATCGCTCGAAAGAATACTTAGCCAAGGGCCAAGTATTTAAAACATTCACAACAGTGCTGCAGTTTATACAAGTTAGATACTGCTCCTTACCACTCTATGGACCCTTTTGATAATCTAGCACAGTGGTCATCATAATAATACATACAGTATAAAGATACTGTACTAACATGACATGAGGATCACTCATCTAGCCTTTGCGTATGCAGGCTATTTGGTCACTACCAGAAATAAAAGGATTCAAATATAAATTGTTTTTTAGGACTAACCACCTGTCCAAACAAGTACCTTTAACTTTTTCCACAATAGGTTATTTTAGTAACGTATACAATCTGCTGGGTAAAGCAATAAGGCAGTCATATTCAATTGTGTAACAAAAAGATTCATAGAAACAACATTGTATTGTTTCCTCAGAAACAGGAAACATATATATATATATATATATATATATATATATAGTGCCTTGCAAAATTATTCAGACCCCTGACCAATTCTCTCATATTACTGAATTACAAATGGTACATTGAAATTTCGTTCTGTTTGATATTTTATTTTAAAACACTGAAACTCAAAATCAATTATTGTAAGGTGACATTGGTTTTATGTTGGGAAATATTTTTAAGAAAAATAAAAAACTGAAATATCTTGCTTGCATAAGTATTCAACCCCCACACACTAATATTTGGTAGAGCCACCTTTCGCTGGAATAACAGTTTAAGTCTTTTGGGGTAAGTATGTACCAGCTTTGCACACAGTGTCGGAGTGATTTTGGCCCATTCTTCTTGGCAGATTTGCTCCAGGTTGTTCAGGTTGGTTGGACGACGCTTGTGGACCGCAATTTTCAAATAGTGCCACAGATTCTCAATGGGATTGAGATCAGGACTTTGACTGGGCCACTGTAGGACACTCACCTTTTTGTTCTTGAGCCACTCCAATGTTGCTTTTGGCCTTGTGCATGGGATCATTGTCCTGCTGAAAGGTGAATTTCCTCCCAAGCTTCAATTTTTTAGCAGACTGAAGCAGGTTCTCTTGCATTATTTCCCTGTATTTTGCTCCATCCATTCTTCCTTCAATTTTAACAAGATGCTGCCACCACCATACTTCACTGTAGGGATGGTGTGTCTTGAGGCATGGACAGTGTTAGGTTTGTGCCACACATAGCGCTTTGAGTTTTGGCTAAAAAGCTCTGTCTTGGTCTCATCTGACCACAAAACCTTTTCCCACATCGCAGCTGGGTCACTCTCATGCTTTCTGGCAAACTCCAGATGTGCTTTCAGATGGTACTTTTTGAGTAATGGCTTCTTTCTTGCCACCCTCCCATAGAGGCCAGTGTTATGTAGAGCTCTTGATATGGTTGACTGGTGCACCATTATTCCACTCCCCAGCCACTGAACTCTGTAGCTCCTTCAAAGTGATTGTTGGCCTCTCTGTGGCTTCTCTTACAAGTCTCCTCCTTGTTTGAGCGCTGAGTTTTGAGGGACAGCCTTTTCTTGGCAGTGCCTGGGTGGTGTGATGCAGCTTCCATTTCCTGATTATTGATCCAACTGTGCTCACTGGGATATCCAAACACTTGGATATTATTTTATACCCTTTCCCTAATCTATGCATTTGTATTACTTTATCTCTAACTTCTGTAGAATGCTCTTTGGTCTTCATTTTCCTTCAGATTCACAGCCTGACCAATGATCCCTCAACAGTGGGGTTTTTATCCAGAAAATGTGACAGCAACTTTAATGGTTCACAGGTGGAGGCCAATGGTAAGGTAATTGTGTCCTCCTTAGGGCAATTTCTTTCATCGGTGTAAACTGGGAGCTTCCACAGCACAGGGGTTGAATACTTATGCAAGCAAGATATTTCAGTTTTTTTTATTTTTCTTAAATATTTCCCAACATAAAACCAATGTCACCTTACAATAATTTATTTTGAGTTTCAGTGTTTTAAAATAAAATATCTAACAGAACGAAATTTCAATGTACCGTTTGTAATTCAGTAATATGAGAGAATTGGTCAGGGATCTGAATAATTTTGCAAGTTTGCAAGCACATTAGCAATGTATTTGCTTACGATTGTAAGTCGCCCTGGATAAGGGCGTCTGCTAAGAAATAAATAATAATAATAATAATAATAATAATAATAATAATAATAATAATAATAATACACCTTCCCTTTGCAGTCCGTGCCCACGTAACTGCATGTTTATAATATGTATTGTGATTTGTACACTTCATTTCCATATCATTTTGCATACGCTGAATTTAGTACAGTAACCGATATGAAAAATACTGTTCTGGAACCATTTTGTAATATTCTTGGCGATTGTTTACTTCATAACTTAAGGGGTGCTATCTGGCGCCATTGGGAACCAACACTTTTCTTTAAGGTTTTGCAGAAAAAATTCAGGGCAATTGACGGGAAAAGTATGGTCCTGGGAAAAAAAAAACCCGTGATAGCTCACTCTCTTTTGAACCACCTGGCACACCAGCCAGTCGCAGATAATAAACAACTACAAACTAAAATAGCTTCTCTATTCCAATAACTGTTGGTCATGCATTCGAAAATTATATTATATATATATATATATATAGAGAGAGAGAGAGAGAGAGAGAGAGAGAGAGAGAGAGAGAGAGAGAGAGAGAGAGAGAGAGAGAGAGAGAGAGAGAGAGAGAGATTATTTCAAAATACAAGAAAAACAATAAGAAGACTTACTCCAAATCCATAGATGTCGGTGCTCTCAACAAATGCGTTGTTGTGAATTTCATAACAATCCTGCAGGTTCGTGTTGTACAGGAAAATGTATTGGCAATCTCGTCAGTTTGGCACTATGTTTAGCAAGCAGCGTGGGAGCGCGTAGTTTTTGAATGTGAGAGCTAAGGAGTTCATAGCTCTGTTTTTACACAGAAAGAGAATTCCAATTACCACGGGCCAGCATGTGATTGCATTACGACTCTTCCTGTGTTCATACCATGCCTACGTGCTGCAACTACAGAAATGACAGCATGTTCTGGAACTTCTCCAAAGCGTTGCAGCTGACACCGCTTTGCTCAATTTTCACATTTGTAAACTTTACAGAGTTTAAATACTTTCCTATTTTATTATATATTTTGACAATTAAAATAAACGTGATCCTAAACTACAGCAACACATTAAAAACAAAAACAAAAAAAACAGCTGATGGTAAGTTGGTAATGTGCATGCGCATTAGTACAACCACTGCTAGCTCCTTACCTGTCATTCGGGTAGCGCTAAAGAATTTGTATTATCGGGTGTAATGGCAAAAAGGTACAGAGGTACTGTAGCTTTGGACATTTATGGTAATAAATAAATAACAAACCCTATTGCCCGCTACCATCTGCTGTTTGACACTGCAGTCTATCCAACCTTGCCGAATGTTAGGACTGTGTAATGTGGAGGAGCGGCGACACAATGGTACTCTATTAAAACAATAGTTATGATTTATAAATAGTTGTCGTAAATTATTATTTATTTCTTAGCAGACGCCCGTATTGTGTTTTTGGCAAATATTAATGTATTAACCAGGTTACCCGGTGTAAAAATAAGAACATAAGAATAAGAACATAAGAAAGATTACAAACGAGAGGAGGCCATTCAGTCCATCTTGCTCGTTTGGTTGTTAGTAGCTTATTGATCCCAGAATCTCATCAAGGAGCTTCTTGAAGGATCCCCAGGTGTCAGCTTCAACAACATTACTGGGGAGTTGGTTCCAGACCCTCACAATTCTCTGTGTAAAAAAGTGCCTCCTATTTTCTGTTCTGAATGCCCCTTTATCTAATCTCCATTTGTGACCCCTGGTCCTTGTTTCTTTTTTCAGGTCAAAAAAGTCCCCTGGGTCGACATTGTCTATACCTTTCAGGATTTTGAATGTTTGAATCAGATCGCCGCGTAGTCTTCTTTGTTCAAGACTGAATAGATTCAAATCTTTTAGCCTGTCTGCATACGACATGCCTTTTAAACCCGGGATGATTCTGGTTGCTCTTCTTTGCACTCTTTCTAGAGAAGCAATATCGTTTTTGTAACGAGGTAACCAGAACTGAACACAATATTCTAGGTAAGGTCTTACTAATGCATTGTAAAGTTTTAACATTACTTCCCTTGATTTAAATTCAACACTTCTCACAATATATCCGAGCATCTTGTTGGCCTTTTTTATAGCTTCCCCACATTGTCTAGATGAAGACATTTCTGAGTCAATATAGGTCTTTTTCATAGTTCCCTTCTTCAATTTCAGTATCTCCCATGATATTTATCATGCACATTTTTATTGCCTGCATGCAATACTTTACACTTTTCTCTATTAAATGTCATTTGCCACTCCTCCTATTTTTGTGTCGTCTGCAAATCTAATACATTTAATAGTTGTCTTACCTCAGTTGTTGCCCTTGTTTTGATGTGGTCTCCCTTCTGTTTTTTTTGTTTTCTTCCCCCTTCCTTTCTAGTTTAAATGCTTCTGGACCTCCTCAAGGATCCTTTCTCCGAGTAGATTGGTTCCCTTTCTGTTTAAGTGCAGTCCGTCCTGCCTATATAATTAGTCCTTGTTGTAGAATGTGCTCCAATGTTCAAGAAAGGTGAAGCCTTCCTGTGTGCACCACAATTTCAGCCATGCATTTTGATTTTGTATTTCCAGCTATCCATATGGTCCTTTGCAAGGTTCTGGCAGTATCCCAGAAAATACCACAGTTTTGGTCTTGTCTTTTAATTTCCTTCCTAGCTCTCTGAATTTGTTTTGCAGGGATCTTGGTCTGTTTCTTCCAATGTTTTTTGTATGTATAAAATGAGCAGCTCCATAGGATCCTATAGACTTCTATAGAGAAAACTATAAAATTCTACAGAAATTCTGTCGAAATTCAAGTGAGATGTTCTTTAAAAACTGTAAAGGAAAACTGTAAAACAGAAAAACAGTTTTCCGCAAACCCTTAATAAAAAAATAACTATCTTAAAAAAAAATCATAGCAGTAATACTACTGATTCAATAAACAGGATGTTTTTAATAGTTGGATTCATTTATTAATATTGATTAAAATAAAATAAAAATAAAAAAAAAAAAACTTAAATTGGCATCTGAATAATCATAATAAAAACAAAGATAACAAGAAGTAAAAAAACATAAAGATCATTCTTTCTCCATTTAACCACAGCAAAGCTATAACAGATTAATTAATAATAGTGTTAATAGTGCTTATTAACACACAACCTTAAACAATTTATAACAAACAATATGGCAATAGTATTAACAGTATTACAGTTTATGAATCTTTCTGTTGAGCTGTACTCTTTTGGCGGGTCTTTTTGCGTTTGGTGTTCAGGGTTTGTACTTTGCCAGTACTCTTCTTCATGGTGTAACCTAAGGTTCATAACAATACATATGTTTATACAATATATTAGATTTTTCATGTTGATTTTGGTGGATTACATCTGTATTAGAACCTATACTACATTCATTTATTTATGTCAAGCTAAAGTATAGGTTCTAATACCGATACACTGTATAGTCCGCCAAAATCCATGCTTCTAAACCACATGCATAGTAATCAAAACCAATACTTTTTTGCAGATAAGAAGTCTACTTATGTAAGTTTCTTTAGCACATGTGGCAGTTAAATGTATTGCTATCCTCTGGTTTCATCGACTTACGTTTGTAAACATACAAGAAATTATACTTACGTATTATAGCTTCAATTGTATTTTGGGGTAAAGCAGATCTTTGTTGTTTTGTCACATTTGATGTATTCCACAAAACAGAATAATTTGCGAGAACATTGGGAAAGAAAACAGACAACAAATTCCTTGCCAGTTTTTTTTTTTCATTTGTGGCATTGTTGCATCTATCCAGAATGGCTTTCTCTAGGAGTACACCATCCATTATTGTAACCTGTAGATAATTATTAAAACATGTAAGCAAGAAATTATAATATTTACAATAAATTACACTAGAAGAAAATACATTGAAAATAATTAACCTTGAGCTGAAAAGAAATTAAGCTAAGACTTACTGTACTTAGTGACAGATTTTATGTCAATGTACAAAAAATGTAATCTACACATTTATAAAATATGATTAAAAGTAGATTGTGAGTTGCCAAAATGTCACATTCCCATTCCTTCAAGGACACACAACTCCTATATTCCCTCTTTCCTACATGAACAGTGATATCGGGAACTTAAATAGCCAAGTTTGGGGAAAAAAAGGCCGTCAGATACAGGTTCATTAGAATTTCTTTTTGGGAAAGTAATTATTTAGACAAAAGCATTATTACTATAGTTGTGGACAAAACTGAAATAAACAATTAATTTAAATTAACAATAAGCAATTCACACTTTTCTGTGATGTTCTGTTTTAATATTTTTCCATTGTTAACTTCAGGTAGTTTTTCATCAATCAAAACAATAAAAAGAAAAAAAACATTATTAATGTTTTAAAATCTTAGTAACTGTTTTCTGACTTTGTTGATGTGCTTCTTGTATAACTTCTGACCTGCTGAATATATTTTCAGGTGTTGTAACAGATTTGTTTCCTGACCCATTGTCTGTTGTTTCTGTTTCATATTTTCAGTTATGTTTTTTAAGTCACAAGATCTGTAAAAAATTATATATAGATAATAATGGTAGACTTTTGCAATATAATGTTGTAGTTTCTTTGATAACACAATGTTAAATAAAAAATCGAAATAATGTTCATATAGTTTTAATTAAAATTCTAGGGTGATGCAAAACATTTTGCCATAGCTGTAATATAAATAATCTAATAAGAAAATGCAAGTGATTAGTGTAATAAATACTAGAAAAACTACCACATTCAGTATACTTACAATATCACGCTTAATAAGAAAATATTCCTTCAATATATTTGACTTAACCTGTATGGTAAAAAAGACAATTTCTTACCACCACAGTAGCAACTATTACCTTCTACAGAAAAATCAAATACTTAAAAGATATATGTTTTTCATAAAAAACATACAATTGTACAGGTATTTAAATAGTTAGTACTATGATATCTGTAAATAAAATTATTCTACCTGAGGTGGCTAAAAGTTGGTCAGTTAATGTTTTGTTTTTAACTTTTTATTTGAAATGTGAGAGTCTGTACTTGGCCACAAGCGCTTTTTTGCTTTGGTCAACAAGCAGTGAATCATCCTCACTGTAATCATCTTTACTACTTTCCACCTCTGAATTGTCAGTGTCAGATAATGAATGCCCGTCATTGAAAACCTCCAGGTTTTGTAACTGTTTTTCCTTCAAAATGTTAAAATAAAAACATAAAATTAGTGTTATTTTCAGTCCTGTCACACAAATAGCTCAAATTTCTAAACCTAAGCCTGTTTTGATGTCAAGTTTTATAATTAAAAGAAATATCTTGTGTGATTAACTAATACAAAATTGTCATGCATGCTGTTTAAAGTTCTTCTCTTGCAACTATTGTAATGTGATAAACAAGTTTACATATTGCTTTCTTTAGAGTTACACATTACCATGACACATTTCATCATGGCATGAAGAAAGGGTAAGAAAGAGTGTGATTTAAAATAATTAGGATATCATTTTTTACTTTGCTGAAGTAAACAATAAAATAAACTGATGACATTTTCTTTATAGAATTCTATAGAAAATGTTCATAAGGGTCGTGCTTTATACATTGAAGAGACTAAAGAGTCTTTAATAGAGAAAAGTGTCAGGTACTGCACGCAGGCAATAAAAATGTGCATTATAAATATCATATGGGAGATACTGAAATTGAAGAAGGAATCTATGAAAAAGACCTAGGAGTTTATGTTGACTTGGCATTCAGAACAGAAAATAACACTTTTTTACATAGAGAATTGTGAGGGTCTGGAACCAGCTCCCCAATAATGTTGAAGCTGACACCCTGGAATCCTTCAAGTAGCTGCTTGATGAGATTCTTGGATCAATAAGCTACTAACAAACAAACGAGCAAGGTGGGCCGAATGGCCTCCTCTCGTTTGTAAACTTTCTAATGTTCTTATGTTCTAACACTGCCCTGTACAACACTGTCTGTACAACACTGCCCTGTACAACACTGTCTGTACAACACTGCCCTGTACAACATTGTCTGTACAACACTGCCCTGTACAACACTTTTTCATGTCCCATACAAAACTTTAGTTATGTAATTATAGTACTGTAGCTGGGTCTGTCACAGGTTCTGATTTGCTTTTGTTTGTTAGAAGTACCTCTCCTGATAATCTTCAATAGATTCACAGACTTTTTATGCTTTTCACCTCATGATTAAATCCAGGTCCAATTCAGTGTCCTGTACGACATAGCCTACTACATTTTAAGAAATATTTAATAGTAATGACCACATATTATTTAATGATTAATACCATTCATTTACCTTGGTAATATACTCTGTCTAAAACATTTTTAACATCATTTAAAACCAGTTTTTTGAGATAGAAACCAAAAAGTTGTCTGAATGTTCCGTACGTCACATACGGAATCGTCCACATCCGTCTCGGTCATCTCTGGAATAATTCTTCATTTTAACAGAGGATTTAAATGTATTATGCTCTCCCCTCTGGACTAAAGGGTAAAGCATAGTGTATGTTAATCCCCTATTACAATATAAATTAGAAGGGGAGGGGATGCTCATCAATTGATGTAAACGTAGGGCCGTCTCTCACATTTTAGATATATTTACAGACAGAAATGCACTAAAGAGACTCTGTTAGATGTTTGATTTACATAACCTTGGTACACGAATTGTAATTGTCTTCTTGTATTTACATGTATCATTGTTTTGATAGAGTAAATAGATCCTGTGGTCTTGATGTTTAAACTGAACGATTGATCAGAACACGTGAACCGTCAATTACTCACACATGATATGTAACTGCGTAGTACAGTAACAGCCCACCCCCACACAACAATTTAGTGAATTGAGAACCTGTAAGTTAAAATTAAGTTTTAAAATGTCTGAGCAAAAGCAGCGGATTTTAAACTCATTTCATTTCTAGCGTTAATTCCATTAAAACTAATGATGTTGATGACTATTGGTGTTTCTGTGACTTTCTGATGTCTTTATAAGTGTGTTGGTTGCAGTGCCATTAAATTCCACTAGGTGGAAACATAGTAACATATTTTAGCAGTTTTTTACATCCATTAAATTAGCTTCTTACAGTATAAAAAATGTTAACATCCAGCTGGCTTTTTATTTTTTTTTTTTTTTTTTACAAACGGTCTGGGATATCTTCTCTGTTTTGTGGTTTGGATGTAGAACGTGGTCTGTATCTACTTATAGTTTCACTTTAAATGTATTATTTATAGACAGTTTGTAGCAAGGCGGTAGAGCCCTGCTGTGTAAATGTGTGTGTTTATTTTAGAACAGGGTTTCCCCCTCCGCCCGTGTTATTTTGTATTTTGTGTTTGTTTATGTATTTATTATTTAGATTTGTTGGCGAAGCGTCGTATGTTTTGTTTATGTATTTAGGACGGCGTAGCCGATTTTGTTTAGTAGCGTGGATGGGTAGCCCCATCCACAGTAATTGAAAAACTCGTGCAGAAGGTGGCCATCTCCCGAATTAATTGATTTAATTTTGTTGCTAATCGGGAGATGGTCACCTGAATATAAAAGCCTACAGCTCTCGGCACTCGGGGTGGGTGTATGAGGAGCGAGAGTGGAGACAAAAATGAGTCAGGATCAGAGAAGGCTACAGCTCAGCCTGACCTGTGTTTCGTATATTTTGTGTTCGTGATTTGTTTTATTTACATTTTTATTTTGCTCTGTGAGCAAGTGTTTTTTGTGTTTAAATATTTTATTTATTTTTTGTATTTAAATAAAACGGGAAACGCCGCCTTGAACTTCAGTACTACTGGTGTCAGTTTCCCTTCCTGCTTCTGCCGTGACGTCACCGCCCAGCCATTCCTGTCACACAGTTCAATTAATGTTGTGCTATTGTTATTCCCTTACTGTACAAAGAATGCTGAATCAATAGAATCAGCATACGAGTGAGTTTCTACCTCTGAAAAGGCACCCTAAGAAAACAAATTAAACAGTTTTCACAGAACCTACCTAAGGTACCAGGTACCTTACCTAGGTAACATTGGATGGTCCAGGATTAGTGTTAATTAAGGTTTACCAAACCAGGCATCAGTGGGTTTTTTTGTTACTGAAAATGTACTAGTTCCATTACAATTCCATTACAGGTGGTGTCCAGTGAACATTAACTGTGCCCTATTGTTAATCTATGGATATATCTATGATACATTTTTATATCGTGTTTATAAACCATTAGATTTAAATGTGACATACCCCTTAGAATATGCTATTGAGAATGATTTATTAATAGAAGTGGCGAACAGAATATTTTGAAGGAAGTTCCAGGGCCCACAGCATATGCAAAACGCAACATTGATGAGAGCGGATTGAGTGTTTTTCGCCTATTGATTGACATGCATACGCTTCACCACATACAATGTTGCACTGAAGCAGAAACCCACTGACAACTACAAGATGATCACTGGCCAATGGATGAATCAGAAGCTTTCATTGCACTAGTATATGTCCGTGGAGCATTTGGTGCCAGAAGCCTGGGTTACTGTTGATAGCTGTGCCAAATGCGCAAAGACAGTCTGCGGTAAGTGCACTGCATATTTTGAAAAGCGCAGGATCTGTGTGATTTGTGCCAGCACTTAGACTTAGTAAACTATTGTAAATGAAGCCCATTTATACAGTGCAATTGCCACTCTTTTCTTCAGTGGCACAGGAGTCCGCAAGCAAATCCTTGCTGGCTGCATATCCTCCTATACAAGATCTACTATGATCTGGAATGTTTCCCTGGTGATGCGAAAAGACTCCATCCACTGTTGATTGGTGAAAGAGGGATGCAAAGCAACCTCTTCCCACCAGCATGACGGGCAATTATGTGCCCACACTGCCCTTTCGCCAGCCATTGGGATAGGATACCATGGAATATGGATTTGCTGATAGAGGATGTCTGGAGGTTCATTCACTTGAAACAAAGGCAAAACATCCACTGTTTCCAATGCAGACAGCCTCGGTAGCATACGTGGAAGGTGTCTCACAGATCTCTATAATCCTACGTCTCTGCCGGTTTACAGCCATGGTGATCTGCAATGCCTGGGTTGGACTGCTTCATTTTATATACCTCTGAGTTAATTTTGTAATTGTATATTTCAAATAATGCAACAGGAGATAATTAGTTGCAATTATATTCACGGCCAACGACATGCTATCTCCACCAATGCCATGTGAAAAACAATTTGGGTAAGATCAGTAAAACAAAGTATTAAACAAACAGACACAAGGCACAAGCAACAGCTGTACACAGTTTAATTTTAACAAGATGTCACATGACAACCATGGATTCCATGATGCAAGTTTCTCCAGTACTGTTCTCTGTGCATGTAAACCACCCTTTCTGGCATTTTCCTGCGAAAACAGCATGAGTACTGTACGCATGACTAATCTGCATATTAACTCCTTTCCTCTTCATTTGCATGACGTCGGGTTAACAGCTGATCTTCCTGAGTGCAATAAACTAAGACCACGTAAACCCAGAGAGGGATAGGGTCATTTCGTCTTTGGCTTGAGCAAATTGTCTCGAGTAAGGTTACACACACATGTAAACTCCACCATTGTCATCAACTTTCTCCTTGTATGACAGTTAATTTTGAATTTACAGCTGTGGCAGGGATGTATTGTACCGACATACTTGTTTCTTAACAAGTGGGAATTTTCATCTGAATCATAAAAGATCAATATTCTAACTGTTCTAAAATTTTGTGTCAATTTTATGCCTGTTTATCTCTCTTTTTCTAAGACCAACAGACAAAAAAGTGCACATTTTGTCAGATTATTATAGAGTTTTGCCAATATGTTCAGCTACAAAATCAAATTCCATTAAGACTGTGACCATGTGTGACGGGGTACACCCCACCTGTGTATATTTTGTATTCGTATTTGTTGTATTATTATTTCAAATGTACTGTTTGATGTATTTTTAAAAAAATAGTTTTTTATGGTTTACAGTCTGGATGGGGATAAAATATCCCATCCAGATAAAATCGTGAGAATCCGTGGTCAACAACGAGTGGTTATTGACTGTTGACCACGCATATGAGAAACCCTGTGCCGAATGTGGCAAAGGGAGAAAATAGGTAATTAATAGTGAGTTAATTCCTCTGCCACAATATAAAAACCCTGCAGCTTTGGCTGGACCTGTTTGGAGTGTTCAGGAGTGGAGAACGGGAGTAGAGAGAGGAGGTAAAAGAACAAATATAAAGAAACAATTGCCTCGGGTGCCGGTTCAACACCAGCACGATACTTGTTTTAGTTATTATTTGTTTGTCTATTTGTTTTGGCCACCGTGCCTTTTTGTTCTCTGAAGTGTTTTGTTTTGTTCAACTGTTTTATTTGTTTATTTATTAATAAAACTCGCAGCAGTGCTTATCTCGCAATCCTGTGTGTCAATTCTCTTCCTGTTCTGACGTCGCCACAAAGCCATCTTGCCACACCATGTTATTAGGATTTAGTGTAATTGTCGACTTATATATTTTGTCAGTCCAAGACATATCAAATGTGTCCTGAATTTTGTGGCACTTTACTGTTGAAGGTACTATAGTTGTGACAGTATTTGTCTGTTGTGCATTTTCAAGTACTTTGGCCATAAAATCAGAAACCAAAGTAAGCTTTGAATAAAAAATGTCAGAGTTCAAAGGAAGAGAGTTTTTGTACTTTTTAAAATATTGCCCTATTCTAGTGGCCATTAAGTAGATTTAGATTCCTGAGTCTTGCAGGAGTACATATAAAGCGACTGACACAGCTTTCACAGTCATATCTAATAACTGTCAATTTTAAGAACTTGGCTGTGTTTTT
Source organism: Acipenser ruthenus (assembly GCF_902713425.1). Classification (NCBI taxonomy): domain Eukaryota; kingdom Metazoa; phylum Chordata; class Actinopteri; order Acipenseriformes; family Acipenseridae; genus Acipenser; species Acipenser ruthenus. Next base: position 73,748,418 of record NC_081191.1, on the reverse strand, counting down.
GCTTTGAAGAAAAGTACCTCTGAGAATGTAATTCAGTTCTGCACTTGAGATTGCCTCTACAGTGGAATAGAGAGTAGTGAGGGGAAGTAGCAAGCCTGTGGGAGTTACACCCATCTGACTTCTGCAAATACAGTCACAGACATAAGTATTTGGGCACTTTGAGAAAAAACACAAAGAAAGTGATTTCTATGATTTCTAATTGTTCTATTAAAAGATAAAAATTAGATATTCAGCTTTATAATAAAACAACTAATTATTATGTAACATGCATAAGTTGTGTGTGCTGATGCGCCAGGGAGGCAAAATAAGCTGATCCCTGGAGCCAGCATTACACTTCAGCCATTAACACCAGACAGAAGGATATCTACATCATCATATGGAAGGAAACGTAAATGGATGGAGACGCATATGGATCACATTAGTTTACTGTAAAGCTACGTCTTAGTTGGTGCTTATCTTGGCGAGAGCCGAGTTCAAATCAGCATGAAGTTTTAACATCTACTCTCGTGTAATGGAAATCATACAATAATGAAAAATAACATGCAAAAACTTATTTCATACTTTGACAAAAGTATTTGGGCACCCTTACATTAGTATTTTGTGTGCCCACCCTTTGCTTCCTTTATAGCTTGCAATCTTTTTTTTGTATTTTGAAACCAGTTCCTGGCATCTTTCCAGAGATATTTTTGCCCATTCTTCAACATATACAGCTTTGAGTTCTGCAATCGACTTTGGTTTCCTGTTTGCAACAACAGCCTTCAAGTCAATCCACAACACCTTGATGGGATTCAAATCTGGGGACTGAGACGACCAATCCATAACTGTAATCTTCCTTTTTTTTCAGAAAATCCTTTGTAGACTTTGCAGAATGCTTAGGGTCATTATCCAGGAATACAAATTTCTGTCGAATAAGCCTTCTAGCACTGAGTAACAAATGAAAGTGCAAAATGCCTGAGGAAGAAAAACAAGCCTATGCAATCACAAAACCTCCATCATGTTTAACGCTCGGCATGATTAACTTTTCTTTAAATTCTTCTCCTCTCTTCCTCCAAACATATTGTTGCTTTCTTGGTGAAAATTTATATTTTGGATTCATCTGACCATAGAATTTGGTTTTCGGCCATGGACATTGTTAAGGTATCATTGAATTGTTCGCTCGTGAATTTCTTGACTATCGTCTCTCAATTCTTGTGTCAAATCTTTTGCAGTAATCCGAGGATTTTGCTCAGCTGTTCGAACAATTCTTCCAGATTTTGCAGAAATCTTTCTTGGTCTTCCACACCTGGAGCTGGTTGCAGTAGTTCCTGTTCTCCTGTGTTTTACAATAATAGCCCACACAGTGCTTTTTAGTAAAATCGAGTCTTTCTGCTATTTTTCTGGTACTTTCTTCTTTTTTGTTTAGTTGTATCACTGCTATTTTGACATTGTTGCTGTACTCTTTAGTTTTAACCATTTTTGCTGCTTTTTTAAATTTCAAATTTCCAATTTATTTTTTCAGCACTTGATGATGTATTTATTTATTTTATAATTATCATCATGTGTTGGTTTTCAATCATGATAATTGTCAATAATTAGCAACGAATGGGTTTCATGTGAAATATGTTGATTGCCCAAATACTTTTGTCAAAGTAAATTTAGTTTTTGCATGTTATTTTTCATTTTATGCATGTTATGTAATAATTTGTTGTTTTATTATAAAGCTGAATCTCTACTTTAATGTATATCTTTCAATAGAACAATTAGAATTAAAATTATATATGTGTTTTTTGCAATTTTTTTTTTTTAACTGCCCAAATACTTTTTTCTGCGACTGTATATCTTGTCAGTTGCTGGGGGAAAAGGGCATGTCTGTCTGTTAGTCTCTAGACCAGGAGTTCCCAAAGTCTCACCTGTGGGCCAAATGTGGCCTGTGGATGCACTCTCTGCGGCCCTAATCAAATATTTCCAAGATTTTTCTATATTTTCAATATCGATACAACAGAGCTGCGCTACTGTATCTTTAAGAACATGAAAACAAGAGACAGGTGCAGCCAGGGGCGTCGATCTCAACTGCAAGAGGGGATTCGGTAAGATTGGATTAAAATGATCGCCGAAAAAAGTCAGCTGCATAAATCCCACTCAAGCAGAAACTAGGTAAATTCCTTGAAATCTAATAATACAGTAATAATAACACTGTGGCTATTATTCCCCACAAACTTTGCTTTTGTGACCAGGACAGTGACATTTTGAAATTTACCTGTTTCCAATGAGAAAACTGGCGAATTTGTGTCTTTTCGTTCACATAAAGTCAGAAAAAAACATATGAATCCAAATTAACATGTATTTATACTAAAGTAATACAAAAATGACTACAAAAGATTTAGAAGTGAGTAGTTTTTTGAGATTTACGATTATACTGTAAATCACCTTCACGAATCAGCCCCCAAATGTAGTCTCCCATCATGTTCTCGTTATACTGTCCTTGGTAGCGGCGTTCAAAGTCCAGTATATTTGGATGAAAGTGTGCAAGTCGCAGATCAGAGGAAGCGTCACCAACCTTTTTCCAGCTTCTTCACCCGTCAAGATGGGCTCTGCTTCTGCCACAATGTGACCAGTCTGTTCAAGGCAATCGGAATTGCCTGTAACCAGAATGAGTGGCGCCTCTTCATTGACAGCTCATCCAGGAGCCTCAAAGCCGTGCTGCTCCATAATGGTAACAAGTACCCGTCTCTTCCCCTGGTTCACTCGGTGCACCTCAAAGAGGATTACAGCAGCATCAAGACCTTGCTGGATGCCTTGAAGTATGATGAGTACGGCTGGGAGGTCATAGGAGACTTCAAAATGGTGGCATTCCTGATGGGTCTCCAAGGCGGTTTTACCAAATTTCCCTGCTATCTTTGCCTTTGGGACAGCAGGGACACCAAGGCGCACTACCATAGGCGGGACTGGCCACAGCGGACCTAGTTCTCTGTGGGGAGGAACAATGTCAAGTGGGAGCCACTGGTGGACCCCCGGAAGGTGCTGATGCCACCACTGCACATCAAATTGGGCCTTATGAAACAATTTGTCAGAGCTCTAGATAAGGAGTCGGCAGCCTTCAAGTACCTTCCAGACTTCTTCCATAAGCTGTCTGAGGCAAAGGTCAAAGCCGGTGTCTTCGTCGGACCACAGATAAAGAAGATCCTGGAGTGCAATGAATTCCCCAAGAAGCTCACTAGTAAGGAGAAAGCGGCTTGGAACAGCTTTGTCGCAGTGGTTCGGGACTTCCTGGGCAATCACAAGGCCGAAAACTATGTGGAGCTGGTTGAGACTCTGGTGAAGAACTACGGCACAATGGGCTGTAGGATGTCCCTCAAAGTCCATGTCCTTGATGCTCATCTTGATAAATTCAAGGAGAACATGGGAGCGTACTCGGAGGAGCAAGGCGAGCGCTTCCACCAGGATATACTGGACATTGAACGCCGCTACCAAGGACAGTATAACGAGAACATGATGGGAGACTACATTTGGGGGCTGATTCGTGGAAGTGATTTACAGTATAATCGTAAATCTCGAAAAACTACTCACTTCTAAATCTTTTGTAGTCATTTTTGTATTACTTTAGTATAAATACATGTTAATTTGGATTCATATGTTGTTTTTTTCTGACTTTATGTGAACGAAAAGACACAAATTCGCCCGTTTTCTCATTGGAAATAGGTACATTTCAAAATATCACTGTCCTGGTCACAAAAGCAAAGTTTGTGGGGAATAATAGCCATTTTCTACACTTTTGAGGCATAAGCAATTAGGAAATAACACTTACTACCCAGGAACAAAAATTGTGTTACATAGTGTAATTAGTCGTGGGTTTCATTAACATACACACTATAATAATCACATTAAGCTCTAAAAATAACCTTAATGTGAAAAGCACTTAACCTGGCTTAATGGCCTGAAATACACTGTGTGCTGAAGAATTAATCCAAAAGATTAGTTCAGATATGTAGTTATAATAAAAATAGTTATTCATTCCAGGCAATTGTGCCTACAACATTATTATTTATTTTTATTTATTTCTTAGCAGACACCCTTATCTAGGGCGACTTACAATTGTTACAAAATATCACATTATTTTTTACATACAATTACATTAATATTTTTATTTTTTTACATACAATTACCCATTTATACAGTTGGGTGTTTACTGGAGCAATCTAGGTAAAGTACCTTGCTCAAGGGTACAGCAGCGTCCCAGCCAGGGATTGAACCCATGACCCTCCGGTCAAGAGGCCAGAGCCCTAACCACTACTCCACACTGCTGTACGATGTTGAGTATTGTAAACCATTGATGCATGCAGTCAAAATTAGTCTCAGAACTATTTTTTTTTAATATACGTGCAGAAAATAGTTTCACATACAAGAACAGGACAATGAGCGCATTTTAATGAGCTGTATGTAAAGAACTGGAAGTCTAGACTTAGTGGCAGAGCTTGTTCACCCTTATTGTCAAGAGGCACTGTGGTCCAGTGTTTAAAGGCCAGGGTTTGTAACCAGAAAGTCACTGGTTCAAACCCCACCTCTACCACTGAATGACTTACTGTGTGACCCTGAGCAAGTCATTTAACCACCTTGTGCTCCATCCTATGGATGAGATGTTAAATCAATGTCCTATTGTAAGCAACTCTGCATATAATGCACAGTTCACAGCATACCTCTGTAAAGCGCTTTGTGATGGTGGTCCACTATGAAATGTGCTACATAAATATATTATTATACTAAGCTGACACAGTATTTTAGCCCATCTTGGAACCTATTTTTAATCCCCTCTTCAAATGGAATGTTAATGGTGAAAAAAAATAATCAGTTCTTCAAGGTGGTCCATACAAAGAATTCACAGTGGCGTCTCTCTGCAAAAAAATACATAAGGAAAGCTTCCACTGCCTTTAAAACTAGATTAAAACCACATCTTTATAATCTAGTTTATATAATCTAGGCCTACATGCTGTTACCTAATGTTCTTTTTTTTTTTTTTAGATTACCGGTAGTCCAATTGTTTTCATTGTGATTTTGAGGGCAACAAGTCTGTGCAAGCTATTCAAATCAATTGAAAAGTGCTGCTGGTACTCGGATTAAAATAGTACCCTCCAAATCTCCTGTTCAAATTACTATTCCAAATACGCCTCTGTTTTATTGATTATTTGCTGTGATATATATTGATTAATGTGCACTTCACACCTAGAAATGAAATGACAGACATACAAATGTAGTCCGTTTAAACGATAAAGCTTGTTTTGGTAGTATTGATGTTTTCTCCAGCTTTAAGGAAGTCTTGCAACATTAGTGCTCAATCAATCTAAGGCTGCTACAACAGCACCTTCTCTGCCAACAAGAAAAAAAAAAATACAACTGAACTGCATTACCTGTAACATAGTATAAGATTTAACTGTCAATTCCATACCAATGTTACCATATCCACTAGCAGATTAACTCAACACCTACATTGGTTGTATTAATCTGTAAAATCCTGCATCCAGATAATACTAACAGTAAAAAGAAGACTACAGTACTTTTACGTCAGATTGTTCTTCTACAATGTCAGGGTCATCCCATCTCGAGAGCCAACATTCAGAGAATTGGGTGCAGTCAAGTCACAGATTTTCTTTGATAAATTCATGCAGTATGGTATCCATGACAACTGAAAAAGTCCACAGTTTCAGCTAATTCTCAAGTATAATCTTTCAAAGATTAGATTTCATAAACACAGGCTGATACAACATTGCATCAATGTCATTTTGTGGATTTTGTCAAAATGGGCACATTTCTATTTATGTTTTTGCATTTTACATAGCTAGAATTTGTCTTTAATGTAACTTAATTTAACTACTTGTAGGAGGCATGGTAATATTATGTAGATTTAGCCACTAGCCGGGAACTACACAACATTGGTTCTGTTCTGTTTCCAAAAAGAATATTACCAAAATACAGGCCACAGCAATGACAGTTATTTATTTACTATTTGTAGTCCACTGACAGAGTTAACAGGGCTCGGACATCCATGTCAGGTGTTTCATTAGTAAGCAGTGGTTTCAGAACAGGTGTCATTCTGTTATTGATTAAAGTATTTTTAGATTATTCAGGGAAGTCTGTTATGAATTTCCTATAATTGTACTTTTGACAATCATGATGATGCATTGATGTAGCCATGCCAGTTCCTTGGTTGGCATCTTGAGTTTCATTGGCCCTTGTATTATTTGTTTTAATGTCGGGATTATAGAAGATCAGGAAGTGTATTTCTTTCTCAGTAAAATTCTTCAATTTCTCCCTAGAATTTGACCGATTTTGACCCATGGTATTATGTATATCGAGCCAGGCGGTCCAAACTTGGAACATGCATTTCCAACACCTAAAAAAGTATAGTTCGATGAAAGTATAATGACATCAAAATTCTAGAAAATAATTAGGCTTTACAATGGACTTTCAGCACCAAGGAATGGAAGGTTCTCTTTCTACAATTTTGATGTAATTATACTGTCATCGTACTATGCTTTTCTAGATGTTGGAAATACATGTTCCAATACTAAGACAGAAAAAAAAAACTTCCTTATCTCTTGAACTCCCATTGCAAATATTGTTATTCTGTAGTACATAAGTGTTTCTGTAACCCAGGGTGGATTCTGCTAATTTGAAGCACAATATGTAATAATGTTTTTCATGGGGGACTAAACTTCAACAACAAGTAATGCAAGGGCCAATGGATGAATCAGTTAAAAAAAAAAAAAAAAGTGAAAGGGCACAGAGCTACATCAGTGTTTTTCCACGAACAGTAAGGTCTCTGAATAATCTCAAAACAGGCCAATCTGTTTAAGGTACAATTCTTTTTATAAATATAAATTTAGTCGAGGTGTACACACCTCCAGACTGTGGCTGATAGCCTGCTGAAACCACTAAAAAGCTGCTGAGATTCAATGGAGCTCAATCAATAAAGCCTTATGGTTTGCTCCTTAACATCTTAGCATTAAATGACACTGTTGGAAAGTATCAGTTTTAGTAATAGCCATCCTTTGTTTCAAAATTGAATTGGTTTGGAGTTAAGAATCATATATATCTTTTACCACATGTATTTTGTTTAAACTTGAAATTCATATTGCTGTGAAGCTGTTGATACTAATGGTCACATTCTAAGTGGTTTAAAAAATAAACTTCAATGGAATTTGTAGTAGCAATAGCCCATTGGCACATTAACAAATCCCTTTTGTGCTACCAGAGAATCTTAAAGGAAACATTTAAGAAACAATTACATTTAGCCATCCTCAGAGATGGGAAAAAAGCAAGGAAGTAGAAGGATCCAGTCTCATCTGTTGCAATGTAAACCCAGGGAACCACATAGGTAAGTACATTTAGAATATTTCTGTATATCATTCTAAAATCTTACAGTTGTTGTAAACATCTTTTTTTATGCAAAGTGTGTTTAATTTATAGTTCAGTTCCTTAATACAAAACATCCGAAATACAGTACACCCTCGCTATAATGCCCTTCATTATAACGAACATGGCCCCTGGACCCCAAATCTAAAAAAAACAACTAAAAAACAATATAAACACACACTGTCAACATCCCGGCCTGTACGCACAGGATGCCACCTCCACAGTGAAGTCAACTCTTTTGTCTTAATAAAAAGCGCACGCTGTGTAACTATGCCTCCAAAACGAAAATCATTTTAAGTTACAACAAAGCTCAAAACTATATTGCTCGTTTGAATAAAACAGACATATCTCTTGTGAATATAAGGTTGTCAAAAGGCAATATTCTGTTTTTTGGCTTGTTCAGCAACCATGTGGCAAAGCAATGATTAAAGAAAAAAAAAGTTTTCATGACAGGTTGATTTGGAATAAAAGCTCAGTTTGGGATTCTTGCATGTTTGATTGATTAAGATTTGGGACATTTTTTGCTTTAAAAGTAAGCAAACGTAAACGAGATTAATTAGGCTACAATACGGGCAACAGTGTGGAGTAGTGGTTAGGGCTCTGGACTCTTGACCAGAGGGTTGTGGGTTCAATCCCCAGTGGGGGACACTGCTGTTGTACCCTTGAGCAAGGTACTTTACCTAGATTGTTCCAGTAAAAACCCAACTGTATAAATGGGTAATTGTATGTAAAAATAATGTGATATCTGAATAATGTATAACGTGATATGTTGTAACAATTGTAAGTCGCCCTGGATAAGGGCGTCTGCTAAGAAATAAATAATAATACACAGTGTTGCTATGCAGTTTGCTATAAGCCACCTCCATGCAAAGCTTTTAAAAAAAAAAAAAAAAAAAAAAAAATACAAAACAAACAGTAAATGTACAGTAACCTGCAACTGATGGCTTCTTTCTTAACTCTAGAAGTCCCTGCCTCCCTTGTTCTGCTTTCTTAATATCTCTGTCACGGTACTTTGCGCTCTTTCTTGATATTGCCAACAGCAGATAAGCAGCTCGGTTTGAATATTGCTTCGGCTATTTTTAAGAAACAGCCGGTAAGCACTGCGTTTATGAAGCTTGCTTTGTTTAATTTAAATGCATTTAAAAGCTACAACAACACGCTGCCGATATCTGCAGGCGCATTGCACAAAAAAGCTTTCTCGACCGGTGTATTGAAACGTCACTGCCACACACACACACACACACACACACACACACACACACACACACACACACACACACACACACACACACACACACACACACACACACACACAGCCCGCCTCTTAAAGGGGAACGCACCGAAAGTCCGATTGCTATAACGGTTTCTTTCTGTTTCCATCGCACAAGCTGCATTTGCTGAAATATGTCAATACTCTCGTAGCCTACTTTTAATATGTATTTATTTATTTATTTATTTATTTAGCGCTCCACTTTACAATGAATACATAAATAAATATAACCCTTCTTTACACTTACTTTTTTTTTATCTTTGTCATTGGTCATCGGAGAGCCAGTTGCTTTAGCCTGGATTGTTCTGCCCCCCTTAGCAATAAAATTCAATTTATTGTACACTAGCTTACACAACCATAGTTGAGGTACTCCTTGGTACTGAAGAAAATGTTATAAATTATTATACAAAAATAATAATAATAATAATCTGTATTTAATATGGCAAAATCTATCTTAACAATTTCTGATTGGGCGAGGAAATGTATTTAAATATTTTGCCAAAGTGTCAGCTGACTGAAGAAAGCAGAATATTTAAAATGTATAATTATACCTAAATCAGTTAGTTTAGTTAGTTATTTTTATATCCCCTGTATAGGCATAATGAGGGACAACTAACTGAATATCTAATCAAGTGCTGAACATTGCATACATCTAACTGCATATGGATTTAACTAACTTTAAAAAAATTATACAAAATACTAACATTATTACAGTCATCAACAAAGAATAAACACAAAATCTACATTTTTAAATTACTACATAAATGCAAAATTGAGACAGTTATCAACTACATACAATAAAATTAGTGTAGAGTTCTTTTTATGCAACTTCACGTGCTACTTCAGTGCTGGAAGAGAAACACAATTATAAGACGCTTCTAGAAAGAATTGCCACATCTTGGAAACACACTGAGTAAATTAAATGAAAAAAAAACTCAGGTGACTTCTACTACCGGGTAAGAAACTATTTTGCTAAAGTTAATTCCTGTATAAATAGAGCCCCTAGTTTATTATCCCATCCTACTGACATCTACATCAGGATCATTACCACAGGGTTATTAGAAACTGTTACCAGGGCAAGAGTCAGAGAATGAATTGTAATCCCCAGGCTGATGTCTATGAAAATTACTGGCAGGCATTCACGTATGATCAGAGAACCACCTCCCAAGATGCACACAGTGTCTCCCACGCAACATCTTCAGTCCCTGTTAACTAGCTATCTCTGACCAAGATTCCAAATAGACAAGGCATGGCAGCTATTAATCAAACAGTTTTACTCCTATAATTATGTTTAACAAACATTGAGCATGTACTGTAATGAGGTTGATGAATCTCATAGATGGCATTATTATATCCCTATTATTTCCTGACATTTAAGATCAAGTAGAACAAGGGCAAAAGATAAGAGACGTGCAGCGGATATCGTGAAATGTATCCTAAGCACCTCTATTGTTATGGTGTAGTACCACCTATTAATTTTACTGTGCAGAGCTTATGAGTCATCTACAGCTACTGCATTTTGTTGTAGTATAATTTACATTTTGTGTTGCTATAGAACCCAGAAAGCAATACTCGTACGGATACTCGGGTGATGTCATCAGAAGTGGGTGGAGCTAATACCAGCAGGGTACAGGAAAAACATATTTATCATTGTAGGCTGAATATGTGATTTATTTATTTCTGTTGCCAGTTGTTTATTTGTGGTTCAGTAACTTTATTAGGTGTGTTGTTGCTACTTAAGAAATGTTGGTAATGACGATTTGGAATAAATAGCTCAGAGAATCTAGTTGAGCGCCTTTTTCATGATCAGTCTCAAATTGAATGTCTTCATCGGGACAGTAATGACAAACTGTACTTGCCCAGCCTTGCCCCCATTAAACGTACCCCTGCAGACACTTCAGTATATTGCATTCATCAGTTCAATTTTCTTTTCCTCCCTATTCACACACATTCTCAAATTTCGAAGAAGAAAGACTAGTAATTCCACATGTTTTTCAGTTTCAGTACAACTGGTTCAGTGCATCTGAAAGAAGTGTGTTGATTAATGCTTGCAAAGCCACCTCATGTCTTTGATATAAAGGATGCCACAGGCTTAAATACCTGGTTTGCAGAAAAAACAACAACTTTATTACTGGATAAACAACATGCATCTTATTTCCCTTGCTGCCAATTTAATTTCTAACAAATACAATGATAGTGTGGGGATATTGGGATGAGAGGTCTTGGGGGTTTACGGTTGTCATGGAAACAATGTTGTCACAGTGGCACGTTAGGTTTGCTGGGGAAATGGAATGACCGTTGTAATGACTCTGAAAAAACAAATTATTTTAATTTCTGGTGAGGTGTGTCAGACAAAAGTATTTAAATTAAAAAAAAAAGATTAAAGTCTTATACATATAGACACAATTACATGTAATCCATGCAAAATTACTTTCATAATATTTTTGCCTAAATGCAATACATAATATACTTATCTGGCTTGTGGTGCTTGGGTTGGAAAATGTGCTGCCTGTTTGCAGCCATTTCAATTAACCTAACTGCCTATTAACCTTTAGCTTGGTAAAGGTGTTTAAAGAATAATGCAATAAACAGAGTAGAAGGGAAAACTATTTTATTTTGATACCTCATTGATGATGTCTTAATCAAATCAAAAACACACTCTCCATTTGCTCTCTATCTTAGGACAAGTAGATTACATTCAAGTAGATGATGTCTCCCTCAGCAACCCTGCATGCCAGCATATTCACTATTATCTTATATTGTGCATGTGTATGCATCTCCATTAGGGTGCTTTGTAATTAATCTGATCCCTGGTCCCTCCTGCACCAAGTTCCAGCGGGCTGGGAATTAAATGATACACAAAGGCAATGATAGACTTGTGTGTGGCAGTGTGAAGGCCCCACATCTGTAAACAAATAGGCGTGGGTTTAGGGGAGAAGCCTTTGCTGAGACGATTATTTAAGTACATCAAATGTCATTGAGAAACACTTATCATCAACATTTTTGTCATTCAATTTAAGTTTCTAAATTTTTCTGCAAAGACCATCGTCTTAAAAATATAATAATACAGAAGTATTTCTTTTTGCTGGCATGTGAGATTATCAGATGTATGCCATGTGGAGAAGATAATGAACATATCTAGTAGCACTGATTTGATTTCTTTTTCAGAGCTTAATGTTTGCTTGCAGACAGCAGGAGTCTTTGCAATGCTTTAATGCATGTTTTGTCATTTTTTTTTACACCTTTTGATGTTTTATTTTGCAAAAGCTATTTTAATAAAAAATAACCTGGAATTATTACAAAAAAACAGTGTGTTTGGTGCCTGGTCAAAAAAATATAGCGTTACCCATTCCCACGTATTGCTACAACTGTTTAAATAATGTACCTGTCATTTTTCTTTTCACTGGTGGCATTTACATGCACAAGTCATGACAGTTTTCCTCACAACGTGTTTGCTGTACTTTTCAGGAGATGTGTTACTATGCAGTTCTGATTTTGGAAAAAAATACAGCAGTACCAATGCAGATTACTCAATTCATAGTCATTTAGGGGAGGGGATATTTAAATGTCTGTGTCTGCTTACTAAGTAGGAAAAGAACGACTCTGAATATCATGAGGAGAGCTTCACGTGTTGCCATGAAGATAAAAAAACATTTAAAAAGAGAAATGAATTCATGTGTTGTCGCACACATTCTGAATTACACCGCACATTAACTAGTTGTGTGTCTGGTTACCTTTCCAACACACACACACACACACACACACACACACACACACACACAGGCACACACACAGTTATATAAACTATAATTTCTACTAAGTGCAAGTTTTACTACTTAGAATGTTAGGTTACTTACCGTAACTCTGGTTCCCTGAAAGAGAAGACGACCACCAAAGACATTACGTATGGGATATGCCTGCCCATTGGGTAGGTATCGCTGAGCTCTCTATACCAGAGCTGCCGATAGGCCCCTTCCTAGGATGATGCACTCAGTCCCGCCCACCGAGGGAATAAAACTGTCATCCTGAGGAAGCCTTTTCTCTTTTTCCATCGAACCCGTGATGGTGACTGATGCGACCTCGCAGTTGGAGGTCGTCTTCTCTTTCAGGGAACCAGGGTTACGGTAGGGAACCTAACATTCCCTTTCAATTCGAAGACGACCACCAAAGACATTACATATGGGATAATGTATACCAGAGCCGTCGCAAGCGAGAAGGAACAGCAGTATATGAGGGACACACTAGCACTGTTTAACTCAGGGGTTAGTGGTGTGAACTTACACCCTCAAGGACCCTCGTGCCTAATGAAGGCAGGGCAGGGTCTACCACATTAACCCTTTGCGGTCCTATGTCGGACCAGGTCCGACATTACAATTTTCCCTTTCCGGTCCGATGTCAAAAAGACGTAAAGCACAGGTCTCTAGTCGTTTTTTCTCTCCGGAAAAAGCCAAGAAAACCATTCAATGGCCAATATATTAATTCCATTTCAGATATAGTTATAAGTGTATATAATGCTATATTTTTCAGAACCCCACTACTTACTCTTTAATGACCCTAGAATTTCCAGAAGCTTATATATCAATCCTTCCATAGTATTTTTTTTTTTTCAAAATAATTACACTGCATGTAGGTCACAGTAAAGGTGTAGTTCTGTTTTTCTGTTTAAATAAAATAGACAAAAGGGCATTTGTACGAGTACTTTCAAAAGCTAAGGGTGTATCTATAATAATGTATTAAAGTTTCACACATCAATATCAGCTTCTTTCCTTTTAGATTAGTAAGATTCCTCTGTTTTTAAAGTACAGCCATGAAAGATTTGAAACCAGGGTTAAGATTAATGCCCTGTGAAAATCGCGATTTCACAGGTTGCGCAGAAATCGTGAATTTAGCCCAATACTGCAATTTTTATAGTATTCTTAAGAAATAAAAATGATTTCATAATTATTTGTATTAATTATAGCAGCTCCTTTTGGATTATATATGCATGCTCTGGGCTTGAGTGAAATGACTTAAAGCAACCCGATAGACCTAAAGTATTCAATTAGAGTCATAAAATGTAATAGATCTAAAGTATTCAATTAGAGTCATAAAATGTAAGTATAGAGTCAGACGGACTTAAGCAAAAGCTTCCATGCTGTATGTTTTGCTGAGTATACTGTGAGGACCTTCTTACAGGATTGTGAGGATGATGGAGAGACGGCAGCAGGGGGACAGCTACTCCATCTACTGCAGGTACAGGAGGGATTTGCTGCTAATTCAGCTACTGTCAAAAACTAATCTCTATGACTCAAACATATTCTTTTATTTGGACTTGGAAGCAAGTGCCCTCGATGTAAGTGTATATATCTAGACAAAGGAAGTGTAAATTAAGTTGGTGCTTCCATAAAACATTGACTTGGAAAACATTACTTCCATAGATGGCACAATAGATACATGTATTGATCCTAGTTTCAAATCCCAAGATTAGTCTGCTGTGACAACCTCCTACATTTCACATGGAGTAGGTGTAGATATCCATAGCTTGGTCCCTGATCAACTAGGTGAACATAATAGGTGCATAGGTTTAGCACTTTTCAGAACTATCCTTTGTCTGTTCACAGGAAGAGGTAATGGGTAGAAAAACTCCAAATAGCTCAACTTTTTCACTGCCAGTGTAAATTTACAGTATGCCCCCTGGTGTGCTGCAATTGGAGTTGGAGTGAAGAGCTTTGAGAATGTAGCCCAATGAGAATAAACACAACTTATCCTCATTCCTAAGCCAAACGGTTTTCAGTTGCCAAGTGCAAGTCAGCATGGTCCTGAAAAGAAAATAACATAACAAAAAATGGCTTTACTGCACATTCAAATAAACTCTGTATATTTGCTTACAGGTGTATGTGCTTCTACTAATCAAACGTATCAAAGAGAGCCTGTTTGTAACTAACCCACTCCAGGAGACAGTAAGAGAAGCCCTCTTAACTGACAAATGGCGTGATATGCTGATTTCTTATTATTGTTGTAAGTGTGCTTGGGTTGATGAACGTTATATTCCAGTGTTGGAAGTGTAATCCTTTGAATATTTCTTATTTACAAGGGTCCTATTCCAATGACTAATGTATGTTAGGAAACTAGAAAACATATTCTATTGGGACCAGGTAGTGTTCATGTTAATTGATAATCCAGTTGATTGACTCTGTGCTGTATTCTGAATTGGTTCCTAATGTTTCCTTCTTGTTATGCTCCCACTGATAATGAGATCTTATGGTGAAACTAGATAGATATTAAGGGTATTCTAGTATTAGTTTCTGTTTAACCCCTAGACATTTAAATATGTCTACACATTTAAACTTTTAACATAGTGTTTTATTTTTGATTTCTGCAGTACTGAAATGTAATACAAACTATTTATAAATACTTGTCAGAGGAAATATAATTACGGCTGGTTTCATAATGTACCTGAGGTAGTTTAGTGCTATTTAAACCAGCTGGTAAGGTAAATATTACAAGATTGGAGTTAATTGTGGTATGTCAAGCATGCGTCATGTGACATTGTATTTCTGAGTTGGAAATGTCATCCTTGCAATATTTCTTATTTCTAGGGTTTAAGCAGTTTTACAAGGACAGCAACATTGTGTCTGGCAGTCAGAAATGTAAAATGACAGTTTGATCGTCAGGAAGTGTTCAAGTTCCAGTTAATAATAATGTTAGGAATAAGGTTTGAGTTCAGGTACTATTTCATTGGCTTCTGGTCTGAGGCTTGTATGACTACCAGTCATATACAGTATACCCACAGGCTTTTTGTTCGTAGACATTTCTTGCTGATAATTATCTGAGTAGGTTTATTTAAAGGGATATCTGAATTCTGAAGTGTTGTTTTTGAAAAACTAGTATTGAGCTAAAATGTGGAACTCACATTTTTAACACAGTCACTATATCAGGGCTCTAAATTGGCAACAATGGCCTTCAGTTCAATGAATTTTTAGAGGGCACCAAGGCCACTAAACTTAAGTCAAGGCCAAGGTGTAGGATTCATATATAAAGCTAATTATTGACCACAGAAAGAAACAACAGTTTTACTTAATAATAACAATTTATTGCTTCAGAAAAATCTTTTTTTTTTTTTTTTTGTCAACCAGCCAAAACATTTGCATCACCTAAAATTTTAGGATCGAGACAGATTTAAAAAAAAATAAAAATATCTGACAAAATTTAGATCTTTGATCTTTTATTTAACATCATGTAATCAAAGAAACTACAAAATTACATCTCAAAAGTAGATTTCGAAATGTCACATTTTTCCATGTCAGTTTTTTCGTTAAGTACTATGGAAAACTTTAAAGCGGTATGTAATTCAATATGTTAACATAACATTATTCAGCAGGTTTCATTCGACTTTATGAAGCAAAATTAATTCATTCTATAGGTTGAAGTCAAACTTTGGCCAGAGCTGTAGATTCGAACCTGAGCTGAAGCCAGGCATTAGTTCCCCTGCTGATGCAACATCCACGCAAATCACTTAATCATGTTATTGTTTGGGATGCATGCATCTCTAGTTGCTGTATCTGAAAGGGCACTGCAGCCAAAAGGGCCGTTAATAGACGTATATTTTGAGGGGCATTACAGCAATTGCCGCATGGCTGGCGTTAATTTCAAGCTCTGCTATAGTGCTGCTTTACTGAGTAATGTACTGCTTCACACGCCCCGCATCTCAGGCGTTTTTTTTGCCTCCTATATTTCAGAGGAAATTGTCCATCCTGTCTGTTTTTCAGTTTTATTGAGGAGGTTGTTTTCATTGTGGGGATGTGAACATGTCATGTCTTAAGCGTAAAATGGCTCCAGTCGTGTTAGATTGGAGCCATTGACTGTCACTCGATGACATATAATGCACGCAGGCACGCATGCACGGACGTACGCACACACAAACACACAAACACACACACACACACACACACACACACACACACACACACACACACACTCACACAAATGTTACAGGCTTACCATGAACTCCAAAAGTATTTTTTATTCAGCTATGTTCAGTTCAAATCCATCCAATGTGTGCCTAAGTTATTACAAAAATATATCTGACCATAACTACAAAATGCCAAATATTTAATCTGTTTATTTAATTTTGGTATTGCAATGTGTGCCAAGCTGCATTGTTTGCTTCCCTTTAGCTAAAAATGTTGAGAGGAAAAATTCAAGGAATATTTTCTAAAAAAAAACAAAATACCTTTTGAAAATATTGCTTATTGAGATAAACTAAATACAACTAAACCAAAAGATCTTCAACAGAAGAAAATGGGTGATAGTGCTGCTAAGGATAATACCAGGTAGAACAATGGATTTCAAACTTTGATTGGCACTCCTTTAAATAAAATGCGTTTAATGAATGCTGCATGTAATTTTGTTAGGATGACACTGTAGCTGAAGCAATGATAAGACTTGCCAACAGAACGCAGAGACCCCAGGGATGAGGAGTTGGGGTTTCCATACAGTAGCTACAGGTCTTTACATTTTTGGAAATCAGATCTATCATCCAACTAGATGCATCTGGTAAAGTGTGTCTACACCAAAAATATTCACTGTAAATACTAAATGAATACATTTAATTGCTTGTGATTCTGACCTTTAACAAACTACTGTACTGTAACCACACTGTCTATGCCACTGCTGTGTGCTCTGATGTAGTTTTACTCTAACAGCAGTACAGGGTTCACAGGGTTCACAGATAAGTCCTGGCAAAGTTTCCTGCAGATCAAACAAACATTCCCCATAATCATCACTTCAGGGCACTTGGTCTGAACAGCAGGAGAAGAGTTCTCAATTGAGAAGTGTAGATAACTTCTCAATTGATTTGCAATCCTGTCCAAGCTCTTTTTCAGCAGAGAATATTACAGTACTGTTGCACATTTACTCTATGTGAAAGAATGTTATAAAAAAAAAAGGTTCTGTTTAAAAGACAGCGTGCCAAGCTTAGCATGAGGGAAGTTCATCCAAGCAACTAGAATGTGTTAAAAAGCAATACTTTTTTTAAATCAATGCTGCTCATTGCGAAAGCAGTGAGAAATGTTAATAGAACCCTGGTATAACCTCAGACTAATACCCCAGGGAAGGAATTATGCTAAGTCCTGCACATTGTGTCATACGGTATGTAAAGTGTTTAACAAGTAACTTGCATGAGAAGTGTTCCAGTAATGGCATTTACACATTAATTAGTACCCCAGGTTGAGAAGAGACAGATCAGTGAATTTGAAATTGCTCAATTAAAAAGAAAAAAACACTTCCTATAACATCCATACCTAGAGGGATTAGTATGATTGGAAAAAAAAAAAACAGGTCTTTAATTTTGAATTGAATTCTGAATCCATTTATCGTGCAAAAAATATTAAGCACCCTATTGCTGTCTTAAAAACAGATTTGTTTCTAATGAGGTGTTGTTTCTGAAAAAAATAACACCTGTGGGTATTAGAGAAACAAATTGTATTACCAGACTCCCTTGCTTCTATTTCTGTGCATAGTTTATTTAAATCTGATGTGCTTTGCTTTTGGCCAGCAGAAGAGAGCTTCTTTATAGGGCAAGCACTGAGGCAATAATGTGGCCATTATTATGGAAATTAGAAATTCAGAATGTAATCCAGCAGAGCAAGCGCATTCTATCTGTCATAAACCCTTTGCTAACGAGCCAATTACTTTTCTATGTATGTTTCCTTCAATGGCAGACACTTCACCTGAGCTCAAACGTAGTACCTCTTTTTTCATATAATATTTTGTTATCCAATCTTATCCAATGTAGTGTTCAGAAAGAAGTCATATTGATAAAATGAGGGAAGATTCATATGCAGATTCATATGCAGATAATCTGACTACACAGATTATTCCCTGACTAACTCGCAGGACGGCTAAACCGTTTCCCCGCCAAACACAATAAACGAAAACCACCCAGGTTTCATACAGCACACTCTTCACCTCACGACTGCCAGGAAGCAGAGCACCTCTTCTGCCTCCTTCTCCACCGCAGCCCTGAGCAGACTGACTGTCCTCCTTAAATACCCTGCGCCTGATTTTAATTTAACAATAACTACCAGGTGCAGGGGTTAATTAATAATAAAACAATTAACTACACAAATGTGCATTCCACACATGTTTTCCTCCAGGGAGACTTTAACCCCCTCCCTGCTGTCTTACATATCCCCCCTTGTCTTTTCAAGACAACGGCCATTCGACGGCCACCTCCTCCCCTAAAACACAACCACCCACCCTCAAGTCCATCAATGTCCCTTTTCGCCCTCTTCCACGGGCAGACTTGAGGGTGGGTCGGTCCACGTTCCTGCCCCGCCAGGTAGGGACCGCGCACCTGCGACGAGGGACCCCACCGGTTTGTCAGGGGCGACCGGAGCGACAACCGGGGCACTGGAGGTTGCAGCAGCGGGCAGAGGTCTGCAGCTGGGGCCCGGTGCAGTGACGTCCAGTCACCCAGGGGGAGCGAAGTAGTGACCAGGGGGAGCTCAAGCGACGTCTGGGAACAGCGCAGCGACGTCTTGGTGCTTGGGAGGAGCGAAGCAGGGAACCAGGTGGAGAACTGTGACCGGTTCTGCAAACTCCTGAGCTCCAGGTCAAGCGCCGGGAGGTCCAAGCAAACCGGAAGGGTGTCCAGGAGCAAGGGGCGAGGGACCGCACGCAGCGGCGCCGGACTGGACCGCAGGGGTGGTGGTCGGGGCTGTGGTGATGACGGGCTCTTCACCTCCTCCCCCTCTGGCTCGGGTGGCGGCAGCTCCTCCCCCTCTGGCTCGGGTGGCGGCAGCTCCACCCCCTCTGGCTCTCAGAACGGCAGCTCCACCCCTTCTGGCTCTCGGGACGGCAGCTCCACCCTCTCTGGCTCTCGGGACGGCAGCTCCACCCCCTCTGGCTCTCGGCAGCTCCACCCCCTCTGGCACTCGGGACTGCAGCTCCACCCCCTCTGGCTCTCAGAACGGCAGCTCCACCCCTTCTGGCTCTCGGGACGGCAGCTCCACCCTCTCTGGCTCTCGGGACGGCAGCTCCACCCCCTCTGGCTCTCGGCAGCTCCACCCCCTCTGGCACTCGGGACTGCAGCTCCACGCCCTCTCGCTCGGGTGCTGGCCACACCATTTTCTCCAGCACCTGGTGCAGCACCAGCTCCAGCTGTGACACGGGGAAATCCAGTTCCCGTGTAGGCAACCCCAACTCTTGCCTCCATTTCTGGTTGCACTCCCACTGCTCGCGATTCGCCTCCCGCATCTCCACCGTGGACTTTTCCAAAGTCCTTATCATTTCCGCAATATCAATTTTTTTTCTTTTTTTTTCTTCTTGGGTCGTAGGGGCGCCCACACTTTCTGGCACCAAATGTAACATGAATCGCACCACTCACGGTTCTTGCCCCTTTAAAACCATGACCCAACACACAGAAATTAGAGGTTCAGCGCTACACGCACTTTTAATAAAACAAACAAAACACAAAATAAACACCTAACTCCGATTTTGGAGCGCTGACTATACAGTTAAAAAATATTTGTGTACATAAATAAATATACACAGATTTCATTAAATGTGATTCATTCTTTTTATTGTTGCAAAAGTGAATAGTGTATTTTCTGACTGAACCAGATCCCCAAATTATAGAGCTTATTAATTCAGTTGGTTATGTTTGTAGCTGAAAAATATAATGTGCTAATGTACTGCATAACAGTAAAAGTGTAACATGTTTTGTTTGTGCTAAGGATACAGCTGCCCTCTACTGGGGTCATGGGATTTAAGATTGAAAACTACTTTTAAAATCGGCTCTAATGCAGCTCTAAATTGGGAGTATTGGTGAAGGAAGTATGAGGCTAGCCTCCCTATTTTTACTTTATTATTATTATTATTACTTATTTCTTAGCAGACGGCCTTATCCAGGGCGACTTACAATCGTAAGCAAATACATTTCAAGTATCACAGTACAAGTAATAATACAATTAAGAGCAAGATAAATACAATGACTTTGGTTCAAGCAAGTACAAGTGTGACAAAATACAATTCAGTAATACAGTAGATAACAGTGTCAGTGATAGTTACATCAGGATATACAGAATAGTACAGATTAAACACTTGGCAGATTACAGTATTCTGAAGTACAGGATTAAATGCAGTAAAATAGGGGGCAGATAAGAGCAAGTAAAGCACATTTAAGGAAGGGTGGTAAGTGTCCCAGGGGAAAAACAGAGGAGTTCTACAGGTGCTGTCTGAAGAGGTCAGTCTTGAGGAGGCGCCGGAATGTGGTCAGGGACTGGCTTATGTTTTTCAGCAACAATAAAAGCGGATCAAGCATGCATCAAAAACACAAGCCAAGTTAGTAGAAACAATTGGGGCAACCTTGACCCCCACTGCGTTTACAGTTGTGCCTATTTGCTTTGTGCTGGCCAAGGTTGCTCCAATTGTTTCTTCTAACTTAGCTTGTGTTTTTGATATCTCCACTTTAATTGGCTGGGCACTTTTGGTAACTTGAAGTTAAACTGGGGTAGTCTGACCTCAAAGGTTCATATAAGTACCCTTCTATTTTACTTTTTTCATCCATAATAATTGGATAATGCCGTCGTAAGTTATTTTGTTATTTTGTTATTTTGTATCATAAATTGGCCGAACATGGGCTTTAAATTTTGCCGGAAGTTTTCAGCTACATGTTTTCTATTAAAGGGATTCTATTTTCACTACCACTACAGGTACCCTTTAATGCTACAATCATAATTTAAAATGCTGTTATATAGTAATGCAGAGATTTAAAAACTTACCTCAGCTGTGGGTGTGTTTATACTCAATCTGGACTTATATATGAATAAGGGTTTCAGTTTTCGGTAAAAAAAAAATATATATATTTGTACTCATTAATACCTGCCGAAATCCAGGTTCAAGTTCCCACTTCCCAACACACCCTTGTGAGAAAGAAAGAATTTGTGCGAGAATGCTTCCTGCGTATTTATTTCAGTTACTTTATGCTTACTTACTTACTTTTGCTGCTGTTAGACACACACAATCAAAAATGGGGAGAAAGAGAAAATCTATTGATAAAAATGCAAAATAGTTTCCAGAATTTGCAGTGGAAATGGTGAATGACAAAAGGGAATGTAGAAGCTGCAGAGTATCCGTGGACGTTTTGGGTAAATCTTGAAAGAGAATACAAGTGCACTTAAACCCACTTTGGCTCAGTGTTAATAATTGCTGAATGTTTATTTTTTCATAAAATGAATGCCACAGGCCTCACAGCTCTTATATTGGGTTTAATACGATCAAGAATCTTTATGCCAGCTATTTCTAAAGCATCAGATAATCCAATGACTCAGTATTGTTACACTGTCTTGTGGAGAGGTAAAAAAAGCATTGACTTTGAAAGAGTTATGTGACTGAGTTGCCAATAATTTCTGATTTTATTCATGTATTCATTCCTGCATATTTGCAATATTTTAAAATCCTCTGCTACCCTTTTAAATTTCACAAACTTGCAAATGTATAAAAAATACTCACAAAAGCAGATCTGCATAAATGTTCCATACATTCTTAAAGATATTTGAATATCTGACCCAAGGTTCTTCCACCTACTGACGTCATGCTTATAATCTTAAATTGTAAGATTTTGTTTTGCATGGAATGTTAGTGTCTGTTGTGGTTTTAAAATATATTAATATATTGTAAGCTTGATTGTTATTCAGGGGGTAGATCCTGGGATCCACACCTCCTCAAAAACCTTACCCTCTGTGAATTTGTCCTCTCTTTCTCCATCTTCAGGGACATCCTTGGTGAAGTTTAACACCATCACTAGCAAGAATTGGACTTTTGTCATCGTCAACCTTTCTATCATATAAGGTGGCACTATCTTCTTAGACTACCACAAAGCTTTCTCCTCCACAGCAGCTTCCCATCTTGCTCTCAAACACCCTCATTGATTGGTCCCAGCCGGATCCCAATCAATTCAACTGGTTCTTCAGTGACTTGCAGGCCAATACATGCAGTGTCTCCACTCTCCTCTGACCTGCCCACCACTCCTCCACCACCCCCGATATCCTCCACCCAGAAAGACATCCAATCTGGAAAACAACTCTGCAACCTCAGTTCCTCTTTCTACTCAAAATTCTGCCACATTCTTCACATTTGCACTTTCTGTGGTGATGCTCACTCCCGCTCCTCTCTTTCAAATTACATTAATCTATACTTCCCATCAAAATCTCCCTCCTCTCCAAAGAACTTCCTGATAGATAGAGAATATGTCGTCTACTTGATTTCTGGACTTTCCCATGGGTCTGCTCTCAAAGAACCCAAAACTGTCAATTGCATACTGTAGTTTCTCTATGGGGCCCCTCCTGGCAGAATATATTCTATTTTAAGCTATAATCCAATTCTATAATCATAACAAGGGAGCGTTTTCCTCCCATCATTCTTCCCTCATCTCCTTCCAGATAGGGGCAGCAAGTAAAGTAAACATCAGCCAACACCTTATTAAGAAATCAGGCCACTGGTCTTCCTCAGCTATGGAAACCTACATCCGCTCCTCTCTTCCTGTCATTTTGCTTTCTCAGCTAAATATTTCTAGTATACCAGGAGTGAAGGCCATTTCTCCTCCGAGACCAAAAGATGATTCCTCCCAAGGGGTGGAGGGGCAAGATATAGTTTAAAATTAATATTTAAAAATGTAACAAAAATCCTTTACACCTAACTTTTTCTTGGGTTTTTTGCTTTGGTCAGGAAGCCAGGGACAAAAGAAGCTTGGAGGCTGGGCAACGACCACCTCACCTCAGTCATGGGTGGTTCTCAGTGAGCCAGAGCGGGGGCCCCAGGCCAAGTAATCTGAGGAGAAATAAAAAAGAGTTTTCCAATAATAAGACCATAAACAGAATGAGATTTGACCTCTTGAGGTCAAATAAGTAAATAACAAAATAAATAAATCAAATAGTAAATAAATAAATAAATACTTAAATAAATACATACAATATAAAAAAATCGGCCAGCCTCTCTGATCACCTGCACTGGGGTTCTGCACTGTCAGGCACAGTAAATCCGAAAGTATGGTAAAGCCACATTCTCGACCGGTAAAATAAAAAAGTAAAGCACAGTAAATGCGTAGTATAAGCATTGTGATAAACTGCAAAATTATTGTGCAAATTAATGATCAACTTTGTGATCAACTTTTATAAGGGTAGCATTATTTGCTTATTAGTAAAACAACGTACTACAAATAAGCTGCAAATAAAATATCTATTGCTCAAACATTATAACTCGACTAATAAACAGCAACCTTGTACCTAAGATGTCTGTTGTACAAGGATTACGACTAAAAATCAGGTTAAAAATGTACCCTTCAGATGGTAAATTACAAACACAAATCCAAACCTGTGCAGGCATAAAATGGCTGACAAAAAAAAAGACTTAAAAATAAAGTAAATCATCTACCTAAATCTCTATCGATAAGCGATCAATCTGACAGGTAATTCATATATAAAAACAGTAAATAAACCAACTTGCAAGGAAACTGGCAAACATGATAACGCGTCTGTGGTGGGGCACACACTGCCCCTGTGCATATTTTGTGTTTGTACTATGCACTGCTGTATTATG
The DNA here is from genome assembly GCF_902713425.1 of Acipenser ruthenus. Classification (NCBI taxonomy): domain Eukaryota; kingdom Metazoa; phylum Chordata; class Actinopteri; order Acipenseriformes; family Acipenseridae; genus Acipenser; species Acipenser ruthenus. Next base: position 73,724,183 of record NC_081191.1, on the reverse strand, counting down.
ATTTAAATGTTGCCTAATCATGTCACATGTAGAATGTGCCTGAGCCCGATTGAATGATTAACAAGCAATTGAGCTCAGGCACAGCTGCATAAAAGAGGCAGGAATCTCCCAGTCTGGGTTGGGTGTTCAGGGAGAAAGAATGGGAGAGAGAAGTGAGTGAAAAATATATGGATTTGGACCAGTACGATACTTGTTTGTTCAGTGTTTGCTTGTATCTGTTTCTTATTTGTTTTGGCCAACATGCATTTTGGTTTGTCTAAATCTTTTATTTAATATAATTAATACACGCATCAGCGCTTCATTCCGCAGTACTGTGTCTGTCTATTTCCTGGTCTGACATCACCACCAAGCCATCCACGTGACAGCGTCCTAAATATATTACTAATGTAATATGTCATGGCATATTAGTCAGGGGATATTTGAGCAAGAACATACATAAAAGAACAGATACATAAATCAAATAATGAATCATCTGACCTTACGTGTCTATAGCGAAAATAAGATCCAAAAGCTCTGAATCCTCTAAATCAGGATCCTTGACCCCACTGGAGTAATCACAATTACTCCCATTCTCCAAAACGAAATGCATTGCAGCCTGCGCATTGCGAGATCGCTTGCCAAATTTCATTTTACAAAATTAGCTCTCTCTGTTTTCACTCCTAACTACAGTCTCATTTGGGTTCAAAGTTCATCAAGCCTTTCCTTCAGTCCATGTGACTGTTTTAAGCCTATCAGTACACACAGATGATGCAACTGATAAGCAAAACAGGCATCGCTGCAAAACGGTGGGGCCTGAAATATTTGGGCTCTGCCCCGAGGTAAATGTTCTTGGGCCTGAAACATTCGGGCTCAGCCTTGAAAGGGTTAAACACTAGATGCCATCTAATTACTTTCTATATGCATGTCCCCAGGCAATAAATAAATAAATAAATAAAATAAAATAAAATGTGCAACGTTAATGTCATCTGTTTGGTTAAAGCTTAGCATTAGAAATAAATACAAAACTTTGTACCTTTTTAAGGTGCTTTTAAAAACTCCTTTTAGCATCTTGTTCAATCTTCTAGGAAACTTCCCATGTAAAGGTCATAGAAACATTGTACCTCAGATGCACTAACCCAGAGGTGGCATCCATAGTGTGGAACCAAAGACCACAGATTAGTGCAGCACTGGGGGAAGCATTTATAGGAAATCCTGTGGAACCAAAACATTCTGTCAAACATAAGAGCAAGGATGAGCAACTCTGGCTCTTCTGTACTAAGTAATTTAACTTATTTAAATGAAGCAAAACGCTACCCTATCTATTAAACTTGCTAATTTATGAACCATTGAACAGTAACAGATTTCCTTATTATTGGAGCCAGATGGCAGTGAACTTATTGACTGCAATTTTAAATTCAGACACATAAAAAGCTAAAATTTGGCAACATCTCAGAGAATATTGACACCTCACAGGAAATATAATGCAAACATTTTGAGAATATGACTTGTTAGAATCTTGGGCTGGGACCAAATCAAAATGTTGACAACCTGCTAATCGCACTTAAAAAAAACTGTGTTTTTTATGAGTAGAAGAAATAAGATACTAACAAAAAAAAGAAAACGCTATTAAATATACTTTTGTTAAGTGCAATTAGCGAGTTGTCAAAGTTTTGATTTGGTCCCAGCCTTATTTTCCTTTATATAACAAGCTCTTCATAAAGTGTTTTCACTTTAATTGCTGTAAAAAAGTATGTCACTGACTTTGCTGAAAGACCCTCAAGAACACTACAGCACAACTGGTCCCTTAAAGGGCTCCTTTGTGATACACCTTTATAACTCTCTGTCTCAAACATGACCTACCTACTATTAAAGATGGATTACGTTTCCATATGGGCCTTCATTAACATGAAAATGAAATTGGACAAGGGTTTTCAAAAGGAGAGCATAGCTTTTCCTATACAATCTGCATTTTTCAGAATTAACAGCATAGGTAAATTGCAGCACTTCAAAACTGACTAGCTCAAACCACTATAATTTAGATTTGCCTTTTGTTATTCTAAGGTGGCCAGTCTCTTATTCATAAAACGGGTCAGCTTCTTCTCTGTACTTTGAATCGTAATTATGTTTGAGTGCACTTTAATAATTTAAACATATCCACTGACTTAAATATAGTGGAGAGATTTCTTTTCTGTATTCATCAGTAGCACTTTCAAAACAAACTGGAAAAATGATGAGGCCTGATTTATATTCTTAACGATTCCCTTGTTTGTATCCACTTAACATCTTATTGCAGATCAAAGTACTTGCAGTTTATGCCCAGTAGTACTGGTGATCTGCTGCAAAGGGCCACAAAGCATTTACCACTGTGTTAGGTTTGCATCACTCTTTTTGGAAAAGGTAAACTTGTGGCACCGGCCACACGATTTCTGGCCAAGTAAGCACCCCTCTTCTGCTTCTTAATTGAAAAGCACATTATTCTGTCTTAACAAATACAATTATTAATTCATATTGTTGTATATTTGTACTCATCACCCTGTGTGGTGTTTTTATTTCCCTTTGCCTGAATGTAAGTGTGAAAGGGAGGCAGCGCTACAGCCTGCCTCACTGCACAAAGGAATAGCCACGTGAAAATCCCAAGAACATGGGTTGTAAATTGGCTGCCTGGCCTTTAAACTGAAGTAAACAAAGGAGTTGGTGTCCGAGCCACAGTGTGTGGAACAGAGTGCTGAAATTGACACAGAGCTGTCCAAGTGCTGAACACGGTTGCCGTCTCTCAGAGAGAAGGATCCCTCTTGTTTGGTTGAACTTTGCTTGATTTCTTTTATTTACCTTTGTGGACATTTTATTTTTGAAGTGTGCTATTGATTTTTTTCTGTTTGTTGGAAAAGAAAACAATAAAGCTCCCAGTGTTATTATAGGAGGCTGTGTGGTCCTGTGGTTAAAGAAAAGGGCTTGTAACCAGGAGGTCCCCGGTTCAAATCCCACCTCAGCCACTGACTCATTGTGTGACCCTGAGCAAGTCACTTAACCTCCTTGTGCTCTGTCTTTTGGGTGAGACGTAATTGTAAGTGACTCTGCAGCTGATGCATAGTTCACACACCCTAGTCTCTGTAAGTTGCCTCGGGTAAAGGTGTCTGCTAAATAAACAAATAATAATATTGATACAGTCAGCACTCGGATACAAAGCCCATCTCTTCAGTGTTACCATTTATTTGATTATCCGTCACAGCCCACATTTCATTTTTTTCTCGGATGCCAAATAAGTCTGTCTTTATTGTGCAGTTTACACAGTGATTTCTCCAATTTCACATGACAAAAATGCAGCAAAAACAAAACGAACAAAAAAAGTTATAGTAATGTAAAACAGTTAATCATTAAACAGTTTTAGATACTGTGATTTTTTAATTTTTTTTTAAAATCTGTGATCTTTAGTTGCTTTTGTGCATTTTCATTCGCAAGCTGTATAATAAACATCGGCAATTTGTTCACCTTATCTTTGCTTGTACCTCTATTCGTTAATTTGCTCTGAACCAACTAATTTTACATACTGCTACAATACTTACCAGATTTAAAAAGTATGTACTGTATAACAGTCCAAGTGTGGTCTCTTCAGGCAAGTGATATTTTCAGAATCATATCATTCTGAATTAAAATACTTCTTCTGTTGAAAATATAGTACTGTACCAACAAAACCAACTACAGTACATCTAAATGGAAGACTACTTATTTCAAAACACAGTCCTTTCAGCTATGTATTTTTGAAATTGTATCTTTTTTGTGTTTACTGAAAAAACAGAATGGGCCAAAATGAAATAATCAGATATGCAGCACACTCGTTTAACTGTCACTGAAGTCCAAACTTTATAGAGTCGAATATGTGAGCGCTGACTGTACTTACCTTGGTCAACTCGGTTACTCCCACACCACACTGTGACAGTAAGGAAACTGTGGTTTACCCCTGTAAGAAATCCTACTGGTTAATTAATCAGAAGCACACAAGTAGGTTGTTTCCCAGGAAAGAGGAAGGAGAAAGTGGGATGTTCCTGCCGCATGGGAGACCGGCAACCTCATGTTCAAACACAAGCTCCACATGTAGGTGTTCAGAATCCAACTTAAAAAATTATATTTTCATTTATTTGTGTTTTCATTCAGCTGTTTGTTGTGAAAATATAGATTATTGTGCGCTTTTTTTATCCATCTTTGAAAACGGATGTGAAGTCGTGTGTCACAGACATTTTCTATCTTGATGATATTTTTGAGAAGCTCAATGCAGTGAGCCTCAGACTTCAAGGAAATGGCATCACACTCATCTACACACGGAGTGTAATTCTGAGCTTTATTGACAAATTGGAGCTCTACACACAAAATATAAAATAAAATAATAGTCTGCGCTTTTTGAAAGAGGAAGATGACATCTGCAATCTATTACTAGGTATTACATTCTATCAGTTATTAAAACTTGTGGGCTAATATTGTTACTTTTCCAGGTCTCCAGTTCACTAAGTGATGATCTCCTTCTCACATACGTCAATCACACCATTCAAATGAAAGAAGACATGCTGATTCGTTTCCAAGAGCTTTGCCTGCTTAATATTCCTCAATGGATATTGCAAACATTTTCTGTAACAACCCAGGAATGTGATCCTGATTTGCAGGAAGATATGGTGGACCTGCAAAATGATGTCGAAGTCAGAGCCACATTCAATCGGTCCGGCTTCAACGTTATGTGGCCTGAATATGGTCATCGATATCAGGCATTATGGAAAGACTTGATGAACTTGCAGCTGGGCACCAAGCTTAAGGTTCACATTAGAGCAGTGTACACATTTTACATACTATGTATTTACATGTTGATTATACCAGTGACTGGGGTTTAGTTATTTTTTCAGTTTATATATTTCTCTGTCATTCTTGGAACTAATAGAATTAAATGTAATTAATAATTGATGTTATTTAAACGGCATTGTTAATCGGCAATAATTCTCTTTTTTTATTTTCTGTGGCAAGGGGGTAATGACTAAGCTAAGGTGATCCTTAGGGGGCGCTGTTACAAGAAAGGTTGAGAAACACTGTTAGACATTTCTCCACACAATTGCCTGTTTATGTTGACTTTGAAATCATATTAGTTGCTTTTAGTTTGGTCACGTAGTAAAAAACAGGAAACAAGTTTACAAAAATGTAAAGTAGAATACTATAAACAAGTCATAATTTTATTTATTTAATTATTTAGTGTTTTTCAGTATAACAAGTGTTTATACTGCATTCAGCTATTAAGCACGGTATTCAACATGGACATATTGTCTCCTTTATCCTCATCCTAGAATAGTGTTGTCATGTCAAATAAATAAATAAACGGTAATTGCAAGAGGCCAGCTACTACTTGTCATTGGAATCAAAGGCTTCAAAGGGCAATTTGTAAATTAGATGTTTACACGATCAGATTATACTGAAAAATTCAAAGGATTACAGAGTTCTATCCTTATTGCTGGATTTCATGCTGAGACCTGGAGATACAACACAACTTTTTTGAATGCTGGATCCAAACACTGAGTTACCAACCACCCCGCCAGAGCTTTGGCTCTGCTGCCTGCTGAACTGGGTGCGATCCTTCTATTGGGTTCTTTTTAATCTCACGTATGTTGGCTCGCCATGGCCTGTGTTGTAGTGTATCAAGACTAATTCATTCCTGTGGATTACAAATACTTTTTCTTACTGGATATACATTTTTCTCATTGTTTCTCCTTTGGAAGAAGACTGGTACTTGAAAGGCTTGCTAAGCCTGTCTTGTTATTCTTACTTGCTTTGGGATTGCAATGTATTATTTTCTCCAGCACTATATCCATGTTGCATAATTTCACATTGTAAATGATCTGTTTAGTACTTTTCTATTGTTTGGTTTCTGTAATGGTATTCTTCCCTGGCTTTTAAGGGAGTAGTAGTGTGTGTTAATAAATGTGTATACGTTTTGGGGAGTGTGGAGCACAGTGCTGTATGTTTCAGCCTTTTTTGTTCGGGGTTAATATTGAGTTTTACTATATACAGTTGACTCTGCATAATTACATGGGCTCGGGACGGGTGAGAGGTCATGTACATAACAAGATTGCGGGAATACAATGGGATACAATGACAATAGGTCTATAGGTACATGTACATGTATATATAACTTATTTTGATCAGATTCATAACTTTTTTTGAAACACTTGAACATTGTTTGCATTATGGAATTATCTGAATTAAAATGCAATGTACAATGGACCGTGTGACCCTGCAGCTTTATGCAATTAAGCAAATTATGCATTTAACCGTATCATACAATCATAGAAAATAATGCACTAAAAAACAGGACCAGCTGCACGCTATGCAATTAAGCAATTTGTGCAATTATCCAGTATGCAAATAAGTGGAGTCGACTGTACATGCAAATTCCCAATGCAATATTGCAATAGCTATGTGGTGATCATGAGTAATATTTACCTTAAATAAATGTTATATGAATTGAGTGTAGAGAATATCCAAGCCCATATTGCTACCAAATGTGGCAGGGAGAATTTAGGCCATGGGTGTACATACCAATATGCACTGAAACATTTAGTGGTATATTCAAAACAAAGCTATTTTGCCAAAATTAATCTTTTGGAATTTTTTTAACAGTGTGTAGTATGATCTTTCCTGATATTTAAATTTGGTACACATTAAGGGAAAATGTTATACTGGTATTGTTCATGACTACGGCATCTGCTGGTGTAGTATCTCATTCTACAGTGCTGCTCTATGCGCTGGATGTCTCCTTGCACTTAACTGTTTTTTCAGAAATAGTGCCTTTTCAACAGTCGTTAAGTGGGCTTTTATAAGATGTGCTAACGCTAAACAACTTGACCTCACTTTATGCTTTCCAACCTCAAAGGTAGACAGACATGAATAATTGCAGTCAAGCTGAGTTGTCAAGAATTATGGATTATGGTACCAATAATGGTGATTTTAATGTGATAGGCTAGATTACTGGATTTTTTAAAATGATATTGTCATACAACTACTGTACATGCATCAGAATCTCTTAGAAGCCATCCAGTTTAACTCTGAACCAAGAACTGTTGGGGTGACTTTATTATCCTTGCAGGTAGTGACAGCATTCTAATACTGCTTACTTACTTACTGCTTCAGACAAGATTTCCTTGTTGATCGCAAAATGTGGCCAGCCATTTACTGTTGAGGAAAAGCTCATCGTTCCAGCAATAAAATAAGTCCTATCCACAGTAATGGAGCGTGATCTAACCGGAATTGTTAAATCAATGCCTCTGAGCAATGATTCTGTATCCAGAAGAGTTGATGAAATGGCTCAAGATGCTGAGGAACAGTTGTGCTCCTTTTTTACGTAAAACTGAATTTCCATTGCAACTAGATTAGAGCACTGTAAGTGACAGCAATGCCCTTCTCATGACCTATGTCCGTTTCAACCATTGTGGTCAAACAAGAGATGGTTGGTCGATATTGTGGTTTCTCTGCATTGCTGAAGGCAGTCACCCCATAGGTGCTTACTGTTCACTGTGTTTTGCACCGATACAATTTGGTAGCCAAACAGCTGAGTCCTCAGCTTCACCAGTCCTTACACTTGGCAATAAAGACCATTAACAAGATCAAAGCACACCCTTTGAATGATCGGCTGTTCTGACAGCTTTGTCATGAGAATGATGAAGAATTTGAGCATCTGCTGCATCACAGAACTAAGTGTGTTGGCTATCGAAGGGGAATTGTCTCGCACGCATTTGTGAACTTTATGACACTGGTCCTTTTTTGTCTGGGGTCGCTACCAGTCCTGCCATGCGGCAGGAAATACTGTGGCTGGAGCCCCATGAAGGGGAGTTGCCGGCCACGGATAAGGGGGGGGGAGGTCAGGAGACCAGTTCCCCCAGCCGCACTTTCGCAGCAGGAAATACTGTGGCTGGAGCCCCGTGAAGGGCAGCTGCCAGCCATGAAGAAGGGGGGGGGGGAGGTCAGAAGACCAGCTCCCCCAGCCGCACTTTAAAAACAATTGCTAAAACGTGCTGAAGTATCCAGCACGACACTTACTTGTTTGTTTGTTTATTCGTTTGGCCCTCATGCACTTTGGTTTCTGTTTTGTTGTTTTTATTTGAATCTTTTGTTTTGTTTGTTTATTAAACATGCTGAGTGCTAGTGCACTCAACTTCAAGCGCCCATCCACTGTTTGGTTTCAGTTACTTCCTGGTCCGTGACGTCATCAACCTCACCACTGCGAGCCAGACTGTCACACAGTGACTGGGGTTTAATTATTTTTTCAGTTTATATATTTCTCTGTCATTCTTGGAACTAATAGAATTAAATGTAATTAATAATTAATGTTATTTAAACGGCATTGTTAATCGGCAATAATTCTCTTTTTTTTATTTTCTGTGGCAAGGGGGTAATGACTAAGCTAAGGTGATCCTTAGGGGGCGCTGTTACAAAAAAGGTTGAGAAACACTGTTAGACATTTCTCCACACAATTGCCTGTTTATGTTGACTTTGAAATCAGATTAGTTGCTTTTAGTTTGGTCACGTAGTAAACAACAGGAAACAAGTTTACAAAAATGTAAAGTAGAATACTATAAACAAGTCATCATTTTATTTATTTAATTATTGAGTGTTTTTCAGTATAACAACTGTTGTTATTTTTTCTGTTAAGAATGATGAAGTAATGTGGGTGCCAAGCTAAACTGTGACAACGACTGATTTTGCCATTCATAAGAAATACAAAATTCTGCACCCCGTGTATAACATGCAGCTGAGCTGCCCTGGGTTGCACCTTTTGTATAGTGTGCATGCACCCCTTGTATAATATCCTTTCAAAAACACCACAGTAAACCCTGTGTCGAACACACAGATATTATGCAAAAAGCTGTAAAATGATCCATTTTATAGTTTATAGAGTTACAGTGAATCTACTTTTATTATTGTTCTATTGCAAACCTTAAGGGTATGTGCATATCATTTATACTGCATTCCGCTATTAAGCACGGTATTCAACATGGACATATTGTCTCCTTTATCCTCATCCTAGAATAGTGTTGTCATGTCAAATAAATAAATAAATAAATGGTATTTGCAAGAGGCCAGCTACTACTTGTCATTGGCATCAAAGGTTTCAAAGGGCAATTTGTAAATTAGATGTTTACACGATCAAATTAATCAGACACCCAGAAGAGCCATTCAGATTGTTGTGCTGAGGTACCTTGACACACATATTGCACACCTAATGAAAGTATCTAGTACAGTGGGATGCAGCCCTTTTTGTTTTTAAAACTGCTTTGTCGAGCACTATAACTGCAGAGTATTGTTGCACTGACTTTGCCAGCATGTTTTATTGGATTTTTTCCTGTGTCGAAGCTAAAGGTTCTTGTTAAAATAAAAAGTCTGGGTAGATTTTTTTTTAAGCACCCTGTGATTCAATGTAGTATTTGCATTTTTAGAATCAGTATGGGAGAGAGAGTTCAATCAGTTCTTCAGTGTATATAAGTGCTTCATTTAAGTGATTAATGTTACCTGGTCTAACATAAAAATAAAAATAAATGCTCATAAAGAATAATACACATGTAAGGAAACTAATATATTGTGGTTTATAAGTTTGTAATGATTCATGTCCAAACAGTAATTAATAATTTAACATAGTTCATTTATTTGATACCAATATTCAAGAGTGACAGACATATTATTTAAACATGATCTTAATACAAAATAGTGTAGCCCTAGTTATCACAGAAGTAAAGGTAGAGCTCAATTGCCTATCACTAGAGCACGGCACACACACCTTGAAGGTCACTGGGAGGACTTGAAAGGCATCTCAAAAAGTGCTTGTGTGTACTCCCAATTTATACAGACAGATAAACACGTTTGTGTGCTTACTAAAATTACCTCCTATGTCTACATTGTACTTCCTGTTTTCTCAGCATTGTTGCTTCCACAGAACATTAGTTTAGTCACACTCTCACCACCTGATATTCCACGAATTGCTAATTATAGTCAACAGCAGCATTGTGTGTTCTTCAGTTCAACTAAAGTGCACCCAAGTACAACTTGGTTCTTCTCCTAACCCTTTCTTAGTTCATTTCTAACCCTACTCACATATGTATACATGCAGTCTATACAATGTATATGTATTTCCAAACATACAAAATACCATGCAATAAATACCAGTACAATTTGTGTACATATTGTGAATACACAAAATGACCAGAGGGTGCAACTGAGGATATACAAGACAACCCGTAAACTTGATTTAAACTGCATCTTCTGACAGCTTCAAATTACATTTTCATGTTTTTTTCTGTACCTTTTTATGACATTTGCAGTCATTCTGCGTAGATATTAATGTGAAAATATTGCATATGATCTAGTATAGTGCTTTGGACTGTTTGGAAAAGCCCAACTCCTCTATCAAGTTGCCAGTACCAATTAAACAACTTAATATTTTCATGACGTCTCTAAACCCCTCAGTTACGTCACTCAAAAGATCCAAAACAAATCATTGATCTGATCTAACAAGTACAACACAGACTGAACAGTAATTTTATATGAATACAAATATGAAAACAATTGTGGTTACATTAAAAATGTGTTGTAAGAATATGTACAACACAGCAGGCAGCTATGGGCAGTAATGTGTGTGTTGTTGTAAACATTAAAATGTATTAAAAAAAATAAATAAATAAAAGCAAAGAACCAAAAGAGGAAACACAAAAATGGGTGCAGCGATAATGTGGTTAATATGTAGGAATGGAACAATGTGAAGTAAATCTCAGCAGTATCCTAGCAGTGTCCTTGGTCTGATTTGCATTATCTTTCATTACAGCTGATCAAAAGTGTTCCACATCCGGATTTGAGATTAAAGTAGTGGATTATGCTTTCCAGTTTTTGAGCCTAATGGGTTCCAGTTCTTCCCACCTCATCTTATTGAACAGCAAAACATGGTTTCTCATTAACTTTGCAGAATATGAACGCATCATATTCATAAGAATGATTGCATTTTGGGCCCATCTCAGTACAACTTTATGAACGATTTCTTTTTTACACATTTTTTTCTCAACTAAGGTTAGAATCTTGGTTACTATCTGGGATTTTCATATACTTGCAAATATATTTTTACATACAACTGCTGGCTCAACTAAATCTCATATACCTTGAGAAGTGTATCCTGGTATTCTGCCATATAACATATAGTAACAGTAATTTTGAGAAAAGAAAGGGATAAGGACATATTAGGACAAATTAGAAAAAACATGTTTCAATTGTATATTATGGATTACTGTAATTATTAACAATGTATGTGAAAATGTAAAAAATAAAGATCATGGACTTTTAGTATGATACATATTCCTAACCGTACTCTGAACAAATCACTTATCTGAAAATAGTTCGGTCCCAACTTGTTTGGATGAGCTAGCCTGCATCTACTGTACTGTTGAAATGAGACACCCTGCTATGATACCAAGCTTAAGTGCCAGTGTAATGTATTAAAGTATAAAGCAATACTGTAAGACGTGTGTTTCTTCCAGGATGACCTGGCAAAACCAGGAGGAAAGAACAAGAAGCAAACGAGCAACAAAGTAAAATGAGAGAGATCCAGTGCTGATCTACTGATTATCATTACAGCCAGAACATTCTAATTTCACAAATGTCATTTTAAAGAACTGTTCCCTAAAGATGCAATTAATAATGTATTATATCTGAAATTTCAGATAACCCTGCTTTATAAATATTGTGCAGACTTTTTACTTATCTACCATTACCACCAATTACAAACTCTGTTCTAAGTAGTAGGAGGAAGGCTTATTTTTATTTATTTATTTTTAGATTCTGTTGATTTTTTAGTATTACATGCAGGACAGCTGCTATAAGATTGTTACCTTTAATAAAAATGTGCACGGATGAATCTACCTATAAATTAATTAATGCCCATAAATTAACTGATCAAAATTGGAATCAAGTGACAGCCCTAATTTCAATATATACTTTGTTTTATTTTTTCATTTTATTATTTTTTTTTTACTTTGTAATTAAGTATTTGCGATGTTAAAACATTATTTGCTTATTTAGGGGTTCTTTGCTTGGAAAATACTAACCAGGGCTGTCAGTATACATCAGAATGTAATATAAAGAGTGTGTGTGTGTATGTAAATATGGTTTAAAAGGTTTAAACACTGTGACCTGCATAGCATTTAAACATTCATAAAAATGTATCAAAAGCACATCCCTAGTTATCTTCTAAACTGGTATATCTGTTACAGTTAGTCAACAACACTGCTGCAAGAATATTGACAGGCACAAAAAAATGGAACACTTACCCCTGTCCTAAAATCACTACACTAGCTACTGTTTTTTTATTGGGTAATTTTAAAAATCCTCTTGCTGACCTTTAAGGCTGTCCAGGGAGCTGGTCCTTCATATTTGACGCTCATATTTGGGCTGTTCCATCAACTAGATGCGCTACATTGGTAGGTGGAAGCTTCTCTTTGTGTGCTCCTACTCATTTGTTTCTAAATGCTGTTTCTAAGATATTTTTTAATGTATTTTTAATGTATCTGATGTTTTTTTATTCACAATTGCTGATGTATTTTATGCTGTTTCCTGCGATTTGTGATGTTCTACAGGAAAGATGCTATATAAAAATAAAATTGATTGATAGATTACTGTAATCTGTATAAAATCATTTGTGAAAACAACTTAGCATTTTCTTTTTTTTTTTTTTTTTTTTTTAATTTAGTCGTCGCCAATGGTTTTTACCATGGTTTTCTCCCCAATTTGGAATGGCCATATTATTTTTATCCCGGTTCTCCGCTGCAACCCCCTGGGGACTCAGGAAACGGAGGCTGAAAGACGCGTCCTCCGAAACTTGTTCCAGCCAATCTGTCATTTTTTGCACTGCAGATCCACAGCGAAGCCACCAGACTTATAGTGCCAGAGGACAACACAGATCTGAATGGCTCCACTGCAGACCCGCAGGCGCCCTATCAGCCACAGGGGTCGTTGGTGCGCGGTGAACCGTGGATTGCCCTGCTGACCTAATCCCTCCCTACCCGGGCAGCGCTTGACCAATTGTGTGCCGCCCTCTAGGACCCCCCGGTCACAGTCGGCAATGACATAACCTGGATGCAAACCTGCGATCTCCAGGCTATAGAGTGCATCCTGCACTCCACGCGGAGCATCTTTACTGAAAGTTATTTTACAATGTAGTTGTTGTGCATTGATTTGTTTGCTTTTGTGCTGCCATTGCTAAATTGACCAGTGAATAAAAAACACAATTTCGCATACACTGGGAACTGAGAGAACATTATTTTATGTTATGTTTTCCCTCCGTGTTTGTTTTGTTTGTTTTTCCCCTCAAATATGACTTCCATAATGCATTGTGTACATGCCCTCTTGACTTTCTCCTTGTTTGTTTCCTTGGTAACTACAGGGTAGAAAACTGTTACAGCTGCATTTATATACAATATACATATTTATACCTGACTGCTATGTGTGTATGTACTGTACAATATCATATGAAGCAGAGCTGTGTCCCTTTTTTTTAGTAAATATGGCTCTGATCAGCAAGGACGTTTCACACATGAAAACTGAGCTTGGGGGTAAGAATGCTTTCTGAGTATGGAATAGTGTAATGACTCACTTTTTAAAGCATGGTACATTATGTATAAAGACTTCCCATTTAGATTGCTGCAGCAAATAAGCTTCAGGCAACATTTAATAACACCCAGCCTGCTGTGCCCAATACTGTTAAAGTATTTTTTGAATAAGTAGTGCAACATCTATTTTTTTCACAAATGGACTATGCACACTATGGCTTACCTAAGGCCAAATTAGGTACTCCAACATTTTGATAATTTGGGTCTGTGGAAACAGCCGATACTCCTATGAAATATACAATATCTGTGATGTAATAAACACATTGAAGCTGACAGCCCCACAACCCTACTCACATGAAATGCCATCGCCTAGCTTATAAAGATCTACAAATCGCAATGAAAATATTTGCAAATATAGCAACCTGAAATCATAATGTACAGATGTTCAAATTCTAATTCTAATAATAACTCAGTTTTGTTACTGTTTTTGCACTTGCATTTTCAATACCCTTACTTGTTTTTCAATCTATTCTATTCTATTAATAATGTTATATAATTCCAGAAGAAGCCTCTGCCCTTGTTCAGTTCCAGCTGAGGTCTCTCTGTAGAAATTGAGGATAATGAGGGCTGGAATTAACCACAACTTTAGAACTCTTGCTAACTTCCTCCCATATTCTACCACAATCTTTTCCTAAATACCAAACTATCCTATTACTGCAAGCTGTATACAATGTTTTACAGATAGCTGTAACATGAAAAATCACTTCCTCAGAGCTTTATCAAGCAACTGCTCTCTTGTAAATAAAAGGCTTCAGTGCTAAACTCTGCTTCATAACTTTGTTTCAAACACTCCAAAAGCATTAGTGTAAGTGTCAGTAACACACTGATGTGATTATCTCTGCCTTTCTCTGCCTGTTTTTTTGTGCAGTATATTTTGAGCCCATTTCTAAACTAATTCTGTATATTAAAAAAGTAAAATCCCTTTCCTGAATAGAAACATAGTTGTTTACATGAAAGTTGTACTAGATGGTTTTGACTACATTAAAGTATAAAAATGAAGTGTTCCTCTCTTGTATAAGGTATTGGTCCCTATTGAATGGAAGGCCTATGCAGCCAAAGTAACAGGCCCTTCGATCGATGATAACAAGGCTTGGGAAGTCTCCGATATGAAAAATAGTGAATTCTGTCCAACTCAAATATTTTGGATGGAAGGAATACCTAACAAAATAGCCCTCTGTGATCAAATTGAAATGCATAAACAAAATAGTTATCAGTCCAGAACAATTACTCCCTGTGGGAAACTTTCTCTGAAAAGGGGGACAGACCGGCATGTATCTGGACCAGAGGTTATTAAGGGGGTGCCAATACCATAGTAATACCATATGCCAATACAATAGTAAGACCAGATCATGATATTAATAAAAGGTATACTGTAATAATAATAGTAAAATCAGTTTAATTTACGGGAATTGGCTATGAAACAATTAAATGGGCTTTTAAATCCTCCACGTCCTTACTTTCTCATTTAAATGTGGAATGAAGAACGCGAATAAGTGACTATGCATTGAAACAATTACAAATAGTGATTGTAATCAAGTGCATCCATCTTCTGTTAACATTTTTTCTTGATTTTCCAACAAATTATACATTGCGAGCACATTTTTATACAGAAAAGTAAAGTAATTAAAATAAGTCTGTAGGGCTTTACATTGTATACAATACAAGACCTTGTGAGTACAGTGTTAGAGGTTAATTTACAGTTAGAGATACAAGTTCAGCTCAGGACATGGCACAGGAAAGGATACCAAATTTTAGTAAAATCACTTTTATTGGACAACATCTGTTCATAGGAAGCGGTTTGAATCATGGATTCTATCCACTCTTTACATTTCGGAGGAGTGCTTCCAGTTACAGAGGACCAGCCTGGCAGCAGAAATAATGCCCATTGTGATCAGACAGGATTTCTTATGTGTCACCTCTGGGATCTCAGATCTGTCTCCTAGAAGGCACAATCTAGGTGAGGTTGAGACACCTTCCCAACCAAGTCCCCAGGCCTTGTAGGACTGTATGCCAGAATGGCATCACGACTGAACACTCCCACATAGCATGTGAGAATGTGCCAGCCTCCCCCCTGCATCTCCAACATAAGTTATTATTCAGTATAGCTGTTCTGTGGAGCCTCACAGGAGTCCAGTAGCACCTGTGTAATATTTTGTATTGTATAAACTTTCATCTGGCCTCCCAGATATTAGCCCCATTAGACAAAATCCTTAACCATGTCTCATCATCAATTCGACATTTTAAATCCCTCTGCCAGATAGTTTTGAGGTTTTCACAGTTACCACTGCAAAAAGTATTAAATGTATTATAACATGTAGATGCAGCTTGAGTTTCTCCAGTGAGCTCATCAAAATACTGCTCAATTACTGATGTATTTTCATGTTGGAGATGCCGGCCCAAGATTAGCAGTGACACAATTTCTGATTTGCAAATATCTCCTGAATTGTCTAGTTCCAGTCAGATTATACTTTGTTATCAATTTCTGATATGACATAAACTCCCCATCTTTGTATAAGTCACCCAATTTATGTATTCATTTATTAAGCCACTGTTCCCAGAAAAAAAAAAAAACTTTTTTCCTCTGCAGATTACAGGGTTGTGCCATTAGATGACTGTTTAAACTGAGAGAGTTTGGATATTTTATGTACTTTTGCCCATACATGTTTTGAGTGTCCTAAAATTGGGTTAGCTTTACCAGTCACCTTATTTTTTTGGGATCGCTGTGATAAAACATCAATAGGGCAAAAAGGGCAAGTAAGTGATTTTTCTATTTGAATGCAATCCAAATGTGAGTCTGTACCATGCCAATGTCTAGCTAGCATGGCCATTTCAAAAGCGGTATTATATAGGCTAGCTCTACATTAGGGAGAGCCAGATCTCCCCTACATTTTGGTGCAAATAATTTTGCCATAGTGATTCTAGGCCTCTTTCCTTCCCAGAGAAAATATTTTATCAATTGGTTAAAATGCTTAAATGTTGAGAGGGGTATAGTTATTGCTAACATCATATAAAATATAGTTAAATTGTGGGGCAACAACCATTTTAATAATATTTATTTTTCCCCATAGGGTAAGTTTAACTGCTTTCCATTTTTCCAAATTATTTTTTGTAGTAATGGAGCAATATTAATATTCATATTTTACGCTCTTGGAATCCAAATTTGTGTGGAGTTACTGTATTTGACGGGCATAGTTTAGAAATTGGCACAGCTTCTGATTTATGCCAGCTGATTCTATATCCAGATAATCTTGAAAAAGATTCCATTGTATCCAAAAGTGGTGGTACAGAAGCAACTGGATCATCGATCAGCAGCAGGATGTCATCTGCATAAAGAAGCAACTTGTGCTCCTTGACACCTCCCTGAATCCCTTTAATTTGTGGGTTTTGCTCTGATTGCAGCAGCCAAAGGTTCTAAAACAGTAGTGAAAAGCAATGGCGAAAGGGGGGCAACCCTGTCTAGTGCCCATTGATAGTTTTAAGAAAGGAGAAATTAACCCATTAGTGAGGACAGCAGCTCTTGGGCCAGAATAAAGTACATTTGTCCGTTTAATGAAACCGAAACCAAAAACAAACTTAGACAGGGCAGTTATGAGGAATTTCCCCTCAACTCTGCCAAATGCTTTTTCAGCATCTAAAGGCAGTGCAACGATTGGGGAAGATTTGGACTGGTGCTTCCACATGAGATGCAGCACCCTTCTAAGATTGTCAGCGGATACAAAGCCAACCTGGTCTGTATATATAATGCTTGGAAGAATTGTTTCTAACCTCAAAGTGAGAACCTTAGCCAGTATTTTGCAGTCCATGTCGATGAGGCTAATAGGCCTATAGCTAGCGCAGTCTGTGAGATCTTTGTTCTTTTTAAGAATTATTGATATTCAGGCTTCATTATATGTGTCGGGCAAAGGTTCAGTTTCTAGATCTTCTGCATACACCTGTGTTAGGATAGGGGCAAGAATATCAATGCTTTTCTTATAATACTCTGTAAGAAATCCATCTAGGCCAAGCAATTTTCCAGATTTCATAGAACTAATGGCATTCCTCACCTCTAACTGAGTAATTGGGGTTTCCAGAACTTCTGTTCGGGACATAACCTGGGAAGCGGAATCTTTGAAAAAAAAAACCCATCCAGTTCTGTGGTGCTTGGGTTAGTATTAGAGGTGTATAAATTTTCAAAAAAGTTTTTAAAAGACTGATTAATATCTACTGTATTAGTGAGCAATCTATTGTTACATTTTTTTAATGGCAGGTATAACATAACTTGAATTTTGTTGTTTAAGTTGTCTTGCTAGGAGTTTTCCTGTTTTTTCTCCCCTTTCATAAAAGCTTGTTTTCAGCCGAAATAAAGCATATTCTGCTTTTATATTAAACATTTCTTGAAGCTGGAGTTTCAGGCCGCAAATTTGTTTATACATTGTGTCTGTGTAATGCTTAGCAAGCATCTTTTCCATCTTCTGAATTTAGGATTCCAATTTACCTATTTTGTTCCTGTTTTCCCTTTTTTCTTTAAGGTGACAGCTATTATCTTGCCTGTTATATGAGCTTTAGAGGCCTCCCAGAGTAGCCAGTTCATCTGTGGACACAATGTTGATATCAAAAAAAGACTTAAGGCCCTCTGCAAGAGCTTTATTAAATGACTCTTCTTGAAATAGCGAGGTATTTAGTCTCCATCTATTTTTTCGGACTATATCCACATTCAAAGCAACACATGTCTACTGGAGTGTTATCTGTCAAAGCAATAGGACTCGCACTTTATCACGGAGTCAATCATATCATTAGCTAACAAGAAATCGATCCTGGAAGGAGATTTGTGGTGGTGAGTAAAAGGTGTATTCTCTTTCTCGAGGATTAACTAATCGCCAGATATCTACCAAGCCCAAATCTTTTGCTACTACATAAATCGCAGCCCTATCTCTTGTGGATGTGTTTATATGATATGTTGTTTTATCAAGCATGCTGTCCTGTACCAGGTTAAAATCGCCTGCCAGTACTGTTTGTCCATCTGGGATATTTCCAATAATTGTATTCACAAAAAAAAATCTGGGTCTTCATTATTTAGTGCATAAATTATATTGCATAAATTAATTTTTTCCCCATTAATCAAAGCTTCCACACAGATAATCCCCCCGAACTTTCAGGAAACCTAAACTAATTCGGTCTGTGGAAAGCATACTGGCAGCTACTCGCTGCAACTCCCCACATGCACCGTATCTTGTGTTAACAACAAAAAAGCGCAAACAATTTAGGATTTATATCTGATACATCTTCTTAATATTGCAGGTATGCACACTTAATGTACATGATCTCACGAACCTGCATCAGCATCATCGCCATTAAACAAAACTACAATATTTGTAGTACATTATCATATCAAATGACCAAGTTTAAACAATGTTACAGTTAAACATGTTACTGATAACATATACATTTATACTGCAGTCCCGTATTTTGTCTTGCTCAACCCGGGTCAAAGTGTGTCAACCCACATTCTGAAGTGGGTCGCTGGGACCGGGATTGTGATCCGGTTAGCCAGGACCAGGGTCCGGACCCGGGTAAGAGTGCCAGAGTAAAAGGGGCTTAACTTTATTTTTTTTCTCTCTGTCCTGACGAACTTGCTTCATTATTATGTTCTATTACTGTAAGTATATATTTTTTTATTTGTCCATATCTCCTGAAACACACGTCTGTTTTGTTTATCTCTGCCGTTACTACCTTTTAATCCCACCTGTCCACTGATTGAAATCCTGAAATGACGTAAAAACTGTAATACGCATCATTAACATATATGTTTCTCATTTAAATACTGAATAGTTATTCCGCCTGTCAGAAAACAACAGAAAAGTGAAAATTTTATGATGGAAACAATGTTCGGGATAAGAGTCGGGTAAAAACAGACTGGAGACAGCGGGTTTTGGACTGTCGGAAGACACTTTTGATATTCAGGGCCAACATGCTTTCATAGGAGGCTGTGTCGTCCAGTGGTTAAAGAAAGGGGCTTATAACCAGGAGGTCCCCGGTTCAAATCCCACCTCAGCCATTATCATTGTGTGACCCTAAGCAAGTCACTTAACCTCCTTGTGCTCCGTCCTTCAGGTGAGATGTAATTGTAAGTGACTCTGCAGCTAATGCATAGTTCACACACTCGAGTCTCTGTAAGTTGCCTTGGATAAAGGCGTCTGCTAAATAAACAAATAATAATAATAATTACTAGAAAAAAACACCAACAGAGCTCAACAAGTAACAACCCCGGTCAGTCTTTCTTGTAATCCTGTCTAGAAGGAACAGTACACCCCTTTTTTTACCCCAGTGTATTACAGTGCTTATAATTATTTCAACAGGTGTATTTTATAATGCCAGATGCCAGAATAAATCTGCAACAAAACACCCCATGCATGCAGCAGCGGCGCCAACAGTAATTATGATTAAGGAAGCACTATTCAAGACAAGCATACATTTGAACAGATTGACACAGCACCCCTGCACACGTTGAAAAGCAGCTCTGGATTAATTATGAACACAGGAGCAATAATATTCATGACAATACAGAAATGGAAGATGAAGTGCTTCAGTTTCTACTTATGTTAATTATATACAAGTAGGCATTTAAGAAAACAAAATACCAATTTCTTTCGGAGCACTTGTTATCACTTGATGCGTCCAGTCCAGTCTTCTTAATCACAACTCTTCATGAGAAATTAAATCTCCTGCTCACTTGTACAGTCTCTTACTGCATGTGTTTCCATTCATACTGCAGTTTGATTGGTTGAATCTCCAGTCATTCAAATGTGCGCGGCCAAAACAGCAATTTGATTGGTAGTAAGAGGATGTGTGTGCTGCCACGTACACTGCAGAAAGCATGTTTGCTTCTACAATGCCTCTGCAAATATTTTAAATATAAAGCTAATTCAGTGGTGTTGACAACTGTCTTGCCTATGTTGCCAAAAACTGACTTTCCCCACCAAATATAAAAACAAGACATACCTGGAAAGATAATATTCCCACAGCAAACTCGCCTTCAAATATAAAAAGTGAAAGGACCCTTAAAAGAAGACGCCCCCCCATAATTCGAGCATGGGGTATAGCCTTTTTCAACATACTTTAATGTATGCAACGTTGTTTCGACTCCTATAGTATATTAAACAATCTGCAGAGAGACCCCAGTTTCAATGTACATTTTAATAGCATTTAATGTGGTATTACTGTGGTACTCAGTTGAAAGTGTAGGATCTAACCATAGCCTCAACCATTTTAAAATCATGAATTGTTTACATTATCAATAAATATATAGCTTCATTTCCTTTAAATCCAAGCAACATCAGTTTTTTTTTTACACTATTCATAAAACAGCCTTTTCTTAATGAACCATTCCTGTTTCCATTGTTTCCATGTTATTTGGTGAAGTTGATGCAACAGTGGAATCATCACCATTTAAATGCATTTTACTTATACCTGTATATGTTGTAGAAACGGCCATATTAAAAATTATATATATATATATATATATATATATATATATATATATATATATATATATATATATATATATATATATATATACCTATCTTCAAGGTTGATGAGATAAAAAGTTAAAAAGCATTTTATTAAAATGAAGCCCAGTGCAAAAAGGAAGATAGCCAGAAAAATGTGAGCGGAGAATAAATAGCTTGCTGGAGAGGCAGGACAAATGCAAATCCTACTTCACAAAAAGAAAGCAGCGTTGCTTAATTTTAGGCTAGAGGGAGTCATCACATCAGCAGCTTTGCTTTGAAACAGCACAGCTGTGCAAGGGGGTCGCTTTATTTTATTTTACGGGTAACAGATACTCGGTGGTGAAAACTTTCTACTTGGAAAACTTCAACTGCAACCTGAGTAACGTATAGAATTGCCGGCAATCTAAAACCGCACAGGTGCATCAAGTTAGTCAGCGAAATGTGAAATACTGAAAATACCGAGAAAGGGTATCTTTTTCGTGTGTTATATGAAGACATGTGTGGATATTGACTAATTAAACGTGTTTTTTTTCTGTCACATTTTTATCCTGAAGATGACTATTTTCATGTATTGTAAAAAAAAGAATATCAATGTGTCTGTATTTTTTTTTTTTTTTTTTTTTTTTTTTGCCTAAACAGAACATTTAAAGCAGTACAATGGATTCAATGCGCAATGAGCTGTTTCAAGCACCCCATTGTAAACTGGGTGAATTTACGAACAAACTATATTTGGTGATTTAAACGTATATCTTTTCATGAAAAAACTATGGGAGGGGGTTTAACTGGTTTTAATATAAGCACGATGTCTACCGCTGTCAGTGATGCCTCGAAGGTGAACGGGGAAGCAGCAGCTTCATTCTCTGGCTGTATCATGGTGATATTGGCTGTTCTTATGGTCATAGTGGCTACAGTCACTGTGTTGGGGAATGCTCTGGTTATTCTGGGTTTTATTGTGGATAAGAGCCTTAGAAACCAAAGCAATTATTTCTTCCTTAATTTGGCCATTTCGGACTTCTTAGTAGGTAAGTCACTTATTGTTTGTGGTTTACATCTGTCTGCAGTATCTTAACTTAATTGAGAATTGGTAGCTACTGTACAATAAATGCATATATGTTAGTTTTATTGCTGCGAACAGTAAATGCTATATGACGTAACTGTGCTATGGAGCGTTGGGACTTTTTAAATTGTATTTATTTATTTATTTATTATGATATATTTAATACAGTGCAATGGTGACGTGCAAAGCGTTTAATTAAGGTATACCGAGGGAGAGACAAATGCGTGCTGATGTATCAAAGTTGTTTTGTGGTATGACAAACGCTTTATATCCTGTATATATATATACATATATATATATATATATATATATATATATATATATATATATATATATATATATATATATATAAGGGAAAGTTTAACATCTTGTTGTTACTATTTTTTAATCACTTTCATCTCATATCTCAATACAAGGTGTTATGCTCTGATTTAATCTATTGTAAT
Source organism: Acipenser ruthenus (assembly GCF_902713425.1). NCBI lineage: Eukaryota > Metazoa > Chordata > Actinopteri > Acipenseriformes > Acipenseridae > Acipenser > Acipenser ruthenus. The sequence continues at coordinate 73,701,541 of NC_081191.1, read as the reverse complement.
TTTTTTTTTTATTGTTTCAGTTTACATTTATCATTAATTTGAAACAATATAATGTCTCTGAATTGTCTACTTTCTATATATTAAGAAAACACAATACAATGTTTTATAGTACATATCATTCATGCCCAAGTCCACGGCAATATCTTTCCATATGTTTTTTTTTTTTTTTTTTTCAAAGTCTTTGTAATCTTTGTTAGATTTATCGTAAAGTAATTTTTGTTTGGATAAACACACAGTTAGATTTTCCATTTTGTTGTGGGAACTGCAAGATCCCACGTGTCTTCCCAGTCGTTTTTCATTGGTCAACGTATTTTTTAACGCACGTCAAATCGGATCAAATCGAACTTGTTTCGATTCCAAAATCGACGCATCACCGTAGTACGATAATTACTGACTCAGTATGCAAGGTGGAATAGGGACTGCACGTGATCGTTTTTTTCTGGTTAGACTCACGTTAAATTCGGATGCGTTATGGGATCTGGCCTTTGCACACTGGGAGCCCGGATCTTTGTACAGCTGTGTCGGCGCTCTGTTTCAGAGGTGGAGGTTGTGGGTTAGCGTCCGACCTCCCTCTTGCTGTGGTCATACTTCAAAAGTATGATTTTGTGTAAAAACGTGGGATCCTGTTATGTACAGTTGCTCCTGTCTCTGTGGTATACAGGACATATATAATTGTTTGCAAACCTTATTATTATGCAAATAAAAATAAAAAAATCGGCAACATATGTGGCATTAACTTGTTATTCCAAATTGTTGTTGACATTGGGTTTCATTTGTCAGAGACTTTGGCAACTACTAGAGGGTAATTATTAATTCTAAAACTAGTGCACATATTTTGAAGATGTCAGTTATTAGTGTTATTTTGTTTTAATCAGAAGGTCATCTGAATTTTCTAGTACCCTAACAGTCAGAAAGAATGTAAAGCTTTTCTATTTAAATCTATACTTTTTTTTTTTACAAACAATTAACATGTTCAAGTATTGTATCTTAATATAGCATTTTGTAAACGTTAACCACTTTGTAATAAAACAAAAAGCAAAATACACAATTTCTAGTATTTTAAAAATAATAATATTTATCAGCAAACAAACACTACAATACAAACTTATTTAATTTAAAGTATACATTCATGACAAAAGTATTGCTTTTATTATGGCTTTCAGATGTTTATGATCATTCTTAACTGGTTTGTTATATCTTGTTGGTGAAATCTGGGCCCATTCTGTCTTGCATATTTCCTTCAGCTCAGACAGATTGGATACACAATGCTTGGCAAAGGCTTTGTTCAGATCAGTCCAAAGCATTTCAATTGGATTGAGATCTGGTGATTGCATTCATTCGGATTGAGATCTGGTGACTACTTTCATTCGGTCTTCAATAACATGAATGTCTCCAGAACTGCTAAAACACCCCCATATCATGACCGAACCACCTCCACATTTAACTGGAGGCACAAGGTTTTCTTCATTGAAGGCTTTCCCACTTTTTGTCCAAACATACTGTGGTCCGTTTTGGGGGGAAGTTATATTTTAGACATATAACTCTTCTGTGTTCAGGTGCCTTTGTACAGTACTTTCATGAACTATTATGCCTGATGCTACTAAATCTTTCTTTAAGTCTTCGGCTGGTAGTCTTTTTAGGGTTAGGGTAGGGTTTTTTTTGTTTTGTTTCTAGCTGCTCAGATGATTCTCCTACCTGCTGTACCCGTAATGTTCTTTGAGCGTCAATTTCTTTCAAGCGTTTCAGTTGAATTTGTTCAGTGGCACTTCTTGATTATTGCTCTGATTGTGGATTTTGGTATTTCATATTTCTTTGATACTGCTCTGTAGCCATTTCCTTCACTGTAGTAATCCTTCTCCTTTATCATGACCATGCTCTGCTGTGTTACCAAAATGTTCTTCTTCAACAGATGTGGGAAATAATTACCTCTTTTTCTGGCATTTAACTTTATAATGCAACTTAGTTACTATGTAATGGTTTTCAATCAATTATTTTTTTAATTAGTTATATTACATTTTTACAGTTGAAATTGCTTAAGTGCTTTTGCTTTTATATATAAAAATGTAAACTACTAGAAATGGTGTATTTTGGTCTCTATCATATTAATTAGTGGCTAATGTTCCCTAGATGCTTGTATTTAACATGTTTTCTTGAATTACATTAAGCATTGGGTGCCAATATTTTTCTCTGCCACTGTAGATGGTATAACACTATGTGTATGTGTAATGGGCAGTGTTGTTTGATGCACTGCTGTTACAGATTCTGTCCCCAGTCTGTGAGATGAGATGAGATTAAAAGCTCATAACTACTACTGCAGATGATCCTGGCTATTCTGCATATTGATTAAGACGTTTGCTTGCAGTGTGGGAGGTTACAGGTTCGCACCTGACCTTCGTCCGGTTACATATACTAATGTTGAAGAATGTTTTTCTAAATGTCTTTTCAACACCTGTGATTGTAGCCTGAGCATTATCAAATATTTTTTTGGTATTCATTGATTTTTCTTTGATTTTTTACTGGCATATCCATGAACTGGTTAAGTGAATCACCCTGTACATTTGGTGTAGGTTATACAGAATATTTTTCATGTTCAGAGTCAGACCATTATACACGTATTTGCGTTATATTTATAAGCACCCTCTGTGAGAAGATTATTGTATGGACTGTGTAATGTATTAACCTTAGTAATAAGTCACCTACAGAAAATGTCTCAACTGGCAATTTAATCACACTGGAATTACAGTATATCTGTTTATTTTTAGTTTCTTGCCCTTAACAGACATTAAGCTTCAAATCCCATTTCCTTTATACAGGCTATACAAGGCATTTCAACACAGATTAATAAAGGGAAGAGGAAAACCCAACCCAATGTCTCTAAAAAGGCTGAATAGATTTCTTTCTATATTAGCAGGTATAGTAATTAGACCTCATAAAGGCGTATTGATTGGATTTTGGGGAAGATCAGATAAAATAAATATATCTAGCCATAATAACAAATGTAAAATGATGCCTTATGTACATTCTTGCTGTTGAATTGTAGTAAATATTTACACTTCATATGAAGAAATTTGCCATATCGGCAATATACTTTTTTTCATTAACATTTTTGATGCAGTTGATTTTATTAATGATGAATGCAGCCAGGTGGTAAGCAAACTTGCAAACAAACCCCTGTAGTAAGGATGTATGATTTAAGTGGCAGAAGTTTTAATGTTCTGAAATGGCAAAGTACATTTATGACCAGTAATTGTTAATAAAAGGAAAGCTGCAACAATACTGAACACATTTGCCCTGTACAAACATAGCCGGTGTATTCTTCTGATCCCATCTTCCAGAATTAATATCAATCTCCACTCTTGTCACATCAATTGAATCCAGCCCACAAACCGGCAATACCTATGGTAATCACTTTAATATGTGTGAAATTAATCTGTTTATCAATTGCAACAAGCTTCGGTTAGTGCTTCCCTCTTTCCCTGTGTGATAAAGAGAGAAAGAATCGATGCTGTAAATCTCCCTCCCGATCAGAAAGGGTGCTATGTGAGGTTGGTAGTACACTTCCCCAGCTGGAGGGAAACGATTCTCCAAATGATTCCCATGCAGTCGGCTGCAGGCCAGGCAGCGATTGGTTACATGGAGGAGTTGGGCAGTACAAAGGGGATGCAGCTGCGTGAGTATAGCACCTTGCGCTGAAAACGTAACCGATGGCCGGAGCTTTGTTTGTCTGTTTTGTTACATCTGTGTTTTGTCTGTACTGCAGAGGAGTAAGGAGGAGATCGGGAGCTGCAGCCACGGAGCCAGCTCACATTACGACTCACTGCCTCATTTCCCAGCACAGCACCACAAGGACACGTACACTGCATACACCCGACTTGCAGAGCACAGTTTTGTGCACAGAGGATTGTGGTTAAAGGAGTGTTGTTTTTGTTTGGGACTGCAACCCAGCGTATTTGGATTCCCCTATACCATTGCTGGTATAGGGGCGACTGATTTATTATGTGTGTCCTTTAAAGTAAATACGGCTGTTTTGGCATTGCAAGTATTGTCTGAACATTCTGTTTGTACATCCTACCACTCGCAGCCTATCACACCCCGTTTTCACCCCAATTTAAAAAAGGAGGATGGAAGATTAATGGACAGCTTTTTTCTCCCCACTGTTAAGCAAATCCCCTCTGTAGATGAAGCCAGCTACTGAACACAGGAGGAAAGGGTTCAGACTGAAGGACTCTGCTTGTCTTTGTTTGTCATGTGAACTGTAAACTGACCCCAGTTAGTGCAATCACCAATGTAGTGACACGGCAGTCCATTTGCTAGGTGAGCCTCTGGAGACTAACTATTGTGGTACATTTGGTGATTTTATCAGTTAATCAGAACCCTTTCAGAATCCCTCTTGTGGTGCCAGGTTTGTCTGATGGGTTTATAAAAAAGGAATGTTGCTTGGGTGTTTCAGGTTTATACAGCTTGCAAGGCAAGGTCTGTTTCTGGTCATCTGATAGTGTACAGTTTGTATGTCTTTTCAATTAATTTCTGTCTGTAAGAATATGTAACATACCAGGAAGTGTACTGTTTTAATGATTTTAATTGACAGCTGCATTTGCATTACATCTGCCAGGCTCATGCAATATGTATGTTATCTTATGAAACAGTCAAATAGAACATTGATAAAAGGCATCAATAAACACCTTCACAGGACATTTTATAAAGTAGATCCTTGGTGTGCTTATATAATACCTGTGAACAGATTGGCTCGTGTGGTGACGCTAGACCAGGAAGAAGTACTCAAGTAGAACAATATTACCACACTCACTTAAATAATATTATAATAATAGAAACAAATACATATATTTATCCGTCACACTCGCCCCCCCTTGTGCACAGCACACAATGCCTTAATGGCCACCTCCCCCCTTAAAGTTCCAGTTTACGTCCTTCCACAGGAACAGAATTAACAAGGCGGCTACGGGGGGCTGCAGCAACAAATCCCCGGGAGTCAGCAGCAAAAGACCTACAGATGATGGGAACCAACCTGCTGGCTGCGGAGGCGGCAACATCAGGCCTCCTGGCTGCAGAGGCGGCAACAGCAGCACTAAAAGACCCTGGGCTGCGAATTGGTATCCTTAGATGACGGTGACCTGGTTTCCCCAGGTGATGGCTGCAGCGGACCCTCGGGAGGTGACGGCTAGAGTGAACCCTCGGGAGGTGACGTCTGGAGTGGACCCTCAGGAGGCGATAGCTAGAGTGACCCCTCGGGAGGTGAAGGCTGGAGCGGACCCTCGGGAGGCGACGGCTAGAGTGAACCATCGGGAGGTGACTGCTGGAGCGGACCCTTGGGAGTCGACGGCTAGAGTGAACCCTCGGGAGGTGACAGCTGGAGCAGACCCTCGGGAGGCGATGGCTAGAGTGAACCCTTGGGAGGTGACGGCTGGAGCGGACCCTCTGGAGTCGACGGCTAGAGTGAACCCTCGGGATGTGACGGCTGGAGCGGACCCTCAGGAGGTGTGGGCATGGCATCCCTGGGCAGTGTGGGTTCAGCAACCCCGGGCGGTGCTGGTGCCGACAACAGCGTGGGAGCCTCTGGCCAAGGAGGCAGCGGCCATAGCTCCATGTCTTCTTCTGGCGATGGAGTCAGGAACAGTTGTGGTGCTGGGGTCAGTCACTCTGGCAGTGGCTGTGGCGGTGCTGGCCCTCTTCGCGGCAGCTGCGGTCTGGCTGTTCTCCGCCGTGCCCCCATCAGCAGCATGTTCAGTGGCTGCCAAGGGACGCCAATGCCACGTCCTTGTCCTTCCTCTGTTGAAGGGAGAGGCATCTCCTGCTCCTGTCCTCCTGGTGGTAGAGGTAGAGGCAGCTCCTGCTTCTCGGGACGGTAGCGGTTCCACCCCCACTGGCTCTTGGGACGGAAACGACCTCCCCTTGTAGCTCTCGGGACGGCAACAGTTCCACCCCCTCTGGCGCTGGAAAGCCTCTCCCTCTGGTGGCAGTGGCGTTAACAGCAGACAGTCCACCCCTAGTGGCAGACGTGGAAGCAGCAGGTAGTCTCCCTCTAGCGGTGGAGGCAGGAGCGGCAAGTAGTCTCCATCTAGTGCTGGAGGCGGAAGCGGCAGGCGGTCTCCCTCTAGAGGTAGAGGCGGGAGCGACAGGAAGTCTCCCTCTAGCGGTGGAGGCAAGAGCAACAGGTAGTCTCCCTCTATCTCTGGAGACTAGTGCAGTTCTCCCTCAGTCACTGGAGACTGATGCAGAGCTCCCTCAGTCACTGGAGACTGGTGCTGTTCTCCCTCGGTCACTGGAGACTGGTACAGCTCTCTCTCGGGCGCTGGCCACTCGGCTCCCCCCTCTTGGGCTCTGTACGCTCTGGCTCCCCCCCTCCTGGGTGCTGGACATGGTGGGGCCTCTCCCAATTCTGCAGTCAAGTAGTTCAGTACCATGGCTGTGATGTTGTAAAGGGACGCTGGGTTGTGTTGCCTCTCCCAGGCTTCCCGTCGCTTCCCATCTCGAGCCCACAGCAAGTTGATAGCTACGGAGACGTCCTTCATCATGTCCCCCTTAAGGTCCAGCATCCAGTCCCGAATTTGCTGTGACAATATTTGACCCGGTGGCACTGGAACTAGTAGCACCTCTTCCTCCTGCACTGGGGACAACCACTCCTTCCCCTTCTCTGATGCACGGGTATGTGGTTCCTCTTTCTGAGGTCATGCTTGAGGGCGGTGGCTCTTCCGGGTTCTCCGGGGTTCCTGGTCCTGGCTCGCTCGGGCAGCCAACTCCTTTCCCTGATATTGTGAGGGGCAGATGGCCACTGTGTGCCTGAACTCATCACAACCAGTGCACCACTCGTCCACAAGGCAGACCTGACAGATGCTGGGGAGGTTTTCTGCTGCTGTTTCCTGTGGCTGCGCCTTCCCATTTTCCAAAAAGAAATACTTCTTCTCAAAAAATGCACCCGCACTACTGCTTCTGGCCTGGGTCTTCGGAAGGCACTGTATCCCACTTCTGAGCATCATGTGTGAACAGGTTGGCTCATGTGGTGACTCCAGACCAGGAAGAAGAACTCAGAAACACAAGTAGTGCAGGGCAAAACTGTGCTGCTGTGCTCGTATTTATTAAATTAAATAACACCAAATAAAAAGGCACAAGGGCCAAAATAAACCAACACAAAATAAACAAAATGAGTACCTTTCAAGAAAATACACCAGTAGCATTTGTTTGTCTTTTCTTCTCCAAACAGTCTCCTGTACTCACCAACACTCCACACAGACAAATGACTTTTTCCTGGCTTATATATGGCTGGAGCCTAATTAATCAATAATTAATACCTAATTAAGGCTCCAGCCACTTTCTCACATGTATTTGCCACACTCACTAAAACTCACTAAAAAAATATTATAATAGAAACAAATACATATATTTATCCATATATAAAAAAAACGGTGGTGTCGGGTTTAAAAAACGCAATAAAATCGCACAAACATACATTTATAGTGCTCAATGTATTTTAAATGTATAAATCATTGAGCTGAAATAACACTAATGTGTTCTGGGTAGGCTGCACAGTACATTATGTAAAACTATACATTTGTACAGTAGGCCTATACAGCATACAGTACAGTAGTAAAATCAAATGAACACCTGGTGCACTTTCTTTTTACTATAGCCTGTAGGCCACCGGTAACACAAAATAAATCCTGCTGCTGCATTGTATACATTGGTGTACAATGCGAATAAAGGATTAATTTAAATTGAAACTAAATTTATTATTATTATTTTTAACTTGGCCTATTTAGTAGCCTAGACAATTAACATCAAAATAGATTATGGTGCCGCATTGACAAGTTATGATACTTACAGGACGAAAGTCAATGCTCGTTAATATGAATTTCAAGGGACTATCAACAAATTTAGCATTATACCAGTAATTCGTATTATAATGAGTAGCCTATAAGCCAAATGTATACTGTCAGTTTTTATTTAAGTTAGTCAGTAGTGCAGTGCTAAACAGTGCACAATTACAACCTGCACATTAATAGAATAGGTGTTTCCTATTCCTGTACAGATGCTCACAATGAGCTGGAGGGGTTAGCGGCACATGTGTGCAGTCTTTTGCTCCCAACACATTGGGAAACCAGATATGTCATGGAAGTTTGTTTTCAAGGTTTGTAAGTACACCCTGCTTTCAGGGAAAAATAGGTATTTGGGTGTTCGCCACAAAAATGCATTGAGCACAACTGGCAACGCACTAGAAAAAGCCAACTGGGAAACAATTGAGACTGTTTGAAACATGCTTTCATAAGTTCTTAACAAATGGATGCAATTGTAAGGAAATGGCTACAGAACAGTATCAAAGACATATGAAATACCAAAATTCTAAATCAGAGCAATAATCAATAAGTGCCACAGGACAAATTCAACTGAAGTGCTTTAAAGAAGTGTGCATCCAAAGAAAATTGAATGCAGTCACATATCTGAACATTATACAAAGCACAATGATACCTTCTGCTCATAGGATGATTAGCAGACAGTTTATCTACCAACACATCAACGACCCAAAGCATACAGCTAAGTCAACTGGAATTCTTGAAGAAAATTAAGATAAAAGTTTTGGAATGACCTAAGCAATCACCAGATCTCAATCCAATAGAAATGCTTTGGACTGATTTGAAAAATGCTGTAGCCAAGCTCTGTGTATCCAATCTGTTTGAGCTGCAAACTATGCAAGATACAATGGGCCCACATTTCAACAAGATGTAACATACTGGTTAAGCTGTCTAAAAGTCGTAATAAAAGCAAAACAAGGCCACACAAAATACTAAAGCAGGGGTGCCAATACGTTTGTCATGAACAAATACTTTAAATGAAAAAAGCTTGTTTGTTTTTTGATAAATATGATTTGTTATATTACTTGATTCAAGTTTACTAAATGCTTGTCCTTAATCTGTTACCTTGAATTATCATATAATAAGAGATGGGTGCTAATACTTTTGTCTGTGACTGTAAGTAGTGCTGCATTTACTAGCAAAACTAATATCAGGAGACTAAAATAAGTTCACAAGCAAACAAACAATATTTGTTCATTTCCGATATTTTAATCAGCTGTTTCATTTTTCTTCAAGAAAGCCAATGCCTAGTTCCCAGGAGAAAATGGTCAACAATATATTTTTGAATTTAGTGTTATTTATTTTGTATTAAAAAAAAAGAAAGAAAGAAAGAAAACTTGTGATTTTATTGTTGGATCCCCAGTGATTGGTTTTTATTTTCCATGCATTATTAAGTCCTAAAAACTAGGTGTTTGGGAAAACATGATTTCACAAAATCCTCAGCTCCATGCCTTAACTAATGCTCTTTTGAAAATTGAATAAAATATGGAAAAATGATTTTTCCAACTGCCTAATAGACCTAACTAAACAGACATCCCCACAAGTTTTTTAATCAGTTGTCCACTTTTAGGTTCTGAATCATTCACAACTTGTTTCAAAGAAAACAAACTGCCTGAAAATGTACTATCATTTTAAAATGCGGAAGCATTATCACTGTATAAAATATATCCTTATGCTCTCTAATATGTAATTCCCTTTAATAAAGCATCTCTAGAATGCATGCAACTGGCATTGCTCTTTCTATTACAGTATGAAACAATGTTTTTTTTTTCTTAATACACAGAATCAAAAGTTTTAAAGGTAAACTGTAGATAGTATAACAAATAATGTCATAATTCCATCTCAAGGAATATTTTGTATTTTCATTTCTTCATTTGATCGATTTGATGCAGTCTGTTCTGCCTGCCATTTATAGTTCACTATTTATACTACACTTGTGACCAAGCAGGCAAGTCAATCTTCCTTGCAGAGGAATATGTTTTTAAAAGAGAACCCCTTCTATCACAGTTCTAGTAGTGAGGGTGGCTTGTATTGAACCATGACTTTGTTACTTAGCATTTCAATTATATATATTTTTTCAAAATGTCAGCATAACCCAAGGCTATTTATGCAACAAACAAAAAAAGTCAATAATTTGTTTTTTTTAATTTATCGTATTTTTTTTTCCAATCTGTCAGTTGTTTTTGAAAAAGGACTTCATTTTGAAAATTAAATACCTTTGAATCTGAATCCCCAGTTTTTATTTTACCTGCATTATTAAGTCCAAAAAAAATCAACCACAGATCCAATGAGTGTGAGTTCTGGTCTGTGATGTACATAATACAGTATTTGTCTTATAGAAGAAATGATTCTCAACTTCACACCAATGCAATTTGAAAACAAAGGCCACCACTGCTATATTGTTACAATTTGCATATTTTGTACTTTGCTTAAATTCGCTGAACTTCCCTTCAGTTCCCTGCTATTGCTAACATTAATCAAATTTGAGTAAGTTAGTACTGGAAAGTTTGAGGAAAGTAAAATACAGGAAGTTTCAGTACTATCCTGCAGGGCAGTTAGTTTGATCGACTTGCTTCCTAAGTAAATCACAGCGTTATTCAAATAGTCATGATACATCCATATGGAATAAAGTTTAGACCCGGTTCAAACCATAAAACACAAAACTGCTTAAAAAAAGTTGTTAGTATCTACCTAAAACCGAGAAACAACATCAGTTTCCTTGTTTATATTTTAGGGATTTTTTTTACTTATCTTAAATATATGCGATCTTCCGGCTTAATTAACCAAAGTCAAAAAATGTGTGTGTAAAATGGTGATTCTAATGCCAACAAGGAAGAAAGAAAAAAAAAAAACTAGTAAACTGACTGTAAAGGCCCTTAAATAATGTACAGGGGTGCCTCCACGTGATATCACAGTCTATTATAACGTCTTCTCTGAGCATCAAACAAGTACCAGCTGCCAACAGGGATAATGTTTAGCTAAAATGAAATAAATACACATATATTATATAGAAAAAATACTCCATGAACATTCATCAAGTACCATGTTCATTTACACTCCTGAGGAAGGCCTTAAATACAAAATTTGACCGCTTTGGTGTATGTTTTTCAACCAGCTTCACTCAAACATGGTACTGCATGAATGTTCGTGGCGTGTCTTCTGTGTAAATAATCATACGACTATATGGTGTATCTTCCTCTCTTAAAGTGATCCAGCCAAAAAATGATTTTAGTTAGATTACATCGTGTTTGAATTAACTAGATGCGTTTGAGAACAGTATTGATTAAACAAAGTAACTGCTGTTTTTTTTTAGGTGCCTTCTGCATCCCAGTATACATCCCTTATATACTGACTGGGCGATGGATGTTTGGGAGAAGCCTTTGCAAACTCTGGTTGGTGATGGATTACCTCCTATGTACTGCCTCAGTCTTCAATATAGTCCTGATAAGCTACGACCGATTCCTTTCTGTTACTAGAGCTGTAAGTCTGATCTTTATTACCTTTAAAATGTTGTCTTTTGTGTACTCTGTGTTTAATTACCTTTTAAGCTTATAATAAAGCCTCTAGACTTAAATAGGTACTCGGTATAAGTTGTTGGGCCCTAACATTTTAAGGCAATTTTTATTTATTTAGCTGTTTATTTAATAATAACAAATAACGGTTGTACCTAATTGATTTTAAAGTCCCAATGAGATCTCCAAATGAATCTTCTGTAGCCTGGTGATTTGTAATTAAAAAATCTGCCACTACCTCTATACCGAACCAGGGGTCTCACAGGAAGATTGTACTGTATTTAGACATTGGCATCACCATATTTTCTTCTGTAAACTTAGCCATGAGTGCTGCACAGTAAATTGTTGCTAGCAACAATTACTAAAGACTTCAAGCATTGAAATGAGATATGATGTAGCCATATGTATAGCGGGTGCATGAAAGAGCCCTTTTCTGGTCCTGGCCGCTGGAAAGTAACATGAATTTACAATGTAAAATGAAAAGACTCATTTCAAGTACTTTTATTGTTAATACAGCATTAATCTTCTTATTCATTTCCATTGCAATGTTGGATTCCCATTGTTCAGTATCTGTTTGTAGTTTATATAACCCTCAGTACCATATCTCTACCTTTGTGTTTTTGCTGCTGAACCCCATGGGTGTGTACTTGGCCAGGTCCTTTTTACAATTTGCACACTTTTGTTCAGGGACATCATTTGAAACCACAAATATCTGTGTTGATGACAACTGGACTCCCTGTTCAGTCCGAATTGGTGATTTGTTTTAAAAAAAATAAATAAAGATGAGCAAAGCTTTGTAGTTGTCTATGCTTAGAAGTCTTAAACTGTTTAGCCAGTGGTTTAAATAACAACATCATTAATAATAATAATATTCGATCATAGCTGGAAAACATCTCGGCCTCTGATTGGCTCAGATACTCATTCAAAATCGATTGAGGATACAACACGATCGAGATAATGGATAAACTTTACAATTTCAATTCTCTCATTTTTTTATATTAACATCCATATTATACATACATTATTATTAATATTAATAATAATAATAATAATAATAATAATAATAATAATAATAATAATAATAATAATAATAATAATAATAATGACTGCCAAATGAACATTAAAACCTTCTTTTTTAACTTTGGAGGACAATGTGTGAAAAAAAGCTTCACAACATTGTTTTATCAGAATACCGTGTTGATTTCACTGTGCCTTTAATATGAGCTTCTGGTGTTGATGTATACACTACTGACCTGCAACCTTTCCCAGATATGCCATTTTCAACATCAAAACAATGTAGTCTGTTAAGTTGGCTGAATGTATTTTGTTTTCAGAACAAGATTTACTATGTAGGCTGAATATATGATTTAAGAAAAAAACCTGAACATACTATTATGATTACTATTATTACGCTTGTCTCTGGTACAAAGTTAGGGCAGTAAAGTGATATGGCCAAAAGTTTTGCACCACATAGAATCTTAGATACATAATAGTAATAAAAAAATTAAAAAACTGTATGAACATAATTTTGATCTTTATTTAACATCATGTAATCAAAGAAACTACAAAATGATATCGCAAAAGACGACCGGAAGCCATAATAGTAGTACAGTATTTCATGTTAGATTTCGAAATGTCACATTTGTGAATTTTTGCCAGCTTTTCGTTAAGTATATGGAAAATTATGGTAGCAATGCTGTAGGGATATTAATGTGACATGAAAATGGATACATCAGCCTTACATAGAATGCAAAGCTTTAACAAATATGAAATTTAATAGGGCCTTGTTTCTTTTGATTTCTTATCATTGGCATAATCCTGCTCTCTAATTTCAATTTAAAACCACTGGCTCCGAAATGAGAGAGCACTTGAGCAAGATCTAAAGAGAAACATGAGGGCACTTCAAAACAGAGATTCTGTTTAATGTTACTAAATTAAAGGACCCGAGTGACATCACAGTAACTTATTTTTACTGAAGTTTATTTGTTTTTTTTATGTTTATGCAAATTTTGCTTTAACAATTGAATCAAACAAAAGTCCAAAGAAACACACTCAAAGCTAACGTGTTGGACATTTTATACATAACAGTCAGTTGAAATGATTAAAAAGCTTATTTATTTTATTATTAGTAGTAGTAGTAGCTGTTGTCGTAGTAGTCATAGCATATTGTAGTTGTAGTATTAGTATTTTAACATTAATGTCCAATGTAGAGGTCATTGCTGCTAGATCATTATCTCTGGCAGCAGTTAAGTATCCTAAGTGACTGCTGTGGTTTATATTAATGCTCTTATAAACAATTTCATTTTTTTTTCTTCTAATTTGCATTTGTTTGTTTGTATCTGAAGAGATTTTAATGTGATTTGTACTCAATCACATTAGGGTATGTTTAGCATGTTGTGTAAGTTTACTGTTTCAGAAATATCGGAATGAGTAATTTGTATGTCTATTGTTTAAAGACCTACGGTTGAGATTAGTTGCACTGCAGTGAACCTAATTTATTGATTAGTGCCTCTGCGGGACAACCATGCTTGCTCAATGTGGACATATTTATCCCATGGGTCTTGAAGTGTACCAGTGGCTGGATGTACAGTAGTGGTTGCTTTGGCATAAAACTTTTTTTTTTCTAGCAATATAATTGTCGGACTTGCTAGATCATCAGATTTTTCAAAAAACCTGTCACTGCAAATGACCAGTCAAGGTCACATTATCAGTGTTAAATGCGAATGTTTTTTTGATGGCAAATAGACTGCAAGTTTTAAGTAAATAAAGTGTGAAAGATGTGTTCACTGTTGGTAGAATGACCGAGGTTTGTGGGAAGAACTGGGCTTGACTATAAACGTCAAATAATAAGATTTTAATGAGTTCCTTTTTTTTCCTTTAACAATAACAAAGCAAACAACACAAACTTAAAGCCTTGCCCGAAGCTTGGGCTCTTCCAACTAACAGTTCATTTAAATAATAATCTCTGGAGGGTGATTCTTCCCAGCTTTGCAACTGGGAGCTGTTGACGTAACCTCTCACCTGGGTTACTGTAAATGGTAAGTAAAATTACTTTTGTTTTAGTTCACCGTTTGTTGAATTGCTTGGTGTTAACTCTCTTTCTTCCTTTCCCAGGTTCAGTTGAATCCCCACCACCACTACCAGAAGGCGGTAGGTAAGTAGGCTGCCCCTTGTGGAGAGCTGGGGAATGCAGCTTGAGTGTGGTGGCACCCCTCTGTGGTCGATGATCCATGCACAAGCTGCTGTCCGAGTGCTGCCCCCTTTTGGTCAGCAGGAAAGGGCCAGGTTGGTACTTGTCCTTGCACCTACAATTATGCACCCTGTCCCTTTAAATATTTTTAATCCAGTGTTTGTCTTTGTTTCAGGTTGCAGCTCCTCAAACTGATTTTTTAAACATCCAACCATGTTGAATTGACGTTTTCAGAAGGCTGGGCTTTGCAAAGTGGATTCAACAAACAGTTCAAAAATAAAACCCGCTATTAAAACCGCTGTCTGCGTGTTTCCTTTGGCTTTGTTGTTTTTCCTTTTCAGGCTATAAACAATGTCCTTTTTATATCTCAGGTTTGCACCACTCCTGAGAGGAAGTTTTACTTTTAAAGGGGAAGGGAAATGGCGGGACTTTGTGTGTTAAAATGATTCATCAAGTACTAAAGATAACATTTCCTTTTTGTTGACCTAGCGTAGCTCCATTTATATTTACCTCCAGCTTACCCAGCTGTTAGTTATCCCGTCTGTGCTTGTATCTATGGGAACTGCAGTCTTTTATCCTATCAAGCCAATGTTATGGAGGAAGCAAAGAACAGTATTTTAACCCTTTATATTCCAACATGTTTGTATTATTCATATTCATTTTAAACTGTGGCAAATTACTTTAACTTTTCAGGTGGAAACAATAGAAATACCCCACTGTTTCTACTGTTCTCACCTGTTACCAACCCTCTATTTGCCACAGAAGGTACAGTATTTACTGATGTAAATGTGAGGCTATTATTATTATTTTTATGTGTGTGTGTATATATATATATATATATATATATATATATATATATATATGTGTGTGTGTGTGTGTGTGTGTGTGTACAGTTGTAGTCAAAAGTTTACATACCCCAATAGAAATTCATAATTTCTAGAATTTTCTCGAAAACAAATAACACTATGTAACACAATTTTTGTTCCTGGGTAGTAAGTTTTATTTCCTAATTGCTTATGCCTCAAAAGTATAGAAAATGGCTATTATTCCCCACAAACTTTGCTTTTGTGACCAGGACAGTGATATTTTGAAATTGACCTATTTCCAATGAGAAAACGGGTGAATTTGTGTCTTTTCGTTCACATAAAGTCAGAAAAAAACAACATATGAATCCAAATTAACATGTATTTATACTAAAGTAATACAAAAATGACTACAAAAGATTTAGATGTGAGTAGTTTTTCGAGATTTACGATTATACTGTAAATCACTTTCACGAATCTGCCCCCAAATGTAGTCTCCCATCATGTTCTCGTTATACTGTCCTTGGTAGCGGCGTTCAAAGTCCAGTATATCCTGGTGGAAGCACTCGCCTTGCTCCTCCGAGTACGCTCCCATGTTCTCCTTGAATTTATCAAGATGAGCATCAAGGATATGGACTTTGAGGGACATCCTACAGCCCATTGTGCCGTAGTTCTTCACCAGAGTCTCAACCAGCTCCACATAGTTTTCGGCCTTGTGATTGCCCAGGAAGCCCCGAACCACTGCGACAAAGCTGTTCCAAGCCGCTATCTCCTTACTAGTGAGCTTCTTGGGGAATTCATTGCACTCCAGGATCTTCTTTATCTGTGGTCCGACGAAGACACCGGCTTTGACCTTTGCCTCAGACAGCTTGGGGAAGAAGTCTTGAAGGTACTTGAAGGCTGCCGACTCCTTATCTAGAGCTCTGACAAATTGTTTCATAAGGCCCAATTTGATGTGCAGTGGTGGCATCAGCACCTTGCGAGGGTCCACCAGTGGCTCCCACTTGACGTTGTTCCTCCCCACAGAGAACTCGGTCCGCTGTGACCAGTCCCGCCTGTGGTATTGCGCCTTGGTGTCCCTGCTGTCCCAAAGGCAAGGATAGCAGGGAAACTTGGTAAAACCGCCTTGGAGACCCATCAGGAATGCCACCATTTTGAAGTCTCCTATGACCTCCCAGCCGTACTCATCATTCTTCAAGGCGTCCAGCAAGGTCTTGATGCTGTTGTAATCCTCTTTGAGGTGCACCGAGTGAGCCAGGGGAAGAGACGGGTACTTGTTACCATTATGGAGCAGCACGGCTTTGAGGCTCCTGGATGAGCTGTCAATGAAGAGGCGCCACTCATTCTGGTTACAGGCGATTCCGATTGCCTCGAACAGACTGGTCACATTGTGGCAGAAGCAGAGCCCATCTTGACGGGTGAAGAAGCTGGAAAAAGGTTGGTGACACTTCCTCTGATCTGCGACTTGCACACTTTCATCCAACAAGTTCCACTGCTTGAGCCTAGACGTCAAAAGCCCGGCATTGGACTTGGTGAGACCAAGATCTCTAATCAAGTCGTTGAGGTCTTTTTGGTTGGGGTAGTATGGGTTTCTCTCCTCAGCTCCACCTCTGAAATTGTCATCTGGATCTACAACGTCTTCCTCGCTCTCTGACTTGCTGCTCTCTTCTAAAGACGGCTGCTCTCTCTCCGGAGGAGTGGGTATGGGGAGCTCATGGCAGTGTGGCACTGGGGCGATGGATGAAGGAAGGTCCGGATACATGATAGCAGGTGCATTCTTGCCAGTCCGACGTTTGGAAGGGTCCACCATGCAGAAGTAGCAGTTGCTTGAGTGGTCAGTGGGTTCCCGCCAAATTCTTGGGATAGCGAACTTCATGGCTCTCTTTTCCCCTCTGTACCATCCTACAAAAATATATTTATTTCACCCATGACTAATGTGTAAGAGATTCTCGCAACATTTTTCATATATGATATATTTTTTCAATAACATTGAAAATTGTAAAACATTTTAAAATTAAGAACTTTTACAATTTTAAAAATTTTAACAAATTTTATAACATAAAATTCTGAGCAACAATTGTCCATCTTACCTTCCAGAGTTTTTTTGCAGTGCTCACAGGTGAAATGAGGTGCCCAGGGTTTGTCTTGATCCCCGACAGGCATGCCGAAATATGCCTTGTAGGCCTCACACATCTTAGCAGATGCTTCCGCGGAGTACTTTTTCGCTCTTGTCTTGATAAATTGGCTGCAGACATAGCAAAATGCGTCTGCCGGATGCTTGCAGCCTCTTGATGCCATCTCAGAAAAATGCAGATATGTATCCACTTAGGCAGCTGGAACTAAACTGAACTGGTGGGCTTAAGGCCCCTGTATTTATACTACTATTTATATTACTGGAAATTTCTAGAAGTTACTCCAAGTTTACTCAGCACTGAATCTATCTGGAATGTTCTGGAAAATAGGTAAATTTCAAAATATCACTGTCCTGGTCACAAAAGCAAAGTTTGTGGGTAATAATAGCCATTTTCTATACTTTTGAGGCATAAGCAATTAGGAAATAACACTTACTACCCAGGAACCAAAAAAAAAAATTGTTACATGGTGTAATTACAGGAGAAATCTTTTGTAACAAAAGTTTTGTTTTTGTGGATGAGGAAAAAAAGTTACAAGAAATAGATATCTACAATTATTTATTTCAGCTATTTTTTTTTTTTTTTTGCAAAACTCCAAGGTTAGAGGCGTTGTCATTTTTTTCAAAAAATAACGATGTACCTATGCATCTTTTATTGGAATTAACTGCATTTGTATTGTTTTATTTAATAATTAATAATATTTACAAACTCAAGGTACAACAATTGGGTCGCCATTCGCACCGAATAATGCAAATTTGTAAATGGGCTATTGGAAAGCCAGTTTATATATGCAATTTTGGAGAAAATATATTGATGATATATTGATGGTATGGACTGGTTCGGAAGCTGATTTAATCCTATTTGGAGAATATATTAATACAGATCATTTTAATTTAAAATTTAATTTTTTTTTTATTTACGTGTTTTGATTAATCTCAATGTGTGACAGGCTGACCAAGGTAAGGAGACTCAGAGCCAGGATGTGCAGGGAAAATAACAGACTTTTAATTAAACAAAATACACAAAACAAAAGGCACGATGGCCAACCAAAAAGACAAACACAAAAACAGGCTTTAAACAAACTATATCAAGAAAACCACTCACTCTCACACACACACTCACTCACTCACTCACTCACACTCACTCACTCTCTCTCTCTCTCTCTCTCTCTCTCACACACACACATACATACATACACACCCACCCATCCATCCATCCATCCATCCATCCATCCATCCATCCATCCATCCATCCATCCATCCATCCATCTTCTCACAGTCACAAACACTCACCAACTAACATACCCAACCACTCCCTTTTATACATGTGCCTGGACTAATTGGGCAATTCGCACCTCATTAGCCCAGGCACATTCCACACACATTCCTCACACAAACTCACTGAACCACACCCCAGACTCACTCTAAACAATACAAAAAACACAAAACCACCATAAAATAGGTTGCACCCCATCACACAATGGTATGCTTGATACATCTGTTTTTCGAAAAAGCAACTGATAGAAATATGATTTTGCATGCTAAAAGCGATCATCCAAAACATGTGATTTCAAATATACCTTTTGGGCAATTTTTAAACTTAAAACTTATATGTAATGATACATCAGATTATGAAATGAAAGCTTTGGACATGCAAAATCCAATACATGGAAATCATCGCTGTGGTAAATGCATTCATTGTTCGAATACACAGAACACTAAGTATTTCAATCATCCACATACAGACAAAAACATATCAAATTCAAGGACTCATGTGATAGACATGTTGAAATGTCTGTGCGGTCTAGCATACATTGGACAAACAAAAATACATTTTAAAATTAGAATAGCGGAACACAAGGCAGCCATTCACAATAACAATTTGGATAATGAAATTGCCAGACATTACCAAATGATGAAACACAGCTCAGCTTCTAACTATTTTCATTTTGATAAATGAAGTGGTAATAAGTTATTCTGTCATTTTTAATTTTTTTTTGCTATCAATCAGTCCTTCTGTCATATCAGTCTCATTTATCTGTCTATTTGACGGTAGGCAATTTTCGATTTGAGACTTTAGTGCCTAGTTTTACACTGAATTTGCCAGGTGAATTCATTGATATTGCGTGCAAACAGTGATGACGTGTGCATGAAGGAGTGGAGATTAGAAGCCAAGCACTGAATATTTAATCACACAGCAACTTTATGATATTAATTAAGAAGCTCTAAAAGTATGATTATAACTTATATGATTTTTTTTTTTCATTAATTTCAGTAAACTCGAAATTATTAAGGTGACCAATGTTCTTTGTTTTCAGTGCAAACAAATAAATTATATTCCAGACAGTCAGGGAGTTCAGGAAAATCAAATTACGTATTTTTCAAGAATGCAGTTTTAGAAATGTATTTCTACAGTGCTTAAAAAACTTAGAACACAGTTTAAAGTAGTAAAGCGAAATAATTACTTATTTGTCACAGAGCCTGAATGTTCAAGTCCGAGTCCGAGTCACACAAGGTCGAGTCTGTGTCTCTTTCTTCAAAATGTTTGAACTACCATTACAGAACCACAGATAACATCCTTTAGGCAAATTATTGTCCTGTTGTAAATGGATGGGTATTTCAGATGTAGGATTTGCAAATGCTGGTATCCATGGTCTAACAGTCATTCTGGAAAAGGTTTATATTACTCAGTCTTGTAATTGTTGATCATTACTATTGTTAACTTAGTTTTTTATTAATGTTTAATATTAAAAGTTATCTTTCTCTAGTACATCTAAATATCAGGGGCCTTAGAATTTATCACTAAACCAAAGGCTATTTTTCTCATTTGTAAGGAATAAAAATCAAACTGTTTTTTTTTTTTTTTGACAAGAAACTCCTTCAACTGATGTTAATGTGACATTTTGGAAATCCCAATGGGGTGACCAAATATTATTGAGCCAAGGAACTTCTCGTTCACCCAGAGTTGCTATATTGTTTAAAAAATATATCTGCTAAAACTGTAAATAGTAAATCTGACTTTGAAGGACATCGGGTGGCTGTAATCAAAATTGGATGAGATTAATTACATTTTGATTAACATTTATGGGTTCAATAATATAACAAGGAATTTACTCATGAGATAAAGCTTGATATAAAATCTCTAAAAAATGGTCTGATGTTATTCATCACCTTAACATTTCATTAATGCAATCTGAATGTAATGTGTCAACCCCTGGCAATGTATTGTATTTTTTATTCTTTGTTCTCATGTTCCTTTCCAATATGTCCCTCATTTGTTCTAATTTCTGCATTGTTAAAAATGAAAAAAAAAAAATTAAAAGAATATACCGTATGTGCTGTCTGTCTGACTTTATGGTCTTCTATATCTTTATTATCATGTAACACTACTATCAAATACGATTGGCTGGTATTGAAAATGTTTCCCTCGTGTCGCCTGAAAAATAACATCGTGTTAAGTTGGAGACACGTCGCCGGTGTGTTGACCAGGGTGGTCACACGAGGCGACAAGCCGACAACATCTGTCGTCCCCTTGTTGCCATCAACAAAGGTCGCCCGTGTGATCAGGCCTTAAGAGTCACTGAAATTAGAAAAAAAAATATTTGATATAAAGCATATGAAAGCAAGGTAAGACAAATGACAAATGCTATGATGCTGAGCTTTGAAAAATAAGGCTTTTATAACAGTGAACTGTACACTTCTATTTATTCTTCAACCTTCTAAGACAGGGTTCTATTACTGCAATCCCTTTGATTACATTTATATATATATTAGGGGTGGGCACCAATATTGATATTTTGATATGATATCGTTATCTTTCGATATCGATAATAATTGCCATATCGCGATATCGTGGGATAATTCACATAAGCTCGCAGATTTTTTGCTGTATTATTGCTAATACTGCTAAAAATACAAATGCAGTATAATTAAGTTTATTTTATATTAAGATACAACAAACCCTATACGTACCTATCATTGTTAGTCTCGTTGGCAAACACCACACATTAAAATATTATTTAACCATTTTATTCAATTGATTGGCGTTTTTCTTTTTCTAAGAACCCGATTAACAAATGTATTTCAAACATTAAAATAATAATAATAATAAATCAAGAAAATCAACAAATCCACAACCTGTATACCCTCTCTCGTGTGCTCTCCATCCTGTTTCCTCTCACCGGCCAATCCCTTACCGGAAGGTATATCCTGTTTTCAAAAGATATGTGCATCAATTAAGAAAGAGGACCGTCTTTTTTAAAGGGATACACAACTAAAAACAAATTTAACACAGAGAAACATAACAGGAAAATTGGCTTAAATAATTTGATTTGATATATATATATTTTTTTCTTCATATTTTTTCTTCCAATCAGAATGTGCTCACAAGGTACCAAATGCTGTTTGCATGCTGCATTAAGCACTATTGGGATTATTTTGAGATATGAGCATGTGTCAGTGTGGTTCATTGCATTTTTTCCATGATTACTTACACTGTTATTAATGTATTTTTAAAATGTGAACTTTCGGTATTATAAATTAGATGTATTTTTAAAACATCAAAACACATCTCAAAATAATGCAACATTCAGCATGACACTGTACTTAATACTTTTAGATGTGTCGTGCATGTATATACGAAGAGAAGATTACATTAGTTCTGGATTGGCTAAATGATTTAGACATATCTCTAAATGAACAGGAAACTATTAGAAGATATCTTCAAATGATTTGCAGATATCTTTAAATGAACAGGACATTATTTGAAGATATCTTCAAATGATTTACAGATATCTTTAAATGAACAGGAAGTTATTTGAAGATATCTTCAAATGATTTGCAGATATCTTTAAATGAACAGGACATTATTTGAAGATATCTTGAAATGATTTACAGATATATTTAAATGAACGGGAAGTTATTTGAAGATATCTTGAAATGATTTAGAGATATCTTTAAATAATATGTGGATTTGGCTAGCATGGTACACTAAACTGTCATTTAGAGATAACTTAAAATGAGGGTTTTAAAGATATCTGTAAATCATTTAAAGATGTCTTCAAATAACTTCCTGTTTATTAAGAGATATCTCTAAAACATTTTAAGATATATTCAAATAACTTTCTGTTCATTTAGAGATATCTCTATTCATTTGAAGATATCTTCAAATGAACAGGAAGCCATTTAGAGATATCTGTACCCTTTCTGTTGTGTGCTTTTAGGAATTCACGCATCTTTATTTGCCCAGTGATCGATTTCTTCTTGCCTTATTGGAGGTACAAACAGTTTGCAAAGAAACACGCTCAACTGAAACCTTAATGACTTCTCTGTGGGTGCTGAAACTCAAAAAAGAATGTAAAAAAGTAGAAAGAAGCCAGCACTCCTTATAAAATAACGTTTTTAATTAAAGAAAAAAATAATAATGTCAGAAACATAACAAACAAACACGTTGCAACAATCAAGCCTTCATCAGTGCATACACATAATGAGCATAGACTCTCTTTTATAAGCTTAACAACAAACAGGTGTTATTTTTTTAAAAAGAGCGTGAAAATGCAATACCAATTGGGCTATTAAAGTGTATTTAGTGAAAACAATTTCCTTAATAATATAATGACAACAACTTTAAATCACATTCAACTAGCACTTTTAAAGATCTTTGTATGATAAAACATATATAAAATTAGATTGAAAATTCAAACCACTTTTACAGAACATCCAATGGGAGAATCATTCATCAAATTAAAAGTCTCAATAACCATTATTAAAATGTCAGTAAATATCACACAAAGCTATTAGATTACAAAACCAATTCAGAAACTTTGCTATACATCTGCTTGTAAACATGTCAAAAATGCAAATAAAAAAATAAATCAAATAAATTACAGAAACACTGATAACAACAATTCTTCATTCCTACCAAATGATGCCTCAGTGTGAATCCAATAAGCTTCTCTTTGTAGCAATAATTTCGATCGATCTCCACCCCTTCTAGGATCTGTAACCATTTCAATGCCCAGAAATCTGAGAGAGCAAGCTTCATGATTGTGTTTATTAAAGTGTCTTGCAACAGGTGAATGTTGGTCTGCATTACGTATTGCACTCTTATGTTCATAAATTCTAGTTTTTAATTCTCTAATGGTTTTACCAACGTAACATAGCCCACATGGACATTTCAACAAATAAACAACGTATTTAGTCATACATGTAGTACGTCCCTAATACGTACAAGAATCATTGATTTACTCCACGTGTCGGTGGTAGCTTTCACACCAAGCCTCGTTTTCAAATCCAACATGGCCGCTGCGTGAATAAAGTCAGTTGATTGTTATGATGATTAACCTGTGTATTTAAGCTCTCCATTGTCCTCAGACTGTGGGTGCTATAGAGGAGTGTGTAGTGGAGTGTGTGGTGTAGTGTGTAGATGAGTGTGTAGTGTGTGTGGTGTGTGTAGTGTGTGGAGGAGTGTGTAGTTTGTGTAGTGTGTGGAGGACTGTAGTGTGGAAAGGGGAAAGGAAATTTCTACTGTTGAAATCTGTGCTGTTAAAATTGGAAAAACTGGATGTAAGTGTAAATTACAGCTTTGGAATCTGTAACATGTATTGTTACAGAAAAACGGCTTAGCCGTCCTGTTGTTAGCTAGGGAGGACTATCTAGGGTGTAGTAAGTGCTTCAAGTGAAGTTAACTGCAAACAAAGTCTCCAGACTAATATTAATTGTTTATTATTACCCTGCACCGACCATGCTACCACAAAATATATATTGGCTGCCATGCATTATGAAAAAATATATAATCAAGGTTTTCTGTGGCACAATAAACCCAGAGAGCACTGCAGCCCTGTGGCAAAGTGGCTGCTGATTATGAACAGGTGCAGAGGTGATGCAGTGCAGGAATAAACAGACAGAGATTTGTAATCTGGTATGGAAAATGTTTATTTTATTTTTACTTATAATCCAGGTCTGGTGACCAAATAATAAACTCTGGTTATACACAGCGATGCGTAAAACACGGAGATTGCAGCTGTAGTGCTCATGGTGGGTGATACAGTTTAAAGAGTGACAAATAGTGCAGTGCTGTTCCGGGTTCAGTGCTGGCCCTTAGCGACAGCTCTGGAACGTGTTAGCCGTCTATGAACACACAAGTAACAATTATACACAAGACAAACAAACAAACAAACACTCACAATATTTTCAATACACAGTGCACGGGTCCTTCCGGGTTTGTTTCGTAACCAAAGCGAAGGAAAAGATTTACAATTCTCCGGCCCCTTTATGCTATCATGCATGACCCCTTGGTAAACGATTTCAGCTGACTCTATTGCCTGCAGCTGCTACCTCGTTTACCTTCCAGGTCAATACGTTCCTGCAACGGAGTCTCGCCTTCTTCCAGGCTGACTGACTTTCTGACCCAGGAAATGAACTGTCAGGCCAGCCCGTCCAAGGACTTCCACTTTCACTACTTAGTGCCCTCACAGGTCGGGAGGGAGATTTACAACCAGAACTCATTATATTTCTGTCAAAAGCCCATATGTTATTTTTTGTATTACCTGGATTTTAAAAATATGTTGATGGTCAAGATCTCTATCAGTTCTACTCAGAATAGAACGTACCTTTCTGAGTTGATACGCTACTCACTGCCATCTTTTCATAATGCATAAACAAAATAACAAATGTTGAATTCAGAATAATATTTGTGTAATCTTTAAAAAGACACCACATATTGGGTCTATAAAGAAAAGCCAAGGCACGTTGCTCAAGGAAATTAGCTCTATTAGGCAGCAATCCCGATTCCTATTGAACGCATGATCACGTACACAGATAAAAAATACTCTAAACATATACTACATATGGCTAATTATCATTTGTACTGGATGGGCTTGGTTTTCAAATCAGCATTCACACAATTTATTATTATTATTATTATTATTATTATTATTATTATTATTATTATTATTATTATTATTATTATTATTATTATTTATTTCTTAGCAGACGCCCTTATCCAGGGCGACTTACAATCGTAAGCAAATACATTTCAAGTGTTGCAATACAAGTAATACAATAAGAGCAATTTAGCTTCCATACTGTGTTTGCTACATTTTTAGACTGATTTTCTTGCTTTTTTTCTTTCTTTCTTTCTAAATTATAGGTTACATACAGAGCCCAGCAAACAATGACCAAGCATGCTATTACCAAGATGGTTGCTGTGTGGGTGTTAGCATTTCTCCTTTATGGTCCTGCTATAATCTTCTGGGAGTTTATTGTAGGAAAAAGCAATGTTCCCGGGGAAGAATGCTATGCTGAGTTCTACTATACTTGGTATTTCCTGCTTAGTGCATCAACATTTGAGTTTTTTGCACCTTTCATCAGTGTGACCTTTTTCAATTTAAGTATCTACATGAACATCAGAAAAAGAAACAAAAACAAATTACAATCAGTGAATGAAGGAAATGGCCACTTGCGAAGCCGACAGGATGAAGAGCAGCTGGGTTCAGTGTTTTTTGTGAAAACAAGCAAAACTTCTCTGAGCGAGCCAGTGGCTGATGCTGTGGTGACAGAGGAGGAGGACACATCACCTTCCACCAGCAACACCTTTGCCTTCAAAAAGAAGAGGGGGTCATGCACTTCAAAGTGCATAAATGTCGACGCTTCCACATCAGACGGACGGTTCGACACTGTGTCACAGAAACTCACCCCACATTTCAGACTGTCCAGGGATAAGAAAATTGCAAAGTCTCTTGCCATCATAGTGTGCATTTTTGGCATATGTTGGGCTCCATATACGCTGTTGATGATCATCCGAGCAGCCTGTAGTGGACGCTGCGTGCAGTACCACTGGTACGAAATCACCTTTTGGCTCTTGTGGCTGAATTCAGCCATTAACCCGTTTCTGTATCCTCTCTGCCACAGCAGTTTTAGAAGAGCCTTTGCAAAGATACTGTGCCCAAAACGACAGTCTATAGAGCCAAATTGAACCACAACCCTGTCAGTTACACTGGAAAATACAAGCAACCAGACCAACTCCTCTGGGAACCACTATACAAACCACCAGACCAACTCCATTGGGAACCACTATACAAACCATGGCAGCTTTGTGTAACTTAGTATTTTTGGAAATGTTGGTAATTTTGAAATCGGTTCATGAACCCAACAGTATCTTGAAACAGTGGTAAAGATGCAGTATATGTTTTGCTTGTTGTACAGCCTTGTACTTGTTTCTTACTGTACTGCTTGCTAATCATCTAAAGTAACTCCAGCACTTGAATGTTGCCAGTTCTTGGTCAAATGTAGTTTTAATAAGAAAATGCATAGTTGTGGTATACAGTATTCATTTGTAATTATATTGTTTGTTTTTTAAATATTTTCTATTAAAATGAATGTATTTTGCACTGATGTGTTTTACAATAATAGTAGCACTGCAAAAATATATATCATAGACAAAAATAATTGTAAAATAAAGGTGTAAGTGTTATGATTGGTTTGTTTTGTCATACAATCAATTTTTCGATAAAACCAAAATGAAACTTTGTAGCCAGGGAACAGGAACATACCATTATTATACACATTTTTTTTTTTTTTTTTTTAAACTGTGACAAATAATACAGTGTTTTTGCATCACTTGACTGAGATGTTTGACATAATTTAAAAATCGATTCTGATGAGGAAACACATCATTTAAAATGCCAGCTAGATTTATGTATGCAACAAAACTAAAACTAGAAGCCAGGCCTGCCGCCAACCCCCCAAAAACATTGTTTAGTATGCTGGTTTATTAGAGCCCGTAACTGTGATATATATAAGACCCTGGGATAAGACCCTTAAACTTGAATTCAATTCAGGAAGTACTGTAATCAGACAAACTAAAACTCATTTTTAAGTAAACAGTAAATAAAGCTACCTTAATAAAAAAAAATAAAAAATGACCTGCTCACAGAAGCATCTAATTTAAAGCATCTTCCAGATATTTGCACTGAGATGCCATGCGGTAGACGAACACATACATAGGAGGCTGTGTGGTCCAGTGGTTAAAGAAAAGGGCTTGTAACGAGGAGGTCCCCGGTTCAAATCCCACCTCAGCCACTGACTCATTGTGTGACCCTGAGCAAGTCACTTAACCTCCTTGTGCTCCGTCTTTCGGGTGATACGTAGTTGTAAGTGACTCTGCAGCTGATGCATAGTTCACACACCCTAGTCTCTGTAAGTTGCCTTGGATAAAGGTGTCTGCTAAATAAACAAATAATAATAATAATAATACCTGAATCCCAGTGCTCAGTAAGCACGATCTTCCTTAAATTACTCTTCAGCCTGTTCACGCAGCATCCCGCTCACTTGTTTTACAGCTTATTCCAGTTTTACAGTGGTTTGGGACAGCAACTAACATTTTATTGTCTGTTTTATTTAATTTATTAGATCTACATTACAGTAGGTCCACACCAAGTAATTTAAAAGATGCAGTAGACTCAACAACTCTTTTTTAACTAATAAATGTCCTGCTTCAACTTGTCACTTCTGAGGATGCATTTTTCTAACAAACAAAAATGTAACACAGGCTAAAGTGTATGCATATGCCTGATAGTACTAGCAACAGCACCTTTCATCAATAAACAATTTTCGAAACCTAAAATGAAAACAGCCCTTGGCATCTGAACACCCAGACTAAGTATGAAAATGCGGTTATATCCCTACTGAGAGCTGTCAGAATCAATCCGGTACGTTTTGTCATATCTTTTGAGTTATGTTACTACCGTATATTCAAATAATTAAGCAATGTTAATATAAACCATCTATATGCAGAAAAGTGCGCGATGTCACAGGGATAGTGCTGAGACTGCCAACATTTTTCATTGTTCAAAAATTTCGGTTTCGGATCCGGTTCAGGTTTATCTTTTGTCGTTACAGATCGGGTTGGAATTTTATGAAAACGTTGGTTTTGATTTGGGAAAATCATAACCCTTGCATACCTATAAACTTTCTGCAAAGCTGTATTTTGATGTTGCTTTGGCTTTTAATATACATCTCAACAGTGATTATTGAACTATATTCTATGTTGTCATGGAAACAGAATGCTATAATAAAAAATGTATATCCTTGAAATCTTCATGTACAAAAATATATCTCTATAATATACAAGTCACTATGTCATGACGCTGCCTTGTCAGCAGCTTCACAGAAACAAACCGCTACCATTATCACTCCTGCTACAACAAACAAGCACAGTCCAACGGAGGAGACCTAATACATTCAAAATAAAGACATTGTTCAAAGTCTTCCCCATTTTTCTTTTTTACTGACGAGATGAAATTCAAAAGGTGTTTGGCCAAATCTTTTTCAGGTATTTAGTGAATTTATCTTGTTTCTCCCACTGAACGCAAATACGACTTTGTGAGATTTATATTAGCAAATGTTTTGGTTTTTTTTCCCATATATTTTCATTTTCTTTTTTTTTTTATACGTCTCTGTGACAGGGTGGCTAAGTGGTGACGTCAGGCCAGATGCAGGAACAGAAAACTGACACCAGGTAGTACTACAGTTTCAAAACAAACGCGGCGTGCACCGTTTATTTAAATACAAAAATAAAATAAATATTTAAATAAAAACACTTTTTGTTTAAATATTTACTCTCAGAGCACAAAAGAAAAAGTGTAAATAAAACAAATCACAAACACAAACAATAAATAAATGATCCAGGTCAGGCTGGGCAAATCGCCTTCACTGTTCCTAATTATTTTTGTTTTAGTTTCGTTTAGTTTCGTTTCTCTCCTCTCGCTCTCCTGTTCCTCCTCCGAACACCCACCCGGAGTGCAGAGAGCTGCAGGTTTATATGCAGGTGACCATCTCCCAACAAATTAATCACTTAATTAATTCGGGAGATGGCCATCTTCTGCACAAGGTTTTTAATTATTCCTGGCAGCGGACAAGTACTAATCTCGTTTCTGCCAGATCACATTTTTAAATAAACAAAAACAATAACAAAACACACAGCTACGCCGTCATATTTACAAACATAATTCATAAAACAAAAATACAAAATGACACAGGGGCGGAGGGGGAAACCCTGTTCTAAAAATAAACAAATAATACATTTAAAACAGCAGGGCTTTCTACCACCCTGCTACAGTCTCCTTAAATCTGCTGTTATTGGTCGGAACCTCGTTGTTTCTGGGTTCTCAACATTGTTTGGTTGAATGGCCATGTCTTTATTTTGAATGTCTTATTTCTTCTCCATTGTATTGTGCTTGTAGCAAGAGTGATAATGGAGGTGGTTTGTTTTTAAATGCTTTAAGAAACATATAATATATAAAATAACATTGGTTTTAGGCGGGTAACAGTGGCTGCGCCATGCATGCATAACTGCCCAAAACCAACTCCAGACATGCATTATTGTGTGATAATAATATCTTCTCACCCATCTATTATTCTACTTAATTGGACACTTGTCTAAATGAAGTTCAGTTGTAGTCTGTAACTCAGATGAGATACACAACATTAGCGAGTATTGCCACATTATGTTTGTGTTTATGGAGACTTCTTTGTGTAATATAAATTGTATATGTATATTTAGCACAATTCACTTATAAAGACTATTTTCTTCTTAAAGTATCACCTTTTAAATATGTGTGGCACTGTTTCGTGATTGTTAAGATAAGCTGAAAAAGGCTATAACGGTGAAGAAATGTCATATGAAGGAAAAGTTATAATGTGGAAAGCATGGGGACTGTAATTAATAAAAGTGCCAAAACATGCTGATTGCATAATGCCTCCATTTTGTTGCAGGTTTAACCCCTTTTTAAATTGTAACAAGCACTTTATAATCTTAGGATGAAAATTACTCTCCAGCCACTGTGGTGTATTACTCACTATCTTGGTGTTTTACTTGAGTGCAATGGAGATACACTGTGCACCAAGACTACTAGCGACACCTGTCCTTGTACTGGGATGTTTTCACTGCTGCTGAGCAGACCTGAGACAAATATATTTATATTTGAGATAAAATGTATAAATATCAGATATTTCAATATGTTGTCCACAGTCAAATAATTATTTGAAAATATGAATATATATTTTGTCTCCAAACAAATAATTATTTGAAAGGTATTTAAATATTGGGCACATTTTACAAGTTAAGTAAATCTCCTTGGAAACCTGTAATCAAATAAGTAATGCATTTTTTATCAATAACCTGGTTTAACAGAGTAATGGTTTAACTCCTCCCTTTATAGCTATTTTCTCTTCACCTGGGGAATCGGTTTACTCTGAGGTTGTATAAACTAATAGTCTCCTCATTTGAAAAACCTCAATTACAAGTCAATGAAGGGGACTTGGTGTATATATAAGCTGCCTGTCTTTAGTTCAAGTTTAAGTCACTCACCAACATGTTATTTCCTAGATCTAAGGCTGCTTTGCATTTCATTATACCAGACAATGCCTCGGATAAATTCAAAGCCACTTGTAAATATTCTAAACAACAGGTTGGCACCTCAGTGTACTCTACCTCAAACCTCCTTGTGCATGTCAGGGTAAGTGCTTGTTACACAATTACATACGCATTCTTAAGGGTCTTTAAAACAAGCAGTGGAAAACAATAGGCCATACTGAACATAGCAGATGAGTATAGTTAAATCGTGTTATGATTCAAGTTATAGATGTTTTGAAGTTATACATATGCATGCTGATTAACTGGATAATATTGAGTGTACATATGAATGTGATAATACTAAATAGATGTTCATATAAATTGTAATGTGTTATTTTTCATGTTATTGTAAAACATGTATAAATATATTTGAAACAGAAATCGAAATATTTTAAGTACTTATATTTAAAATCATATCAAATAAATTATTTGAAATATTTAAGTATTCAAAATCAATATTTATCCCAGGTCTGCTGGCTAGACACCTTCTAAACTTGGTTGAAGTTCTTCTCCTCCCTAACACTCTTTGAAAATCTTCTAAATGCATTGGAGAAATCGATAGCATCTCTGCACTTATTCTTCTTCCCATTGTAATTGACCTAATCCCAAAAGACTACAGGCTGCATCCTTGACCTGTAATCAACAACAATACTGCAAAATTACCTTCCTTTCATTGGTAATGTACTGATAATCATTCAGTATGTTGGCACGCACTTAGTATTCTGCACTATGCAGTATGTGGAATATGTATTCTTACTGTGATTACATGATATGAATCATGCCATTCCTCTGGAATTCCCAGTTTACATGCAACTTTGCTAGTGTGCTGAATACTGAGTACTCAATACTAATCTGAATTTAAAATGAATGTAAACAACAATCAGTAGCTATTTAGCCTCCAGCACTAAACCCCACCTTAAAGAGTAAGTAGCGAGGTTCCGAAAAATATAGTTATACTCTCCACATGTTGCTAAAACTGTTTTAAGTAACATACCTGTAATGTTCTTTACATTGTTAACATCTTGACAACTTTTTATACTTATAACTTTAAAGCTGTGTGGCAAAGTGGTAAAGACGTGCAGGTGAGTGCAGTGCAGAGTAATCACACAGACAACGTTGGTACAGGTGCAAGGGTGTTTATTTAATTCAATACATGTCCAGAGCCTTAAGGCAAACCTGCAAATAATAATAGTGTTGGAAGTGATACAGCGGCGTGTATCACTTCTGATTTGTAATCCACGGGTTTGACCCGTAACCCCAAAGTCCCTTTCAGTCACCCACACAAAACACAAAACAAAGACACAGTTTTGACAGTGCGTGATTATAGTGCTAGTGGTGAAAACAAAGACAGTTTGGATAGTGCAAAGCGTGAATGGTGAAGTCCGGTTTTATCGCTGGCCTGCGGCTGCAGCTCCGGATCGTGCTCAGTATCCTTCCGTGGCTAAACAATACACAAGACACACAGAGGTTAGACACAGACACGAAAACACTCACAGTTCCTCACGCTACGGGTTCCTTCTCGGCTAGTTTGTTTAACCATATACAAAGGAACAGATCACTCAAGCCATGCCCCCTATTTATACCCTCGCCCATGACCCCGAGGTTAACGAGCGCATCCGCTCCTCCAGTCCTCGGATGTCACGTCGCTTACCGTCCGGGTCACTGAGCTCGGGTGCCGTGGCTCCGCCCCCTTCCGAAATGACCGACTTCCATCTACCCTACAGAATAAATTGTCGTGCCATTTCATTAAGGGTACTCTGTTCCTCGTACACCATGCCCTCACAGGTCGAGAGGGAGATCTAACACCAAGACTGTTTCAAAGATCTTTTCAAAATGTCCACTCTAGTGCACTGATAGGGTAAGGATTCCAGACCAGATTTGCATACATTTCTTTCTTTTCTTTTTATTAATTAATGCTCTCGCTTCTCCTGTACCTGTCTGTTTTCGCCTCCCTCTCGGCACCACCCCCCTCACGTAGCCATTTTTACTTCCTTTTCTCTACTGCTCCCTTCCATGACTAACTTTAATATCCCTGCAATCCTCTCCTCTTGTTCCCATCCTCTGGCTTCTCCCTGCCACTGCAAATCCAACTGCTCACCCCACCCCACTGTGCTCTCTCTGGTGCCCTCTGGAATTGTTGCTTGGCTTCCAACACAGTTGACTTTATCTCTGGCTTTGCCTCTCACCTCTCTCTTGACTTCCTAGCTCTCACTGAAACCTGGATCTCCCCTGATAACACTACCATCCCGACCGCCCTTTCCTCTCTCTATGTCCTCTCTCACTCTCTTTGCACCTCTGGACAGGGTGGGGGAACAGGACTTCTTCTCTCCCTCCCTGCTCTTTTCTGCACTCCCTCCTCTCTCTCTCTTAGCACCTTTGAGTTTCATGCTGTTGAAATCACCTCCCCTTTTCACCTTCTCCTCATTGTTCTCTACCACCCTCCTAGACCCCTAACTCATTTTCTTGATAAGCTTGACTTCCTCCTCTCCTTCTTCCCTCCCCTCTCCCTCCACTCCTGTTGTTCTGTTAGGTGACTTCAACCACCTCTCCAATCCTAACCACTCTGCTGGATTTAATCCCCTTCGTTGTCTCTTCGTCCCCTCCTCACTCACACAGCGGGCCGTCAACTGGACCTCATCTTCAAAGGGGAATGCTTTCCCCCTGCTCTATCAGTCACTCCTCTCAATATCTTTGATCACTACTTCATCTCCTTGTCTCTGTCGCTTCCATCCCTTCCTACTCTGCCAACCCCCTCTGTTACCTTCCGGCAAAACCTCTGTTCCATCTCCCCCTCTGTCTTCTCCTCTGCTGCTGTCTAGCAGCTCCCCTCTATCGACTCAACTCTTCTCCCAACTCTTTGTAGACTCGACTACCTCCACCCTCTTCTCTTCCCTCACCTCTTGCCTTGACTCCCTTTGCCCTCTCACCCCTCAACCTGCCCGCCTCTCCCCACCCCAGCCCTGGCTCTCCTCCGTGCTCCGCTTGGCTTGTACCAAACTGCATTTTGCTGAAAAGGCATGGAAGAAAACCTTCTGCTTTGGATCTCTATCACTCGCTCCTCGCTTCCTTCTCTTCTACACTCACCTCTACTTCCACTCTATCATTCAGTCTTTCACTAGCAATCCCCGTAAACTCTTCTCTACTTTCTTAGCCCTCCCCCCTTTCACCTTCCTGTGTCTCGACTTTGCCTCCTCCTCCAAAATCACAAACATCCGCAAACTCTGCACTACCTCGCCTCCTTCCCCACCCACCCCCTGTCCTCTGCTCACTCACTCCCCATCACCCTCTGCAACACTACTAATCTACCCTCCTTCTCGCCCCTCTTGGACTCTGTTCTTTGTTCCCTGCTCCAGAGCAATAAAACCACCACATGTGCTCTGGACCCCCTCCCCACTCTACTCCCTTTCATTTCCTCCATTCTCAACACCTATTTGCTCTCTTGCTGTTTACCCTCTGCCTTCAAACAGGCCTGCATCACACCCATCTTAAAAAAAAACACCCCCTCCAGAACTACCAACCTGTCTCCCTTCTCCTGTTCCTTTCTAAAACTCTCGAGCGAGCAGTACATCGCCAGCTCTCTTCTTTCCTGTCAACGCATTCTCTGCTCGACCCCCTCCAATCTGGTTTTTGCCTGGCACACTCCACTGAAACTGTTCTTCTCACCGTCACTAACTCTCTATTCTCTGCCCGTGCCGCCTCCCTCTCCTCTTTCCTAATTCTTCTCGACCTCTCTGCTGCCTTTGACACAGTGGGCCACTCTATTCTCCTGTCCTTCCTCACTGACCTGGGACTCTCCAGCACTGCTCTTGCCAGGCTCTTGCCTACCTCTCCAATCTCACGTACCAGGTGTCCTGGCGTGGCTCACCCTCTGCCTCTTGCTCTCTTTTGACAGGTGCCCCCCAAAGCTCAGTCCTGGGACCCCTTGTGTTTTCTCTCTACACCCGCTCCCTGGGTCGCCTCATCTCCTCCCATGGCTTCTCATATAATTTCTATGCTGATTAATTTCTATGCTTCCTCTCCTTTCCTCCCTCTGACTCCGACATCTCCTCCTGTATCTCTACCTGTCTCTCGGCCATCTCCTCCTGTATCTCTACCTGTCTCTCGGCCATCTCCTCCTGGATGCACTGGCATCATTTTAAACTCAGCCTCTCCAAATCAGACCTTCTTTTCTACCCCCCTTTTCCTACCCACTGCTAATCTCTATTTATATTTCTCTTGAATCCACCGCCCTCTCACCCTTTTCATCCACCAAGAACCTCGGTATCACCCTCGACCCCTCCCTCTCCTACTTTCAGCACATCTCTACTCTGGCACACTCCTGACGCTTTTTCCTCAGCAACATATGCAAAATTCGCCCCTTCCTCACCAACTACGCCACTCAGCTCCTAGTTCAGGCCCTGGTACTATCCTGCCTTGACTACTGCAACTCCCTACTGGCTGGCCTCTCTGCCTCTGCTATCTGTCCACTCCAGCTCATCCAAAACTCTGCTGCTCGCCTTGTCTTTTCCCTTCCTTGTTTATC
The DNA here is from genome assembly GCF_902713425.1 of Acipenser ruthenus. Taxonomy (NCBI): domain Eukaryota; kingdom Metazoa; phylum Chordata; class Actinopteri; order Acipenseriformes; family Acipenseridae; genus Acipenser; species Acipenser ruthenus. The sequence goes on along the minus strand of NC_081191.1, from coordinate 73,666,104 downwards.
CCACGCTACACTGCTGCTCCACTCCCTCCATTGGCTCCCTATCTCCACTCGGATCTAATTCAAAACTCTTGTACTTGCCTGTCGCTGTCTCCACCTTTCTGCTCCCTCCTATCTCCAAACCATCATTTCTTCCTACACCCCCTCTTACTCCCTCTGCTCCTCCACCACCGGCAGATTAGCTGTACCCCCCCCCTCTGCTCCCCTGCTTCCAGGGCCCGCTCCTCCTCCCTTGCCCCTCAGTGGTGGAACGACCTACCCACGGATATCAGGAATGCTCAGTCCCTGACCACCTTCCAGCACCTTCTCAAGACACACCTGTTCAGACAGCATCTGTAAACCTCACTACTCTTGACACCCAATTGTACCAGTACTTTCTTCAGCTTGTACTTGCACTGAACTGCTCCATACCTTGCCATATTCTACAATTGCTCTTAATTATAACTACTTCCTGTATCTTGTACATGATTTTACTCTTATAGGTATCCGTATTCACATTTTTGTAATTGCTTTTATTTGAAATCGTTCTCACCCATATATCGAACTTACTATGTGCTCTTACTGGACTTTACTTGTATAAGCAAATATGTTTTCTATAAGTTAACTGCTATTAGTCAAACCCGCTGTCATATGTAATTATTTACTGTAGTCTTTATTTTACTCTTATTAGAATTTGATCTTATTTGCGACTGATTTTATTGTACTTTATAACTGCTCTTATCTGTAATGTGATACTCTGCAATGTGATATTTTGTACTGTTGATATTTTGTAACAATTGTAAGTCATCCTGGATAAGGGCGTCTTCTGATAAATAAATAAATAATAATCATTGCCCACATTGTCAAACAGGTACAGTGCCTTGCATAAGTATTCACCCCCCCTTGGACTTTTCCACATTTTGTAGTGTTACAACCTGGAATTAAAATGGATTTATTGGGATTTTTACCATTTTATTTACACAACATACTTAACACTTTGAAGGTGCAAAATATTTTTTATTGTGACACAAAAGTTAATTAAACAAAAAAAAAAAAGACATTTGAGTCAATACTTGGTAGAAGCACCTTTGGCAGCAATTACAGCTGTGAGTCTTTTTGGGTAAGTCTCTACCAGATTTGCACATCTGGATCCTGCAATTTTTGCCCATTCTTCTTGGCAAAATTGCTCAAGCTCTGTTAAGTTGGATGGGGACCGTTGGTGAACAGCAATTTTCAAGATTCTCAATCGGATTGAGGTCTGGGCTTTGACTGGGCTATTTTAAGACATTCAGGTTCTTGTTTTTAAACCACTCCAGTGTAGCTTTGGCTGTGTGTTTAGGGTCATTGTCCTGCTGGAAGGTGAACCTCCACCCCAGTCCCAGGTCTCTTGCAGACTGAAACAGGTTTTCCTCTAGAATTTCCCTGTATTTGGCTCCATCCATCTTGGTCCTCAATCCTGACCAGTTTCCCAGCCCCTGCCGATGAAAAGCATCCCGATAATATGATGCTGCCACCACCATGCTTCACCGTGGGGATGGTGTTCTCAGGGTGATGAGCAGTGTTGGCTTTGCGCCACACATAGCGTTTTGTGCTAAGGCCACAAAGTTCAGTTTTGGTCTCATCAGACCAGAGAACCTTTTTCCACATGTTTGCTGTGTCTTCCACATGCCTTTTGGCAAAATCCAAACGGGATTTGATATGGGTTTTTTTCAGCAATGGCTTTCTTCTCGCCACTCTTCCATAAAGCCCAGCTTTGTGGAGCGTCCGGGTTATAGTTGTCCCATGGACGGTTTCTCCCATCTCAGCTGTGGATCTCTCCAGCTCCTTCAGAGTTACCATTGGCCTCTTGGTTGCTTCTCTGACTAATGCCCTCCTTACCTGGTCACTGAGTTTTGGTGGACGGCCTTCTCTAGGCAGAGTCGCGGTTGTGCCATATTCTTTCCATTTTTTAATAATGGATTTAACGGTGCACCGGGGGATGTTCAAAGTTTGTGATATTTTTTTATAACCCAACCCTGACTGGTGCGTCTCCAGAACTTTATTCCGGACTTGTTTTGATAGCTCCTTGGTCTTCATGATGCTGTTTGTTTAGATATGCTCTCTAACAACTCTGGGGCCTTCCAGAAACAGGTGTATTTAATCTGAGATCATGTGACACTTTAATTGCTCACAGGTGGACTCCATTCAACTAATTCTGAAGGTTGCACCAGAGCTTATTTAGGGGTGTCACAGCAAAGGGGGTGAATACTTATGCAATCAAGACTTTTCAGTTTTTTATTTGTAAATAATTTTGAAAAATATGTAGATTTTTTCCCCCACTTCGACATTATGGACTATTTTGTGTAGATCAGTGACAAAAAATCCTAATTAAATCCATTTTAATTCCAGGTTGTAACACTACAAAATGTGTAAAAGTCCAAGGGGGGTGAATACTTATGCAAGGCACTGAAACACAGCCAGAGCACTTGTTATGCTTTTTTTTATTTTTAATCACTCTTTTTGCAGTGATTAAAGATAGAGCAGCTATTTTGAAAAGAGCTTTGAAAACAAGCTTTAAAGTTATAAGTGTAAAAAGTTGTCAGGATGTTCACAATGAAAAGAAAAATTACAGGTATGTTATTTAAACAGTTGTAGCAACACATGGGGACGTATAACGTTATATTTTTTGGAACCTCGCTACTTACTTTTTAAGTCACAACCAGAAAAAAGAAAAGGTGAAAGTTTTACAACATGACCCAGATCTTACCTACAAATAGCTGCTGCAGCTAAAAAAAAAAAAAAAGTTGGAGAACCCTGATATTTGTATCCACATAATGTTCCATGAACCACATAGAGGACCTCCTTCCTTGATGAAAAAACAAGTAAAAATTTAAGCCAACAGCAGTCTAGAATGTATTTATGAATATTAACTGTTTTATATTCATAAGAAACAAACATCATGTTTTATTCATAAAAAAATAACTTTTTTAAAAAGAGTAAAAGCTATCCGAATAGAGCCCAAACATTTGAAGCAAAAACAACAGATACGGTATGGGAATTTTACTGTCATTATTATAAATAGCATGTCCTCAGGTATTCCATGTCTGGTTTAAAAAAAAAAGCTCCTATGGGTGATCAAACGTAATACTGTATTTCCCTGCAGTCTGCTCTCTTCTGAGTTATTCTCATCAGGATTCCACAATAACTTAATGCACCAATATTAAGAAAAAATAATGAAGTTTTCTGTTTCTTTCAGTGACAGGCTAATAAATATAATTTATTGTAAAATATTGGACCACCAAGAAATTGTATTAAAGAAAAAAAATATTCTTCCACATTTCCTGCTTTAACACTTGTAAAAACTTTTGGGAATCCATCAGTTTAACAAATTACTCTGCTTGTTTTGTATTATTCTTATACCAATTGGTCACTGGTGACACTGTGTGTTATTTAAGAACATGAGAACATAAGAAAGTTTACAAACGAGAGGAGGACATTTGGCCCATCTTGCTCATTTGGTTGTTAGTAGCTTATTGATCCCAGAATCTCATGAAGCAGCTTCTTGAAGGATCCCAGAGTGTCAGCTTCAACAACATTACTGGGGAGTTGTCTCTAAACCATCGAAATAAAGGAAAAAGACATGTGAAAACCACGTGCACCGTGCATGCTGAGCCCAGTGCGCACCGTGTGCACCGTGTGTCCCGAGCAGCATGCGTATCGAGTACCGAGGTGGGTAGGCCTATGCAGTCGGCAGGGTCTACTCGACAGCGGGGATGCGGCAAGGCCTAGCCCCATGGAGGAACTGTATACTCTCAGAAAGAATAGACAACCACTCGCGGATGACTGCACAGGCAGTCGCTCACACACGAAAGACCGATACAAAGAAAGGCAGAGAGACAAAAAGGCTCTGTCTTTTTCAAAGTCGTTGATTCCGGGAAAGCGGCAAGCCAGCTTTCAGCATGAAAGCAAGGGAAATACAATCGACTCAATTCGACTCGATAAGCTCTTTTCTATCAACACGCTCAGCTCAACACAGAGGTCTTACTGTACCGCCTTGAGAAGGAAAAAGAGAAATGGATGATAGTTTTATCCCCTCGGTGGGCGTGACCGAGTGCATCATCCCAGGAAGGGGCCTATCGGCAGCTCTGGTATAGAGAGCTCAGCAATACCTACCCAATGGGCAGGCATATCCCATATGTAATGTCATTGCTGGTTGTCTTCGAATTGAAAGGGAACACCACCTATGTAGCAAAATTTGAAAAAAACTGGTTAAGTCTGGTTAAGACAGTCACCTGGAGGACTGTAGATACTATTTGAAGACATGTCACAAACACTTTAATCTCCAGGAATCTGCTTATTATTATGCTGTAAACAGTTCCCATCTATTGGCAGTGTTTAAACCACTTGCTGAATGAAGCAATCAATGAACAATACAAAGGTCCTGAAATATTAAGAAATAAAAAATAATTTAAGAAAGAATGATCTTTCATGAATCAATTACTCCACCTACTGGCGGTTTTATGTTTAATTTCTCTTGTGCTGGTGTTAAAAAAAAAACTGGTTTAAAATAACCTATATTCAGTATTCTGATGAAAAGAAATGATGAAAGCTATTTGCTATTTCACTAACCTGGCTTAAATATCTGTTTGGAGATGGCTGATGCAAGAACTGCATTTAGTTTTGTTATATAAAAAAAAAAAAAATCAGCATTATGTTCATTTTTATTGTATTCACTCAATTTCAAAAGGGTGAGAATGTATTATTTATTGTGCACAATATAAACAAATAGATATATTTACTTGTTTTGACATTTAAAATGCATGCCAGATATACCATGAAATATTAAAATTAGCTTGAATTAATGTATGTTATCAATTGTATTCAGTCACTATAACCCTTACTATAATCATTGCATTGCAGACACTCTGTTATTCTTGCTTTGTTAAACCTATAAGCACAGACTGCACATCTACCTGACGTGGATATTAGTGGTAGCTAGAAAATGATTGAAGGTAAACAGGTTTGTGTAAATTGCCTCTTTGGTATAATCCCTGCTTTAACGTTTTCATGATTGCTTGGATTGTCCTGACTGTCAGGTGATCAATTGCCTGTCTCAAATATCACAATACTTTATATTACTTACTGAAGCAATGCCGTTGTAATAATAATAATAATAATAATAATAATAATAATAATAATAATAATAATAATAATATTAATAATAAAAAATATCAGCAGTTTTGACTCAACTGAGATCCCTGTTAAAGGATTACAAATAACTTTCTAGGATTTTTTTTTTACAAGAAGAACATGTCAACATTTATATGAATAAAGTTGCAAAAATAGACTATTTGCGCAATGGACTGTCGATTATGAGGACTTACTTTCTACTGTCCAGCAGATGTCCCTGTAGCTCTTTACAAATCTTTGTTTTAACCCGATTGCAGAGGTAAAAACACATATTTGCTCAGCAAAGTAACCTTTAGCAGTTCATATTTAAATGCTAATATGCTACATTAAAAAAGAAAAATAACGTATACACCTCACAGTGGAAAAAGGTTTTGTTACTGTATATATATATATATATATATATATATATATAAACTCTTAGAGATGTTGCATTTTTCTACTCTGATGCATTATGAGCATCAACAATTTACTCTAAAGCCTCCACCTGTGTTTTCTACTATTATAACAACCTTGACTTGCATAAAGAAGGAAAAACATTGAGTGAAATAGCTTGCATCACTCGATTTTCAAGGTGTGGTATCCGAAGCATAATCAACAAGTACAGAGAAACATCATCTGTAATTGACAAACCCAGGACTGGAAGACCCAAAAAAGCTGTCTAACAATGATGAGCAATACTTGAAGATAATATCCTTAAGGAATAGAAAGAAGACAGGCATTGAATTGACAACAGAACTGGCAGAAGGCACAGGTGTCATTGTCCATCAAAGTACAACAGTGCAAAGGTCATTCTTGAAATCAGGACTTAAAGGATGTGTTGCAGTAAGAATACCTCTGTTAGAAAGGGGAACAAGACTAAAAGAAATTGGACTATGGAACAATGGTCAAAGGTGCTTTGGACTGTAGATGGATGGACAACGACACCTGTGCTGTCCTGTTTTTTAGGACATGGATTCCTTCTTATCATGAGACATGGGACCACAGAGACAAAAAATCAAAACAATCACTAACATACCCCAGTAGAAGTGGCCAATAGAAAACCCACCAACTGTCAGCATGATTATTTCTCACCTCATGCTGCAAGATAATACAGGTCTCCTTTTTATGTTGGAGTTAATTTGTACCTCACTACTAACATATAGGACAGCAGTGTGAAGCACAGTCACTATTTCTTGAATCTTGCATTTCCTTTCACTTTGAGTTAGACATCTCATGAAGAGATTTTGTACGTTTTATAATGTCCCCATGCATTTTATTTATTGCGTTTCACCAGTTGAAACAAAAAACAAAAAAAAATCTTGTTACGTTGAAGTGTGTCTTTATTACTAGGGCACTGTAGTTTTGGTCATTACAGTGGTTGAAACAGACAAAATCATTCCATAAATCTTATCTGTCATACACCTCCAGTCCCGAAATAGGTCTCAAATGTGCAGTTTTGGAAGAAGCACGAGTTATAGCAAATAAGTATTTTCATTTTAAAACATTATATATTACACTAGGTAATTTCACCTCATCAGTGTCTTCAGTGTGAAAGCCTGTTACTGGCTATATACATGTCAATCAAAAGGGGTAGTAGTTGGTTGGTTAATCCACAACAGAAGTTATGTTGCTAGTGTCGTCAAGTCGCACCTGCTGTAATCTCTTCTTTTTTACAAGCACTCAAAGGCTTCTTTCAAAGAGATGCTTATTTGTGTAACACCAAAGAACTGTCAGAAACTAATATTTTACAGTGCTTTGTGGGGTTTATACAAAAACTATTTAGGTCATAATATGGGAAGGGTCATCATTTTCTGCAGTCTACAAGGGCCAGGCACGAATCAGATTTTCCCTTTAAGAGAGATAATGGTGTTGTTACAATATTCAGTATGGTACAGCAGTATGTGCAGAGTAACTAAACAACAGCACCATTGGAATCAAACAAGGTTTTAAATGTACAGTGTTTTCTTACATCATATTAACACCAGCAATATACAATATCACAGACCCCTTTCTTTTGGTGAAGATCTTTTGGTTTTTTGCTGGTTATAATCATCAAGCTGCAATCAGACCAATTGACCTTCAGCAAAGGCACAGTACCAGTAATTTAAATATATGCATGCCCTGAATAAGCATGACAGTGCAGAATCAGCACACTGTCATAAAAATATTAACAAAGCTTATAAAGGTAAGAAAATACATGTTAAAGCATTGGTTAGCACAAGTGATTTTATACACAATAAACCCATTACTGCACTGGTGCTGGATTCATCCTGACTAGCAGTGAGTGCCCTATTGCTGGGGCCAGCTCAAGCATCTTTAGCACGTAGAAAAGCTAACATGAGTTATGATCAAGTTTTGTAACGAATATACTGACTACAAAAAATAAAAATAAAATATCTCTAGAAAAGCCTAAAATATATTAACTCTTCACACACAGCTTGGATGTATGTGTGTATGTATGTAAGTCGAGTCTTTGACATGCCAAGCTCGAGTCGAGTCGAGTCGAGTCACAGAGTTTGCTCGAGTCACCTATCTGGTTCGAGTCAATTCGAATCATTAGTTCTGACAGTTCGAGACAGTTTGATTTAATCAGATTCATTTTACAGGAGTATCAATCTACAAGTGAAAAGAAAAGAACATTTCAATTACTACAGTGAAACATTACCTTTAAAAGACTGGTAGAGAGAGAGGTTGAGCATGCTAAGTGAATAGTCACGTCTCATGCTAGATCCTACAAAATCCTTTCTTAATTCCTGCAAACCTACTGTATTTTGCCATTTTTACAGATGTATTACTTTATAAAAGTTCTTACCTCTCCTTTACGATGTCAAAAGCCAAAACTAAGCTGCTCAGACTGCAGAGACCTCTGAAACCGACCAAGTTGGCACTGCTGAACAGGCCCAACCCTGTAACTGAAGATGGCGGTGACTCATCCCTGGCCTCGCTAGCAGCCTTGATGTCTATTATCCATGGCCTGATCAAATCTTTCTGAACTGAGACTCGATCCTCCATCTCGCGGTTTAAAGCTACGGGAACCGACTGCAAGAAGTGGAAAAATCTCTTGGTGATGTTGACAGCAGGGTTACGGCTTTGGAAAAAATATACTCCAGTCTCACCACCGAAAATACAGCCATAAAATCAAAATTGGATAATTTGGAATATAAGAACTGTAGACAAAATCTGCGTGTGATTGAAATTCTGGAGGGGAGCGAAAGGCCACATCCCACAGCTTTTTTCTATAGAACTTTTTGGGAAGAGTGTCCTCCAGCCATTATTGCCAGAATCCATCACTATCAAGCAAAAGAGCGGATCTTGCATCTCGCCCGAGAGCATGGCCTCCTTCACTTCCGTGGCAAGAGAGTGCACATCTTCCCTGATTTCAGCTCTGAGGTTTCAAAATGCCACGCAGCTTTTGGAGGAGTGAAGTCTCAGTTTTGTGAAGCTGGGGTAAGATATGGCTTGCTACATCATGCACGTCTCCAGATCACCTTTAATTGAACCCGATTCACATTCAGCACTCCCAAGAAAGCAGTTTCTTTTACAATGACCGCATTGCCCTGAGTCTGAAGCCCACAGATGCTGCTACTCTGGAGGATATTAGATGAGTACCCAACTTCAATGTGTCTGAGGACTTTTGTTTTTTATCAGATTTATTACCGTAGTATTATCATTATCCATGCTTTGTCAAAGGGCTTAACCACCCAGTTAAAAGAAATAAAGTATTAAGCCATCTTTTACATCTAAAAGTAGGAATAGCTTTCCTCCAAGAAACTCACTTTCACTCTACAGATCAATTTTGAATTTGTAGGGGATGGGTGGGGCAGCTGTTAGGGACTACTGCTAGGGACTTCTTTCTTTTCTCCTGTCCACCACTCTTTCTCCCGTATAGACTACTTTCTGTTGGATAATAGGCTTCTTTCATTGGTCAAAACTTGCTCCTACCACATCATTGTGATTTCTGATCATGACCCTATATCAACAGAACTATCCTTCCTTGACTGTTCTTTTTCACATAAGACCTGGTGACTTAATCCCCTTTTGCTTTCTTTTGTCCAGTCGATCTCTCATGAAATATAATTTTTCATTGAAACTAATTCCACCCCAGAGATCTCTAATTCCACTTTATGGGAAGCCCTTAAAGCCTATCTGCGTGGGCAAATGATCTGTTATACCTCTAGAGTAAAAAAGCAAGAATCTTCCAGACTTTCTGAACTCGCTGACCTTATTTTACAACTTGACAAGCGTTATGCTTCATCCCCTACGCCTGACCTGTTGTCCATTAAATATGTGGAGCAGCTACTTATCAAGTCTTGTCATACTGTGTATGAATTTGGAGACAAAGCCAGTAAACTCTTAGCCCACAGGCGATTTGCTGCCACTTGCTTGATCACCCAAATCAATACCTCTGCAGGCCCTTCAACTGTCAAGCCGCGAGAGATAAACAACGAATTTGTAAAGTTCTACTCTGCACTTTATACATCTGAATCTGCAGGTGATCCTTCTCTATTTGACGCTTTCTTTCATAACCTTGACATTCCTACTGTAGACCAACAATCAAAAACTGCTCTGGAGGAACCAATCTCTCTCCCAGAGGTAGAACAAGCCATTAGATCTATGCAAAATGGAAAATCCCCAGGCCCGGATTCCCTGTCGAATTATAGAAAGTATTATCAGTTGCACTTTCCCCACTGCTTTCTTCTGTTTTCAGGGAATCATTCTCCTCAGGACTCCTCCCTCCAACACTTTCACAAGCTCTCCTATTAAAGAAAGACAAGGACCTCCTCCACTGTGGATCATGTAGACCAATCTCTCTCCTCAATGCCGATTTTAATATCCTCTCCAAGGTTCTGGCCCAGCGTCTCGAACAGGTTCTTCCCTCTTTAATTTCATTGGATCAAACTGGCTTTATACATGGAAGAAACTCTTTCTTCAATTTACGTAGACTATTTCATATTATTTACACCTCTTCATCCAAATTTCCCCCAGAGGTCCTTGTATCTCTTGATGCGGAAAAAGAATTTGACCGCATCGAATGGAATTATCTTTTTGCCACACTTGACAAATTCGGCTTTGGCCCTAGTTTTATTTCATGGATCAAGTGGAGGTGGGTTGTCGAGGATTTCCTGCACACTCTACAACCCAGTTTCTCAGAGATGTCGGGTTCAGTGGCCAAGAGTTTTGTCGCACAGTGAAGAACTTATCTGAAGCAGCAAAAAGTTGAGACGGAAAGATTCTGGCTGGGGATCTCAAGCACAATAGAAAAAAAAAGCAGCGCTGATGTACAGGTAAGTAAGCTGGGCTGAGTTGAGTGGGGGACGGAGGGGGGTGATGCTGGGACGCCAGAGGTGTCATGGGCTAGTCGACACAACACAGAAGACGGAAGGTGCCCACTTGAAGACCCCAGAGATGTACCCTACTTAGCTCAATCCAGACAGTTGTCATCCCTTCTGATATCTGTGGCCCAGTTATACTACTACAAAAGTATTTTTCTATATTGCACTGCATAGGCTCGTCACTGTTGGCAGTGTTTGGCTATATGCCCTATCTTGTTGCACCTGTAATATTTGTAATGTCATGAATCATTATTACTAGTTCCTTTAGCATTGCTCCCCAGACCAGTGTCTATTAGTTGTCCCTTAATGATCTGTGACTGCTCTTCAGCCCCCCCCCCCCACCCTTTAGCCATAGACACGATTACAATTGTGTTTATGTTTTGATTATCACCGACTATAAATTCATGACACAGTGGTATACATGTATGGTACGGAAGCACTGACTGCGGCAAACATTGTTTCCCTTCCACCCAATGAAACCATTTACACAGCTGACCAAATGCGACCAATGAAAACCACACATACAAAGGCTAGCTGACAAAATGCAACCAATTAAAACTATGAATGTAGATGATAACAACATTTTGCCGGTTGAATGTTCTTTCGAGCTCAACACTATGGTTACTGCTGAGTACATCATTACTATATAAAAAAGGGTCATAGAAGAAAAGTTAAAAGCTATTGATCGAGTCAAAAGTGGGGCTAAACAACTGGTTGTTGTTCGTGATTTAAATATTGGCAAATGCAAATCAATTGTGAGAGGATGGATAAAAGCGTTTTGTCCCAACATCCGTGTGAACAAGAAAAACAAGCAGAAAAAAGTAACTGAAAGTACCCCTTTGTACACTGCCTGACTGACTAACAAGTAAGTCACATGTTTTATTTATTTGTATTTATTATAATAGGCAGTGCTTAATTTGTAAAGAAAGACGTGCCGGGGTGCAAGCAATGACAATAATACCGTCCTTAAGAACCGCACATTCAAAATCATAACACGTTTATTTGAAAGAGTATTGTACGTACTAGTGTTAGATGTTTACATTCACGTATTCCACATCATATACAAAGTAGTAGTATGTGCAGAAAAATTAATTAAAGGCAACTGCAGGACAAATAATAAATAAATAAAAATGGTGATGTGTATGCAACAGAAGCCGCTGGTAGATTACAAAAACGATTCATTAAACTTAGGCTAGGTAGTTGTATTTTAGTATGTTTTTATTCTCTATTAATTAAATTATATTCATTGAAAAAGGCAAGAGAGAACCAGATTGTTATTATTTTTTATTGTTTTGGTTTAATGCAATATAGTAATGTTCCTATTGAAGTAGGCTATTTTCTTCATTGAAAAGTTGTCGTTTTGTTGTGTACTACTAATTTAATCAAAACAAGTAGTGTAAGAAGTTGCTTGTATCGTTCATGACTTTTTTCAAATCAAGTAAGCTTATTTCTGTATAAAAAACGACAATAGAGTTGCAGCCAGTGTCATCTTACTTAAAGGCACTCAAGCTGAAATTGTAAATAATTTAAACCCTAACCCTAACCTAACCTTAAGTAGGCTACAAACGTGGCAGCGGACTGTCTCTCTTTAGCACGCACGCAAGAGCTTGCAGACTTGATACAACTGTGTTGAGAATTTAAAAAGAAAGCATTTCATGAGATTTTTAACTAGAGGTACCGGGAATATACTCTGCACGCCCAGATGTTCTGAGGCTGTGTCCTGGCAAACCCCGGCACAAATTAAGCACTGATAGGTAACGTTACTGTTACTTTTAGTGTATGCAATCTGTTACTTTTACCCTACTGCAAACAGTGATTGCCCGTTCTCATCTAGCAAGACTGCATAATTGAAAAGCTTATATTAAGTTTACACTATGATGTACTGTATTATTAGCCTTCTATTTGTTTATATGTGTTTCTGGATGTATAATATATCTCAGGCCCACGATAAAATGAGTTTGATTGTATAGTATTTGTGTATTTTCTGGACCTTTGCAACTTGGCAGGTAACCTGAGCCCCCCCTCTAAGGAAAATCCTGGTTGTGCCCCTGGCTGTATTGATCTCTGGGTTTATCCACCTGTTGGCTAAATGGATCAGAGCGAACATTTGCGAGCACATGGCCAGGGTGCTGCTAAACAACCACGCATGGTATTTTTGTGCCCTGACAGCTGTAATAATGCCTGCTCTGGCCAAGATCGTCACCTTCAGATGGTCGTAGCTCTCTGCATCCGACGGGTTGAGGTCGCAGTAGGCCTTTTGGGCGTTGCCGATGAGGAAGGGGGCCAAAATTCCAGCCCACTTGGCTGGTGGCCATCCTTCTCTGGCCGTTGTCCTCTCAAACGCTACCAGGAATGCTACTATATTTGCAGGATTCCAACTGGTGGTATAAAGCGTGACAGATAAACGTAACTTTGGTTAGCCAGCAGAGGTCATATGTATTTATTTCAAATAAAAAGGCTTCAATAAAGAAAAGAAAAACAGAACCCTCATTCAGGGCACTGACTCACTTTTTCAGTCCCTGACTAACCAGTTATGTTTGGCCAAGCCCAAACACAATTCAAAAGATAGTGTCTGGATATTTACAGCTATTTACAATCCAGGTTTTCTTCACTGGCTGCATAAAAGCAGCTCTTGAGTTTCTTCACACAGAAGATGACAAAGGTGAGTTATAAGTTCTACTCCCCCTGGAGTGTTTAGAACTCTTGTTATTAATTCAGTCCATGCACTAAATTGTTTCCCTTCTTCCACAAGAAAACATTAGAGAGCACACAGGTAAGTATAATTTTCCTCTATCCACAGAAAGGTAGAGGTTTATCATCAGGTGAGGTTCCTTTTTAGGTTTCTGGAGACACCTCCTGGCGGATCTTGGTATCGCACTTTCCAGACTAATGTGACTAATGACCTGTAAATCCAACACAAGGCTCTTCTTCTAGCAAGTACAAGTATAACAAAATACCATTCAGTAACGGAGCAGATAACAGTGTCAGTGATAGTTACATCAGGATATAATTAAATACAATATACTACAGATTAAATAACACTTGTGACAGATTACAGTGATCTAAAGTACAGGATTAAATGCAGTAAAATGCAGGGGGCAGATAAGAGCAAGTAGAGCGCATTTAAGGAAGAGTGATAAGTGTCCAGAGGGAAAAAAAGAGGAGTTCTACAGGTGCTGTCTGAAGAGGTGAGTCTTGAGGAGGCGCCGGAAGGTGGTCAGGGACTGGGCAGTCCTGACATCTGTAGGAAGGTCATTCCACCACTGCTGGGCGAGGGTGGAGAAGGAGCGGGCTCTGGAGGCAGGGGAGCGTAGAGGAGGTAGAGCCAGTCTTCTAGTGCAGGAGGAGTGGATAGGTCGAGTGGGGTTGTAGGGAGAGATGAGGGTCTGGAGGTAGCTGAGTGCAGTCTGGTCAAGGCATCTGTAGGCGAGTACAAGAGTCTTGAACTGGATGCGAGCGGTGATCGGGAGCCAGTGGAGTGAGCGGAGCAGTGGAGTTGCATGGGAGAAGCGAGGCAGAGAGAACACCAGGCGAGCAGCGGAGTTCTGGATGAGCTGGAGCGGACGGGTGGCGGACGCAGGGAGGCCAGCCAGGAGGGAATTGCAGTAGTCTAGGCGGGAGAGTACCAGGGCCTGGACCAGGAGCTGGGTGGCGTAATTGGTGAGGAAGGGTCGGATTCTTCGTATGTTGCTCAGGAAGAATTGGCAAGTGCGTGCCAGAGTGGAGATGTGCTGGGAATAAGAGAGCCAGGAGGCGATGAGGGGGCCCAGGGAGCGGGTGTAGAGAGAGAACAGGAGAGGACCCAAGACTGACCTTTGGGGGACTCCTGTTGAGAGAGGGCGAGGTGTGGAGGTTGTTCCACGCAAGGTTACCTGGTAAGTGCTGTTGGAGAGGTAGGAGGAGAACCATGCCAGAGCAGTGCCAGAGATTCCCAGGTCAGCGAGAGAGGATAGTAGAATAGAGTGATCGACAGTGTCAAAGGCTTCAGAGAGGTCGAGGAGAATTAGGACAGAGGAGAGAGAGGCAGCTCGGGCAGAGTTTAGTGAGTTGGTGACAGACAGGAGGGTGGTTTCAGTGGAGTGAGCAAAGCGGAAGCCAGATTGGAGAGGGCCAAGCAGAGAGTGGTTGGACAGGAAAGCAGAGAGCTGGCGGTGTACAGCCCACTCGAGGGCTTTGGAGAGGAAGGGTAGGAGGGAGACAGGATGGTAGCTCTGGAAGGAGGTGGGGTCGAGGGTAGGTTTTTTGAGGAGGGGAGTGATAGAGGCTTGTTTGAAGGCAGAGGGAAAGAGACCAGAAAGGAGAGAGGTGTTGAGAAGGGAGGAGATGAAGGGAAGTAGAGTAGGAGCAGCAGCTTGAAAGAGGTGAGTGGGGAGGGGGTCCAGGGCACACATGGTGGGTTTGTGACCCTGGAGCAGGGAGGAGAGGTCAAAGTCTGAGAGGGGAGAGAAAGTGGAGGAGGGTGAGTTAGTAGGGGATGCAGTGGGTGTAGGGGTTGGAGCAGGAGAGGGTGCGGGGGAGGGAGAGGTGTTAAAGAGTTTGCAGATATCTGTGATTTTAGAAGAGAAGAAAGAGGCAAAGTCATCAGGAGATAGAGAAGGGAGGAGGGGGGGTTTAGGAGGGAGGAGAAGTAAGAGAATAGTTTACGTGGGTTGTTAGTGGAGGCTTTGATTACAGATTGGAAATAAGTACATTTAGCAGAGGAGAGAGTAGAGGAGAAGGAGGAGAGGAGAGTGCGGTTTTCAGCAGATTGCAGTGTGATTCTTGCTGAGCGGAACGCAGAGGAGAGCCAGGGTTAGGGAGAGGAGGGGCGAGCAGGTCGGAAGGTGAGGGGACAGAGGGAGTCGAGGGAGGAGGTGAGGGAGGAGAAGAGGGTGGAGGTAGCAGAGTCTACAGAGAGTTGTGAGAAGGAGTCGATAGGAGGGAGGTGAGAGAGAGCAGTGGAGGCAAGGACAGAGGGGGAGAGAGAGCGGAGGTTACGGCGAGAGGTGACAGTGGGGGTAGGAGGAGCAGGGAGAGAGGGGAGAGACAGAGAAAAAGAGATGAAATAGTGATCAGAGAGGTCCAGGGGGGTGAGAGGGTGGAGGGGCAGCAGGCCCTGGAGAAGGTGAGGTCCAGATGACGGCCAGCTTTGTGGGTAGGGGGGGATGGAGAGAGACTGAAGTCGAAGGAGTGAAGGAGGGGGAGGAATCCGGCAGAGTGGCTGGGGTTGGAGAGATGGATATTGAAGTCACCTAACAGGACAGTTGGGGTAGACAGAGAGGGGAGGGAGGAGAGTAGATAGTCAAGTTCATCGAGAGTGTTCCACACTGTGGAGGACATATTAAAATGGTTTCTGTAATTGAGGGTTATTAGGCTGTAATGAATCTCTTGCTAAACATGTTTCAATAAATCGTGAGATTTTCTGCATGAGTCTTTTTCCACCCCACATTTTTTATTAATTAAATATTAGATAGTAACATAATTGTCTTTTCTTCTGATATTTTCAGAGAAGCTCTATGCTCCTCTGGGGAGTGGCAGTACAAAACTGATAATTACATTAAATATACATAGACAATAAAGAGTGTGTTTACATAACTATACCCATAAATATCTGATTTAGCCGACATTGTTCTCGGGCCTCTTTTAAGCTGCTCTCCGAGGAATGCGATTTTAATGACATGATGTTTTAAAATATGTTGCTCAGTCTTGTTCCATATTTAATTAACTTTCCTTTTTTTAAACTTATGATAGTGGAGAGACAATAGCAAATAGCTCTGAACAGAGAAGGGAGCTCTGATACATGAACGAGCCCTTGTCATGCTTTGTGAACCATTTACAATACAAGATATGCAAAGAAGGAGAGGCAGTCAGGGAATTGCAGGGTCTCTGGGGGCTCCATTATGAGCCATTTCATAGCCTACCAATAAGGGAAAAAAGAGAAACTCACATTAAGAAACAAAGTGCTTATTGAGCATCCAGACCTGACAAAAACAAGATGTGTCATAGATCATTTGGAATGCAAGTCCCCTTCAGAAGGCAACCAGGCTATCTGCATTATGCTTTCAAGAAACACATTCTAGCAAACTATCAATAGATCCCCCGTCTTTCGAGTGTTTACCTTTGTTTTTTGCTCATTGTATGTGGCAACACATTTTTATCATGTAGTCAGTTCTAATTATATGTCCGTTTTTTGCTGGTGTGTTTATTGTTTAGTTTTCAGCATGAACCCTTTATTATGAAATGCAAATACACGCTTGTTATTATTTCCCTTGGTACTTTCTTAATATTAAATTCCAAATTCATGTACCACAAATAAATCACATCAATTAACCCCAGTTTATCCCTCATTTACCTTTTTTGTTAGCTGTTGCTACTTAAAAGCAGGTGTTTGCTTCTCAAGCCTGCTAGTTAGAAAGTAGCAGGGAAAAGGAACAATGATAATAATAAAGAACATAAATCATTTAAAAAAGAGAAAGGGTCAGCTCTCTTCACTTTTTTAGTTTTCTATGAGTGCTTTCTTCTTACTTACACTTTCTATCCCATTGAGAAAAAAGTTCTAACCTGGAAAAAAAAAACTATACTGTTGTTATGACTTCTAGTCATCACCATTAACACCATTATCTTTAGTCAACTGGGAGGCAGTAGAAGGGTTAGGATATTTCTCCAGTGACTATCTTAAGCAGTCTTCCTGCTTTCTACAATGCTAAATCTGTCTCAGATTGAATATGAACAATGTTGCGGCTATCATTCAAATAAATGCATCCTAAAAGCAGCTGTAGAAACCAAACTTTAATATAATGATTTTTTGATAAGTAGGCACAACATTTACAGCAGTCCCTGTGTATTTTCATTCAATAGATTATTGCTGATTTATGAATGAATAAAAGTGTCAAAAACATAAAACAAAGACTAGTATTGCATAGGTTGCGATCACTACTCCGAATACTAATCTGAGCAGTGTCCTGGTCTGGATTTCTGAGAACGACCTGGACCAGGTACAGATACTACCTTCTAATGAAACATGGCATGGCATTTCTTCACTATTCACGAATTATAGGGCTCATTATGCCCCCAGATGCCAGATGCCAACTTATAATTCACGGAACAGGAGCAAGGGCTGCATGGAGGAAGAACCTCTGGAACTGAGAATAGGAGAAAAGTGCTTTGTGACTTAGGATGGAGTACAGGGTTTCCCCCTGGCTCATAACCTCCAAGGCTGGGAAACAACTATTACTTCCCCCAAGGGGAACCTAGAGGGTAGACAACAGGGAAACAAAAGAGAGTTAGGATAGATTGGGCTGGGGGGGTCCCTTCTGGATCGCAGAGATCTTTCCTGGCAGAGGACAAGGTCAGCGTGACTTGGCCTCTAAGCTTGGGTAGTGCGCTTCACTTTCCCCCAAAGAGGACCCGCTGTTATCAAGCTCATCAGGCCAGTCAGAGACTGAAGAAACATCGGCGTTGAGAGGCTATATAAGATGCTAAATATCATGGCAGGTTGGAGACGCAATCAGGAGAAACAAGGATCGGGTAACACGGCTGGAGAGCTAAGTACAAAGAGCAGGATCGGGTGTGTGCACAACAGGAGTGGGAGCGGCGCTGCAAAGCCTGGTTTGCTGAACAGCTGAAATGGATTCTTTGAGATGAAGGATGTCCAGAAGGAGAAATGCAAAATATATATATATATAATCCACTCTCAATTAATTCACACAGAATAATTGTTGGTATGTTTTAGTACTTCCTCTTCTGTTGTATATTACAAGTCCACAACGGTAAACACACCGATATTCCTTCGGTCAAACAGTAACACAGCACTACTCGCCTTGTCCCAGTATATCCACACAGGTACCATAGAATCAGGAATATATTGCCACCAACCTCGTATCCACAACTCAATTTAGGTTATTTTCTTTCTCTGATCTGCAAACTGTTTTTCTTTCTGTTCCTTTGCTGCAACCACGCTGCTACACCACCAGTTGCTCGTACAGCCACTCCTCCCCGCTGAACCGTAGCACCTCCAGTCCACCACTCTTTATCCAGGCTGGGCAAACGCCTTTACTGGACGTCCTTTGTTCATGCAGGCTGAGTGAAAACCGTCACTGCATGTCAATTGCACTTCAGTTTGGCTGCAAAGAGAAGATATCAGCCTTCTCACTTTTCAGATATTTTCTCTTCTGCCTTAAAGCCTGACCATTTGAGCTAAATTATATCAAAGCGCGCCTCCGCGCTTCAGCAGGTAAATTTCAAACAGTAGCAGGTGCTCAATCACAGCAGGACAATGAATTAGAATAGGCTGCTTACCATCGATGACTTCACTAAATGCACTCTCCAGGAAAAGCGTAAAAGGTGAGAGCATACTTGGTAGTTTTGTAGTATAACTTTAATTAATCCATACATGTGAGACAGTTATTGTAGTCCATACAGAAGTGCTACAGTGTGATGATGTGGGGAGGAATCTCCATTTAATACAAGAACGTCTTTGGTGCAGATTGAGGGCAACCTTACTGCTCAGCGATACATTGACGAAGTCCTTGAGGCAACAGTTTTTCCATTCCTACAAGACAATCCGGAAGTGTTGATTTTCCAGCAGGACAATGCAAGACCACAAAGTGCTAGTATTATATATATATATATATATATATATATATATATATATATATATATATATATATATAATATGCTTCGGTTTTTCAGATGTTTATGTATCGTACTCAATAAAAAAAAAAAAAGACATCCGACTGTTTCCCCTTTCGTAATACTGTTTACAGTGTTTTGAATACAGCACTCAGAAAGACTGCTGCGGGGCTTCTAGGTATGAGTATATCTCTGGTCCTAGTGTTAAGGATATTATTGCTCATCCTTGTTAGACAGCTTTTTGGGTCTTCCAGTCCTGGGTTTATCAATTACAGATGATATTTCTATGTATTTGTTGATTATGCTTCAGATACCACACCTTGAAAAAAGAGTGATGTTAGCTATTTCACTCAATGTTTTTCCTTCTTTATGCGAGTCACGGTTGTTAGAATAGTAGAAAACACTAGTGGAGGCTTTGAGTAAATTGTTGATGCTCATAATGTATCAGAGTAGAAAAATGCAACTTGTCTAAGACTTTTGCCCAGCAGTATATATTGTAGCGATCCTGGTTCCCGCAGGCAGGTGCATCACACAGGGAGAGGCAATCCACACACAGGCGGAGGGCAGGCGCAAACCCGAGACCTCTCGCACTAAAGCATAGCGCCGATACCACTGTACAAAAGAGCCGGCTCCCTTGCAAGGAGCATATATCGGGCTTATGTCTTTGTGTGTGATTACATCACCTACCAGCCCTACTGCTGCCTTCCCCCGTGCACGCTACAAGATATATATATATATATATATATATATATATATATATATATATATATATATATATATATATATATATATATATATATATATATATATATATATACACACACACACACACACACACACACAGTTGTAATCAAAAGTTTACATACCACAACGGAAAATTCTAATTATTAGAAAAATCGTTTCTAGCAAAAGTTTTGCTTTTGTGGATGAGGAAAAAAAGAAATAGACGGCAACAGTTAATTATTTCAGAAATTTAATTGCAAAACTCCAAAAATGCTAATTCAAAAGCATTCATACCCTGACAAAGAAAATTAAATTAATAGCTAGTTGAGGTACCTTTAGCAATAATAACCTCTTTTAAACGATTATGATATTTGTAAATGAGCTTTTGGCATGATTCTTTAGTGATTTTTAACCATTCTTCAACGCAAAATTGTTGCAGTTCATTCAAATTCTGAGGACTTCCCTTGTGCACAGCCTTCTTCAACACATACCAAAGATTCTCAATCAGATTCCAGGACTTTGACTATGCCATTCCAGAAGCTTGATGTTACTCTTCATTAACCATTGTGAAGTAGATTTTGATGTGTGCTTTGGCTCGTCGTTGTGTTGGAACGTCCAGTTGCGCTTTTGTAGTGGATGGTTTCAGATGATTGGCCAATATCTTTTGGTATGCTATGGAATCCATTTTACCATGTATTGGATCTAAATTTCCTGTGCCATTAGAGGAAAAGCAGTCCCATAGAAGGATATTACCAGCTCCATGCTTGGTGGTGTTCTTTTCTTTGTATGCCTCACCAAATATCTCAATTTTTGTTTCATCACTCCACAAACCCTTTGACCAGAACTCATGTCCGTCATTCAAATGCTGTTTTGCAAACTTTAAGCAATTGTCCTTGTGGCATTTTCCTAAGAGTGGCTTTTTCCTTGGCCTGTGACCATTGATTCCTTCACCATGCAATACTCAACCTATGGTTGAAATGGAAACCCCAGTTCCACTTGCAGCCAATTCAATTTGAATATCTTTGGCAGTCAATCTCAGATTGTTATTAACCTTCCTCACAATTCTTCTACTTGTTCTTGGTAAAATAACCTTCTTTCTTCCGGACCAAGGGAGCATTATGACAGTACCATGAGTCTTGTACTTCTTGATAATAGAAACAATAATTGAAATTGAGATACTCAAATGCTTGGAAATCTTCTTGTATCCTTCTCCAGCTTTATGACAATACATAATTTTCTGTCTAAGGTCTTCAGGTAGCTCTTTACTTTTCCCATATTGACTTATTGGTAATGATACTGGCTCTTTGAGCTACTATATATATATATATATATATATATATATATATATATATATATATATATATATTCAAAAAGGGTTTTTATCAGGCGTGTAGACGTGACAAAGAGTTAGACTGGAGTTAAGCATATCTTATATTGCATATGGAAACCCAACATGTACAACATCTAATAAAATACAAACAATACCTTTGCTTCAATATGCATTCAATCGGATTATGCATAATAAAAGGCGGTGGGGGGGAACAGTGCACAAGAGAACATGCATACATAAAAAAAGGCTAAACCCTCAACAAATAAAAAAGAATGCCAATACAACTAGCACTGTTATCAAAGTCCTGTAGATGGAAGGTAGATGAATAAAATCATACTTTACCAATACTGTAGTGCATGTATCAAAACACAGTGCTAGAAACTAATGTATTTCACACACATATGGGCGCACAGTTTTATTCTAAAATTGGAAATTATTTGAATAGTGCTAAACATGAATATATAGAGCAAAATCCATTACCTTTGAAGCACTTTACCTTTTCTACATCTCTTCCTGCTCTTCTGCACAGCTCACCAATCTATTCTGCAGATATACTGAAGCTGCTCTATAGTGGTAGCCATGGCTGCCAGACATACAATAATTAATGTATTTGTACTATCATTTGGACCACTGTATGATGTACGATAGATGTGTGAAAGTTGCCAATATGTACTATAATTCAGGAAGATCCATAGAGTACTTGTACTTGAAAAAATAAATTCATACTCATGTTTTCATCTTCTGTCATTGAGAAGAGACAGGAGACGACAATAATAAACCAACCCAGCCAGCCCCTGCTTCAACTTTAATTCCACCTATCAACATCTCAGAATTCAACCTTGTTTCAGCTTCTCAGTCTGCAGCAGCTATTCGCCGCCATGCTACATCCCCTCAATTTCACTGTCAAATAATTGAAGATCACTAAGTTTTGCAGTCTGGTCCCTTCAGCAGCTCCAATCCCTCTTCAGGTTCCCCAGTTTCATCATCTCATATTCAACTAAACACATCGCTCTCCAATCTACTCTCATCTGCAAGAGAATACATGTCATCAGCCCTCTCTCCATCTACCAGGTCCTCCTACGCTACACCAGGTCTCTCTCCTCAGTTCTATACCCGTAATCATTCAGGATCGACACAGCCTCATCAGCAGCAAAATCCAATGTTAGTCATCACCTTATAAAAACTGTGGGTCGCTGGTCATCAGCAGCAGTCCACTCCTACATTAGTTCTCTTCCTACAGACATCTCAGCAGCTCACTAATCAATTGCTAGTATGCCTGGAGCGGGGGCATCCTTCTCGCCATGACCACCAGAGGTTTCCTCCTAACATAGGAGGTTTTTCCTTTCCACTGAGCGGAGGGTCGCATATAGCCCATCTTACACAGTCTTTTGTTTGTCTTCACAAGTGCGGTCCTTGCGGGGAGCCGGTGGTCCATCCTTTTGGGGGGATAGTGAGTCTCACTTCCCTGGCCTCTAGTCAGCCGCAGCTACTCATGCCTTTGTTAAAAAGGGGGGTCCTCGCAGCAGCGAGTCAGAGGGGACCACCGGCCACACTGTTCTTTCCCAGATCATGCGCAATTTCTTGTCTCACCCAGAGACTCTATTGTTTCTCTCTCACTGTACCAATAGGAGCGGTGGTCTTCTACAATTCTTAAATACTAAAACCAAATACTAACAAAACTCTATCTTTCAGACACCCCTGCAGGCGCACTCCAGTGCCTGGCCTTGGAGGACTTGCCTCACCTCTCTGAGAGTGGCTCCTAGAGACAAGGATTCTTATTTCTTCCTTCTTTCCAGGTTATGAACCTTTCCATCCTCTGAGGGCATGGCCCGGTCCACGAAGCCGCACCTCCAAGGATTCTCCACAGAGTCAGAGGAGTCTATGCTTTCAGGGGGTCCAGGGGGCCCATGGGGCCAACCTCTGCAGTATGAGGTTCTTGCGGTATAAAGTCCGGACCCTGTCCTTTGACCTGGCCTGCAGGCCACTAACAGTTCAAAACAAGCAATCCTGGCCCACAGGCCATCATCTCAAGCACTCCTGGCCCACAGGCCATCATCACTCCCTCGAGGCTAAGCCTCTAAATACTAACCTATATTCTTCACGGAGCCCTAGCTCCTGCCCGTGAAGTGGTAACTTAAAAATCGCATTAGACTCAAGAAGTAAAAAAAAAAAAAAAATCCCCTTTAAGGAGAGGAGACCACATCTAGCCACAGACTATGTTTTGAATTGAAGTAACAATTCCAAAGTAAAATCCCACATTGATGCATTGCCCAAGAAGATACCAAGTAAAAACCACCATTACCCTATTTAATGTGGTCGTTTGAATGACCAAAGCATATGTATGTCTCTTCTATAGCTCTTTTCCACATTTATATAGCTACAATATATATGCACAATGGGACTAATTATAACATTTTTATTTCATCACTTGGTAAACTGAACAAGAGGCTTCAAACGGGATTTGTATTATTTAATAGACTCCTCTGATTAACCTTATCAAAAACTTTTCTCCTTTCTTATGTTGAGAGTTAAGAGCTGCCTGATCCTCAGAGTGTTAATGGCTCTACTTCCCTGCTCCAATGATTCTGAATCATTTGAGAAACAGTCAAATACTTAATCTAAACTGCAAAACTTCACATTGTTTTTGTTCACTTAATCTGCTGTGAGCAAAATACTTTTGGGTAATGGTAACACTGAAATAACTTAATTAAAACATGAAGGTAATACAATTTAAATCAAGGTAGGCTTTTTCTCTTTACCAATACCCAGTTTCCAGCACATTTTCAGTGAAAGCTAAAATACGCCCCAAATAATTCCTGAAACAAAACTGTCCTCTTGTTTCCTGATATTCGGAGATCACTGCCCATGTAAAAAGAGCCCCCGGGACATTATGCAGAAACATAAATGAAAAAATGTGCATTGAGGTGGTAAGTAGATTACAGAACTCATTTTGAAAGTCTCAAAGGTGTAAGTCTGATTTTCTTTTTTATTTCAATTGAAACTATTGTTCCGTTCTGTCCTGTTAAGTTATTTTATTTAATTATGTACAAAATGTAAATAACTTGTGAAGTTTCAGAACTTTATTTACAGACATTTACTACACAGTTAACTGTGTTATACTTTATTGTGCAAAGAAAAGTTTATAAAAGCAGAGGAAAAACTACAGGCATGCATGGTAAAGAACTGTAAAACTAAGAACCATGGTAACGCATGGTAAATGCATAAAAACGCTCCATAAAATGACATTTTACAATGGTTAATTGTTTTAATGATGAAAACAGATTGAAATAAAACACAAGGGGATAAAATAACAACATGGTTTTACCATAGTGGTTGCATTCATTATCTGCATTGGAGCTGGCTAACCAATAAAATATTTTAATTTACCTTACGAGTTGATTCCTAGCATTGCTGCAGATAAACTAATGGTCATATAATAGCATGGGAAAAGTCAGTGTACACCATTTTTGAAAACACATTTAAAACATATATTTATTTTTATTAAAAAATATGAAATCCAGTCCATTGGGTAATAACATAGTGATGCATGCATTGTAGTCTTATTCCTGTAGTGGAGTGCTAATCATATATGAATATTGCCCACAGTTTTGACCCCTTTCCCAAGCACCATAAACTGCAGCTGTTCAGTAGTACCATATAGAATGCATTCAGATCTTATGCATCCAGATATACCTGAATGGTGTTTTCTGTTCAAAGCCATGTTCTCAGTGTGTGTTCCGGAAGCTTGTAGGAGAAGTCCGATTGCCTGGAGCTAGCAAATACTGTGAGGGGTTGAGAATAATTGCAGAGTAGGAGAATAATACAGTAACCAAAGGGGCTTTGGGGATAAGTGTGTGTGCATGGGAGTGACAGGTTCTGAGAACAGTTCTATATGATAACAGAGCAGAGGGGGAAAAAGAGAAACACTGAAATGCAGCCTTAATTGTGCAAGAGAAAGAAAAAGGAGGGCTCCCGAGTGGAGGATCCGGTAAAGGCGCTCCACGTGGAGTGCAGGATGCACCCTATAGCCTGGAGGTCGGCGGCTCAAGTCCAGGCTATTCCACTGCCGACTGTGGACAGGAGTTCCTAGGGGGCAGCGCACAATTGCTCACCGCACACCAGCGACCCCTGTAGACTGACTAGGCACCTGCGGGCCTGCCTGTAAGTTGCCCGGAGCTGCGTGGTCCTCTGACGGTGTAGCTCTGAGGTGGCTGCATGGTGGGCCTGCAGAGTGAAAAGAAGCTGACGGCACACGTTTCGGAGGACATCTTCGTCTCTCCTGAGTCAGCGCAGGGGTGGTAGTGGAGAGCTGAGCTAAACAAAAATAATTGGACACTATTAAATTGGGGAGAAAACTACAAAAAAAGCTAATTGGCGACTACTAAATTAAAAAAAAAAAAAAAAAAAAAAAGCATTCTGATATTTTCCCAATCCTCAGAACAAGCTGATGTAATTAACTCAGAGATTCAAATTAATGCAGAATAGGTTGGTGCGATTGCTATTGTAGTAATGTCATTTTACTAACAGCATTACCCCTGTGATTTAGATATATAGTATTTATTTTCTTTTTTTCCTCAATTATGGACTAATAATAATGGCACAGATATAGGAGACATTAAACATTCACAGATGAATTCAGCTAGACAGGCATAACAGGATTTGAATAGCTGTTTGCCTGATTATTTTTTCACTTTTCACATACCGACCAGACTATATTAAAGTTTTCAAATGCAGCTTGTGAAGAGGAAGTTTTGTATTTCACAGTTGTTAATCAGTTGTAATAGTACAGACACAAATTATGGAACAACTACATGATTTACAGAAAGATTGGGGGTGGGGGTTATCAAGATATTTAGTGAGAAAGTAGTCTGGATGACAACAAACTACCCATCCCCATTCTTTTGCATATTTTAAAAGATGAGACTATTCAGAGATACCAAGGTATTTAGTAAGTAAGGGGTCTGAGTGAGTAATAATGGACAATAAAATCCCCTCCCCTAGTCTTGCTGTAAATCATGTGTTCTCTAGCACTCTGGGTTTTCCTTGGGGGAAGTAAAGGTACTTCCCAGCCTTGGAGTACCAGCACGTTATGAAAGTTATAACTTGTTATAAAAGTTGCATAGGGAAGCATTGTAAACCAGAACGAGACGAAGTTGTGGGGGTGGGTGGGGCGAAAGGCGGTGGTAACAGAGAGAGGGTAGCGGCCATGTAATCTTTTAGTAATCCAGGCTGCAATAAATAATGTATGCGAGTGGTTTTAGTGGTCGCAACAGTCCTATTTCTTTTCATTTGAAAATAAATAACTATGAAAACATTAATTGTAAAATCCTTTGTTTTATACTGCCCACAGCATGCCAAGTAGCCTGGCCTAGACGTGATTACACTCGTGAAAGTGTTATATACACATGACAACAGAAAATTTGGAGAGGCAGTGTAATTGAGCGTGCGTGGAGTCTGGCAGAATTAGTAGCCACAGGAGCCTAAATGTCCGGGACGGCGGGAGCGAGCGTGGTGGAATCAGCGGGGCCGAGGCGGCAGGTTCAGCAGGGGCAGGATTGCCAACCTTGCAATTTAGTTTTTACTCACATACAGACTTACAGTGGCCTTTTTTTTCACTCACACTTTTTTTTACTGACATAATCTTAAAAAAAATGAAACAATGAAATACATTATAAAATAGGCTATTTTTATGTAATTACATTTACAAAAGGTCTTATTTACGTCTTATGGTCATACATGGACACATTTACAGACTTGGTCATTTGCTTCATTGGTCTGAAGCTGGTGCTGTTTTTAACAGCATTCTTGATAGTCATGATTCGATCCAGAATGTCTGTAGACAGTTGAGTTCTTACATCTGTTTTTACAAGGTTCACCTGAGAAAAAAAACGTGTTCTAATTCTGCTGTACTGTGTGGCAAAGCCCACATATTAATGGAAAACTTGGCCAGTGTAGGAAAACGTGGCTCTCCGCTAGGTATAGACAAGAGCACAATGTCGTACCAGTATTCATCAGCCGCCAGATCCCCTCTAAGATTTGTCAAGTCAGTCACTTGGTACTGCATAAATTCCTTTTCTAGGCTATCCAGTTTATTTCCAAGAATAATCTGTGACTTTTTGCTGGATTTTTTTGTTGAATGGTGTCCAGTGGGAGGAAAAATGTAGAAACCACCAGCTTCCAGAGAAAGAAAAAGTGCAGCGGGCGAGTAGCCATTTTATAACTAAATGGATCATCTTCCCATAGTAAAAGCACAACAAAGACCAACTGTCCCATAGTAAAAGCACAACAAAGCATAGAGCACCATGTATTATTATTATTATTTATTTCTTAGCAGACGCCCTTATTCAGGGCGACTTACAATTGTTACAAGATATCACATTATACATTATTTCACATTATACAGATATCACATTATTTTACATACAATTACCCATTTATACAGTTGGGTTTTTACTGGAGCAATCTAGGTAAAGTACCTTGCTCAAGGGTACAACAGCAGTGTCCCCCACTGGGGATTGAACCCACAACCCTCCGGTCAAGAGTCCAGAGCCCTAACCACTACTCCACACTGCTGCCTTGTAGCATAGGCAAGCACTGTGAAGCTGAGCCAGGTATGGCAAAGCACACCAAAAGCAAACCACATCTAAAAAAAAACCAGGGCAAACCAACCCCAATAAAAGTTTCTCACAACAAAAGCACAGAAAAGTGTAACAATGCAAAACGAAAGCCTGGCCGAGAGAAAGCTTGGTAAAACATAGGAAAGCACAGACAAATAACAATAGAGGATTATACAGAACACACATTATTGATAGAAACAGGGAAGATATGAAATATTACAAAAAATGCTGATGATAAAATGTAGTTCTAACCCTTTAACTCCTGTCATTGTAAAATGAAAGTAGTGTGGGCATAACAATGTTCTTGCCTAGTGCAGAGTGACTATTTCCCAGTTCACCAGTGCAGTGGTTCTTATAGGTTACACACCCGTACAAAAAAAAAAAAAAACTATTGTACCACCCCAAAACACTATAGTTTCCTATAGTATACTGCAATACTTACTATAGTTTATTATTGGGAACTATAGAGTTTTTGGACAGTACTATAGAAAATTCAGGAAACTTCTCATTGTAAAACAAGACAGTATTTTATGTAAATGTGTTCTTTTACTGTTATGATGAGAGACAGGCTTACGAACAATATGCATTAAATATTTACCTTCACTGCAGTGCAGTTTTTCTTTCTTGATAATGATTGGTCTTCCTTAGTTTTCAGCAGGAGGTCCCTATTCAAAACCACACAAAAAGTTTTGCATACAGTGCATACATTTCTGTACCCCCCCACCCACCCAGTGAGAGAAACTACTAAGAGAATCCTTTTAACTTGAAAATCATCTACGACCCTAAATGCTTCTATGTTCCCTGCAGGTTTTGTGCAGTCTAGCTTACTGGTGAAGAACCTTGAGTTATTAAAATATTCCTTTGTAATGCACAGATGATAAAGTGCTTTTAACATTAATTGTTATTTGAAATATATATGCCACGACTATGTCACACTGGGGAATACAGATGTAATGCAAAATAAAATAGAAAAGAAAAGAGACAATATGTTCAATTGCATTCGTAAAACTCTTGAAGATAACAAGTCATTTTGTAATATATAAAAAAGGTTTATCAACATTAGGATCAAAAAATGATGCATATAAAATAATGTACTGATAGTATCAGAATACAGCTGTCTATGCACATCCTTGGTCATTTGACCTGGAGGGTGAAATTGTCTTCACCTTTTCAACGGCATCTTTCCTGTCATTGATCAACCAGCTGCTTCCACAATTGAGAGAAATACTAGGCATTAACATGCTTTGGCCCCAAAGACACTGCTGAGGTGAAATGACTTAGGAAGTGAAAGTCTAACATTTCCTAAGAATAAAGTATTGAAACTGAGAACTCTCTTTAACCTAGTTTAGTACCAGGTATCATGTTTTCAAATAAAAATACATGTGTATTATAACTATTTAGCTAATTATTTCTAGGTAATTGTTTTGTTAGCTACAAATCGCTTTAAAATATTTAGCTACCTGAGTTTATATATATATATATATATATATATATATATATATATATATATATATATATATATATACTTCAGTAATAAACTAAAAAGACTACTATGAACTGTAGGGTTGCAACTTGATCTGCAGCCCTAAATCACTGGCTGTGTCAAAAAAGGGTAAGAAACTAAATTCTCCTTGAAAAAGAAATTACATCAATTACATCTGTTAATATTGCTGCAAAGATCAGCAATGTGTAAATGTGTTCCTCCCAATCACCAATATTATTCAACTAGAGAAAAATGTACTCTGATATAACAGTTTGAAATGTCAAGATCAAGAGATCGTTTATCTGGTGATCATGGTATACCACAATTCTATTTCTTTTCCCCCTGTCCTTAAACAGCCACATGACGGAGCACCAGCAATGGCCATATGACTTTGAAGAGTTTTTAATAAAAAAGCTGTTGTTCATTGTAGCAGGATAGTGTCAAGAATGAGACAGAGATTAGAAACTCCAGTTAAAGCGCTGCTGGCGCACGTTCATTAACAAAATAAACAAAACAAACACAGGAACAAAGCAACTGGCACTAGGGCCAAAATAAAAGGTTCACACAAAACAAAACAATACTTATGTCCGGCTGGGCATTCGCCTTCACAGACCAAAACAAAAATACACTGAACACTGCACACAGCACGCAGCTAGACTAACCTAACTAAACACTCTCCTCCAAACAAAGGATTTTCTTCCCTTATATCCTATGTGGCTGGAGCCTAATTAATCATCAATTATTCAATTCATGTATTCTGGCAGGGAGGATTTTAAGCCGCTCCCTGACAACTCTATATATATATATATATATATATATATATATATATATATATATATATATATATATATATATATATATATACACTATTTAGGGCAGCAGTGTGGAGTAGTGGTTAGGGCTCTGGACTCTTGACCGGAGGGCTGTGGGTTAAATCCCAGGTGGGGGACACTGCTGCTGTACCCTTGAGCAAGGTACTTTACCTAGATTGCTCCAGTAAAAACCCAACTGTATAAATGGGTAATTGTATGTAAAAATAATGTGTAAAAAATAATGTAATTGTATGTAAAAATAATGGGATATCTTGTTACAATTGTAAGTCGCCCTGGATAAGGGCGTCTGCTAAGAAATTAATAATAATATTTACGTTTTGGGCTTTTGCCCTGCCACACACCTCCCCACTTGAAACACCAACCCCCTCCCCCCATGTCCATCTTTCCCACATGGATTCTTGTGGGTGGTTTGGAGGGCGGGTTGGTTCCGACTCCAGCGATGTGGATGGAGCTTCTGGAGCGCAGGTTGGCTCTGGAGATGGCAACGGTTCCTCCCCTTTTGGCACTGGAGATGGCAATGGCTTCTCACCCTTTTGCACTAGAGATGGCGATGGCTCCTCCCCCTTTGTCACTGGAAACAGCAACGACTCCATGCCCTTTTGGCACTGGCGATGGCAACGGCTCCTCCCTCTGGTTCTGGAGACGGCAATGGCTCCTCCCCTTTTGGCACTGGAGACAGCAACAGCTCCTCCCTCTGGTTCTGGAGACGGCAATGGCTCCTCCCCTTTTGGCACTGGAGACAGCAACAGCTCCTCCCTCTGGCTCTAGAGACAGCATCGGCTCCTCCTTTGCTTGCCTCCGAGAGTGGCCGCTCCTCCCCTTCCTCTTTTGAGCAGGTAGGTTGCCTTCTTGGGTGTGTGGGCAGGTAGCTCCTCCTCCTGATCTTGGAGTGGGCAGCATCTAACCAAGTCCCTGAACTCCCTGCAGGCAAGGCACCAACCTTGGTCCTCAAGGCAGGCAAGGAGGGCATCCAATCCCCCATTCCATGGGGCGTAGAAG
Source organism: Acipenser ruthenus (assembly GCF_902713425.1). Taxonomy (NCBI): domain Eukaryota; kingdom Metazoa; phylum Chordata; class Actinopteri; order Acipenseriformes; family Acipenseridae; genus Acipenser; species Acipenser ruthenus. The sequence goes on along the minus strand of NC_081191.1, from coordinate 73,635,052 downwards.
GCAGAGGGCTTGTCTCATGCTGTCGGGCTGGCGGTTGGGGTCGGACCTTCTGCTGAGCCATTCCTCGGCCAACTCCACCTCGTCAATTGCAAAGGCCTCCATAAGCTCGTACAGGCACACGTTGCGGTGGTGCCCACCTTCTCTGCAGTTTCCGTAACCTAGCTCTTTAAAAAAAAAGTTTTTAAACTGCAGTCCTGCGAGTCTCAGAGGCTAGAAACTGCAGTTAAAGCACAGTTGCCGCACATTTATTAACAAAATAAACAAAACAAACACCGGAACAAAGCAACTGACGCAAGGGCCAGAATAATACTTATGTCTGGCTAGGCATTCGCCTTCACAGACCAAAACAAAAAATACACAGCAAAAGACTCACCTAACTAAACACTCCTCCAAACAAAGGATTTTCTCCCCTTATATCCCATGTGGCTGGAGCCTAATTAATCATCAATTACTCAATTAAAGCCCCAGCCACATTCCCACATGTATTCTGGCATGGAAAATTTTAACCTCTTCCCTGTATATATATATACAGGATCCACCACTTACACCGTACAGGGTTATTTCGGGCAGCCTTTTATATCAGACAAATAGTGTTTGCTGTTTGCCATTCCCATCGATTTCAATAACAATGGCATAGTTTATGTCATGTTAACCACGCTGTATATTTCGAGCAAACTCAGCTGTTTGGATCTCGTTATGTGCCGTTCACATAGATTTAAATAACAAACACTCACACTTTTTTTACTCTCTTACTAATCCACCAATCAGCTGTTTTCACCTTGTTACCTTGCCATTCACATAGATTTCAATACAAAAGGCAGCACTTTACTGTAGTAAAATCTTGACAGATCTATCAATCAGCTTTTTGCACCTTGTTACTGAGTGATTACCCCTGTACTGTACCTTGGCTATTTAATCCCTGTACGCAGTGTCGGGTTTACAGTTTGAAAAAACAGCTCTGACTGCAACAGAAAGCATGGCTGGGAAGAGAAAATCGATGAACATCAGCACGAAAATTCAATGTAAATAAATGACACTCATCCACACACACAGAAGAGAACGTTTGTGTCATGTGGGAAGTTGTGAGGGGGCTTGATTTGGGCAGGGTTTGATCATTTAGCACCAGTAGGCTCTGGTGTTAAGCTTTCAATATAGTTTAATACCGGTTTTCAAAATGATTTGCATCCCGCTCCCAACTAAGTGTGGAGAAATGTATTGCTCAGTTGATTTATAACTCAGGATGTGTGATTACAGATGTCAACAATAGGGTTAAAAATATAACTCTTGTAAACTTTGCAAGGCGTTCTGTAACATTTTGGACATAAGAAGTGAAGGGATATTCTGTAACGCTTTATTACGGCAGCAAAATTAAAAAAAAAAAAAAACAAACAAAAAAATGTAAATATGAAAATTGTGCACACCTAAAATAATACAAAATATTGCTAGTTACCAAACCACAAATAAACAACTCAGACATTTTATACAGGGTCTTGTAAGTAGTATTAATCTATTTCTTATTTGTTGTATGGTGTTTTTTCCTTTAAAAAAAAATTAAATCTTAACTGATTTTGGAGTTTGAAACTGATACTAATGTCAAACATTTTAAGAATTATAAAAAATAAATAAATAAATAAATAAATAAATAAATAAAAAATACTTGTCAGATTAAACATGTTCATGATCCTGGAAACATTGCTAAGGCTCTAGTTTTCATGGTGGAAAAATACTTTTTTCTAATAGAAACTAATATATATGGCTTTTTTCCAAATGCAGAAGATGAATGCTGCACCTAGCTACTCACAGTAACACACTGTAGAAAAAATGATCATGAGTTGTTGTGAATTGTCAGAAATCACAAATAAGGTTTGATTCATATGTTGTCTTTATAGTATCATCAACCAATGCACTATTGTTTGAAGGGTTGTATTGTATGTGCACTGTTATTTGAAGTGAATACAAACATGTGAGTTTACTCAGACTTGTGTATTCATTGTATAGGCTTAGCATTATTATTCCCCAGGGTGTTACCATTGTGTAACTGCTGGTTCAAGCAAGGCATTCTACTGAGTTCCTTCAGAACAGTCAACACATCCTGCCATGTTCTTCTGGCCTACTGATCTTTGTTCCTTGTGCAAATTTGTTGACAACAATCCCTCTCCCTCAATACATCTAGGATAAAATGCAGCAGAAATAAAGCACTGGAGATCATCAAAACCACTGTATTGTACTGATGCAGCTGAAAAATTATTAAACTGTATATACACTTAATATCTGTTATCCAACCAATCTGGATTGACTAAAGAAGCCTAAAGAAAGTGCCATGGTTCTTTTCACTTGCATAAGTAGTTGACTGTAAAATGTTATGAACAAGTAATGGAATAGAATGGAATACACACTAGGGGATCTGCAGAGAAATGAAGATCCTTTATGCAATCATAACATTCAGACACCAGGTGGCACTGTGTGCAAAGCAAATATCCCAGTAAAAAAATAAAACAATATTTGTCCAAAGGTGGCACTGTGTGCTATGCAGAAAATAATGTTGCACATAATCCAGCCATAACAGTAAATGCCTATTTCTGTTTTGCTCTATGTCCATAAGTGTGGGACTGTGCTAGATGAACCAGAGCAGGACACTATTAGGGTTAATATAAGATACATACGCTCTGACCTGTAATGGGCATCTGTAAGATCAGCAGGCTGTAGCAGGCTTGTGACATGTCAGCTGCCCTACGTTTTCCGCTTTCCCCAAGAGGTGCAATGGCTTTGTGAATCACCAGGGAGAGAAGCCCAGCTGCTGTGTGTGAGCTGAGATCTGTAAAATTCTCTGTATCACGAGGGTGAGTTCATATCCCAGCCCAACCTCTAGTGCTGGTATGTGAGCGTCTGTCAGAATGCACTGGGGCAGCACACCAGAGCAAGAGTGTTGTGTATCTTTGTCTCCTTTAACCTCTTCAATGCTATAATGTCAGATAAAGTTCCGTCATGAAAACCCCTCCGCAGGTGCTATACTGATGGATGCTGTCCATCAAGAAGAATCTTGCTGTAAACTTATATTCATTTTTTAAATATAAATATAGTCCAGCGTTTTATTTCTACCAAGGCAGCATGGGGGCTATCGAGTGGCAACATCCTAATTAGTCACCAAAGCCAAGTTTGGATAAAAACAACGGCAACGGACAGCTAAATATCTAATGCTGTCTTTGGATGAAAAAAAAAAGTAATGTTTGCCATGGAATGACCTGTTGTCTAACGCTATCATTTTCATTCTTTTCATAGACTTTATGTATTCCTAGACTGGCTTTTAAGATCCATTGTCAGTCTTGGGTTTGATTCTGTCGGGGGGGGGGGGGGGGGGGTGAGGGTGGTGGTATGTATAATTTCAGCTGTTAGTCTAATAATGTAGGCAGCTGTATAGACTGCTCAGATAAATTAGCAGGGTTATAGTATTGAAACAAACATGAGTATATGTGCAATGAACACATTTAAGAGTCTCAATTTAATTTGGCAGGATAATTATATTATTCTGTTGTGTTTAAATATTTATCTTCATTCCAATTCATTTGGTAATTGTTATCAAGATGCTATTGGAAAATGATATTAGCCTACTACTACCCTTCTCTTCTGTATTATTTAAAAGAAGCTTTTTTTCTGAACTAGTTGGTCTAGTTACAGAATGTCAATGTCATGATAGAAGGCTACTGTATGACCAATTGTAAAGTGACACATGCTATTTTTATCAGTGATTTTCGAATTAATGTTTTCACCCCAAATCCAAACTGTGATGATAAAAAAACTAAACAAAACAAAAACAAAACTACTTGTGTGTGTATTTCCACACTCCTGACTGTTTCGAGTATTCTCTGCCTTTAGAAAAAAATTATATTAAACATTTGGTGTAGGTTTGATTTTTTTCCTAATAACAAAACATTATCATGTAATTAATTGGCTATTTACATTTTACCTGAATGGATGTATGTATAAAAAATAAGGGTTTATAGGAAACCCGGACATTTATTTGTATCACCAAAAAAAGAATTATGACAAGACCCAATAACATACGTTGTGTTTCCCAGGTGGCAGAAACACATACAACATATTGCCAAGTAAATTAAATAAAATGTGTATTTTTAAAATGTCTTTTAAGGTAAACATCTGTTAAAAATATACATATTGTGTGGTTCATTTAAATATTCAGGTTAACTAACATCCTGCTCCTATTGTGTGGACGTCACTGGCAGCACTGTACAGTACAGGAAAGGAAAAAAAAAAGAGAAATAGAAATTGATTAATACTATTTTTTTTTTTTAATGCATCAAAGCTGTTCCAAATTAAAATATTTGATGAGTTAGAATTGTTTTCCAATAGCAAAATTACAAAATCAATTGCAGAGACAGAAGTTCTTCCATTAAGTTAGAAGAACATATATAATAGTTGGCATACAGGAAGAGTTACTTCCTCTTCCCTGGAGCACAGCAGAGACTCTGTGTGTGTGCTTGTGTGTGTGTGCGCGTGTGTGTCTGTGTGTGTGTTGTGTACAGGTACACGGTAGTGTGATAACAGTTGTAATACTAACAGTAATGACAGTTTCTGCTCACATGGTGCTTCAGAAGAAACCTTTCCCTGGAGTGAAACCATATTGAAGCAAACCACATCTATTACCATACATGATAAATAAATAGCACTTACTTTGCCATTATTTAGACAATGGAAGAAAGATTATATTACATTTCTTTCCCTTTTTACAATGAGCGATGAAAGGAATTGCCCCAACTCCCTCTGCTTCCGCTTTTAAGGGTCCAGAAATCATTAGTGTTTTTTTTTTTATTAAAACAATGGCATTTATCTGCAAGTCAACACTGTATTACTGCTGGAATTCTCAGCCTCTATTGTGATGCTATCTCACACGCTGTATACAGCAACTGAGGAAGCTTGACTGTTAAAGTTTTATTTACAAGGGATTTTGTTTTTCGTTAACTTACCTTGGACCAGCGACTTAAATGGTCTGTATTTGAGTTCTAAAAAGTTTCTATTAATTTCTTTCACACTTGTGGCACTAAATTGTGCAATGGTTAATTCCCTATTAAAGCTACCTACATCAGATCTTTAGAAAAGGAACAAGTTATTTAAGATTAGCTAAATGAAATAGCTTATAGGGTTAGAACACTTGTTTACAATAAAGTATTTATGTAGACTACTGAGGATCTTTTATCCTCTGTTTTGGTTACTGTATGCCATGACACATTATAAATAAACCCAATTTATGACACAAACCGTACAATGTTGAGTTTTTACCATGCTTCATTCTCAATATTGGTACAGTTGATACCCGAGGCACCTCAAAATTCTGTTCCGTGAAGCTCATTCAAAATGGTGACATCACAATCGGCCACCTACCTCAGCCACTTAGTGGAATTCTATTCATCAACCTTTACCCTCTATTAACTTGTGTGTTATTATTATTATTATTATTATTATTATTATTATTATTATTATTATTAACAGACGCTTTTATCCAAAGCGACTTACAGAAAATTAAACAAAATATAAAAGTATATAAATTACAGGCAATAAAAATACAAAACAAACACATATATACAACATATACAAAATAATTCTAAATAAAGAAAATACAAAAAGATATATAAATAGGAATTTACAAATAAAGATTGAAAGAAGTGGGTTCTGAGAAAATGAAGAAAATCAGTAAAAGACTGAGCAGTCCTGAGGATAAATGGTAGCTGGTTCCACCACAGGGGGACGAGGTAAGAGAGGGAGAGAGGAAGGAGAGTGAAGAGAAGGCATAACAAGTCGGCCAGTAGAGGATGAGCGGTGAGAGCGAGAGGGAATATAAGGAGACACGAGGGATTGGAGATAGGAGGCTGTATATAATATACTTATGGGAGCATATGTGTATGGGTTATATCAACACTCAGTCTCAGCCTGTTCACGTCTGCTTGTACTGATATGCACAGGCGTTTGTCTTCCTATAACCCTATAAGAACCCTGTTGGAAATTAGAATAGCTTGTTCATCCTGTTGAGGCTTGCCATTGCTAGCACACTATTTGTCCCATCTAATGGAATTTAGTTCCATATAGCAGTTTATAAATGTCTTAGATTATACTAGTTCACCTGGTATACTATTCCATGTATTCATAACTGTAAAAAAGTACTTTGCTGCTTCTTCTCTGAATATACTTTTCTATTTGTGATAAACTTCTATTTGAGCCCTCTCACCCTACACTGTGCATTGTCTTTGGTTTGAATCACTTTCTTGGATAAATCTCCCCTTACCTGTTTTTCTGAATTTTATTGTTTTAACCTGTCCACTTAGTTCACACTATTAAAGCCTGGACGCCCCTTCTGTTTCTCAAGTGAAATAGCTAAAATACAAGGATTTAGGTGCAATGCAAGCATAGGTGGGTGCACAAATGCTTCATACAAAAGGCTTTTCAAATTGAAAAAAGGCACCCGAAAATGTTTTGTAATGTATTCCTAAGGTTGCTGCTATTGGACGCATGCATACTCCTGCAGGGGAAGTCGACGGCCCTGTTGCTATGGCGATGACACAGAAAGGTTGGGTGAGGGTGTGTCGCCTAGCTCTTTCTGAGTGGTCAAGAGGTGGGTCTTGGGGGGAAGATAGGCCAATAAAAATAACGTGCTATGATTCCCTTTGTCTTGCCTGTTCAGGAGAACAAACACACAGAGTATGGTTCGGGGAAACTGAATAAAAAACAAAAGAGAACCTACCGTCTGTGAAAGGAGCAAGGGCTGTGAAAAGTGGCTGGCTTCCAGAGGTTGTGGGGTACGCACAGAGAAAACAAAAGGCAAGATGGGAAATAGAGAAAGAAAGAAAATAAAATAAATACAATTCCACGTATCTAGACCGACAAGAGGATGGTAGCTGGGATGGACACAAGTTCTGGGGGAAAAACGTGGGCAACTCTGGTATAATTTTAGTAAGGGGAGACCGGACTGTAATTAAGTCTTGCGCCTTGCGGCATAGCAGAGGCTGTGAGCCAAACTTTTATTTGTAGTTTTGAATTTAAAAATCCTTTGTTTTCTCTTGTTGTTTTTCCCTTTGGATTATAAATATAATTTAAACTACAGAGACACCCGGGCATGAATACCATTGTTGGCAGACCTCCCGGGCATCTCTGGTGCCACCCCACCGGGGTAAAGAACAAAACAAATCTGGTGCGCCTCAGCGACGTTTTCAATTACACCTCTCGTGTGTTTAGTGAATTTCCCACACCCTCCCACAGTCTTAGATGTATTCATATATTATCTGCACCCCCACCCCCATTTTGGTTATGTTTGAGTACGTTATATGTGGGGCTTCTGTTTTTCAGTTGTCGTTAATTTCATTTTTCTGGGCTTTCACTTTTATATACCGTATATGATTGTTTTCTGTTTTCGGTTACTTTTTTCTGTAACACCATGTATAGTAACTCGACAGTACTTGCACACTTCAATTGCACCTTTTTTCTTTTGCTGTCTTCCACAACAAAACCCTTATGGTCTTGGGCATATTCTTCTGGGGTTTTTGTGTGTTTAGGCATTGTTTTACATTTTACAAATTGTCAGTTGGCATTCTCCGATCCCACAACCAAGCCTATTGCCTCTTTATACCCAGGAAACTCCGCTCCTGGAAGACAAAGGCTAGACCTGCAGGCTTCACTTTGAGCTCACCGGGCCAGTAGGTCCGCCACAGCGTGGTCAGGAGCTGATACAAAGCTCTCTGTGGAACCCCTGGCGAAGATGCATATGAATAATAATTCACCAAACTGTCAATGTATGATATATATCAAATCTGACTGATATGAAGTATTTAAAATTGTATTTGAGATATCACTAAATGATGATTCATCATATCATATTCACTGACAGCTTATTTGACAGGCAATCCATGTGACTTGGGCTGTTTACCAGAATCTGAGTGGAACAAGAAAGAGATTTATCTATTGTAATTACATGTAAGAAATGAATAGAAAACTGACTCCAGTACCTAAAGGTAAATTGGATTTATTTCCTATTGCAAAAACAATTCCAGTAATCTCCAGGTTCAGGCTGCAGAGTAAACATTAATAACAGTAGCATACAGGTTAGTTTAATCGACTTGAGATTTGGCTGTGCTGAAAATATTACAGAAGGCTTAAGCTTCTGACAGTTTCCAGAAGAAAAGCTGTGTTTCCAATCTACCTTACAACTACTGCATACACAGGAGTGCTATCCGTTATGCTGCACACAGTTAGACCAAATCATTCAGACCACGTTGATTTAGATCGGGTCACTCTTCAGTAACAATGAGATTTATGCTTGACAACAGTCCTTATTTGTGGGGGTGGTCTGGAGCAGCTCTTCTTTATATTATATCTGGAGAACATTAAAAAAATTCTGCACTGAAACAATAGCAAATATGGTCAGTGTGATACCCAACTGCAGTACACTTTGTTATAAGGATCCTGGCAGTCTTCTTTTCAGTGCCAATGACAGTCCTTATACAGGTTTGTTGAAACATCCTTCCTGAACATGCGGATCCCCTTCCCTTTGTTTGTGATGCAATTCTTTGGAACAGGGTCTGTATCCTGGGTAGACCACTTTAGTGTCTGGCAGCTGGAGTAGTAACAACACATGTGAAATACTGTATTTACATTATGTCAGCCTGGTGCTTAAAAATTAAAATACACACACGTCCAATGTATTTTTTTTTTTAGATAATATTTTTCTTACAATACAATGTTTCCGTTATCATATACATTTGCAATGATAGTTCCGTGCAAAGACTAAGTAAGTGATCCACGATTATTTTTTTTTTATTTCACACAAGCTTTCTCAGAGCGGATGATGTCTTCCACACTAACTGCTGTGCTGACTCATCGAATGGTTCTGTAACAAGAAAGAAGAAAGCAAGAAAAAAAAATCAATTTCAATTCAAATAAAAATAATTATCATTGAGCTTGAATACGCTTCACTTACTTTGACAAAGAACTGGATGTCTGACACCAAGAAAATGTGAAGCAATAATAAACCAAGTTAATATTACAAAATAAGTGACACACAACTTCAGTGATTAAGTGACCCTGAATTATATTGTTAGGGGTTAGAGTTCATTAAAGACTAGGGTACCTCTTATAAAAGTTTACCATAGTAAAAGCATGGTGTTAAGTATAATAAAGCATAGTGAAAGCAGGATACATCATATGTAAGCATTGTAAAGTTAACAGAGGTATGGTAAAGCATATAAAGAAATGGCAAGACATGATAAACAATGGTAAACGCATAGTATAACAATGTTAAAATGGCAAAACTTTTATAAGGGAAATGCATTGACAACGTGCCCCAATGTCCCCTTCTCTTAAAGTATGTTCATCGGACTCTGACTGAATGATTTAATAGTTAACTTCATTCATAAATATAATAATCTTGAGGAATTGTTTTTCAGTTATTTGAAAGATGTAGGTTCTGGATGTATCAACAGCGTTTCCATTGTGGTTCACCTGGAACTTCAATCTTTTCTGACCACAAACAGACTAAACAGAGCTTTGTCTTTATGGTGCAACAGAAGGTGAACATCTTTACCACAATTATTAGTCACAAGAAAGTGTATCTGAATAGAATGGAATCAAACCAACAACCATTTGGGTGCAAGAAGGAACCTGTACCAAGTGTGCCAGTTACTTTAAGCAGTAGATAGGAGCAAAGACTACCCGCAATTACATTACATGCAAGACTGAGTTTTCTCAATCAACAGCAAATGATACCAAATACAATGACATGTTGCCAAATTAATTTTAGTGAAAAAGGTAACATTCTTGTACTGTGTGTGTGTATATATACAGTTCGGATATTCGCTCATAATTTAAATATGCATTCATTTTCAAAAAGTAATAAAAGCCATTATATTGCTCAGAACGCAGGGAGAGACAGCATAGCAGAAGGTGTGCGTGTGCCTTTATTTTACAGCAAGACGTTACATATGTAAATAATATCCCAGGAGTAAATAATAAATTGTGTAGGACTTACTTTACCCCAGTGAATTAACAAACAAACAAAGGATGCCAAATAGCAGTTCAAGTTAAACATTGTTTTGCTTATTCCCGAAATAAATATTACATAAAGTTGACACCGCATTTTATTGATTTTTTTAAACTTTTTTTTCATTCCTTGCCATTGCCATTTCTTCACAGTAAACAGTGGCCATCAACATGTTTTCATAAAGTAATAACATGAGGTTTTCTTGTGCCTTTTTGTAGCTGAACAAGCAAATGAAAACTGAAATGTAACTTTAAAACTCACTGTTTTGGTTCTCGTTTATTCATTCTACATAACTAAAAGTCGCAACAAAAATATATATAATACATACAATCTATATAAAAATCACTACACAACATTTCCAGCAAGTTGGGCACTGTTTAAGCGAGTGGTGATGCTACTGGATTCCCCAGGGAGGAAAATCTAGGTAATCCTTTGTAGTGACTGATAATCCTTTAAATGCAAAATACATGCCTAGTCATGCTCACTTTAAAGCCTGGTCTTAGAATTACAACACTAATAAGTATTATTTCCTAACCTGTTACGGACCCCATGTTTATCCAAATGCTCCACTTGGGACTTGTATCAGTCTGAGGGCAAGCAGCTAAAATCTATAGCACTGCACCTTGAGAGTTCTCTCCCCTCTAGGAGTTCAGTATTGATATTTGTTTTCTTTTTAAGAAGGCCTTCAAGCAGTCTCCTTCATTCATGTCACCACTATGTATTGAAGCTAGAATACAGATCCCAGCAGGCCACGCAATTCCACATTACCATCAACCATTTAAACACCACGGCAGGTTTCTTTTTAGCAAGGCAATTTGTTTCCGACAGGCAGAATAATAAGTCTTTTGACCTGCATAGATCTCTGACCCATTAAGGTTATCTGTGTGCACGGGCGCAGAGCTGACTTCAGATATGCCTGCTAGTTCTGCATTTTTATCTTTTGCCTACTTGAACATAAATGTTCTTTAAGTGTGTCTGGGAGGGTCCCCAGGATCCTGGAGGCATCCCTGTTGTGGGCAATGGTGGGACAGAAGCTGCAGCCTTATTAATGAATGCAGACCATTATGAGTCTGGCTGGCTCCTGAGCGGTTCCCAGAAGCATATACAGTATGTGACTTAAAATGCCAGAATATTGACACAAAGCGAGCAGGGGACCCCCAAGGAAAATTACTCCTTGGATATAATGTAGGATCGTAACAGCTATTAGAGTACAAAATAAAACCCTTTGGGACTTGGCTAACATGTACAGCATTCTACCTTTTCCCCAAACATTAGAAGAATTTCTCAGTGAAGGCATTTTCAAGGACAGCATTAAAATGTTTTCTGTAGGACTCCATCCAGACTCCTTTGTGATCCACACTTGTTTAATTTCTCTGTTTTTGAGTCATTGTCTATTAGTTTATAAATGTGGTTTTCAGTTAGTCTTGTTTGCTGATTAACTCTTTAAAAATCCTAATGGCTTTGACATGTTAGAAATCCTACAGTATATTAGGAGCACTAAGGGGTAGATGTACTAAAGTGTTGTGCCTGTCGCAATAGTCGCAAACCAGTTGCAAACGAGTCGGAGGTCTTGGGTAAAATGTACTAAACAAGCGCAATGCTATTTGCGACTTTTTAGGGAATGCTTTGCGGCAGCAGTTTTTCTTTGTGGTTCAAGCTTAGATGAATATGTAATTCCTGCATAAAGTCGCAAAAAGGGGGCGGAGACAGTACAAATTAAGGTTCTCAAATATTACACTGAGATGTACTCAAGCTGCCAGCAATTGCGACACTTACAATAATATCAATTTGTTAAGAACTTTTCACAATTGTTGCTGGCATTTCCCAGTCCACTTTTTCTAATGAGTTGCCAGTTGTGCTCAATGCATTTTTTAGGCAAACACCCAAGTACCTAATTTTCACTAAAGGCAGGGTATACTCAAAAGCCTTGAAAACACATTTCTGACATTTCTGGTTTCCCCAACGTGTTGGGAGCAATAGACTGCACACATGTGCCGCTAACCCCTCCAGCTCATTCTGAGCATTTGTATAGGATCATGATTTATTTTGTGTCAATTGTCTAGGCTACTAAGTAGGCCAAGTTAATAATAATAATAATAATAATAATAATAATAATAATAATAAAACCAATGTGTACAATGCAGCAGCATGATTTATTTTGTGTTACCGGTAGGCTAAAGTAAAAAGAAAGTGTGCTAGGAATTCATTTAATTTTACTACTGTACTGTATACTGTATAGGTCTACTGTACAGATTTATATTTTTACATAATGTAATGTGTAGCCTACCCAAAACACATTAGTGTTATTTCAGCGCAATGATTTACATTTAAAATGCATTGAGCACTATACATGTATGTGTGTGAGATTTTGTTGTACTGTTTTTACACCCGACACCTCCTTATGTTGGACAAACATGTCTGGTTTAGCGAGGGGTTACTGTATGGTTATGAAAAGCTTTTTGGGGGGGGAAGGTGGGGGACCCACTATAGAATCTGATGGGATTAAACTGCCTTTCATTTTATATATATATATATATATATATATATATATATATATATATATATATATATATATATATATATATATATATATAGTACTAAAATAGTTAAAATGAAGATGGAACAGAATGCATTGAACAGATGACGTTAACAAGAAACAAAAACAATGTTATTTTGATTCTTGCACTCTTGCGTGTATAGCTGTTACCCTTCGGGCAGCCTCTGCTGCAGCAAACCACAACTCAACTCCCGCTATTTATCTAAACAATGTCGCATGACTCACAGTGTATAATGCTAGAGATCTCGCTAAGACACAACAAATATTTAAATTAGTATATTGTGGCTCTTTTCATTAACATATTTTCTCTTAGTACACACAACAAAATGTTTACTTTGCGAATTGTCGCAACGAAAATGCAAATTACGGTATGTTTGCGCTGCGACTGGCCCTAAATTAATACACCTACCCTTACATGTTGTAATTGCCTTTAAGCAGTATAACAACAGTTCTGCCTAGCAACAGGGTCGCTCATGATATTACACTATAGTACTGCAGTGCCCTGGAAAGTACTTTGTATTTGGGGGACCGTGTGGTCTAGCTGAGGTCACATAAGTGAAACGATGTTGGTGGTTTACTTCCAAGTGGAAGTTATTAAAAACCAACCAGAACAAAAATGCATCCAAAAAGGACAACTGTATTGATATTTCTAAAAACTAAATTATTAAGTGTGCCCCAATATGATTTTCTATACACAGCTTTAAAAAATGAATACTTAGGTTCATGTTACAGACTAAATATATAACAAAATGTACACTGATACCAGAGGTTCTAAACTAAACTTACACACTAAACGCCTAGGAAACCTAAAGTTGTTCTGAAGTAATATATTTAATGTACATGCTGTAACATGTTCTGTGAACCAATAACATCAGGCAGCCCAGGTGAAGCTCTGCATCTTTATATGGCATTTTCCATTTCTTTTTTTAATATCCTGATCCACCTTGTACTCAGTGACACGTATGGTAAGCAGAGACATAGCTCTCACTTCTAAAGACTGACCACGGATTCAGTATTAGATATCTTAATTTAACTTCAGTTTGGTGACTACCGAGAACCTAGCGCTCTACACACCAGTGAGGGATGCTGTCTGAAAGTGCTAAAGAAATATGTGTGGTTATACAGCCCCTCTTGCTCCATTTTCAGGTCATTCATCTTTCCCCAGTTCAATGACATGTTTCCATAAAGTGAGGAATGACACCATGGTCTCTAAGCCGCTCTGGGACTACAGTAATGAAATTCCCACCTTCCCTTCTATTTCGAAAGCCTTTCACAGATACTGTACAGGGTATATGTTACAAGTTTTTGCCAGTGGCTCAAAGCAATTGGCTACTGTAGTTGGAATTAAATCTAGTTCTATCAATAAAACCCCCTCCTAGAATTAACTTGTAGTCGTTGCCTATCAGTTCACTGCAGCAGTTACCAATGACAATGCAAACAGGTACATCCTTTAAATGCTTTGTCCAAAAAAGCTAATAAAGAATTAATAACTGATAATTCTAATTTCATATCAATTGTTATCAATATCCAAGAAGAATATCACCCCAAAAAAATAATACTTAGTATTATATGGATATGAAATTTGTGAGGTGTATGAAACTTATGGTGGAGATATTTCATTACTACAAGAGTCTAGGGGTGTACAACTATTTATTATCAACTCTGTGCTCTTTCAGTTTTTTCTTTTTCTGTAGACTCCCTTTATCCCAATTTGTCTTCAAAACTACAATACCATGTCTGCAATGTTGTAAGCACAAGTTTATCCTCACATGATATTAAAATAAGGAAATCAAATGGCATTGAAAACGTGTTAAAACACCATCTGTCTACTGTTGTTTAAACATTACCAAACAGTCATTCTGTTGCTTCAATGATGACACAAATAAGTTACCCAAAGAATGTAATTCTGGTACCATTCGGGCTCATGTTTGACTCATAGCCTCCACCCAAGTCTGCCTGGAAACCACCTAAACTTATGATAAAAGACAAACTTTTGTCATTTTATACTGCACATTTAAGATTACAGATACACATTTACAAGCCTCAATGTTTGAAAAAAATGTGTGCCTTATGTCTGATCAAGATGTTTAAAGGTTTTTTTTTTGTTTTTTTTGTTAATTAGAGAGAACAAAAATCAAAACATCAATGGTAACATTGTGTTTTGCAGTTGCTGCAGCTAAAACGGTGATGTCCTGCAGTTTAAACTGTGGCATGACTCAGTTTCTTGTACTCTCCCACATTTCAGTGCATTTCACTGAAACAGAATACATCTGGTACTAAACAGCTGGTAGCACTTATGAGAAAAAAACAAGTTACCAATCCAAAATTACTGGAGCTTTATTGACTGTCCAAAAAATCCAATAGTGTAACCTTTAATGAGTATTTTAACTAACCCTCTAGAGTTTCACTTGTTCAAATGTGCAGTCTTTCTCAGATTGGGCTGAATAAATACTTCAACATGTCACAAATGACTTATCGGGCATAATGCTTTGATGATCAATGTCATCCTTTTTTAAGCAAACCACCTCCTCTTTATGCTAAAGCGCAGTTCAGTCTCACTGTGCACGTGTCTTCCAGGATAACATGCCACTTGCTACCAAAATATTGTTCGACACTGTCATCCCAGTGCTACACATACTCTACTGCATTTATACATGCATTCCCTTCTAAAATTTCACCACAGTATTAATGGGTGGTATTGGTGGGTTCTACAGAAAATATTTACAGAACCCTCAATAATGGATTGAGTGTTCAGCCATTACTATTTAGAAAAATAACGACTCATTATTAAACTGCTTTGCATTCCGTGCACAGGAACTCAGTAACCAAAATTAATTTTGAGTCATCAGTCAAGATTTTAATTAAGGCACACTACAACTATAGCTGAGAAGAGCATGATGGTTGTTTGATTGCAAAAAGAAGCATACATGCACATCCACTTGAACCACTTAATTAGATTCATGCTGAATATATTTACATTGAAGAGCAAACAACAAGAGAAATGGCATTTTGATTCTCCTTACCTTTTTATGAAGTTGAATGACTCTGTGCTTTTTTTAAAGCATTTATTCTTAATGTTTCGATTTATTTTTAAAATTCACTGTCATGTCATCTGCTTATAAGAATGTAACCCCCTTGTACATACCTGTGATTTACCATGCTTGCTTGTGCTTTGCCATACATTTACTAAGTTATTACTTTGCTTTACTACCCTTTGTTTTGCTCTAACCAAGGTAAACTTGTATAGAAGTAGACATGTTTTAGATCTTATCCTGCATACAGAGACCAAGTTAGGCTTTTGGTTGATGGTATATGAAGCCTGTCCTTTTTAAATGGATATTCTGGGACAGACAGCTTGGTTGTCTACTGGGGATGAAGTCAAGCCCCAACAGTATTCATTTAAACTGTTGAGCTTCTAGACAGCCAATGGCTACCAGAACAGAGTAAAACACATTGGATTGCCTTTTACTTTGTTACTGCTGGCTCTGTCTCCTTGGAAACTGACCATCTCACTTGAAATGTAACCCTTGAGATCCACTAGCTATACTGTATACTGTGATTAATATATACCCATCGGCTTCCTGAGTAAGGCAAATTACTGTACGGGATACCGAAACAAACAGGTACATTCTGGGCATTGCGAAGAATTTGGCTTCACTGTTGTTTTTGAAAAGAAAGGAAAGACTTTGAGCCTGAGCTTAGGAACAAATTGCCAATTTGGCCAGATAAAACAAATATGTCAAGGGAAAAGCTCATTAAGAACAAATGAGTGGGGATGTGGGTATTTTGTTTTGATTTCAAATCCTTTGAAAAAGAAAAGTCTTGAGCTTTTAGACAGAGGGAAGTTCAAAGGGTTTGTTTGTGAGTCTGTGTTTGTCTGTGTGTATTGGGATGGGTATTCCTTCGGAAGGAATACTTACGCCGTTATTCATGTACATCTCTTGTAGTCATTTTCTTGAGACGTCCTGACAATGTATTGATTCTAGCTAAATTAAGTTGTTAACTTGTCAAGTGAGTCTTTTAAGCAAGTAAATCCCATTCAATGATGTTTTATGGAGTTTGCCTGAATGTACATTAAACAAAAAAGGCCTTGGTGTTTTGAAAGCTTTTGTTAAAAAATGAAGGCTTTTATCCCTACCCCGGCATTCCTGTTAAGTGGTTTCCACTATACACCCTTTTGTGTCCTTCACAAAATGCACCTAAAGCCCAGGCACTTCAATGGTTTTAATAATCAGATGTCCTTCATGTGCTGCAAACACTGAGCAACTAAGGGATGATTGAGTTACCAGCATCAGAATAACCTGCTGTCACTCACACATTACAGCTGCACTGTCTACTATTCCTCCAGTCCTCTTTATTCCTGTGATGCTATGAATGCACTTCTAATTATATCATAAGGCTCACATATGAATGCTACAGCACAATCCTAACATATTCAGTGCCAGTCTCTATCATCTGTAGGCAGTGTAACTGCCACATGAATTCCCCTACGTATACGAACACAGACAGATAATTCTTGAAAAAGATGACTTTGTAATACTAGGGAATGATCTACATTGGGCCACATTGTTTTAAAAAAAACTATCAGATAAACAAAAAAAAACACAATATGAATATTTAGTAAAACTGATTAAAAAATCTCAGACAGTATAATTATATTTGTTGGATTTATTCTCAACATACATAGTTTTATTTTTATTATTGGAGCCATTGGTTAGCAGCAAAGCCAACTCAATGATAGCACTTTTTTTCAACTATAGGAACCTTCACATCCTTATTATATATACTACCACTGCCATAGGACTTCTCTAAAGCACCACTGTCTAATGAAGGCACCTGCTGGGTAAAACTAGGCAGGAGCAACCTTAAGTTCACCCTCAGCCTCGGCTTCCTAATGCCTGCCCCTGGGTCAGCAGGGTACTTTTGCTTAACTAGTAAGGGGCAGCTCCAACCCTTGTTTATCTCCTCAGGGAGTAGCTGGCCACCCCATTACAAATAAAAATCATCACCAAGCCAGCATGACTTGAGACCCCAAAACTAGCTTGCTTTATCCTTTTTGTCTTAATCTAGATTCTCATTTCTTTTTAACTCTAATACGGTATGATATAAATAACTTCTCTGACCCCTAATTCAAAGCAGAAATATTGAAGCAGCAAAGGCATTTCCACCCACAAAGCACATACGTCTCTCTCAGCAGACGTGTTTTTTTCTCAACGAGAATCATAGTCTAACAAGACTTGCTAAAATGGCTGTGGTAAAGTAATATTCCTACTGCCTGTATGGACATTCTGCTTCTGCTTCTCCGATTAAGAACCTCATGTGAGAAAATATTTAAGCAGAACTGGAACTTTAAAGACTACCTGTTCTACAAGTTGTTGCAGTATTAAAATGTCTTGTCAGACATGATACAGAATCTACTTCTGTTCAGTAATTACTGCAATATACATCTGTGCTTTCTGTGCCATAATGTCTCAGACAAGCATTTCTATAAAGCATTGACTACATAAATATATTGAACTGTCAATAGGGTAGATGGCAGCCAGGATGGCACTGATTTGACTTGATGAATAAACAAGATGTTTTAATTTTCGAGTGATAAGAATTATACAAGGGTGTTCTCCAGAATGGCCCACAGAATCATTACTTTGGGACTGCTTCCCGGATCTGACTGGTTGCCCATCATCACTAAACAGAACTTGCAATCACGATTTTTTAGTAGCGTATATCCATTACATGTCAAGAACATGTACTGTACTGTACATCAGTCACCTGTGGGGCAGTCAAGCCATAGCCCACAAATCCAAACTAACAGATATTAATATGGTATTAGTTGACTGTGTGCAACTGTTCTTTTCTAACACCTACATTCCTAAATTGCCAGAGACCATCCGTTATCTTATCAGAGTTGAAGTTTGTTCTGTTTTTTTGGGGAGTTTTGCGCCATATGGAAGATTGCTCTCTTTCAAACCCCCAAGAATTTCTCCTGCAGTGATCAGTTTGTACATTTTTTGTTCTAGAAGGAAGAGCAAAATGTTAATGTTACAAAACAATAAAACAAGAAATAACAGAATGCTAATGTCAGAGCTCTTAGCTGTTTCTTGCTAGTTCTGTAATATTATCAAGATTGTTTTCCTCTTTACAGAAAAAATAATGCAAACTTGAATAAATGCTTATTGAATCAGGCCCTTGGCTTTCCTGGGAGCACCAACCCAGAATAGTTTCTGAGATACGATGAAATCAGAATTAAAAAAAGGTATGGCTGCAGGCTATCAAGATTGACACAGGAGAGGGTAGTAGAAGTCATGGAATCTATTTTGGACTTGATGCAGTAAATAAAATTACAGCATGACAAAAGGCTATAAGCTATCAGACAACCAGAAATATTAATCTGTTTTATTTTAATTTTATTTTTTATCTCAAGAAAATTAAGAACTTAATCTAAAACTTAATGGAACAACAAGATATGGAATATTGTATCCTTTTAAAATACTACTACTACTACTACTAATAATAATAAACACACATTATATTATATATATATATATATATATATATATATATATATATATACATATATACAGTCACCTCCAAAATTATTGGCACCCTTGATAAAGATGAGCAAAAAAGGCTGTATAAAATAAACAACACAGGTAATGAGCTATATTTTATGCTCAAATATATGGGAATACCATATTCTTTTATTCTAATATAATTGCTCAGAAAAAAAGTTTTTTATTAACAAGTAATAAAACATTTCCTCAAAAAGACAGGCGTCAGAATTATTGGCACCCCTAAAGATTCTTATAAATAAAATCAAACAAAATTAAATCTGCATTAACATTCTACTTCTTTAAGTTCATCTGAGTCTTAAGGAACTGTATTGTGGCCTTCCATGGCTTCCTGTTTCACTGGGGTATAAAAATGAGGTAACACGCATATGAAATCCATTTGTCATCCATCACCATGGGGAAAGGCAAAGAACTCACAAATGAAGAGAGACAAATGGTTGTTGACCTTCATAAATTAGGCAATGGGTACAAAACAATAGCTAAAAAACAAAATATACCACTTACCACTATTAGGGCAATAATTAAGAAGTTCAAAACCACTGGAACAGTGGTAAACTTGCCTGGTAGAGGACGCAAGTGTATCTTGACCCCACACACAGTGAGGCATATGGTTCGGGAGGCAAAGGGAAATCCAAGGGCCACAGTTAGATAATTACAGAACTTGGTTGCATCTTGGGGTCACCAAGTGTCCAAATCTACAATTAGACGCCACATCCATGCCAATAGGCTATCTGGAAGGGTTGCCAGAAAAAAGCCTTTATTGAGAGCAGCCAACAAATGTAAGCGCCTGGAGTTTGCTAAACGGCATTGGCACTTCGACTGGAACCGGATGCTATGGTCAGATGAGACGAAAATAGAGCTCTTTGGCCATGCACACCAGTGGTGGGTTTGGCGTCAAAAGAAGGATGCGTGTGCAGAAAAGAACCTCATACCTACTGTAAAATATGGTGGTGGATCTTTGATGTTATGAGGCTGTTTTGCTCCCACTGGTCCTAGGGCCCTTGTTAAGGTCAATGGCATCATGAACTCTACCTAGTACCAGGACATTTTAGCCAAAAACCTGGTTGCCTCTGCCAGGAGGCTGAAACTTGGCCGCAAGTGGATCTTCCAGCAAGACAATGACCCCAAGCACACATCAAAATCCCAAAGAAATGGTTAATTGACCACAAAATCAACATTTTGCAATGGCCATCTCAGTCTCCGGACTTGAACCCCATTGAACACCTGTGGTTTCAATTGAAGAGGGCAGTCCATAAGCGCAGACCGAAGAATATCAAGGTTCTGGAAAGATTATGTATGGAGGAATGGTCTAGATCCCTCAAAGTACTGAAAACAAGGGTGCCAATAATTGTGACACTTCATTTTTTTTGGAAATAAATTTATAATTTGAAAAATGTGTAATTTTGGTTGATTCCATTGAATCATTACTATAGTCATATATTCCACATGTTGGAAAATTACAATATAGCTCAGTAGTGGTATTATTTATTTTATACAGTCTTTTTTGCTCATCTTTATCAAGGGTGACAATAATTTTGGAGGTGACTATATATATATATATATATATATATATATATATATATATATATATATAGTAATAGACCTAGGACACAGAAATTGAGGTTTTCAAAGCGCTTACGTGCTATTTTTTTTAATAATAACAAAATCAAAATAAACAAAACAAACACCTAGCTCTTTTCTTGAGCACTAACTAAACACAAAACAGGAACCTAAACTATCTTGCAGGACGGCTAAGCCATTAACCTGACAATTAAACCAGACACTTAAACAAAATAAGACACTCAGGTTTAACACAGCTCCCAAAAGGTTTACAATACCTTTTCTTTTTCCTAGGCCTGTGCACACTGTCAAGCGGGCTCTCCACACAACAGCCCTGAACAGACTGGCTGCTTCGTTTAAATACCCTGCACCTGGCTGTAATTTACAATGATAGCCAGGTGCAGGGGATAATTACTAAACAAACAATAAATTAAACAATTAAACTCAATCAATGTGCAATTGCACATGGTTTTCATGCAGGGAGGATATTAACCCCCTCCCTACTATCTTACAATATATATATATATATATATATATATATATTTTTTTTCTTTAAATCAAAAAACATTTAAAACTCCAAAGGCAGATACTGTTTTACAGTAGTTTATAGATGGCAGCATTCACACCAGTAGGTTATGCTTATGAGCATACCTCTGTCACTTGAAAAGTGTATAACAAGTTTTGGTCAACCTTCTTAACAAGTCTATCAGTTGGCCAACATCTCAGGTCCAACCACAGAGACAGGTAACTTTTGTTAGGCTGTAAGATGAGACACCCATAAAGGACACTCATTTTCAGTTCTGTTTTATTGCTATTGCCAAGAACACACACACATGCTAAATCAGATGAAGTGGAAAATGATTAAGTAGATCCTGAAAATTCCTTTTAAATCACTGGACTAACACTTTTAAAATAATGCCTATAAATCCATAGCCATGCCATTAAGTGTCAGTATAGTAAAAAAAAAAAAAATAACTAGATTCACTTCTTACATAAATATAGTCTGGTCAAGAGCCAGTAACTCAGACAGAAATAGGTTGCCATGATTGTGAGATTCTCAAGAACCTGTGGTATGAACCATATTAATTGTTATCACATTGATTAGTAGTTCTGAAGATACAGCTGATAATAGGAGTGTGACATCACAATGGAAAGACAGTTTGCACAACATTCCTCAAAGCTGTTGAAAAGTATTAGTCAAGGTTCCCTCAAGACAACAGATATGCTTTAAACAGTCACACAAGGTGGATCTAATTTTACTGTTCTTCAGAAAATAAATGACATTTCTTTCATATTACCATTTTTGACAGAACTTTTATCTCTTATGTTGTTTGTTTCCCTTAAAGAATGATGCAGAAAGCATGGAGCAGTACTTGTGTTCAGGGTTCTTTTATCATAAACCTTTATAGCAGACCTCCCTCTGGTTTTGTTTTGCTTTTAATTTAGACACTTTCAGCTCTCATGGAAGCTGTAAATACTTTGTACTACATATCACTATCATTAACCCACTGAGCCAAGCCTCAACACTATAGTAGGGCAGCAGTGTGGAGTAGTGGTTAGGGCTCTGGACTCTTGACCGGAGGGTTGTGGGTTCAATCCCCAGCGGGGGACACTGCTGCTGTACCCTTGAGCAAGGTACTTTATCTAGATTGCTCCAGTAAAAACCCAACTGTATAAATGGGTAATTGTATGTAAAATAATGTAATATCTGTATAATGTGAAATAATGTATAATGTGATATCTTGTAACAATTGTAAGTCGTTCTGGATAAGGGCGTCTGCTAAGAAATAAATAATAATAATAATATAGTAGATGCTGGTTGTCTATGTACAGTGCCGTGAAAAAGTATTTGCCCCCTGTCTGATTTTCTGCATTTTTGCACATTTTTCACATTGTATTTGATCAGATTTTTTTGTGGGTTGTAGTAGTATATAGAGGGAGTCTGAGAGAAAAAATGACACCAAAGTTTGGTGCTTCTTTCATTTGTTTGGTGTGCACGGTAATCAAACATGCAATCTTCGGGTATTAAAAAAGTTATTGCTCCCCTAGTTAACTCAACCCAATTAAAGGGATAATTAGGGTTAGCTGTTCCGAGTACTTTGGTTAACAACCAGGACTGATTTGGGCCAGCCCTGCCCAATATAAATCTGACTAACTTTGGCCCTTACCATCAGAGTGAATTTGTCAGCACACAGGTTCTAGAGGCACATCATGCCACGAACAAAAGAAATTCCTGAAGACCTCTGGAAAAAAGTTGTTGATGCCTATCAGCCTGGAAAGAGTTACAAAGCCAAAGAGTTACATGTTTGAGGATCATCCAGTTATTGAGTCTAAGGGGGCGATTACTTTTTCACACGGGGGCACTGGGTGTTGATTAACTTTCTTTAATAAATGAAATATGTATCAAATTTTTGTGTCATTTGTTCACTCAGGGTCCCTTTTATCTAACATTAGGTTTTGGTTGAAGATCTGATAACATTCAGTGTCAAAAATATGCAAAAATGCAGAAAATCAGACAGGGGGCAAATACTTTTTCACGGCACTGTATGGTTGCATTCAAAACCAAAATTTAAAACCATGACAAACTATGGTAAAGGACAGCATAACAATAGGTTCCCTGAAAGAGAAGATGACCAACAACCGTACTTTCGGGATATGCCTGCCACAGGTCAGGTATTTACTGAACATTTTATGTCAAAGCTGCCGATAGGCCCCTCAGGGGAATGACATCCTCGGTCCCGCCCACCGAGGGAATAAGTAGTCACTTTGCGGAGATCACGTTCTCTTTTGCCTCGAACCCGCAAACGCGAGTGATGTAACCTCGCAAGGTTTGTTGGTCATCTTCTCTTTCAGAAAACCGGGGTTACATCTGTAACCTATCGTTCCCTTTCAATTCGAAGACGACCAACAACCATACTTTTGGGAAAGTAGATCAAAGCCATCGCGAGGGAGCGTGAGAGGAGACAGCAGACGAGGGACATCTTGTTACCTCCAAACTAATGTTGGTGATGTGAGCATGCAACCTCAAGGACCCTTGTGTCTAGTGAAGGCATAGAGGGATCTACCACATTGAGTCGGTAGAACCTGATGAATGTATGCAGAGTAGTAATCTGGAACTAACTCCCCAGTAATGTTGTTGAAGCTGACACCCTGGGATCTTTTAAAAAGCTGCTTGATGAGATTCTGGGATCAATAAGCTACTAACAACCAAACGAGCAAGATGGGCCGAATGGACTCCTCTCATTTGTAAAAGTTCTTATGTTCTTATAAGCGCCCGAACTGAGCTAGACAGAAAGGTGACATCAGTCTCCAAGGTAACCTCAGAACCGGGGCCTGTTCCTTGGACCTCATCCTGTAGGGAAGACTCACCATCCCAGGAAGCCGCGATCACGTTCTGTTCCTCTCCACTAATCTCCACGTCTTGCTCTGAGAATCCGGGGTGACCACCGGTGGGCCCGGGGTTGTCTCCGTGGCATGTGCCAGAGGTGGGGCTGGGGTCTGAGCAGGGGGAGGGGCCTGCTATCGGGTCAGATACTCCAAAACCTGGGCCTTCTGGCTCTTTAGTTCGGAGATATCGCTCGTCTTCCTTGTGTGTCTCGCCCACTTACTACTCCTTGAAGGAGACTCCTGTGCAGAATCCTTTCCTGGGACTTTGCGCATATTGGGCAGAACGTCTTGCCATTTATGGCTGCATGTCCAAGCACCAGACACAGAGGATATGTTTGTCCTGTGGGAGAAGCTTCCCTCCACAGGATGTGCAAGGGTGAAAACCAGACATCATCGACGTGTCGGTGCGGGGCACCGAGCCACAGAACATCTAATAACAAGGGCATCGAAACACTTAGGTACCGAGGCTCTAGGGCACCGAGTGCACTGAAGGCACCGATGGTACAGGGAGCGTTTGAGCACCGAGGGTGTCAAAGCAGTGAGTTACCGAGGCTCTGGAGCACTGGGGGCGGCAAAGCACCAAGGCGTCAAGGCTCTAGGGCACCGAGGGTGCCGAAGCACAGAGGTACTGATACAGGGAGCGCTTGAGCACCGAGAGCACCGAAGCACCGAGGCTCTGGGGCACTGAAGGCACCAAAGCATCGAGGCAATGAGGCACCGAGGCCAAGACACCGGGGACACTGAAGTACCGAGAGCACTGAGCATCGAGGGCGAAAGCACCGAGGGTATTGGGCTGGGTGTCTGCTCTGGACCGCGTGCAGTCACACAACCGAGGCAGCACGTAGCTTGCAACAGCGTGGAGCACAGCATACAGACAGTGCAGTCACACAACTGGTGCAGCGTGTAGCTTGCAGCGGACTGGAGCACAGCCTACAGCCACTAGAAAACAAGAGAGCCCAACGTACCGGGGTGGGTGGGTCGAAACGTCCGTGGAGTCTACTCTACAGTGGGGCACGGTAGAACCAGGCCCAGTGGAAGAAGACACTTTTTTTGTTGTTGTTTTTTATACGGCAAGGCAGTGAAAACACACACTCACTCACACAGCAAAGCTGGAGTAGTATTTTTTTAATTTTTTTTTTAACTGCCAAAATAGTTGACTCAACAGAGGGTGCGGTGGAGCCTGGTCTCGCTGGAGGATTACGTCTCTCTCTTCTTATTGTTTTTTTTTTTTTTATTTGCAAAGAGCAGTGGAAAAAGACAGAACACAGACAGCAAGCTGTAAGGTTAGTGGAAAAAAGACTACAATTGCTGGGTGATGTAGGGTGTTGAAAAGTTGTTTTTTTTTATAAACGAAAGTGTTTTAGTCTTCAGAAGCTGAGTTTCTGATTGCATGGAAGTGGCGAGCCCACTTTCAGCAAAAAAGTGCAAGGGAACGCCAGAAAACGCGATGAGAGCTCTTTTAAAGACTCAATTACAGCCACTGGGAAAGTTTATTTATACCTACCTTATTAACCTGGCTGTAAGAAGCAAAAAAGGACATGATATCCATGGAGTGACTACTTATTCCCATTGTGGGTGGGACCGAGGGCGTCACCTTGACAGCTTTGACATAAAATGCTCAGTAAATACCTGACCTGTGGCAGGCATGTCTGAAAAGTATGGTTGTTGGTCGTCTTTGAATTGAAAGGGAACCATAGTATTATAATGGGAAAATCCCAAATAACCACACACATTTACCATGGTAAACCTTTATTGACGAAAAACAACAAGGTTTGCTAAAATGATAAACAATAATGCCCTTTAACTGTCACTTCTGTTCCTCATCCTCTTTACCCTCCAGAACAAGACTGGCAGACTGCTATACTGTGACTTCCAGTGACAGGCTTGCTCTGTGTGGCTTTCCACCTCCTGGGCCACTGCCTTTCACAAGCAGTAAATTCAACCTCTTTTAAGTCTTTTGGAGGGCTGACCCATGGTATTACAGTCAATAACTGACCTAATCAAAAATCAAACAGATAACGTGAGCTTAGTTTTTGGTATGATAAAAACCAACCAACAAAACACGCCATCAACCAAGGCAAGGGCACATCATACCGTATGGATTCATACTGCTCGGTATCAGCCATGGATTATTGCACAATTAAGGGTTAGGTTGTCTATAAAGCCTTCCATCAAAGAATCTCCCCAATTAAACCAAGTTGACTGTAGCACATTAGGAAAAGTCGACCTCATACATCTTTTCTCAAAGCTCTATTACATAAACATCCCCTACTTTTTAGCATATTCTGCAAAAAATAAAGGTTCATAAGATAAAATCTCTTTTTCTTCCTCTGAACATCATTTGCATTTCAACTCCAGAGATTTTGCCACATTACTGACAGTTTGCTGAAACCATGGCTGGCTTTGTGAAAGAAAAAAACCCTTTTCGAATACTGATCAAGAGCAGTTTAACAAATTAAGAGTGCAGAACATATAGTGATATAATTCTATATATACAGGTTGCATGGTATATGCAAGATGAACCGTATACTCACAGTAATAGTCTTCTATATACAGTAGTACAATATGGTATTATACTGTATATGGTATTTTATTGATTGGTGCCGTCTATGCAAGTTGAGTGTGCTGTACAATAGGCTTGCACTATAAAAGGTATGTTAGCAGCTCAGTCATATACTTTACACACAAGGTGGCTGTTATACATGTGCATGTAATATTCTGAAAATGACTCCAATAAAGAAGATACTAACAGGCGTCAGCAATAAAACAATATATTTAGGGCTCAGTTTTACAGTATTTAAACTGAAGAAATATCATAATATTTTATGTTAGAAGAATTTTCCTTCTTAAACTAATTAATACAGCAGTGCTTACATCATAGCACCTACACGGGAAGACCTGGGAACAGTAGTCATACACCATTATAAAGACACCTTTTTTGTCAGCTGTTTGCTTTATATAGGATGTCACAATCTGTTACTGTTTTAGGTGTGTATAGGTAATTTCAACAGCTGTCTCAAAGCACAATCAACTCCCCTAACACCACCTCCCCAGTCTAACATGCACAGCTTCAGAGACTCAAAACAATGCTGTACAAAGTTACTGTTTCTGCAGTCTGGTCGGCCACAGGCCAGACAATGAATCCAATTTTTCATTCTGGCATTATAAATATTCCAGTACTGATGGTGCTGATTTGTCTGAAGTTGTGGTTAAAGCAAAAGGGCTTGCTGGTGAAGAGTGAAAAAAAAAATAGAAGATGAAATTAGGGATTAGAAGAAGCCCAATTATTATTTATTTTCACAGGAAATAGACAAAGGAAAAAAATGGACTTTTGTATGATAAATTTAGCTACAGTGTAGCCCGGGTGCTGAAACATTTACTCCACTTTTCACCTGACAGCTTCTCATAAAATATCTGCTCTCCGTCTATCTTTTAGTACACGGGAGCTCCTCTGGAGAGTTGAAACTAGTAGTTTAAAGCTCACTTCAGTGTCCGTTTGCGTTAGATTGCATTCCTCTGGACCCCTGCTGATGGAGGCCTAGGGGAAAGGCCCAGGAGTTATTTAATCAGCCCTGCACTCTGGGGCAATCAGGGGGTCCTCTGAGTGCTGATTAGAAAGAAGCCCTTCCATTGTCCGTCTCAGAACAGAGGCTGAATTGGCCTGCCCCTCACCGGCTCGAGTTCATGGGAAGGAATTTCACCTGTCACAGAGTTTGTCAGGATTTCAGAATTCAAAATCTCACCGCCAAATTAATAAAATATCATCCTTGCCTCTCAGCCTGGCCTGGCAACTTCCCCAGCTTGAGGCTGATCTTTCACCTCCTAGATCACAAAAAACAACTTGACTCTCGGCCAAAGTGTGTTCTAATTTCTAGTGTTTTTTTTTTCTTTTCTCCCCTGCTAGTCTTGAATCCTCTCCTGAAGAAATAAAAGAGTGCTTCTTTCATAATTCAGGGATGTTGAACACTCAACTGTTTCCCCGCTATGTCTAACTTGGTGTATTATAATTGTGTGCTGCAAATATAATTTATTGCAAGAATATGTCTAAGAAGCATAAGGCACAGAAGGCTGTCAGTGCAACATCTAACATACAGAATTGACAACATAGTTTATTTTTTGTACAAATTTGGGGATAATTGGTATAAATAATATCAATCAACAGTGCTGTAACTTCGGTAATAACCAGAGGGGCACTATAAATATCATTTAAGCAAATCTATCCCAATTACCACGTCTTATCATACAACCACCAATACCACATTTCCATGAACCACATAACCTGGGTACGTGCTCGAGTTGCCCCCCCCCCAGTTCCGTTTCCATGTTTTTAAATTACTCGAGTTGGCTCCCAATTTGGGTGGGAGCCCAAATTCTCTGGTCCGATTTCACTCCTTGGGCTTGCCTGAATTCTAAAGTCTGAATTTGGGCTGGGAAGAAATATTGTAAATCAGAAATGTTGTAGGGGGCGGGAACATACCGTATAACAGGACATTTTGGCTGGTATTAAATTCGGTGGATTTGTTACCTTGGGGGGGATTTTGTTGGTTTTTGAATTGCCGTTTTTCGCTTAGCAAAAAGATTTAAATAAATGTTTGAAATCTGTCTGCTAAAACAATAACTCATTTACAGTAACTCGTTATACTAGCATCTTCAATGTCACTGCAGCAACTTGGAGAACAACAAAGAAGGCCTTCTAACCAGTTAGACTAGCAAGCATTGGTAAAATCAGCTCAGTTTTATATGGTGCAGAACTAATTTATTTTAACATTTTGTTTTCTTTATGGACTTTGCGATACCTGCACGGTGGGTGTCTTTAATAATATCTACAACGTATCGACAGTAACAATCTCCCATTTTGTTACAAGTCTGTCATAAACAATTTTGGTTTTTACTTAGTTAAACCCTTGTAATAAAAAAAAAAAAAAGAACATGTAAAATGCTTAACAAAAAAGAGCAGTTCTACTACAGTAGCAGGCACAGTTTACAGTGCCTCTGGGTTTCTGATCGCATCAGATCAATTCCAGATTTTTTTAATCTTTTGATGGAAAAGTTTGGTCTACTTTTCCTTATGTTTTCAAGCAAACTGGCTTCATCACTGCCATTCTCATATCCACTTTGGCATCTGACACATTATTTCTCTTTTCCAGTACTTCTCTCCCTGTTCTGCATACCAGTCTGACAGAGGTGCTGCGTGAAAAAAATTCAAACGCATATCGAGATGGATTTATCTTTTTAATCATTGACAATTTGACTGTAATACCATCTGCAGCGAATGCACGTCTTGACCTTTAACTCGCAAGTATTTTCTGCCCAACTCACATGGTAACTCGGGTAACTAGGAAAAGCATGGAAACGCCTCCTTTTTCACCAACTCCAGTTTTCCATCAACCCGAGTTCTGGGAGAATTCAGACCAATTCCAGCCCACTTGAGCCTCGAGTTGGCTGTCCATGGAAATGAGGTACAAGAGATCCTAACATCTATTTCAAACCAGTATAGAATTTCAAAATAAAACAGTTGGTTTTGTCCTTTTCAAAATTATTTTCTTTGCGTTGTTAGGCATCCCGTTGACATTAAAAAAAAAAAAATTGACCATATCAAAAATTGACCTTGCTACTGGCATATAATCTAATAGTTCAATGTTAGGTTTCTGCATAATGGTTAAATGCAAAAAAATAAACATCCTTTATCCTCAGTTGGATGCAAATAATTAAAAGCTGGGCTCACAAAAAAAAATTGGTTTTCTTTACAGAACTGTATGTTAGACCAATATTATGGTTGGCATTTCAGCATAATTAATTTGAATGAACTGCTGATTCCTAAGGCTAAAAGACTGAATTAAAAGTAACATTTTCAGATAAGGATTTTATACAGGACTTAAAGGTAGAATTATACAGATATGCAAAGACCTACTGTATGAAGCTTGGTTGCGGTTGTATCATGACTGCATGAAGCAGCATGATGTGTTCTCTCTCACACTATATAATGTCAGGAGATTGTAGGACCTGTGTGCCAGGAGCTGTACCATTTTCTTAATAACAAATCCAACTTTACTATAGGTTCAATTGTAAAAACAAATAAATACTCCCTTCTCAAGCTGTAGCCTTCTGCATTACATATTACTACATTTTGAACCATAATTTCAAAGTCTTCACTCCAGGCTTTAAGGTGCTACAATATATAAAACTGGTGTTGCTGTTATATGTGCTACTGTATGTAGAGGAATATTGTTATCTAGGCAGAGCTACAACATAATGTAAACAATATACTGATATACAGTCTAGGTCATTAGCTATTGCCATTTAACAAGAACAGTACATCTATGTACTCTTGTTCACAGTTGTTATCTTCAGATAAATCATATAAAATAGCTCTCCTGTCACATTCTGGATTAGAAGTTGCTCAGACTGTTTGGATTTTAGTGGGAGATCTCTGACGGATTCTGAAGAGCGTCCAGCAACATTGTTTACTTGAAAGAGTTTCTTGGAAATGAAAGCAAACCAGATTGAAGCAGCAGTCCCCTTTTCACCTTTCAAATATGTTCAATCCAGTCGGGACTAACCTCAATCAAAAGAACTGTTAAAGTGATCCAGAAGTTCCAATTCTTTGTTGGATCGCTTTCGACCAGCACCGCTATTTGCATTATGCAGATCTGAAAACCTCACACCAGACTGAACAGATGAAGCTATCCTACAGATGTCGCTTTTGTGTTTGTGAGATTTGTCAAAAGTGTACTTCTAAAATATTAACTATGAAGGTGTGCACCGAGCATGCTTCCAAAAGCTGAACAAGTCAACGTTATGAAACATCAGGCCATCCGAGTGGTACAGTACCTGTAGCTCTGTCTGGAAGAAGAACTTCTGGGGGCATTGTGAGCAGTCGTAGATTTTGTCCTCTTGACCGTGAGCAGAAAAGATGTGGTGCTGCAACTTGCTGGCCTGAACAAAAACTGCAATGGTACAAAAAGGGTAATTGTTATTGGATTATCCTTGAAAAATCGAAAAAAGGTCACAGATAAGAATATTGATCATTTCTTTTATTAATCAATATATTTCACCATTAAAATGCCACTTTACTTTTAATATTATACAAAATTACAAAATGTACATACAGCGAACAAATGCAGAACCACACCAAAAGGGCTAGTGATAATGCTGACAAAGTCTTGATTATCACTCCTTTTAGACTCACTGCTTGTTTATAATGACGTTTTTAAAATACATTTTCTTACCCCTTATTAACATAAGCAACATCAACATCACCCCCCCGACCCCCCCACCCCCCCTTCTTGTGCTTAAGATTTTTTTGGTTCTTTGCTTGTTTTTTACACTTATTTCCACTTCAAATAGAATGAAAAGTTCCCCGTGCTGTTTAATGATCTATAGCGTGCTACATTACAAATATGAATCATGGATTAAAGTGAAATTAAAAAAATAAAATAATGATGTGATGAGTTATTATCCCAAGAGAAGGTTAACCAGTTCTAGCATTGCTCATGCCAATAAGAAAATATATTTTGTAAACTCTTGTTTAAGTAGGACAGTGGGCCTTAATGGGTCTTCTATTTAAACTTTTAGCTCCCAGCGGAAGCAAAGCATTTTTTACCTAGCTAGCAGCCTGACACAATCCTCTTCATTGACAGCATACATCTAAAAATGTTACAATTCTATCAAGCACTTGAGGTTCTAGTAATTATTAAAGGATTGCAAGCATGTACAGTAAGGATGAAACTCCATGACCCCGTTCACACTACTGGGCCCCATATTTAGGTCTGCAATCCCGTTCACATTTGTGTTTTTAAGGCACCTTTGCATGTTCACATATGTGATTGAAAAGCAGGCCGAAAATATGGCAAATTGCTTTTTTTTTTCCTGGAACGATAGCCTGCACTCAGAATGGAAGAGCTACAGGGAATACAGTGATCCTTTTGTAGCAGATGTATTTTTTTTTCAATGCAACCCAGTAGCAATTTGATGGTATATATTAAAAAAATATATTGATTATTTTGGCTTACTGTTATGGTGTGTAACGGGGTGATGGTCCGAGCTTACCCCCACCCACAATCACATTATTCTTGTAAGAACTCAGAGGTATTTAGAACGTGGGAAACAGTAACTTGCTAGTGTTCACAGGTATAAATATTTATTTTCGTAATGGATACTTCACTCAGATTGCAAGTGACTATCAGGCAGACTAACAACACACTACCATAATATTGAATACACAAATAAAATACACTAACATAGTACTGAATATGGAAATGACAAAAGAAAGTGGACTATGACACAATGTGTCCCTTTCTGGTTATGTCACTTTGTGCGATAGCCAGTGGTCTGTGAAAGGCTTGTGACAATGACTACAGCCCGATTCACAAGGGACTAAAATTCACCACATAAACAGGTGGTTTGGGAATTTTTACAGACATCGGTGAAGTTTAGTCCCATGCGAAACGGCCTTTTCTTTTTAGATCATTTTCTCAGAGGTCCTCTGATTCCTTCTGTAAAATTTAAAATTCAGGCATCCTGTGTCTTTTCAATCCTGTGCGAATCGACCATGTCAGTGTTATGTTAGAACTGATACAGCATTTTCCAATGACAGATACCTGGTTCAGAACAGATTCCAAAAATCTCCTCAAATACACATCACTAGTTGTGTGAAAAATAAACAATGATGGCTGAATATGCCAAGTCGCCAGCACCATTATTGAGCACTATTGAGATCCACAATCCTGCAGTTTTTTACATTTATCGCTTAATTACTAAATAACAGGAAGAAAACGTAATTGTGACAAATTCAGCATAATTATGAATGCACTGCAGCTCGTATATTATGTGAAAGAAACAACCTGAACGTTAACCCGCTAGATTTTTTTAAATTTCATATTTTTATTAGGGGTGGGCAACGATATGAAAATTGTATATCGATATTGTGCACGAATTTCAATATTGATATTGATAATATCGAAGTCTTTCAAAACACAGAAAACTATAATAACACGCAAACATATACATATAGGTGCTCCCGAGTGGCGGATCCAGTGAAGGTGCCCCATGCGGAGTGCAGGATGTGCCCTATAGCCTGGAGATCGCAGGTTCGAATCCAGGCTGTCACAGCCGACACAGTGACCGGGAGCTCCTAGGGGGCGGCGCACAATTGGCCGAGAGCATATACATATAGACGTTAACAGATATTTACATAATAAAAGCAATAACTTACTTTAACTTAGTATCTTAATATCCATAAAGAAAAACAAGGTTGTTATATTGTTTTACTATTCCATGCCATCATCAGCCACCTCAAAACCGAAATATTTATTCACTGCGCAGGCTAGCCAATCTGGAAGTAATTTAATCTTCTAGGATGCACGACACATCTAAAAGCATGGTGTCATGCTGAATGTTGCATTATTTTGAGATGTGTTTTAAAAGTACATGTCATTTATAATATTGAAAGTTCACATTTTAAAAATACATTACTAATAGTGTAAGTAATCACATGGATTTAAGCCGATTTTCCTGTTTATGATGTTTTTTGTGTTAAGTTTGTTTTTAGGTGTGTATCTCTTTAAAAAAGACGGTCCTGTTTCTTAATTAGTTGATGTGCGCACTTTTTGAAAACAGGATATAGTTTCCGGTAAGGGATTGGCCGGGCAGAGGAAACAGGTGAAGAAACGGGAGTAGAGCACATGAGAGTGTACACAGGTTATGGATTTATAGCTATTGAATATTTTAAATACATTTGTTAATCGGGTTCTTAGAAAAAGAAAAATGCCAATCAATGGAATAAAATGGTTAAATAATACTTTATGTGTGATGTTTCCCTATGAGATTAACAATGATTGGTATGCATAGGGTTTGTATCTTAATATAAAATAAACTTGATTATACTGCATTTGTTATTTTTAGTAGTATTAGCAGTAAAAAGTATCCCTCTGCGAGCATACGTGAATTTGTTTTAATCCCACCATATCACGATATGGAAATTATTATCGATATAGAACAATATCTATATCATATCAAAATATTGATATTGGTGCCCACCTCTAATTTTTATAATTAAAGTTGTATGATGTAGAAATAATTACCATTCAATATTGATTCACTGCTGTCTTGCCTAGCACAGATTCAGCTTTCTATTTACCTTTCGCACACGTGGGAGTATGGGGGTGTCTACTGAACTACTTAACCACATTGGAACCGCACTGAAACGGCGGCCTAAATCTGGGCCTGGGCCGCCTCAAATCGCAAGTGTGAACGGGGTCTAACTCTGCCTAACAGAAAAAAAATGATGGACAGACTGAGGTTAGACATTTTTAAGGGCAACACAACATAAATTAGTAGACTTTACTTTAACTTGAACTTTACTTATCTGTGTTTTTTGCATTTGGGGTTGTATTTTGATTTTAAAGCTTCCAGTTACTTTAAAATACCACTACATTATATTTAGAACCAAGCTAGGGGAACAGAAATATAATAATAATAATAATAATAATAATAATAATAATAATAATAATAATAATAATAATAATAATAATTTGTGGAGAGAACAGTCAACAAAGGGTTCTGTAACAAATCTGTTTTCCTATGCATGCATTTTGTCTAGTAATATCTTATTAAAATCATTTTTTAATCAAATATTTGGTTATGTAATCTATATTATAATACATATTCTCAGTTTCACATTGCTGTCTAGACTGAATAGGAAGAAATACAATATAGAAAGAGTTTGGAATTTAGATTATGACTTCCTCAAAGCAAAAATACTTTAAAATTAATTTACACTTGAACCTAAGTGAATTATCAAGCAACGGGATTCGCTCATGTTTTATTAGAACAAATGATTTAATCAATATGAATGTGATCTAACACTTTGCTGTGAGTTCTTCTAATTCTTCTGTACAGATAAGACATTTTATTAACAACATGTAATGTTATGGTCTTTTCTTCAGTATACTCCAAAGCAATGTCCAAGAAATAACAAAAAAAAAGTTACTACACAACTTAGCAACTTAATTTATAACTAAAGTACAGTATTTGATGACAGAGAACATTATACTTGTCATTAAGGCTGCCACCTTTAAACTTATAAATGTCTCTGTTTAGTTTACTGCTAACAATCATTTAGAAAATATACTATAATCTAATATTGACCAGCTGTATCAATTACCTCAGGTGTGTTTTTGAATTGTGTTGTAATCGCATACTGACTCAAAGACTTATTTAATAACCCCCATCCTGGCATGTGAGTACACTATTGTTCTTTAAGTACCTGTACAGTATATTTATATATGTTAAGGAACTACATATACAAAAATGTATTTTATTGATCTGTTCAGATAATTAAAATACCCACCACTACCTTATGGAAGCTAATATGCAAAGCAAAAAAAAAAATACAAAAATCACCCACCTATACATAGCTTTTACTGCTCAACCATAAATTCTGAGGTAGTCACACGTTTCAAACAGTCAGTCTGGTTCGTTTCGTTTGAAACAATGTGCAAGGCCCCTTTGGATGTGAGCTAAAGTTTCCATTTTTTTTCAGGACCAAGTTCGTTTGTGTTCACAATGCAGTTTGCACTCTGTTTGTTTACATGGTCTGTGAACCGGATGTTTACAATATCCTGCAAGGCATCTTGGTATCTTGAAAGATGGCAGCTATTGATGTATTGCTCCAGTTTGCGATTCTATCATATTGCTGTGGAAGAAAGCGTGGGACCTGGGGGAGCACTTTGCTAATTTAATTAATACATTTGTTGAATGCCTACAGTATTCAGTTACACAATACTGCACAATTATCCTAATTTCACAAAAGAATAAATATATTTACTATTTGTGTGAGTTTTGTTCAATTTGGCTGGGATTTTGGTGTCTGACCAAATTTCTATCAGAGCTTCAGTTTCTCGCACTGTCCATGTAGTTTTGGGTTATCAGATTTACAGAGTGAAAAACTGGGGCTTTTTTTTTCAATTCACTGAAGCCAAAGCAACTCCGTTAAAATGACAGTATATAATAACATGTCAAAACATGTACAAATGTACAAAAAGCCACATTAAAAATAGATTAGCTATTACCATTTAAATACTGATTTATGACTTATGATTAAGTGAATAATCCATAAAATTCTTTATTTTATTTTTGAAAAGTGATATAATTGCAAAATCAGGACGATTTAACATTTTTACTGTTTCCGACCAGGACACAAAATTAAGGCTGAAAACAATCCCAGTTTTCTCGGGGTGTCTGGTAACCCTAATGTAATTCCACGAGACATTTTGTTTTTTGCTCTACTTGTTTCCTCAGAATATGAACTAAACTACTAGCGAAATGTTTACTTCAGGGTCAGGTTACCTTGTATAGTTAGTTTCCTATGTGCAAAAGGGTCCTGCAGTTGTTCACAACTGAGTTTTAGCAAGCGGACCAAACTCTTTAGGTGGACTCGGTATGGTTCGTTTCCCAAGCAGACTTTGTTGCTCACACTTCACACCAAACATACCAAACAGTACCGAGTTTGGACGAAACCCTCTAAACGAACCCAGTGTGAACACAGCCTAATTCCTTCGTCGAAGTCTTAAAATATCTACTTTCATACAGAAGAACCTTTTCACATATGTTTCAGAGTCCGCTTATTCAACAGGAACAATCTCATCAAACCACTGGCAAACATTTATCATTTGTCTAGATTTTAAATACTTTTTATAACATACATATTCATGAAAACTGTAAACGTCATTTAGGGAGACATGTCATGAAGTGACTGCAATTCACATATTGATATACC
Source organism: Acipenser ruthenus (assembly GCF_902713425.1). Taxonomy (NCBI): domain Eukaryota; kingdom Metazoa; phylum Chordata; class Actinopteri; order Acipenseriformes; family Acipenseridae; genus Acipenser; species Acipenser ruthenus. Next base: position 73,598,162 of record NC_081191.1, on the reverse strand, counting down.
TAGCAGTAAAAATATCACTGGTTTAATTAAGCAATAGCCCATACTGTTAAACTTGGAAAGTTTGTCTGTATCCTCCAAGGAGAACTTCAAACATGATATGTGTTATCAAAGACCCATAAACCCATATGCTTAAGAACTGCTGTTTAAAACACCAAGCCTCTGAGGCATTGATACTTTGGTAACGTTAGTATTTATGGTTTCATTTAAATTTTAAAACCTTTCCCCATGGCTACATTGGGGCACTAAACGGAATAGAACACAAACTGTGGGTAAAGTCTCATTGGGTACTGAATGCAAGGGCTTCAATAATATAAACATGTTCCAGTTTTAATGACTACAAAACAAGGCCCAAAGACTGTATAACAGTTTACCTGGGAGACATACTATTAATAATTAAATTATATATGCCACATGCAGAGTCGGCTTGGCAGCAAAGACTAATGATGGATGCCTGGTGCACTGTGACCTGAAAAAAAACCCTTTATGTCTACAATATCAATCTGTTTGGCAAATGCGAGCTGATTATGGGGTGCAGGTATATGTCTTTGACACCAGCCTAATGAAAAAAATGACAAGCCATTCAGAATCTGTAACTTGAGAATAAATCTAAAACTGCATTCCTTAATTATTATGCACATCACTCATCACATACACAGAAAAGGATCAATATCTTAAAGCTGATTTCTACTTCGGTGACATGCACTATAACATGCCAGAATTGTTTTACATTGGCATGGTTTACATAATAATAAAAATAAGTCCACCTTTTTTGCACACTTATTTTGGCACTACCTTTCCGGCAATCAATTCTCTACCTACCCATCATTTATTTATTTATTTTATTTATTTATTTCTTAGCCTACGCCCTTATCCAGGGCGACTTACAATTGTTACAAGATATCACATTATTTTTTCATACAATTACCCATTTATACAGTTGGGTTTTTACTGGAGCAATCTAGGTAAAGTACCTTGCTCAAGGGTACAGCAGCAGTGTCCCCCCACCTGGGATTGAACCCACGACCCTCCGGTCAAGAGTCCAGAGCCCTAACCACTACTCCACACTGCTGCCCCATCATACAAACATAACTAATAACAAACATAACTAATTATAATCACAGACAACATTAATAACAAACATAACTAATTATCACAGACAACATTAATATTGCTTTTTTTGTCTGCTCCATTCTTTGTGATTTTTGAATTATTTCTAGCTTATGCTAAACTCCACTTTTGTATTTTCACATTTTTCTCTTTTTTATTGTATTAAATCATCAGTCTATAACATACATAATTAATGCTCTGCGTCTCTAGATTATGAAATGAAGCTTTAAGCCTAATTTCACAGAAAGTGTTTTAAATTCCCAAGATCAGCTGGGGGCTAGCAGATTGGTGGGCTACTAATTTGCTCATACAGAGGTGTCAGAACAACTGGCACAAGACTGATTTCCTGTGTAGACGATAGACAATAATGCAATCAGTCACCCTGTTCTTTTGCAGTGCCCTGTGTTACCAAGAGAAAGGGAGACGGACAGGGGGGCAAGCTTTGCTCTCTACAAAATATAAAGCCATCTGTGAAAAAAGTATGCCATGGTTTCCTGAGTTTGTTCTTAAACGGTATTGAGGTGGAAAAACCCATAAACAATCAAAATCCCTTATGAATAGTCAATGCATTTCCAGTTCTGAAATATAAAAAGGTCTTCCAATTTTTTTTTTTAATGCGGTACATAGAAACCAGTTGAAATTGTGGAATTCATACTAACATACTAAAGAATAACTTAGTTATACAATCAGCTAGTAATAAGTATAACTCATATATACTGTAGATGGAGTAATAGCAGCAGGTTTCAGGTTTCTTTAAAATTATGTAAAACGTTAAACTATTGGCTGGTTTTGCAGACCCTGCTGGTTAGCACTAATCTTGAACCACATATTACAATAATCTTACCTTAGGTATGGTAGTGCAAGATTAGTCCAAATTAGGGGTTGTGATACCAGCTGTATAAGTTGTATACAGTATGTAACCAAGTGATAATTATCTTGTTCATTTCACTTTTTCTGTTCCGTCGATTTGCTGTGTGGCAGAGATTAACTGAATCCCCCGTACAGCAGGAACTTTAATCACTTGTGAGGAAGCCATACAGGCACCCATGAGATACAAATACAGTACATCTATACTGAGAGACTTTCATTCATATGCATATTTGCAGGTTTTCAAATTTTGTAATTTTTTTTTTTTTTTTGGGGGGGGGAAACTACTAGGTCTGTGACAGGTGGCTCAGTACAGTGACACTACTGAAAACAAGAATACCTTTTATCACTGACAAAACTATTTCTCGGTTTTCCATTCACATCCCCAATCCCAATTTTCAGACAACCCTTGTAGCAACTCCTACTGGAAAAGGCAGGCTGTCATAGCTGCAGGCTCCCCTACATCTGACACCTGTCAAGCCTACTCTGGGTACAATAGTCACTTTGTCATTTTTCAAGGGGCTTTCAACCCTCTCATCACCCAGCATAGTGCCTGGCATGACTTGGACCATAAACTTAAAGCACTGCTAGTCTGCCAATTTATTAAGCAATCTAAAAGGCATTATCTTGACGCAGGCACAGGACCCCTGGATACAGTGTACAGCAGAGATCGCCAAGCCTGGTCCTGGAGAGCTCGAATTCTGCAGGTTTTCTAGGTGTCTTTACATCATCAATGGCTACAGGTCTGCAACACCTGTTAATCTTGACCAATTAAGCCAATAATTGGTGCAATTAAGTAACTGAGAGCTCGGCTGAAACAAAAACCAGAAGACCCTGTAGCTCTACAGGAACAGGGCTAGAGACCCCTGGTGTGCAGAATACAAGTACTCACTTCCTCATACTGGAAATTGACTGACATTTGTTTCTCAAGACAGGGACATATTCCCAAATCTAAGTTTGCACCATGTTTCTGTAAAATAAATAACAAACTGCTAATGTAACAGGACTGGCAAGAAACAACTAAGGAAGGACAGGTGGGAACTCTTAAAATAACTTTTTTTTACTAGAATCTTTTTAACAAAAAAGTGTTTTGTTTTCTTTTTTAAATGGTGTTAAGTTCGCATGGTAGTAACTGCTTTGTGAATATGACCCACAGCGAAAGAGAGAGAGAGGAGAGAGTGGCTAGGGAGGGGGATGAAGGGAATCATTAAAACTGAGAACAGAGGCAAGTGCCCATTGATCTTACCCAAGCAAGCTCCCCCACCCTCACATGTTCACTCTATTTTTACAAACCATGACAACCCCTTTTAACCCATGTTGACCAACTGAGACTGCCTTCTCTTCCATAACTTCCTTCTAGAGTAATTAAGTGTCACTTGGTTTCTCTTTCTTTCTGACTTCAATAATGCTATTTTATTATTATTATTTAGAGTTGTTGTTTTCCTGTCAAATTGTTCTTTATGTTAAACACATATAACACACCCTTTTTCAGCCTGTCGTATCTCTATCAGACTGTCCCTTCTCAAAAATAATACCTTGACCCTAAAATGACACTGTAGAATATATCATACCATTTATTACATGACATGTGGAACTCTGCTATAGACTTTCATTAGGATATTCTGCGATATACAATACACGGTCTGCTTCTGCTATGCAAAAAAAGCTCTCCACTGATAGCATAATATAGCAACCTATCACCGAATGAACAAGAGCAGAGGAACATAACTAAGAAAAGATCAAAGCACTTGCCATATAGTGGTTGTAACTACAGGATGAACCAAGTGCCTCCCTCCTTCCACTCTTAATAATGCTATCTCCTTGTATAATCGATGCGCCCTGTAGTTATTGTTTAATTATACCATGTAAACACACCACTTACCAAAAAGAAACGTGAAATGATTTTAGTGATGTCAAATAAGCCTTCAGTGGACAGCAGTCTACATCACAAAAGAAATGCCCAATTGGTCACAGTTTTTCGTCTCAGGACTGAATGGCAGGGGAAGTAATGTAGTTTATGCTTTAGGGGAGCTTTATGGGAATACTCCTGCCTACACTGTGCCTGGCTGAATCCAGTGCAAATGTTCCTTATTATTTATGTCTTTCACTAAGAGAACCAGTATGCAAGCCTTTAATCTGAACAGCAAAGGCACAGGTATGCCTGGCATTGCAATTCTACACTGATAGTGCGTTTACACGCACAACTCGGACCTGAGCTGACTCAAACTCGGTCACATTAAAAGATTCTGAGATCACCCATTTGAGCAAAGCCGAGACAGCTTTGGCCCTGTATGCGCCCGCATAGCCCCTGAACTCTGGTGTGTGCCCGATGACGTCATATCATCCACCCCATGTGAAGACATTTCCCCTCCCCAAAACACAGAGGCGGAAGTGTTTAAATCAACAACAAGCCTGTCATTTGTGTCACTTGTGTGTTTCTACTTCTAGGTGGTCGTCCCATACTAATTCAGATTTAATTTTGACATCAGAAATGGAGCAAAGTATTGAGAATTTGCATATCGTACATTTAAAGAAACAGGTGTTATTGTATACATTTACATGTCAGTCTAACAACTCTTCTCATGTATATAAATGTAAACTCCAGTTTATTTTCTTACCCATGAAAACGACTTATTCATACGTGAATAAATGACTTGATTTGTTTGTACGTATAAAACTTAGAATTGTCAAACGCATAATTCAATCCTGATTTATCAATCTTGCGTAAGGCACTTGTACGCATGTTTCTAAGTAATAGGTGCTAATAAATCTAAAATATTACTAAAGTTGATCGCATGTGGAAATCTGCATTTCAAACACCCCTGTATAGCCATATGTGGTAAATGTAGCCATCTGTCACTGTTCAGTTTTCTCGGCGAGTGCCCACACTGCTGTTTTGAAGAATAAATTGATCGTGGGTTCCGCCTGGCCATTTAGCCACAGCATTTAGTAGACAGAGACATGCATCAGATATAACCTGTACATTAGTTGAATGGTACTGTTTCACGCTCACAAAATTAAATCCCTTCTCTCTTGGTGCTTTAATTGCTACATGAGTGCAGTCTATAGCACCGATTCGTATTGGGGAATCCAGCAACTGAATGAAAATGCCTTTTTACTCCAATCTTCTGTTCTTCCCTGTAGGGAAATTGAATGTACAGAGGACAGAGTGAAATAAATCGAGTCCAAAACCCCAGACATCAGTGCGCTAAAAGAGGCATGTGAAACTCCAGTTATGTCTCCGATCTGCCTTTAAAAGCTACCAGTGGCCAGAACATGAATATGAGTAGCAATAGGATGTATCTGTGCAACCTAAGACCCAACATCTCGCACATTCCTTTAAAGACTGTCTTCCAGAAGTGTGAGATCAACCATTTTCAAATGTTTGATGTATTACCGTATGCGAATTTATAGAAAAAAAACATTTATTTCTTAATTGCCTACACATCTGCTATGACTTACAGTATCATATTAATGTCATCTGTTATTACCAGTGCACAACTGAAACAAGGGAGTCACCTTCTGCTTATTAAGTAATAATCATGGTGGTGGTGGTACTACTGTCTAAATATTAATAGCAATATTAATAATAGAATATTTGGTATATATAATGGCAATACTTTTTTTAAGAATGATATGTGACAAACATTGCAATTTCAGCAATACTCATAACCCTAAAGAGAACATTATTATTTTACATATTGCACTGACTGCAGATGTAATAGGAGTTTGATCTTATCTTGCAGTTCCATCATTCTAACACAAGGAAACAATCGTACGCATTGGTCCAGAGTGTACGTGAGTCTGCCAACATTCCCACACAAATGTCTGTGTTGAGAAATCATATACTTTCTGTTCAAATGTACGCACACACGGTTTAGAAGGAGATACTTGCGCACGCACGAATGATAAATATAGTATGCAAACTATCTGTCCTATTTAGCAGGCACATATTTACAATACAATAATGCGATGTTTACCAGCCAAGATGAAAATGGAACTGACTGGAATTGCTTTTACATGACAACAATTCCGTAATAACCTAATTTAAATGTATTCTTTGAAGATGGCTATTCATTGTATATGTGTACATATAAAAGAGTAGCATTCAATATTACCTTTTTACAATGCAGATTGTGATTGCCAACAAGTGAACAGGAGGGAGCCAGACCCCTGCTGCCCTGGGTATGTCACCCTAACCATCTAGTAATGCTGTCTTTCTCACCTCATTATGCCTGCCTGCTTCCTCCCTTTGTAAAATATGATGTCCTTATTTTTCCCCACATCCCCTCAGTATTTTACTTTAAAATGTATTGCGCCGTGCACAAGATCAGGTTAGGTTTGGCCAAGGTTCTCTTTATTATGTATACCAGACCAGGTGTCAGTGTCCCCAGTCCCTCAGGAGTTTTAGATTACAATCTCCCATTCTGTCCTTCAGGAGTCCTCAAGGGAAACCCTAGCTACGTATCTGACTGGCTTTTGCATTTCTATCCCTGTTATTGCCTGGTTGCTCACATTTTCTCCTTTATTTTAACCCTGTGTTTTTTTTCTCTCAGATGTCTTGACACGCACTGCTGTGGCATACCGTTGGTCGCTAAATCAGACAGCAACTAAGGAAATCACAGCTGAATACTAGAATTGAGGCTTACAGTTGAGAAAACTGTTGCCCCGAGGGTTGAAAAAATGACACAGTGTGTGCTGCAATTTATTGCTCTCTGGAAGTCACTTTTTTATCTCAAGAGGAACAGCTTTCCACTGTAAAGTGAAAACTGCAGTTAATATCTAGTTTTCTTTATTATTTTAAATGTGTATTAAAGTTATTCATCATATTTTGGGCAACAGCACAAACTATTTTTGGTCAAATGACCCTGCATTAGCCAGGGGATGCAAATTTAAAAACAAGGGTTAAATACATAATTAATCACAAATGGATACAAGACTTAAGCATGTACAGGAACCTCCACTGCTGTTTATACCTGTCACCAAGGATATGCATTGAGATGGGGGATAATTATGTAGGAACTGAACTATGATTTTTTTTATTTAGGTTTTCTCCCCAATTTAGAATGTCTAGTTACAGCTATTCCCCACAACAGCTCAGGAGCACTGAAGGCTAGTGGGTGTCCTCCACCTATTGCCTCTATACGCCCAGAGGCACGAGAGCAGATGCTGGCAAGCTACCGACCTCTGGAGGACCAAGGCCAGCCCTGCTGAAGTGCAATGTGGAGAAACAGCCAATGCCACTATGACACTCCCTGCGGAATCTCCAATAAAGCAATTATTAATTCAGAAAGCACTGCACACTTGCTCTGACACTCTGACATCATAAAACCACAACCGTTACCCTTATTTTCACATGAATAACCACATTGTAAAGTGTCATCCATAATAAAATACCCAGGCCTTGAACATTACATTTTTATTCATTATTGAATGAGGTGTCTAGAGGTGTATCTCAACATGCACCATGTCCCCTATCTCTAAAATAACATACTATTAATTTAATATAACTCAAAAATCCCAATAATCAGTCATTTATCAATACAGTCGGTGATAATCAGGATTTCTGCTTAAATGGGACAGAAAATAGTTCTTCTCAATGCGATTTATGTCGTTTAATTGGGATACAATACTTTCACTTTTCAGAGCAAGACAGGTTTGCATAGCACAGTGCAGTGAGTACATGATTACGCTGTGACATGAGTAAATTGCGTAAACCACATTGAACTCTTGAAGGAGCTGGAGTCTCCTGTGGTTTCTCAGGCTGCTGTGGCAAAGAAAGTTGACGTGTCAACATCGCAGGTGTCTCGCCTTGCGATAAGATGTGATTTTATTTTTTTTCATTTAACTTAGAAATAAAAAAAGCGATTAATTTTGTTTAGGAATAAAAAAAAAACTATTGACTTTTAAATAATGTATTAAACATTTATTCATAATGTGATGTGATTTCATTATTTTTCTTTTCATTTAGAAATAAAAAAAAACATTAAAAAATATTTCTCTCTTGGGCATGAATTATGAATATAAGTGTGACTAAGGTCCTTTCAAATTCCTCTTGTTTAGTTGGGACAGCCGCTTATGCAGGGTATTTTTACATCTCCAGAGGCGTCCCGATAAAGTGGGGCAGACTGTATAGAAATATCAGTATATAAGTGCTGTACACAAACATGTACAGCACTTATTACTTTTTTTCCCTGAAGGGTATGAATAAAGACTGTTCCATATCAAATTCAAATCCTGAATTTCAATCATCTGTTTGTTCAGGAAGTTACAATACAAAAAAGTGAAGCCACATCTTAAAGCTTTCTGTACAAAGCTCCCCATTTACAATAAGAAAACATGCATATTTGCAGACCTACCTGTGAAGCAGACAGGGCATTTGAAGGTGCCCCCCATGCCTTCGAAGCTGTGTTCTATTAGATGGCACTGCAGTTTGGCTGGTGAGTCAAAGGTCTGGTTACAGAGTTTACACTCGTGGTTCAAGCCTTCCTCTGTTAAGAAAAAAAAACTGCACTTTATTAACATGCTGAATGAAAGACAGTGAGGGAAAAAAACGACAACAGACCAGACAGTTGAACATCTGCAGCTACCTACTGTATTTACAGAACATTAAAGAGGGATACAGAAACCTAATATATTATAAGGCCACAAACTGGGATGTTAGAATAAAAGACATGAGTGCTCCCACCTAGATTTTGCAGACTGGCTACTTGCTAGTCTGCAAAATGATTTACTTGATTTATAAAGATTTGCAAATTACTAAAGAAAATTAAAGTAAGGAACAGTAATGTTTGAAAGGTTTGATACTGTATGTGCTCTCTCTGCCTCTTTGAAAACCAGTGGAAAGACTTCACAGTGAAAGGGAAAAAAATCAAATCAAAAGTCAAAGTTGACAACTCTATTGATTACAATATGTCAAATGGTTTCACTTGGTATGTCTATCAGTGCAGAAGCATCAAAGAACAAGCAAGCAGCAGCAGTCTTTTTTATCAGTAACCTTCGGTGTTGGTATACTAACAAGCACTCTCAAGCTGTCAAGAGCCCACAGTAATGGTAGAAAAAAAACTGTCCACAGTAAAAGAAAAAAAGGCTTTTTTAAAGTACTGTATTTTGATTCAGCAAACTATTTCAGTGAAAAGAAAGCAGAAGTAGAAACCTTAATATTAGACTTACTTAATCGGCAAGCTTCTAATTGGGGGGTGAGCTTGATCCCAGGATTTAATACTAATTATTTTCTTTTAATTATTATTATTTTTTTATTTGGCAGTTGCCTTTATCCAAGGCGGCTTACAGGTGTGGGCATTTGTGTGCTGTGTTTTTGTTTGTGTGTCCGCATTGTTTGTGTGTTAGTAAATCCTACTTGATTAAAAATATGTATTGCCCGGGGACAAAGGCTGGCACTCAGCAGCGTGGCTCCCATCGAAGAGCAGAACGGCACTGCCAGCAGAGTAAACCCATTGAGATGCATTGCAGAATGCTGCTAAGTCACCATGAATGGTTTAGGAATAAACAGGCTGAGAGTATTTCTGGTGATGGTAGGACAAGGGGATTTGTTTCTGGTCACACTTTCATTAGGCAAAGAAAGCACATTTCTTGGGGTCTCCCTTGTGAAAACCAACTCCATTTAAACTGCTATAAAAGTGCTGTAAATTAGCCTAATCAACAAAACAGTAGTTAGACTACAGTTTCACTGAAGAGTTACATTTATCAACAGTTTTTATATTACAGAAAACTGAAATGTAAACTGGATTGCACCTAACTGCAGTATAACTAGAGTATATTTTAATGTTAAAAAAAACAAAAAAAACTTTTCTTCAGTATTACTTTGAGGGCCTTATTTTCAGTGTTTCCTCCATTGTTTAATGAATGCCTATTTATTGAAAGGAGAAAACATCTTAAGAGAACTTTAAATATATAACTTAGTTGTCTTGTTTTAGGTTTGTAAAATAAACAGTGATTTAGCTCTTTAAAAAAAGAAGTAAAGTTAGAAGTAAACACTTTGAAAATATGTCCCTCAGTGTTTAATAGAATGATATTTTGATGTTTGTACAATTTAACTAAAAAAAAGTTATTGAGAAAATGAATACATTAATGATACAATTTGCACCCTGCCTTGACAAATAGTTACTGTTGCCTTTTTCAAAAGTTAATTGAAAGTGATTAATGTGAAAAGCCCTAGCCCTGCTCTTTACTTGTTTGTAGCCATTATTTTGAAAATATTTTCCAAGGACAGCTCAGCTTTGACTCTATATGTTATTCACAGTGGAGTCCAAATAATTCTACAGCTAAGAGGATTGAAGCACAAAAGAGGTTGATAGTCTTGTCCAAGGTTGCACAGTCAAGCAGTGGCTGTTCTAACAATGAGGCCATGCTACCTCACAACAACTAAAAAAGTATGAGAAGAAACAACAGTTACTACTACTATCTTACAGTAACTAAAAAGCACAAAAACTTTAAAATGTCTGTCCTGCCTCTGCACAATTTGATGGTCACGTTTTAAGATGACCATTGCGTGTGAGACATACAGAATACCTCCACATTCCTGCATTGACAGATTTTACTTTATCATGTCTGTTATAAAGCTCATGTTACCTCCCTCTCTCACTCCCTCCCCCACTGTGACAGGCTCCAGCTATGCCCCTGCTGTCGTTCCTGCCAACATTCCTTAATTTATCAAGCCTGGCAGTTGGCAGCCACAGGGTGAGGCTGGAGGGTGGATTGTCTCACTGGTGAAGAGACAGAGAGAGAGAGATAAACTAGCATAAGCTTCCCCTTCATATGAACGAAAGCTCAAACACATTGCCCTTTTATTTTGCCTGGGGTTAAAGACAAATGTTATATATATATATATATATATATATATATATATATATATATATATATATATATATATATATATATATATATATAAAACCTTGACCCAGAGCATCACATTTCACTTTTGATCAACTGCCTATGGCAAACAGAAACTTGGAAACAACATTGGTAGCTGTAAAACATCTCTTGTCAATACATCTGAGCTGCTTTGCTTCACACTGAGACTGGAGTTTGGACCTCCCAAAGGTACAGGAGATCATGAATGCAACTTAAATTACCCATCAATAATATTATGAACTATGGCAGTAGCCCAGGCTTTTTTTCTTCTTAATTTTAATTGCCATCTTCTGCAAAATTATAAAATATTTGTAAGGCTACAACACTGTATTATAATGATGCTTTGGGCATGTTCAATTTTTGATATATGTACTTCATCAGTATCTAGTCCAGCAAAAAGCAAGTTCATTCAAACTTGTATTAAACATTTAAATGCTATACAGTTCAGAGCCTTTCTAGCTAGTTGGGGAGAAAATGGATTACAGTGGAAAATTATTCAGCAGCGTTGCTCTGCAGGTTTAGCCACTCAAGTCCTTCACTAGAAAAAACTCATGGGCCCTTGTCTCACATGTTAACTTAGGTGCTTCTGTCAGAATCATACAAGCTGTGGTTTATGCCATCTTGACAGTACAGTGCAGACTGTGTATTACATACTTGTCAAAGAAAAAGAAAACAAATATGTTGGGTCTGGAGTAGCCCACATTGCGTCATCCTTTCATTTCAACTGCGTTTATAGGCATAACTAGAACAACCATGACCAGTCAATTTGACCGGCGTATTAAAAACAACATAAATATTATAATGAAAGGATGAACAAATTGAATATAAGTCGTAATTTTATTCAGGAACATCATATAAAGCATTTACACAACCGAAACATTGTAAATAATCGGACATTTGAACAGAAATGTGTTTATATACAGACATAATACATAAAGCGCAACTTAAAAAATGGTCAAAAATGAAATAAACAAATATTTGAAAATACATTTTTGTATATACAAGTATATCATGTATATACAAAACTGTACAACTGAAACAATGTAAATAAGTATTAAAAAATTGTAAAATAAATGGGTTTATATTGCCTACATAACAAAGCGCATATACGCAACTGAAGCTATTCATTTTTACACAGACATACTATAATCGAAATTACATGAATAAATAAACATTTGAACAGAATCGGCTTCATTTACAATCGTTTACAAAGTCTAAGTGCTGGCACAATCACACAGATCCAGTGCTTTTCAAAATATGCAGTGCACTTACTGCAGACTGTCTTTGCGCATTTGGCACAGCTATCAACAGTAACATAGGCTTCTGGCACCAAATGCTCCACGGGCATATACTAGTGCAATGAAAGTTTCTAATTCCTCCAAGGGTATTGATCGGGGATCATCTTGTAGTTGTCGGTGGGTTTCTGCTTCAGTGCAACGTTGTATGTGGTGAAGCGTATCCATGTCAATGCGCGCTCATCAATGTTGCATTTTGCATATGTCGTGGGCCCTGCAGCTTAACACCACGATTTATAGTGTTCCAAACAGTGCCATCATTACCAGCCTCTTGAGTGCCAGGTGGTGCTGGTGCTGGCGCTACCGCTGGAGAAGCGGCTGCCTCAGGTGAAGTAGCGGCTGCATCAGGTGCAGGGGCTGATGCAGGTGAAGTGGCTGGCATCCTTGCAGGGACTGCCACAAGATTGCTACTTTTCCCACGGGATCTCCTGCGCCCTCGGTGTCACTGGTGCTGGAAGATTCATCTTAGCAAACCCAGTCTGCTTCAGAGCCAGATTCATCATTGTCCATTTCTGCTGCATCAGAATCGTTATTTGGTTAAATTTGCAATAATTCCAAACACTGCTTTGCTGTCCTGCGTCTTCTGTGATCCATTTTCAATGTGTATTGGGGTAACAATGAATTTCTTTGAAAAACGTTGATGGATGGACAACGACAACTGTGCCAGTTCTGTTGTCCATTAAACACTTGTCTTCTTTCTATTCCTTAAGGATATTATGTTCAAGTATTGCTCATCCTTGTTAGACAACGTTTGGGGTCTTCCAGTCCTGGGTTTGTCAATTACAGATGACGTTTCTCTGTACTTGTTGATTATGCTTCGGATACCACACCTTGAAAATCAAGTGATGCAAGCTATTTCAATCAATGTTTTTCCTTCTTTATGCAAGTCAAGGTTGTTATAATAGTAGAAAACACTAGTGGAGGTTTTGAGTAAATTGCTGATGCTCATAATGCATCAGAGTAGAAAAATGCAAAAAACAGTGTATGTATCGGTCAATTTGACCGCTCCTGGTATGAATAGGGATTACAGTATTTTATCTCGCAAATTTTTGCAGCTACGAGATTCTTTTTTTGTCAGGGTAATTCGTACATATATTTAGGATAAGTCAGGAAAGCACATCTGCGTATCTTAAACACAATTTCAATTTCAATTTCAATTTCAATTCCAAAAACGGTCAAAAATGACCGTCTCGGGCGTTCTAGTGTTAACAGTTTTTTTTTTAATTAAAGATTGACAATACAGTATGCTGGGGTCTGTCTCGTCCAATCTACACATTAACCGACAGTACTGTGGCAGAATTGTGGCCACCTCACATCAGTTTTAAATGGGATATCTGTGGAGTAGTCCTGGGCTTCTTCGTTCCAAGTTGGTCATGCAATTATGGCATCACTACAATAACTACACTCACTAGTGCAGGGTGGCTTGTTAAGGCTCTCATCATCAGATATGTAAAATGTTCACTAGGGTCTCCAGGTGTCCATCAGCACAATATGATTAGCGGCAGCAGCATGTTATGTAAAAACAAAAGCTTTTAATATCCCTTACACAAATGTATAACAAATTGTACTGTAGTATTTACTGCTGTAATGTCTTGTGGTGTAAAATGTCTTGTGTATGTAGTTTACTGTAAATGACACTTTAAAGTAATAACTGCAACCTCTATTAAAGTAATTACTGGAGTATCCATCCCTGTCTAAATTTGAGTCCTATCACATCTCATAGCAACGTAGATTAAGCTTTGTTATCTATGGCCACATCTTTAACATGTTGCTTTTTAATTTGTAGTTAGCTTTTGCATCTTGCCATTTGGGCTCTTTTTTTTCTCACATGGGAGTCTGTGACTTCTGTTAGTTCTCCTGGTAGTCTTAATAGAGAGATCCAACTGTATTTGCCAGCTGTTCTATTGGGGGTCATTGAGAAAGCCTGAATTTTATGCACATGTACACCTAACTCGACTGAAAGGAAACATAGATCAACTTAAACTGAGTCACGCCTTTATTCTGTCCCATATGTGCCTACTGTTATTCTCTAAAATGTGACTGTCTTAATGAATAATAGCCGTGTATTGCTGGAAGACACTCCCTTGCTAGTTTCTCCTGTATAAAAGCTTAAACAGATTTCAGCAATATAATAATGCCTGGTATCATATCCCTGTACTGTATGTTTATAATGTACTACAACATTGTTCTGTCAAGATGCTTGTATTCTTTAAGAAGCCTGCATGTTATCTTCAGTAATATCTACACAAAGCCAGCTGCCATATGTGATGACCATCAGAAATGGGTTTACTTGTACAGACAGTTTCCATAAGGCATTAACTCATATTTGTAACCTAATAATCCTGCGTATCAGCACTCTGCTTCCTGGCAGGCTGTGGGCTGCCACGAAACAATTAGGATGCCAACCCCAGTGTGCTGTACTGCTCGGTGTTCTTATAGCCAAAGTGTTCTCTAAGATGGAGTTAGCCACCAGACACAACATAAATCAATAAATAAATAAATATGTATTACTTGTCATGATGCACGTGCATCAACATATGAAATGAACTGAATAAGTAAAAGAAAAGCAATAGGTAAGTGTATGTTAATAAACTATAATAATAATAATAATAATAATAATAATAATAATAATAATAATAATAATAATAATAATAATAATAATAATAATAAACGTTAATAAACTGTCAAACAAAATTAAACAAAAACAGCACCCTTACACACGTAAAAAATTTCCAACAAAAACAAACAATTTCCAGCTTTTTGTACTAAGAGAAACAGCAGCACATTTTGCCATTTGTTTACATGCCATTTTGTAGGGATGAGGTGCACTCGTGGAAATAAGAATATAAAAAGAGTCAATGATTATAAATATCATATGGGAGATACTGAAATTGAAGAAGGGAACTATGAAAAAGACCTAGGAGTTTATGTTGACTCAGAAATGTCTTCATCTAGACAATGTGGGGAAGCTATAAAAAAGGCCAACAAGATGCTCGGATATATTGTGAGAAGTGTTGAATTTAAATCGAGGGAAGTAATGTTAAAACTTTACAATGCATTAGTAAGACCTCACCTAGAATATTGTGTTCAGTTCTGGTCACCTCATTACAAAAAGGATATTGCTGCTCTAGAAAGAGTGCAAAGAAGAGCAACCAGAATTATCCCGGGTTTAAAAGGCATGTCGTATGCAGACAGGCTAAAATAACTTAATCTATTCAGTCTTGAACAAAGAAGACTATGCAGCGATCTGATTCAAACATTCAAAATCCCAAAAGGTATAGACAATGTCGACCCAGGGGACTTCTTTGACCTGAAAAAAGAGACAAGGACCAGGGGTCATAAATGGAGATTAGATAAAGGGGCATTCAGAACAGAAAATAGGAGGCGCTTTTTTACACAGAGAATTGTGAGGGTCTGGAACCAACTCCCCAGTAATGTTGTTGAAGCTGACACCCTGGGATCCTTCAAGAAGCTGCTTGATGAGATTCTGGGATCAATAAGCTACTAACAACTAAACGAGCAAGATGGGCTGAATGGCCTCCTCTCGTTTGTAAACTTTCTTATGTTCTTATGATATGACGGCGGTTCTGGAAAGATTTAATACACCAATCAGTGTGCCTCAAGACACTCTTAAAGTAAGTTTGATGATGATGAGCTATCAGGTTACAAAACAGTACCGTATCCGTTGTGAACTAATCGCTGTTGGTGCCAGTTTCACCACTAGGTTAGTTTCACCCTTAGGCGAAGTGTTCTCTTAGTAGGTGTTCCTATACATAGTGACTACTGTATATTTATGTACTATCTAAATTCCCCCAAATTCGCTCCATTAGTTGCATGAATGTCCCAGAAAGTTTCCCGGCAGCTAAAAAGTTAATTAAATAACAATTGTATACAACAGCAGAATGGTTTATTTGTTTGGATGTGTAGTCCACAATTGCAGAAACCATCCCCATTAATTAAGGATAACAGTTTTTTTTCCCATGAAAGACGAACCCACAGTTGTGTTTTTTTTTTCTTTCCTCGTCTGACCTTTGCCCAAGACAGAGCAGTAAACACAATTCCTGTTTCTATAATTATCATTTTTCTCAGAGGGCCAGGCGTAAGTTTTGCATGCTGAAGATTTAATATCCAATGCTAGATCCATATGTGCTGCCCTTGGCTGATCCCCGAGCATATAAACTTCCCTATTAGCAGCCGTGACTGCTTAATTATGCAGATTTCGTGGTACCTGCCTGCCTGTAAAATACTGTGTCTAACCTTTTTTTTTTTTTTTTTCAGCGTATGTGTGTGCCTGCACCATGCTGGTCATCCTAATGAAACCGACGTAAGGGAAAGGGGCTGATTTGCAGTAATAGAGGTTGGATCACACTGGCAATCTGTCCTTAGTGGGAGTTAGAAAAGAAGTCAAATGGCTCATCTGGTTCTACCCTATAGCTCCCATGGTGAGTGAGTTCACTTCCTGATGCTTCCCATGCTCCCTTCAGGCTGTCCAATCAGCACATACACCAGGGAGCCCAGCCTAGCTTGCAACAGTCTCTGTATCTAGTTACAGGCCCACCAGGGACAGCTAGTTTTTTCCACACCCCCTCCCCCCCCTTCTCCCTGTCCTTAAGATGAAAACCTTTATTTTTATTTTCTAGCAAAGCTGCCCCAATACCAGCAAAATAACACACATCTGCATATCCACGGGGTCTCACATTTCTTTGCCTCATGGTTTATGTATTTTGCAGCCTCTTATACAGAAAACTCTACTTATGCCCCCCCCCCATAATATTTCCCTCATGGTGAGGAAGCAAAGGCCTGCGTTTATCTTGTTGTTCTTTTTTTGCAGGGTGGCGGGCTGTGAGGGAGTAATTTACCTGGTTTACCATAACGTTTAAATATTCAGAGGCCAGTGGAGAGTGCAGCACGAGGAGGGAAGAGTAGTCTTGAGAGGGTTGGAGGTTGGCAGATGAACTGTGGGGATTTTGAAACCTGACATTTGACGAAAATGTTTAAAAATTGTGCAGTGCTTAACTATAATGTCTGCCCTGTCCTCAATACCATTGAGACTGGAGGACTAGTAACAAGGAATTCATGATCAGTTTTAGCACTTGGCTTTGGAACAGAAATCTCTGATGTACAGATTTACACAAATCTCAAGGGCATTTTTTTGTTAACCTTACTCTACACCCCGGTATTTTTTTAATTCCTAGCAGCTATTGTTTTGCTTTCTTGCGATTTTACAACACGACCTCATGGCAATCCATTACAAAAGAAAAATTAAAAAAAACATACAATTATGATATTATTATAATAATGACAGAATAGCAAAAACATATGTTTTGTACATTTAACATAATCTGGAATAAGCCTTTGTATCCCCTTTTAAAACATCTGGTGGAAGAGATAGTTCTCAGATGGGAAAGTAAATCATTGCAAAGGCCAGATGCCACACTGATAAACATAGATTCAACTGATTAAATAAAGCTCAGAGTGTACACAAGGAAAATAAATATATACATATTTTTTGACATCTAAAAAAAGGCCAAATCAGTTTTACTGTACAGATTGTTAACCTTCCCAATGTGCAGATTTTCTATGCATTCAAAATAGCGTTGTCACCTTTTGCACAGACCAAACCTCAGTCAGTCTAGGTCTACCAAAACTGCAGTATGCTGTAATACAGTTTAATACAATCCCACCCGATCTCTGTACAAATCAATAATCATGCAGTATACACAGTACTGTGCTGTTGATATTTCTAGCAAATTAAACTTGCAAGCCAGAAAAATAGTAGCTATATCATGGTACTTTAGAGGCTAATTTTACCTGAGACAAGTAGCTGTGGTGATGAGTAACGCTGTGGTGATGAGTAACGCTGTGGTAAGTCAATGCAATTTCTGAAGCGACGATGCTGTCTACCTGTTTCTTTTTCACAAATACTTTTTCCAGACACACTGGATTTCTGAGCCTGAAAATCCTGTTTGTGACGGTCAGAATTATTTTACAGCTGTTATGTCATGGCAAATTCCATGGCAAGGAGGCAACATGACACCACCACATTCACTTGGATTTTGAAGTTCAGGGTGAAGGATCCTTAGACCTAATCCTGCAAGTCCTGAATCACACATTAGCTCAGTACTATACTGGATTGTTTACATCACGTGGATATGTTCGTTGTCCCCAGCATTATTCAAATGCTGGGGGCAAAGTAGAATGTACAGATCAGTACTAAACAGTACGTTTCCATAAGATAGTGGAAATCTTTTAAGCAACTAATGTATGTCAAAGAAAATTTTAAGGGAAGGTTGGTGTTTCTTATGCTTTTCACTTAAAACCGGACATTAGGGCGTCCGGGTTTGTTAATTCCTGCCACCCGGACACAGATACCAATTCCCAAACAGATATCAATTCCCAAACTGTCTGGGTCAAACCCGGACAGGTTGCAACCCTAATTTAAAGGATGCATACATTTTAACACTGGTAAAAAGTAAAATATATCTATTTATCTATGTCTGACCTGTCAATCCTTTGATATTCTGTATTACATTATTTTTAATCCAAAATAAATGAAAGCCTTCTGCTTTTTTATTTTTCAAGTACTGTATAGGCAGACAGCTGCAACTGCTAAAAATTGCTTTAGATAAACTAATGAAGATTAAAGCTTGAGTAAAAGATTAAAGGAAATAACACTAAACAAAAAGTTAATTAGTTTGATTTTTATACTCATTTAAAAATGATCTGGATGGCTAATAAGAAAGAAACACCCCAGAAAATATCTCAGGCTTTTTAATAACCCTCAATTTTCTTTTTTTTAATCATTAACATGTTGCACTACTAGGTCAACATTAAAAGTTGAGGGATAAAAGTTGAGCAGATGAGCATTACAGGATTCCTGCTAGATGTCCCCTAGCAACCAGCCGGCAAAGCACAAGGTCAGCTAGCAGGAAGCACTGCCAACACTGTCCTACAGGGTTATCAGCAAGAAGTATATCTTAAGTGTGAGGCCTTCAAACTGTGGCAGTTTAGGGCTTTTCAATCCTCCTCTTCAAACAATTGTAAACAATATTCCTTGTCTTGCATACCCCTTAAAGACCAATTTACCTGTTAAAAAAAAAAATTAAAAAAAAAATAAAAAAAATAATAATAATAATAATAATAATAATAATAATAATAATAATAATAATAATAATAATAATAATAATAATAATAATAATAATAAATAAATAAAACATAAAACTCTTTAATTCACTGAGAGGATTCAAAGGGGCGCAGGTTTCTGATCAGTAGGTGGGTTTCTTTCACACTTCTCGCTGTTGGATTTATCAATTAACAGATAATGGGAAAAATCACAGCAATTAAGCCCAGGACTTTCCCAGAATACAAAGCAGCTCCACCTCTGTGTATTCCTTAGAGAAACAGCAGTTCTAGTCATCCATGTGGAACATAGTTAATTTTAACGGTATATGCCCCATGAGTAACTATGTGCTGATGAAGTACATACCACGGGTAACCCCCTGGGGACCATGCTGATTGGAAAGCCATAGCAGAGGTGTGAGGAGATTTCTTGTTTCTATGCAAAATTACTGAAGGATAACACAAACATAATAATTATCATGGTTAAACTGAAAGGCCACTTCCCTTTACAGTTTGTTTTTATTTAACTCTTTTTTGCACAGTCTTGCTGAGGCCAGTAATTAAGACTTGTATTTGGAACTACAATAGCAACACCTTTATTGTGAAATCTGGGTCACAGTTTTTTTTTTTAACTCCTAATGTTTTTTTTTTAAGTTTTATATAAACAAAAAGATTTTCTTTCAATACTTTAACTTCCAAAACTACAAAAAAACTAAGGAAATAATATTCCTGACTATCAATACTGACACATTAAATTCCAGCTGACATGTGACACTACTCTGACCAAAATAGGAATGCTTATCCTTTTTTTTCTTGAAAATACATGTAAAAAGGAAAGAAAACAGTACTGACACAGTACCTCAGACAAACAATAATAAAAAACGCTGTTGTTGCATTACATATATAAAAATCTATTTTGCCTCACAAAATGAAGAACAACAATTTAAAGCAGAATTCGTGACTTATGTTTGTCGCAAGAAAAAAGGTAAAAACAGCACTGGAGGCACAAATGATCTGTCATAAAAAATAGGACCTTTTGATTGGGGATGACATTCATTTTAAGCGTTCAATAATGATAGGGGATCTGTCAGGGTAAGACTTGTCAGTGGTTCTTTGATGCTATGTAAGGGTGCCTGGGGAATGAGGATACATCTCTTTACAAAAGTCAGTAGTGTCAGCTCCAAACACATTAGGATTGGTGGAGGTTCTAATCAGAAGACTGCTGGTCACGTCAGACTGCCTTGATGTCTACTTTAAGTGCCTTACAGGTATGTATTATAGCAACTCCATTTAAAAATATACAGACACAAAATAGAGTTCACTGAAAAAAAAAATAGCGACCGCATCTGATTACCCAACATGTTACTTTAAAACCACATTTAAAATACATTTTACTTTCAGTTAAAGAATGGTTAACATATTGTAACCGCTCCTTTCACAGACCCTGATTCAGACTACAGGTAATATTAGGTAGTACAAAATGATTCTATATAGTAGAAAAAAATAATTGACACTGGTGACTTGGTCCCTGCTCTTTCTTCTGCAAGAAGATTCTTCAAACATCCATCCCTTTGAGTTTCATATGAAACATGCAATTTCCATGTCGTGCTGGAAGATAGCATGCTGATCTAAACTGATTTCAAATGCCTGACCTTCAGTACCGAACACTTACAATACTACCCAAGGTAGATATTAACTGTGGCAAATCTTAGCTGGCAGTAGACTTGCAAAAGCAAGGAAATAATATCTGGAAAGATCTTAGAAAACAGTAGGGAGATACATTTATTGCGGACAAATAACTGCTGATTTTAGTGAGAGTGATTATAGCACTGTAACTGCAGTTTCCAGGCAGTTCCTGTGATGTATTGAAGCCAAACTTCATAGCACAGGGATAGTTCCCACTTTATCGCCCCTTCACCAACACTAATCTTTCAGGAGCATACTCCTTTTGACAGCACCTATACTGAGGCATTGTGCCTTTGTACACACATGTAGAAACTCCCCAACAAAATAATAATCTGTGAAATGGCAGCTTGAAATCTCAAAATCTTTTCAAATTATCCATCTGCCTCTGAAAGAGGCCAATACCATGTTAACTTAATTAGATACAAGCATAAACCCTCTTGCTTTCACCGACACTTTGTTACATTATTCTGCAGACTAAATGATCAGTTCTTTGAACCCAACTAGTACAATGGTGGAGAAAAAAAGGAGTCTTGCCGCTGACTGCATGTGGAATATTTCGCTATTAACTAGTCCCAGTATTTGACTGGTTTCTAATTATTACTGCTCCTATTAATTGACTCCCTAGCCTGATGTGAAAGGTCCTTTTCAGCGCCATAGACCTCTCTGTGCCTTCCACAGCTCTCTGAAGTAATTTAGAAAATGCTCATATTTTAGACAAAAGGAGAACATTTGGTGAAAGAAAATTCATCATGAGGTATCTAGAGGTTTCTTAATAGAAAAGGCAATTCCCACTGTGCAGCCCAGTGCTCTAGCCAGACACACATGCTCAGGACCAGCAAGCTGCCTTCACAGTGGGCCAAAAGTCATTAACATAATTGTATATAACATAGGCTACACTGGAAATTTAATATATCTCAGCAAATAAAAGAAAGACATTTTGCATAATATGTTTTTTTGTGAAACATATTCTCTTGCTAACTCTCCATCCCAGCCCATGCTGCTAATCACACCGGGAGAGAGAAGTTCATTACCTCAGCTAAACCAGAATTAGTCCTTTCATTCTTATGGGGAACTTCATTAGAGAGGCCTTGCTAATCCAACAGGGACATGTGATGAATCTATCTGGGGGTAATAATTTGCTTCAGACAGCACATTCAGCCACTTGCTCCAAAAGTTTTTTTTTTTTTAATGTCTTTATTAGATCAAACTACTAAACATCAAAACAAGTAGAAGGAAACACCTGCATATAATCTGATAATGGCTCTTTGACGAACTGTGTAAAGAGCAGGTTTTTTTCTGTTATATCTCTACCAGGTAGGGCAGTGGACTACAGTACAATTCTCAGTATTGACACATCCTATTGTGCTGCTGCTTCAGATGGATGGTATTCAAATAAATATGGAACAAAGACTGTGATTTTAAATTGATGCATATTCCTGAATAATTCAACTATGTCTAATATATATATATATATATATATATATATATATATATATATATATATATATACAGTATATATCTATATATCTATCTATCTATCTATCTATATATACTGTATATATATATTCAAGTGTAAGCATGACGTTTACTTCATATGAACTTGATCAGAAATTAAAACCGTGAACTTGTAATGATTTGAGTTTTATTTCAGAATTTGGTATTGGGTGGAAACCATGATAGATCAAATATTTCATTGGACATATGAATGATATAAAGGTTCCATTCTATTGCCAAGCTTTCCTTGTTGTTTTAGGTATGTGTTTGAAGATACTTTATTCTTTATAAGGCAGCCCTTTTAAGCATGCATGATTGTTACCTATAAGAGAGGCCTTGTCCCCGTGCTGCAGTAAGGAAGTCACAATTACTGGGGGGATCTGGTCAGGGCGCTAGGATCAATCCCTTACTAGTCTTTCACAAGCACTGTGAGATCTTTCATTTCCATAAGGCACCCTTGGTCCTTGATTCTACATTGAATTTGAAGGGAGCGGCTCTCTGTGCACTGGTGTATTAGACATAATGACGGCTGGGGTGTCGATAGATTAAGAGGGTGATGTAAGGATAAGTGATTTGCAGATGCAAAACCTCCATAATGCTGCCGTAAATCGTGTTTAGAAAGTCTGATTTTAACCGGTTGCTAAAAATGTGGTGTATGTAAAGAATGGTGTTCACCTGCCGTTCTCCACCCGCTATCAAATTTGCACTCGGTAATCATTAATCCATTAAAATTATATTGAAATGCATTCAAATCAAGAAAAGAGCATGTAATTGGCGGGATCTGGATACTAAGCAAGCACAATTATCATAATATGATGTAAGGATTTTACCTTGCACTTAGGCAATTGCTGACACTCCAAAAACATTCAACCTCTTCTTGCAAGGACGAGTAACTAAGAGCTATATAAAAGCACACACCTGCAGAGACCTGTCATTGGCTTCAGGATGGCTACTGTTGTACACTTCCTGATGCGGTGACACTTGAGGAGGAGAGGAAGAAACACGTTTGTAGGAGAAGGGCAAGACGAAGAAGACCCTGCATATTTACTCCCAGGGTTACTTTGTTTGGAATGCCGGAGGATGCGGTGCTAAAGCGTTACCGTCTCACTCCGCAGGTCATTCTAGACCTAATAGCTGAACTGAGGGATGAGCTAGACCCCAGCGTCAATCTAGGTACCGCTGTCCCTGCACATGTGAAAGTGCTGTGTTCTCTGCACTACTTAGCCTCTGGTTCCTTTCAGACCACCGTTGGAATGTCTGGAGGGATAGCCCAATCCACCATTTTCAGAGTGCTAGGCAGTTCTGGATGTCATGCTAAAAATGGCAGACCAATACATATAATTTCCTAAGGATACTAGCATAACTGATGTTGGCTCAGGCTTAAGGACTCTCAGCTCCTCCTCAGAAAACTTGTATTTTCTTTTCCATGCGCCAAGAGGACTTTGCTGCCATTTCTCAAAAACATTTTGTTTTGTTTTGTATTTTCGTGCTCCACAAATGTCATACAGTGACTGCTGCTCTCTGTACTCCTAACTATGCGCTCATTGAGACCCTCAGCATCATAATTGCGGATCATTATTTGTGCATGTTGAGTAATTTGCATTGCTCTTAAGCTTACATAGGGCACAGTGCAAATTAATTGCCTGGCCGCAATGCAATTTGAATTTTGCATCCGCAATTATTAGCACTGCATCTATACTTACATCACCCCCTAAGTATTCACAGGTTTTGTACGGTCAGATTAAAAAACAGTGAGGAGAAATCTGCATTAAGCTAACACCATAGACTAATAAACCTGTTTGTTAAATGTTAGGAATTTATATATTTTATTAATTGTGTGTGCACAAAGTAGATATTTACTTCATAAAACTGTACACGTATAATTACTTTTTTTTAGAAGCTTTAACCCTCTACAGTATGTAAATGCCCTATTTTCAAACACATGATTTTCCCAATTATTTTAAGCCTCTGGACTGTAACTAGCTTTCTTTAACTCTCCACTCCAGTGTCTAGAGCTCTATACGACGGGTATCTCACCGACATGTCCCCAGCTTGGCCCTCCTGCATCAGGTAAAGGATAGTCGTAATACAGACACATAATTCAGAATTAACATTTCTTTAAAGAGAAGCGTTAACATTTTCTGTAAGAATAATAGCTAGGCTACACTACTTGGCCACGAGGCTGTTCCAAGTACTCTGTGGGGAATAAAAGCAAAAACATCTTCAAAAGGTGCAGTCCCTAAGTCGTATTTCCCCTAATTATTTTGTAAGCTATGGTTCAAACCCAATTTCAATCCTACCACCATGTGTCACGACTGGAACTCAGCATCTTTCAACAAGAACAAACTGAGACATGGACAGTTCTGTAATATTACTTCATTCAGATAAACTGGCACTGTCCAGATAAACTATAAGCAACTCTGACAAATAAAAAAGTTATTAAAGTGTTTTTTTTTTTCTCTAATTATGTATTCTTCAATTTTGGGACTATTTTCCTAATACTTTTTGCAGCAGAAGGTACTTGTTCATGGTAAATCTAGGTTTTAAAATGTTTTTTTTTTTTAAATTTTTTTTAAAGAAAATAATTAGAAAACAGCAATCGTGCCCTCTCAATGAAGGCTCTACCGTGTGGTAGTCAACCTTGACTTTCATTAGTGCCCTCACCTTCAGCGGTCAACTACCACACAGTAGAGCCTACATCGTTTAAATATTATGGTGTTTTGTACATTCCTATAACAGAAGTGTTTAGAAAGTCATGTTGGGTCACTTGTCTATTTGAAAAATATGTAGGTTTTTTCTATCACGAATACAGTATTTTCTAACCAGTGTTTAGTGCAGAAAGATCATCCTTGTATCAACAGTATGAAGGCATCTGCAAATTTTATAATTCTCTAGCCACACTAGTTTGTATGCAGGGGGTTCTTCTATTATGTCTTCTGAACCTCACTCTGCTTTTTCTCTAGTTTTTGCATGAAACAGTGCTCTTTCTACTGAGCCCTAAGCCTGATTTTTTTGGTTTAACAAGCAATAAGACAAATAAACATATACTGTACCCTGAATGACTTTCAATTGTAGTATGAGGCAAGACTAAGTTTGAATAACTGTTTCATAAAGGAAAAATAGACTCCTGTTTTTCCTTTGATAAATACACACTTTCAGTTTGTACAGTTTTATTTCACAACACTGCAGGCCAGCAGCAATATCGTTTACCCCACTGTTTTTTTTTTTTTTTTTTTTAAGTCACCAGGTAGTGACCCATTTTGAGAACACACTCCATAACTTCAAATACTCATTCACACAATCTGCGGTACTATAAAACACAAAGACAAATAGACAAACTGAAGGTATTAGCTGAAACATTTGTCCACCATACCCTGCTGGAATAAGCAACAGCTGGATAATTTTAGAGCCTTTTACATAACTGGGGAATTGCCCTCGGCCACCTATCTGTCATCCCTGGATTACCCCAAAAGAATATATGCTTTAAAAAAATCAAATCAACTCTTAACTTTCTCATAGGTCTAACCTGTCCTTGTACAGTAGGTGGTTTTATATGTGTTACGTGTTTTACCATGGCAATGGAAGCAACATCAAAATGGGTAGTGGGAGGAGAGCGCTTGGCTTCTGGAATGCGACTACCACCAATTCGAGCATACATGGATGACATGACAACCATGACTACAACAGTAACCTGCACTAATCGGTTATTGGGCAAATTAACCAATAACATTGAATGGGCACGAATGCAATTCAAGTCCACTAAATCAAGAAGCATCTCTATAATTAAAGGTAAAGTAGTAGATAAAATATTCTACATTAGTGGTGAGGCAATACCAACAGTGTCTGAGAAGCCAGTGAAAAATCTTGGGAGATGGTACAACAGGGATCTAAAGGACACAGTTAGTGTGGGAGAAGTTAGACAACAAGCAGTGGAAGGGTTGAAGAGCATAGACAGCAGCGCTTTACCAGGCAAACTAAAACACTGGTGCTTTCAGTTTGGTCTACTGCCGAGGCTGATGTGGCCGCTGACTGTGTACGAGGTTTCTTTGACAATAGTAGAGAAGCTGGAAGCTTTAATCAGTTCATACATCAGGAAAAGTGAGTTCCACGCTGCCTCAGCAGAGTGGGACTTTATGGTAAAGGAATACTGCAGCTACCAGTCTCCGCTCTAACTGAGGAGTTTCAGTGCGTAAAGGTCCGACTGGAAATGACATTAGTAGAGTCACGCGACAAATGCGTAAGGGAGGCAGCACCTGTGTAGGCAAAGAAAGCCGTGGAAGATGCAAAGGCTGCCCTTCGAATGGGTGATATCATGGGGCAAGTTCAGCATGGAAGAGGGGGTCGTGGTCTCAGTTCAGCTCCTCCTACATGGCACAAGGCAGCCCCAGCTCAACGGAGAAAGCTGGTAGTCTTTTTTTAAAAATGTTTTTTTTTTTTTTTTTTTTTTTTTTTATTTAGTCGTCCCCAATTTAGCATGCCCAATTATTATCTGTATCCTCGGCTCACCGCTCGCAGAACAGCAAGGATGGAGTCGGGGTTTACCCAGTGGAGGTGGGTTGTCAAGGATTTGTGGCACACTCTACAACCTGGTTTCTCAGAGACATTGGATTCAGTGGCCAAGAGTTGTGTCGCACAGTGAAGAAATTATCTGGAGCAGCAACTAGCTGTGGTTGAGACGGAAAGATTCTGGTTGGGGATCTCAAGCACAATAGAAAGAAAGAAACGCTGATGTACGGGTAAGTAAGCTGAGCTGAGTTGAGTGGGGGATGGAGTGGGGTGATGCTGGGACACCAGAATCACGGTTGAGCCCTCTTGAGGTGTCGTGGGCTAGTCGACGAAACACCGAGGATGGAAGGTGCCCACTTGAAGACCCCAGAGATGTACCCTACTTAGCTAAATCCAGACGGTTGTCATGCTGATGAGCTTGGGAGACCGCACTGTGGTTGATCCCCAGAGCCATTATCGCAGCCGTTGTGTGTGCTGATGTGCTAGGGAGGCAAAATAAGCTGATCCCTGGAGCCAGCATTACACTTCAGCCATCAACACAAGGCAGAAGGAGATCTACAACATCATATGGAAGGAAACGCAAATGGATGGAGACACAGATGGATCACATTAGTTTACTGTAAATCTATGTCTTAGTTGGTGCTTATCTTGGCGAGAGCCGAGTTCAAATCAGCATGAAGTTTTAACATCTACTCTCATGTAATGGAAATCATGTTCTGACTGCTGAAGAGCACAGTGTGTCAGAGTTATATTTAGGGCGTGTTTTTAAATTGTATCGGTTACACTAACACATTGAACACTGATAAAATATCCAGAGATAGAAAACAGAAAACAACATCACCCAAAAGAACACTGTGGAACTACATTATTTGGTTGCTATTACTCCACCCAACAGTTTACCTTCAAGTTTATCATTTTGAAAATATATACTGTATGACCTTTTTCCAGTTTGCCAGGTCACTGAAAGTTACTGGGAAATAAAGTTTGGTGTTTTACTGCAGTTTAGTCTGCATACAACAGACTAGTGCCATTTTCCCTTCTCTGTTAACTCTGACTACTAAGCACTGCTGTGGGTATCATGTTGCATGTGCTCCATCTGAACCAATCCCTGGTTATTTAAAACATGAACGAAAATGAGCTTCAAACCACGGCTTCCACGTGAGGACAGACCGTGTTTCTGAAATCTGGCTTTAAATCCATCATTTAGTGACATGCCTTGCAATACAACTCTGTACAACAGAGAGGTCACATATGAAAATAATTTCTCTTTATGACGCTGCTGAAAAGAAACATGATGTAAAAACGACGTTAGATTTTCTGAAATGTAGTCTACACCTTCCCATGCTAATCCTCTGCAGGCTTCACTTCACAGGAAGAACTTGTACTCGTTCCTCAGGCTCTCTCTGTGCTTTTGGATCCAGGCACAGATAATCCATTATGCTTTTTACAGGCTTCCATACCATATTAGAAATACACCACTAACCAGGTTTCATGCAGCAGACAAAATAGCATTGCAGGATTACATTAGTCTGACAGGTGTTTTATGGCTATAGCTGCCAGACCAATTTATTTAATATTGATCTTTAAACAAACATCAGTGCAAATAAATTTGTGCAGTCAGGGACTTCAATATATATATATTTTTATTCATGCACTAAAGCAACGTTACTCTGGATGGAGATGCTGGTTTTATATTGTTTTATGCACCAAGCATTAAAGTCCAGTAGTCAAGTCACAAATCAGCTTTCATGGAAGTATCTATGAATACATTTTTTAAAACTTAAATAAAATGGTGACGGATATAGCTCTCTTGGAATGCACTGGCTACACAAAACTACAAACCTCAGTTCTCCATTAATAAACACAGAGCAGGCATGATATTAGTTGCCTCCACAGGCACAAAAACACAATAGTTTTACAATATTGTTGTTACCATTTCTCTAATGCAAGTCTACAAATGGATAAATAGGAGCAAATTCAAGTTCCACACTCACTAGTGCTTCATTTTAAGGCCTGCACCTGTATCAGTATCATGCGTCTCAGCTCCCCACCCCCCCACTTCTTTACTATTTAAACCCCCCAGTGACATCCACCCTCCCTTTCTCCAATAAACCAATCCCAACACAATTAAGATCCAGGACTTCTAATTCTCAATATTTTCCTCTGCAGGGATTCAAACTCATGCCACTGAAGTGCAGAGGGTTGGAAACAATAAGACACAGAGCTGGATTTATTAATACTGCATGCGGCAGTAGTGTTAGTTGGAATATTGATGATAGTAATGGAAAAATATAGTACGATTGGCATCAGTCTTGCATTAAGAGTTGTAGAAACGTTGTAAGTCACCATTTTGCATTAATCAAATTCCACTTTATGCTACTTTTACTTATCATTGCTGACACAGACATTAACTCTCAATTATATGCCTGTAATGACTATAGTATCCAAGTATACTGATTCATCCACACATATTAAATCCTTGATTTTCATCTCCTAATTGCAACTGGTTGAGTTATATACCTTACACTAAGCAAGCAATACTGTAGTACCTCCAGTGGTAATCAACATAAAACTCATTCGTCCACTTACAGTACATCACAATGCCTTCTACGTGTTTTTGTTAACAAAAAGATGTTCACAACCCCCTTAAGAGGAATTGTAATGTGTTTTACAGGAAACCCACTGCAAACAATAAAGTGGTTATAAAAATATAATCTCCAGCGTTACAAAATGTATCCTTGTAAATTTCATACATGCCACTTTATTTGTAAACAAATGGCAGCCACTGTCACTACTACAGTGAAACAACTAGTAATTTAAGCTTTTGATCTAATTCAGGAAAAATAAATTATAAAATAACTTGTGCACCCCTCATGCCTTACAAACAAACCGACTCATTTTGTTGTGTGATAATATATTCTCATTCATACACTGGAATATATCATGAGGAAAGCATAACAATAGAGGCGATTTGCAAACTATGAACTTATTTATAGTTACACTCACTGTGTCAGCTTCCATCCATTCTAAAATCATACATATACTGTAATGTAACAATGTTTCTACATACCTACTGTAATACCGTTTTTTGTAATTCTTAGGAGGAAATTAAACTGAAAAGTTGCACTACTAAGGAGTATAGTACAGGCATTTCAGTTTTGCAGTGTGTATATTAGCTGTCAAATAGTGGTTCTATTTCTTTAATGTAAATACAGCTCTGTACATAAAAGCCATTTATTCCTGAGGCGCCAGAGTGTGCTTTCAATATAAATGCTTCTCACTGAAATGACCACTTCTCCATTAAGATTGTCTGAAGGACTCTCCAGGATGCTCTCATAAACAAGATGCTACATCAATAAATCCAGATACATCAGTTAGGAGGAAACAAGAAGCACATACGAGCTGGCTAGTAATCACAGATACTTGAGAATATTTTTTAACATACCAGTTGAATCCAAATGCTCCACATATATTAAGCTGCATGCAATGTTTAGGAAGGAAAACCTATATTACTAGCTGACACAAAGCCAGCATTTTTTTTTTTTTTTGCAAATGTTTACGTGCCTGCAAAGCACTGGACAATAAAATGAAAAATTATAACCAAATAGAAGACATACAGTAAAAACTACAGTACAGTCAGCATTCACATATCCGACCCTATAAAATTTTGACTTCAGTGACAGTTAAACGTGTGTGACGCATATCTGATTATTTCATTTTGGCCCGTTCCAACCTTTGTCTTTTTTTCAGGGAACAAAAAAAAAATACAATATAAAAAATACATAGCTGAAAATAAGTAGGCTTCTATTTAGATGTACTGTATTGGTTTTGTTGATACAGTACTATATTTTCAACAGTAGTAGTATTTTAATTCAGAACGATATGATTCTGAAAATACCAAAACTAAAGAGACGACACATTAACTGCAATACAGTACATACGGGAGGCTGTGTGGTCCAGTGGTTAAAGAAAGAGTTTGTAACCAGGAGGTCCCCGGTTCAAATCCCACCTTAGCCACTGACTCATTGTGTGACCATGAGTGACTCTTTCGGGTGAGACGTAATTGTAAGTGACTCTGCAGCTGATGCATAGTTCACACACCCTAGTCTCTGTAAGTCGCCTTGGATAAAGGCGTCTGCTAAATAAACAAATGAAAATAAAAATAATAATACTTTTAAATCTGGTACGTATTGTAGCAGTTCCAGTATGTAAACTCTCCCATTAACGACCTAACAGCAAAATGAGATCTACATGTTATCCATGCACAGAACTGCGTACAACGTAAACGGCAATGCAATTTAGCAAAACCAAAAGATTAAAAATAAATAAATAAATAAATAAACAACAACACAGTTTCCAGAATTAAAACAGTATCCAAAGTCAGTATTCAATATTGCAGAATATAGTGCTCGATAAGGCCCTAATGTCACAGTTCACTTGCAAATGAAAATGCACAAAAGCAACTAAAGATCACAGATATATATATGTGCTGTGTAACTGCACAATATAAGACTGATTTGGCATTAGATGCCGGCTGTTGACGGATTTTCAGATAAATTGTAACATTGAAGAGATGGGCTTTGTATCAGAAAACTGGTGACGGAGTCGGAAATCACGTGTGACACGTAAGTGCATTAATTTGTTACATATACATGGGGATTGATTTTATTCTTAATACAAGGGCGGTAAAATGCGGATGACTTGTATCTGGGTAACGGATAACCGAGTGCTGACTGTATAAAGATGGTTAACATCTAATTACCCTTATTTTATTATTATCTTAATTGCAGAGTAGCTTTTGTCAAAAATAAAATATCCATGCAAGCCAGTCAACTACTCTTTAGGACAGCCGCTCTATGCTAATAAACAACTGCAATCTCTAAGTTTTCTGCAGGTTCCAAGTGGGAACAGTTTAATCAAAATCCCAAAGCCAGTTTGATTGATGGCATTTCAATGTATATCCATATGTTAAAATTGCTGTTATAAAAGGAATGTTGTTGGTGTGACTTCTAAAACTTTTTTTTTTATTATTTGCAACTTTGAAAAAAATTAGAACTGGACTATGGTTTCTTAAAATACAAAACAAAAAAAAACACTTTTTTTTTTTTACATATTCCCCCAAGCTTGCAAACATATGTTTTTTACTTTTTTTTTTTTCCAAAAGATTAGTAGGTTGTTGTGACAGAGACAGAATAATTCTTGGTGATAAATCTCCCTCCCGACCTGTGAGGGCGCTGTGTAAAGGGAACAGAGTACCCTGAACTGAATGGCCAGACCATTCATTCCCAGGGTTAGACGGAAGTCTGCCATCTAGAAAAGGGACGGAAGGGAAACGATGTGGCAGCAGCGGACTGGAGGAGCGGCTGCAATTGCTAACCAAGGGGTCGTGATTGACGGTATATAAGGGGACGTAGTGAGGTGATCTGTTCCTTTGTTATGGTTAACGCTAACCGGAAGGAGAACCGTATTTTCAATCGTGAGTGTTTTGTTTGTTTTGTCGTGTCTAATTATACTTGTTTGTTGTTATTAGACGGCTAACACAATCTGGAGCTGTCGCTACAGGCCAGCACAAAACCCGGACAACACTGCACTTGCTTCACGATAAATTGTATTTGCACCACAAGCACTACAGCACTGACTTTGGACTGGTGACTGTGTTTGTATATTGTGTGTGTATTAAATACCGTGTTTACTGTTTCGGCACTGAACCCCTGGGTTATACTGTGTAGTACACATCATTGTGTACTACCATTCATTATTATTTACAGTTGTCAAGTGACTTTTTGGATTATAAATAAACACCATCGCAACTGGATTATCGTTGTCTGTCTGTTATTGATCACCGCATCACTCCTGCACCTCCACACTGCAAACCACTTTGCCACAGTTGTCCATACTACAAAACGTCCACTAGCGACACATCTTTTCATATCGTCTGTTAGAAAGGTGCTGGTTACAGGAATGAGAAGCAAACAAGTTCTGAACCACATTTTATCACAATTTTCCCTGGAAGCTCTTTGTTTTGTCAAATAAAAAAAAATAAAAAAGTACATGCAAAGGTAATTTGGTATTCTCAGGGTTTTAGGGGATTTTCCTGTTTCTGTCACGATGTGTAACAAATACAGTTGTGTGCTAAATGATTCACTGAAACTTAATCTTTTATATTCTGGTAGGCAATTCAACATGGTACGCTTATAGGGGAATTGGATTTTTTGAAGTCTGCGCTGATCATATCCACAACTCTGACAGAGCCCTGTAGGCTCTTGTCTTCACCTTCAAATCATAAGAAAGAGAAATCAAGCTCCCTCTGTGCTCTCAATTATACCAAAAAACACAGAGCAGAAGTCTTCAGTAATTCAATCCCTGTGGAAGCGTCTTCATACTGTTTGCACGGTTGGAACTGCTGACAGCAGCAATCCCACAATCCCTCCTGGTACGCCGTCAAAGTTCCTCACGCAGCATGACTGGTGCTGCTCTGTCCCACAGCTCCTTCTCTCGAGATCCCTCAGCATAGGCACAGCTCTTGATGCTTGCTTTTATACAGCGTCCAGGAGGGGCTGTGAAAGGTCGCTGTGAGAGTTCTTGTGCTCCAGCAAGGTGCTTCTGCGTTAGTGCCTAATATGAACCGCTGCTGCTGCACATGGGCCAGGGGTCTGTGTAACTTAATCACCAGTACAGCTGCACAAACACTGTACCAAAGAATGTCTGCCTGTAATCAGATTCTTCTTTGAAAATGTACTTTAGTTTGAACCCCCCCCCCTCAAAACTGGTTTATGGCAGACAACGGGTACACGCAAGGCTTTTCATCACAACACAACCTGACTGAGACTGCTGTCACAAATAGCCCTTAACCTTAAATGAGCTAAATGCCTACCTTTGTACTGCATCTTCAAAGTAAAGAAAATAAACACAAATATAATTATTTTACATTTTTAGCATTATAAAGAAAACCTTTTGAAGTCTGCATGCTACTGCACATGCAGTGCTCCCCCTTTCTAATGCTGCAGTCAGGGGCCATAGGTAAGAACATGCAAAAAACAATGGCATTATGGGCCAAATGGGAGCCACGACCATACTGCCTTATAACAGCTTCAGCAATATTCAATCTGCCTTATAACAAGGGAACATTGTACTTGTTTGAACCTTTGAACAGAAACGCACCTTCATTAACAAATTAAACCTCTTGCCACCTCTTCATCACATACTGTGTTCATTGTATTGGCTTTTCTACAAGTAGTGGTCTCTCTGTTTCTGCACTTCACTCTTTAAACACAGTAATAAATCTTGTTCTAGTTTGGTCGAGATATTGCTGTACCGATGTGGTGCAAACCTTTATATGTAGATAGATTTTACTTTGACTCCTGTATGCAGGGTACAACTCTACTTTTCAAAGTAAAACCTCCAACTGATAGCTCTAAGCTCTTCTAGCCCTGCTGGCTGTGTGTGTGTCGGAGCCATTTGGAAGGATTAAAAATGTCTCTGATTCTATGGAGTCTGAGTAATTCGCTTTGGATCTTTTCAAGTGAATTAACTTGCTTCCCTTGATGCCCTGGTTGTTAACCTCTTGGATTCTAGTGTTCCCACTGAGGGACAAAGAATGAGGCCACACCCTGCTGCTTCGGCTCAACACCTCCTGCACTGCCTCTATCATAATGCCCTCCTCTGGCCATAAATCTCTCTCATCTCCTGCCACTACGGCACCTTGGAATGCATCACATTATACTGCAGTGTAACAGGGGGAGACCTGTACTGACTCTTCTGATGTGTTCAAAGTGCTGCAGGAAGAGGGCAGCAGCCAGTCAATATTTGCCTGTCAGTCATGGCAGTGACACGGAGAGATGGGAGAGTGGGTGTGTGGGCTTTCCTTCTCTCCGAATGGCTGAAAGGTGGGTCTTGGGGGGATTGCTGGCCCTATAAAATAGCATTCTGATGTTCCCTCAGGTCTGCCCTTTTGAAAAGACGTACGGACGTTCTGGTCCAGATCCAAGACACGGCCGGGGAGGAAAACCCCAAAAGAAAATAGAACAAAAAGAAAGAAAACAGGGTTAGCGGGGAAAACCGTGGGCAGACCCCATCATTATTTTTTAGCAGGCTGAGGGAGCGGTGAGGGTAGGACGGAGACCCGGACCGTGCGGGTAGCGATGGTTCGGGTGAAGCTGCCAAGTGCAGCACCTTTTATTTGGAGTTTTTGATTACTGTGTTTTATTTTCCTTTTTACTTTTCTCCTTTTGCTTATTCTTTTGTTTGAGCACCTGCGAGTGCGCCATTACTGAGAAATGGTACCGCCTCTGGTATCTCTGTGGCTCTGCATATCATTGTTGATAGGCAGACCACAGACAACAGCACCCTCTGCGGGCCAAAAAGTGGAACTGCCCCACCAATAATAAAACTGGGCACCTGTGCAGTGTTTTCAAGTTCACTTGTGTCTCCCGTGTGTCAGTGAATTACCCACCACCCTTCTACATGCAGTTTAAAGCTGTGTGTTTTCACCAGAGGAGCTTCTTATGGATTGTTCTGGTAAACAGTGTCATATACATGCTGCAGAATTTACTGCTACATGATGAATGGGAGGACTCTTGAAATCGTCCAGACCAAAACTTTATATTTTTGCCTTTATTGGCTAATGACCTATAATACCACAAACGCTCATGTTTTCAAGTGCAACATACACACTGTTAATCACTCAATACGGAGTCTGCATGCCAAGAGTAAAATATCATCGAATCAAAGGGAAAAAAGAGCACCTTTAAGGAGAAGTGAAACTGGCAACAATGTCACTACTGCATTTTCACTATATGCCGAATGAAATAACTTTTCCTTTCTAACACAGAAATTATGAAACAACAACAATGTCACACTGCATGTTTAAAGGAGTCACCTGGCTTCATGATGCTTATCTACACTACATCAAGATGTCCACTCGAATCACTCTTTTTGACTAATATTTAAGGTAGAACATAGCATTTCATTTAAATTACAGCTGGGAGTAAAGAGTTGTAAAAAAATACACAATAACGATTTTTTATTTCAACTGCGACACGTCTGTAAGAAAGCCACCTTTTGATAATTCAACAGTATGAAATGTCAATGTATTTCTTCCTTTTCAGTTCCCCTTCACCATGTAATTTTGTATTTGTTTTGCCTGCCTAGTATAGGCTTATCTGCTCTGAGGCATGTGTCGACAGACAAGTGAAATTAATGTATGTTGCCTCATCCCGTCATACAAATGAGAAGGCTCCCATGCACCAGGAGCAAAGGGAGCTGGGAGGATTTTCTGTCTCCCCCTCTGAGAGGTATTTCCACTCAGCAGTGACAGTGAGGTACATTGCGAGGGCGAAGAGATTCTGGATTCTGGTGTTCTCTCAGCCCACCTCTTTATCTGACTTTGGGTTTGTGTAGTTTAAACGTAAAAGAAAAGGGATTAACCATGGCTATAGGCCTGTTACTTGTCACTAACAGGCCCTGTGAAATGTTCCCTCCTAGTAAGGTTCACCACTAAAACTTAAAATAAATAAATAGATACATCTGTTAACAGTTAGTGCACTAGAGTTTGTTTGTAAGAAAATAACACAGATGCTCATCCCTAAGGAAGCTTTGGGTATCCACAGAAAACCCATAAAATAGATGTTGTGGGTTTGGATTTAGGGTAATGAAGTTGACTTAACCATAACTCGTTGGTCCAAAAAACAAAGCCTGATGCTACACATGATCTAGGCACACATTTGAGTCATTGAATTAACCTTCTAAAGAAACTGATTAATCTGGAATGTTATACAGTAATTAATAGGGATGTGTAAAACATTGGAAATGCTGATGGGTTATGGGTGAAATCACTTGCCCTTTAAGATGTTTTTGCCAGTTGGTCTAATGAAATGTCTATTCCGAGCACATTATCACCTGGTGGCCCAACATTGTAATAAGAATATTTTGTTTTGGTATTATTTTTAGTCTGCCACTGCAACAAAGATCTTAATCATAAAGTTGAATTTGAATTTACTACTAATAAGCAGTTCAATAGCTTTCACTGGTTGTAAAGCTAGAGAAAATGTAAAATGTGAAAAAAATATACACAGTATTAGAATCTAATCTTGTAGCATACAAATGTGTTACTTCTATATCTCCTTTAAAATAGTAGTTGCACAGTGTGGAGACAAATGTTACTGTTAACTATAATTCTGTATTTATTCCAGAGAGGTTACTAAAATGAGTACAGATGATTTACTGTTTATTGCGTACACTAAAGTAAAACCATCTGCACAGACCTCCCTCTACCAACATCCTCTGCTGTTTTTCATTCAGATGTGACTCAAAACCATACTGCCCACCCAATACAAACAGCAGGGAATTGGATCCAGTCATCTTCACCAAATTCCTTAGGAAGCTTTGCCGTTGCCCGGGAAAGGGAACAAGATTTGTAAACAAGCATACATGATCAAACCATATATAAATAGTGTATTCAAAACCAATAAATATACTGAGTACAGCTTCTACAGACATAACTCTGTATCACTATCAGTACAACATTGTTTAAAAAATATATATATATATATATATAGTGCGGAACAGGTTATAACACGGTAGGGTCACGGCTCCCATTTGCTCCATAATGCCATTACAGTCGCCCTTTTACACTCGTTATAAGGTGGAACACAAATAGCACGGTCTTGTAACTATGGCTCCCCACTACAGCGTTATAAAGGGTCAGCACTGTATATTTTCAAATATGCATTTTTAAGCAGGTTCATGTGAAAATATAGTTTTCCCAAATAGAAAGATACATACAGGATTTTTGGAACTACTCTAGTATATTGTAATACAGGGTTGTTAAAAAAAAAGTGGTTGTGACTTTACACTTCACTAAAACAACAACAACAGAGACTACTTCTTTGAAACTGAGTGATTTTAGTTCAATTGAATTATGATTTTTCAAGCCATCATGTACTGCAAACTGATTGTGAGAACCACATATGCACTCACACATGCACTTTGCATTTTCTTCACATCACTGTGAAGCCACTGATGAATCTGGGCTCACAGACTAGAGACTGCACTGACCATTATGTTTATATCAGAGTAGGTCAAAAGACTTGATCAAAAAGAGAAGGGGAAACAGTCTGATGTTTTACTTTTATTACTTTATAAATACAGAAAGAGCTGGCTGACAACAGAAGAGAGAGAGAGAGAGAGAGAGAGAGAGAGAGAGAGAGAAACACAGAGACAGAGATACAGCCAGCATTCAAATGTACTGAATTGCCTTTAAAAGCATTCAAAATGATGCATGCTGATGAAAAGGTCACTTGTATAAAAGTGGGTAAGCACAAGGTGAAAGTCTAATGAAACATTATGCGGCATATTTTTTTCGGTACTGAGAATAGCTTCAAGGTTAAGGGAGTCCGAGTCTTTCTACAGATCCATTTCCTCTCTCCAGGCTTCTCATGTTAACCAAGTGATTTAGTGCCTTGCATTAAGAGCATTTCACCTGCCTCTGGTGTCCCAACGGCATGTATCCCCAGGGAACAAGGTGGAGAATAAAAAGTTCCACATATGGTAAAGTCAAGCTGTTTGGAGCCCGCTGAGTGTCTGCTTTGGGGACAGCGGCTCCTAGAAGACCCAGCTGGTGCTTGGAAGAGCTTCTGTATTACTACACCTCAGTGCCTATTTTGGTTCCCTTCGGAAACTGTTGGCTCTGCATCCGACCAGCCATTTTAGATTTCCTCAAACCTTTTCCCCCGATTCTGTATCCAATTGAACATTTGGTCCTCTACTGCTGCATAATCAAATTCCTCCATCTGGCCCTGTCCCTGCGGAACACAAAAGGTGCAGTCTGCACCCGGATCCAAGTACATATTGGGAAAGAGCGACTGCCTGCCTAACCAACGCAACCTAGTCAACTAGATCAGACACTGAGTGGCATATTTTAACACAGCAGTGTGGAGTAGTGGTTAGGGCTCTGGACTCTGGACCGAAGGGTCGTGGGTTCAATCCCAAGTGGGGACACTGCTGCTGTGCCCTTGAGCAAGGTACTTTACCTAGATTGCTCCAGTAAAAACCCAACTGTATAAATGGGTAATTGTATGTAAAAATAATGTAATTGTATGTAAAAGTAATGTGATATCTTGTAACAATTGTAAGTCGCCCTGGATAAGGGCGTCTGCCAAGAAATAAATAATAATAATAATAATAACACTTCAAGAGCTAGGAAAAACGCTACCATGCTGAGTGCGTCCTGAACTGGGAATGGGAAACTCTAGGAACCACCATACACGAACCCTTTCATTAGCAGATGCTGTCACGCTGTTCGTCTTTCTAATTTGAAGTGCTGCTATGCCCACCTGCCATAAGCCTGAAGAAATAACTTCAAACGCTAAAGGGCTTGCTGACTCTCCTTCACAAAGTAGCATTACTCCTGTTACCTGATTACAAAAAGGATTTTGTTTTTCTTTCTTTACATGTTCTAAGTCACATAATCAATTTAAGGCGAAATTCAACCCCCTGTGATCACAAATCTACCTTCAAATATAACACAAATCTTAATAGAATCTCCAAATCATTTAAAGACTTATTCCATTCTCAAACTGGCATCTTTTTAAAAACCAATTCAATATGGTAAGGGATGGTGCCAAATTAAATGTAACATGTTTTAAAAATAAGACATAGCCTAGCACAGTGCGCAGTACATAGCAAGTGCAATGCCAAAATGTCAAACTGCACATGGAATGTTCTGAGGTCCTGCAAGGCAAACCTTATGCAAGCGAAAGGCAGGTGCAAAACGGCCCAACATCTTGTCAACATTCAAGTCTTAGCTGACTGAACGATAAATGTTGTTTTGAGGATCATTTTAAAACCAGGTGCAAATGACAGACCTTTATTTTGGACTTTCTCAGCAAGGGCACAAAACAAGACATCTTTCCTAAAGAGCCTGTCCTGGTGTGAATAAACTTTATTCAAGTAAAAAAAAAAAAAAAAAGATAAAAATGTTGCTTCTCTAAATCTAATTTATAGTCAGTAGCCGTCTGGTTTGCAAGGTGCCTTTGCATATTCTAAAAACAGATGCATTGATTACAAGTTATTTCCTGTGTACAAATTTCTTAATGGACATTACAAATGAGTCAGTTTGCCCTGCTCTGTGGTGACCGTTACATGTTCCAGTCCCTCTGGGTACCTTTTTTACAGGATGACTCCCCTCATGGGGTCGACATGAAGACTATTTAGTGGAAAAATAAAGTGCTCTGTTTTCTGCATAGCAGTGCAGATTTGACTAACAATTTTGGATAAAGTAGGTTATTTTCTTTTTACCCATAAAGGCACCTTATTATATTTAACTCAGCTACTGCAATGGCCAAAGGAAACCTCAAGATACCTCAAAGTGTCTATCTCAGATTTCTCAAAAGAATGTTAAGTGCTTCTCCTCAATCTCTAGCCTTGCCAGAAAAAGAAAAAAACAAAATCAAATTTTCTTTCACTACCCCTTCGTGAACTCCAGAGAAACTTTCTTGGGGGAATTTAAAGCCTCAAATTCTTTGCGATATCTGTTGGTCAGAACAAAGTTAATGGTAAGGATGACTTTGTATCTAAGGTCATGGAGAGTTGTGTTTCCTTTTGAAGAGTGAAACAAAAATGTGAAGGCCCAAGAGGAAAGCGAAGGGAAGTGTTCCTGTGAGCACAGGCCTAAAGAGAAGCCAAGATACTATACTAGACTGCATAACTTATCTTATTTATATCACACAACCTTCGAACATCGTATTAGTATGGGCATTAACAAAGCCTAACTGTCATTTAACTAGAGGTTGTTACCCCAGGTGTGTGACCTTTTTCGCAATTTTCTTGCTTATGAACTTCAACATAGCAGATTAACACAATATTATATTTGTAATCAAGACAAGCAAGGACATTGGCAGGTAGGCATGCAGGTATACAGAAATACTGGCAAACACAGACAGGCACTATATATATATATATAACGCACGTTAATCGCACTCCTCTGACTTGACCCTCTTAGCATTCCGTAACTCATTCCCTGCGACACCATTTTAATATACAGTTCTACTCGAGCGCATGCAATGCAATGTGTGCGTGCGGTCAGCGTTTGCATAGAAAATTCTAGTCCATGGGCCAAAACTCAGAAAGCTCTTAGTTTTTTAGTTGGCTGCACTCCCCATCAGACTAAGGTTTTCTGGTATAATTTTGTTCCTTAATATGTCTAGATTCCATTTCTGCCTGCTGCCAAGCTGAATAATTGTCTGTTTAGATGCAAAACAACCTGTTTTGGACCTACCCTTACTGCACTTTAGACAGTAGAACCAACATTCTCGTGTTAACTCGTCGTGCTCTTTATATATAAATATACTATAGAAAGTTGTACTATTTTAAATATTTTTTATTATTTCTTGACATTTACTTTTTTTAAACTTATTTTTGTATTAACAGCATCTAGTTTGTTTGTACTCTGCACCGATTGCTTCCAGACTTCCCCTTTACCAGGACCTGAAAACGTATCAATTCATCTCAACCTGACAAATACTGTGTCACCAAAAGAAATCATATAGTCATGTATAATAATGTACACATGTGTATGTGTGTATATATACAGTTTTTAAAGTGGTTTAAATTACATTAAAACACTGAATGCTCATACCTACAGATTGATTACAGATTGATATAAAACATTTATGTGTTCTATAATATGCCAGCAAGCCAGCACAACAAAATGAAACAGAGAGCAATGCCTATGATCTGTCTAATGACTACTATAATTTTGTTTAAATAATAATAATAATAATAATAATAATAATAATAATAATAATAATAATAATAATAATAATAATTATATACATATATATGAAACTGATAAGAAAATATACAGTATAATCTGAAATGCATTAAGGTGAGTAATAAACTGACTCCATTGTGATTTAGCAGGTGGTTCAAACAATTTAACAGCAAATGTTGGAATTTTTCTGTATAATTCTGTGTAAATAAATACAAAACTATAAAGAAGGGGCAACAATATTAATCCTGAAATAGGACAACAGGTTATTTTTATTTGGATTGTTTTTTGGATAATAATAATAATAATAATAATAATAATAATAATAATAATAATAATAATAATAATAATAATAATAATAATAATAATAATAATAATGTCACTTATATAGCGCTCTTCATGCAAGCATTCCAGGGTGCTTTACAAAAGAAATATAAAAGAGCCTGTGTCTAATATATAATCCAGCTACAAATAAACATACCCAAACAAATACGTTTTCAAACCGGATTTATAAGATTCAATTGTGCTAGCATTCCTGATATGAATTGGGCTCCGACAGAGTTCAAACAAATTTTAGGGACTGTTAGAAGATTTGCATTTTGTAATCTCAGGGAACGACCAGGACGGACATATGGGGTCAGCAGATCTTGAAGATAAGAAGGTCCAAGACCATGTAAGGTCTTACAAGTAATAAGAACTTTACAATAATAATAATAATAATAATAATAGCATCAGTAATAAAACAAACGAATGAGATGGATGCAGTAATTATATCAATTAAATATGTGACTAAAAACAAGATTAATCACAATTAATTTTTTAATCGCTCGACAGCCCTAATATATATATTGCGACCGAAAAAAAGGTATTTACAGACAGACGGGTGGCAGGATGAATGGGGTGTGTGGCTTCTTGTAAAATGTGACCTCAAAGGAAGAAACTTTAAGGCATGCCATGGTTTACAACAACTTTCTAGTGCTTAGTTTTCCTTTCTAAAGACTAGATCTCAGTTGAGTTCTCCAGAGGGAAAAAGTAACATCATCAGCTGCCTTGACCCCCTTATAGATTCTAATCTTCGAGGCTTGGTCTGCACTGGTGCCGAGCAAGCCCATTAATTCTTAATGACTGTTGTTAATTCTTAAATAGGACTAATTTAGAATTTTTAATGATTCTTGAAATATCTAATTAAACCCTGTCAAAAATTTTACAAAACAAGCAGTC
This sequence comes from Acipenser ruthenus, assembly GCF_902713425.1. NCBI lineage: Eukaryota > Metazoa > Chordata > Actinopteri > Acipenseriformes > Acipenseridae > Acipenser > Acipenser ruthenus. Next base: position 73,555,226 of record NC_081191.1, on the reverse strand, counting down.
ATCTCTGCGCTCCATACAAAGGCTGGTCACCATTTCTTAACAAGTTAATTGGGTGGATGAAACGGAGAGAAATTGGTCTTTTAATCAAACTTAATTAAAGCCAAATACAGTAACTGCAGTCTTCAACAGAGATAGACCAAGGTAATTTAACATGTAATAATCTACTGTATTAAGAAGACATATAGCAAAGCTATGTTACTAAAAATATTTTGTCTTATTTTCCTCCAAAGGCAAAAGTTTTGAAAAAAAAAAAATGATGGTGGGGTGAAACAATATTCGCTTGATATGTCATCTATCACAATGCATAACATACTCAATATTTGAACAATATGTGTGCTTGTATCCCTTGCCAATTTAAATAATAGCACATACTAATAACAGTACTGTTTTATGTTTATTATGTTATACTGTATTCATACAGGTAAATATCTGAGCGGTATTTCTTTGTTAATATAGTAGTCAAGCCCCAGATAGGCATAACAGGTTAACGTTAAAAAAAAAATAATAATCTGTTGTATGTGTATTCAGTGTAGGATTTATTTTGAGGAGTTGTTAATCTCATAATCTCAACCAGGTGCAATAGCGGTGTAAATAAAGTTTAAATTTAACTACAGTGCTGTGACCCCTTTTTATCATATTAAGAGACAAGGCTACTCAGTTTATCAGTATACTGGAAGACTGCACCAGAGTTTAGGTATTTATAATATTGAATAACCTGTTTTACTTTCATTGGAGTCCAAAAGCTTTAGTCATTCAAAAAAAAATGTAGAACACTCTGTGGACAAGTCTTAAAATGGTCTACTTGTTTTTCTATATATGTGGAGAAAGTTTAAGTTTAAGAAAACTGGCCAAAGGTCCAGTTACTTCCATACAAGTCCTCAGTGCATCCTGTCATTATTTTGAATTCTCTTTCTGCCCCTCTGAGGGTACAAGGGGAAATGGCCAAATAAATAATACACTAATTTCTATTATTGTTCAAGTACCTTTAGACTGAAGCTGGGGAAATGGTTTGCTTAAATCACTGTTTTAACCTACTAAAAAGGAAACCTATCAGACTGTGACAATAATAATGGCCCCTACCTACCATTGTAGTAGAGGGTTTGAAGCTAACCACACTAACACAGCTGCACATGGGAGAACGATGAGTCCTCATATAATCAATTTGGGATCTATTTTACATAAACCAAATGTGAAATAAAACACAAATTCTGACAACCAACACAAGGATTTAGCTTGAAATATTTGTTTAAACAATTATGATACTTCATGTGTACCCAATTCAGTAGAGCATTGTGTATAATGCATATATCTGTATAATGTACACAACATGTGATTGATGCTTGGAGCAGCTGTAGAAAAAATTAAGCAGCCACACTACTCAAAATGCCAGCAGGCAGCTGGTAATAAGAGACTTCATGTTAGCTTTTCCTTTGCACTCAGAGATGGCCATTGTGTGTTGAATACTAGATTATTGACATGTTATTGCTGCATTGCTTCCATGTACTGTGTAGACAACATCAAGTAGTACAAAGCACAAAATAAAAGACACAGGACCATATTTTGAAGCAAAGGCAAATTTGAGAAAAAAAAAAAAAAATCATTTATACTGCATTTACACTGCCACCTCGGACCCAAGCCGACTCAGGTCCAACTGATCGCAGAGATTCTTATCATTTTTCAAGTAGCGTTTACACTGCGGTTGTGCCCTTAGCCGGCTTAGGTCCGAATGTGTGTGCATACCATCTAAAGTACAATACGTTCTCGTGACGTCATGACGACCACTGAAGGGATGACGAGTTTTCCCCTCCCCAAACATATATATATATAAACTTATATTGCAGAATACGAGAAAAATGGTTATTCGTTTAGACAGTGTTTGACACAACATAGCGGTTCCTGACCCATTTGTTATGTGAAGGATTTCACCTTGAGTAAGATAAGTACACTTGCTGTTTATTACTGTAATAATAAAGACCTTTTTGTTTTCAAAAGAACTATATTCTGTTTCTTCACCAATATTATCTCACCTTGTATATATACATAATTGTATGATGCATAAGTCCTTTTTAGTTAAAATAGGCTAAGCAGCCACAGGAATACCGGAGAAAAATTATTTACTGTATACAATTGCAGTTAACACATTTTATTTTTTCAAATTATTCTTGTTACAAATACTACTACTGCAAATAAATAAATAAATAAATAAATAAATAAATAAATAAATAAATAATAATAATAGTTTGTTATATAAGTACACTAAATTGTTTGTAATTATTCAAAACATTTTGTTCCTTTTTAAAAAAATGAAATGACAGGGACCATAAACTATTAAAACAATCTTTATTTAAAACTTAGAACATACCATGTAAAACACAATTGTGTAACAAATCAACTAGAATCAAAAAGTGCAGAGAAGGGGTTGCACAGATCTTTCGCCAGACCTGCCACTATTTCTTGGTATATGTATTTTATTTTGTGTTTCCGCTTAGAGTGCACTCTGGATTTGAGTTTTACCCCACAACGCTATGACAGCTCTGCTTTCTTGCTCTGCCCAGTTCACGCCGTGGTTGTCAGAAACAAACAAAACAAAAAAAAACATTCCATGTTTTTAAGCTAATCATTGGTACAATCAAAATATCTATTTAAATAACAATAAAAACAAACAACAAAAAGACAGTGTGTTAAAGTGTGTTTGAAACTTAACCAATAACTAAGTGGTTTACAATAAAATAACTGGGATAAAACACAATCCAGGATAGTTTTTGTATAAAATTATTTTTATAGCATTTTTTTAAACAATTCTCACCGATATACTCAAATATTACACTTTTGCTTCTTTGACATCCACCGGCGTCTGCACCTTTTTAATAACGCAAAAAAGTTATCGTCAAAAGGTTACATTGCCCAGTGTGTGGATATTTGGGGTATGTACACGTCGTGCGTGAGCCGTCCTAAAGTCAGGTGAGTTTACACTGCCTTTCAGACGGACCTAAGCTGGTGCTGAGCCACGTCTTTAGTTGGCCGTTTTTAGGACAACTGAGAGTTGGCCGCGTGCATTTACACTGCAGAAAAAAGACCTGAGATGGCCCAAAGCCGTCCTAAAAACGGCCAGTGTAAACACATCACAACATGTATAAAACTAGCACAATTAAAGACTTAAAAATTTAAAACAAATTTCTTGAAAATTATATTTTTAAAAAAGTTTGTATTAAACGAAATTAAAACTCACTATTTAAATTTTCAGATTGATTTTGTTATTACGGAATTGTATATTACCACAGTTGATACACAAAATATGCTTGTTACACTTTCTTTTTGACACCTGCACAACAGAGTAGACCTATTGAGTTCGGCTGGCAAAACTTCACAAGATTATACAACGATGGGGAATGCATGAGAAGCAGCCTGAATGTGCAATCCTCACTCTAAATAAAGGGAGGTTTGTGGGCTTGAATCAGACAGGCATCACAACAGCATACCAGAGAGAAGTCCTGGATGCACTTCTCTCAGGCAGCCTGCCATGTAACTAAGCTAACATCAGGAAAATAAAAATGAATGGTGGTAAAAATCCCAACAGAAAAAAATGTTTCAGTCAGTTCGCTTTTCATGTTTGCCAACATTCACTTTTTGGAAATAACCTGCCAGCAATCTAATTTTCCTCTTCTTTT